>NC_136592.1:21744929-22357429 GCF_910589615.1 Taurulus bubalis
GTCAATAGCGACCACAATTCTTTATTCACCCGCAAAACTATGCCGCACATTACCCTGAACATAGTATATTAAAGACGTTTCCTCTGTTTGGCCTGCCTGCCACAATTACATCATAAATCATCGCACCTAGAGTCTTGATATGAATCATCAATTTTCTTACAAACAAGCTAAACTAAACTGCAGGCCCACTCCAAAAGTTGTGGATCACTCCAGAGGGATCTCGTTACTTTTCTGTTCTCTAGCTCTGCTTAATTACACTATAAATTTAGCTCACAAGATTATTTTTTTAAACATTAAAAATAAAAATAATAATAATAATAAGAGGACTCTAACAATAGCACCAAGCCCAAAAATAAAATAAAAAGACCACCTGACACCAGCTCTGGCACTGCGGCGCAGTGGTTTTGCAGTACTCAGTACCACCCTGTCAGATCAGTGTGTAATAACTGTCAGTCATTCCTCATGGGATCATGTAGACGTGACAAGTGGGTAGCGTGCCTCTGACAAAATGTGGCAACCACCCAATGGGGCATAGACGTGGAGGAACAGTGGACTGTTTTCTGTTAAATACATAAACACCCTGTAATGGATGGAACATCTTAAAAATAACATTATTGTAGCTATGTAAATAGTTGTAAACTTGTGGCCATGTTTTTTTTGTCTCTAACATTGTCTGTAGATAGTTTAAGACAAGATCGAAAGTTGGTGTTATTTTTAGCAAAGCATTATTTGAGCTGGAAAAAGAGCAGTGGCGAGCTGGTCGAAAGACCCAGATACCCTTTAAAAAAGTGAGATGATGTGAGGCGCGAGAGGAAAGAGGAGGTGTTAATTATTCACTTCCCTATCCAGTTTTCAGCTACTGGCCTTGCAGTCCGTGCCTATTTAAAGCTGCCTGTAATAAGGGAGAGTAATGCATAAATGTGTTGCTGAGGTAATTAAGCAACCCTTCAAATGCACCAAGGCAGATGAGATGGAAACAAAAGAAAAAAAAACCAGACATGAGAGGATAACTGCACAGTTATTGTTTGCTATACTACCAAGACATTAAACCAAATTTAACATACTAATGGCACAGATCTCAAGAATCGCAAAAAAGAAAGGGGGGGAAAAAAGCACTTTTGAGAAGTGCCACTGTGGATGGTTGTGCATGCTCCGGATATGCCTTGAGTCACAGCTCTGGGCCATAAAAGCAGGGTTACAGGCCAAGAAATGTAGCACCACATGTACCTGCTGTCGCCTGGGGTGAGTTGTCACTCTTGTGAGTGAGTGACTGAGTGAGTGAGGAGGAGATGGAAACCATTCAGCACACCATGCCTCCGTTCTTTACTCTTTACTTGTCCCCATAAACTAACCCACGGCTGCTGTAACATGGCTTTGTTTTCCCTCTGCCTCTGGGTCTCTCTTGACTTTTCTGATTTAATCTTGGCCAGTCTCTCAGATGGTTATTTTTTCCACCGCCTTTTGGATTTATGTTACTATACTTTCCCTTTCTCTTTCCCTTCCCTTCGTCATCCCTCTTTCCGGTGTCCCCACCTCTGAACATGTATGGTAATTTGTATAATTTGTTCCTGGCATTTGTACTTTGGAGCCAACGGGAGGCTCAGCGCCACACTATCATGAGTAATTGAAATAATCAACTCCATTGCTTATGACTCATCACTTGGCACTGACTGCTCGCCTCCACATCATTGGGAGTGTGGTGCAGGAGGTGCCAGTGCTCCGAGACATTTCCCAGCACATTTCTCAGGCAGAGAGAAAGAAAAAGAGGAATAGCGAGCACCCATCTACCATGAGTCAACTATTATGGAAAACATCAAGGTCCTCCTCCCCAGGCATGTTGCACAACTCCGCTGCCGCTAAATGACGGAGCCTGAAAGATGGGATGAGGACAATTTGAGGTTACAACTTTGACACTGTGTGTAATAAATTCACCACTGCCGTAAAGTATTTCACACCAGAGGGTTTATTTTTGTCTGATACCCCACACGCACGTTCACACACCTCTACACACACACACTTCAGGTGCAGTGGCGTGGCTATGGCTTGAGGAGCTCAGTCATTCAAGCCGTTTGCACAACATGCCCCCACTGCACTGTGGGAAAACTCTCACATGGTCGTCTGCCTGCCTGGCTGATTGGAGAGTATGACGACCAGAGCTTGTTCATTGAGAAATGCCTTGACGCACACACTGCCCCGCAGTACTAGACCAGCCCATTGTACTTGTCAGTGTAGCAAGTCTCAACAGCTACAACAATGTGTGTGGGAGTCAGGTGGAGCAGATAAAGTAACATCACAAAAGTTGATTCAGGCTTTTCTTCCGGTGGCTCCTCTTGTGAGAAGGTGCTGCTGCTTGTGTCGAGGTATGCAGGGAATGGCCATGCTGACAGCTGAGGTGTGTGTGAATATATCTGTGAGTATTTCTATGTGTGAAAGAGACAAAAGGTAAAAAAAAACAAATACAAGATATATATTTTCAATACATGAATTCAACAAGCCAAAAGACCAGCTCACAATGAGGGGGGGAAATGCCCTCTCTCAGGCTGACACAGACTTACATGGATACCAATGATAGCACATGACGCGTGTAGACATGACAGACATTCGAGGCACTCAGAAAACACATGCAGGAAACGCTAGAGAGTAAATACAGAGTGTCTGTGCACATGTCTTTTCATAACTGCAGGTGGAGCCTCGACCGGCAGCCAGTGTGGAGCAGCTTACGCAGGGGCCGGCTTTTCAGGTTAAGGAAGTTGTGACATGCCCCTCCAGCAGGGCCATAAATCAGTCGACTCAAGCTCACTAAGGATGACTCTTGGGAGAGAGCAATGGAGCGCACACACACACATACAGGCACGAGCACCAGCCGCTTCAGCTTGCACACACGCACACACACACACACACACACACACACACACAGAGGTGTGAGTGCTAACAAGCGCACTAAAAACACATAGACACACACAAACAGCAGGAGCGCATACTCTGTTATGTAAACGGCTGTGGCACTTTTTGCCTGAGGTCTTGACACATCTCCCACTATGTGGTTGAGTGTATTTGTTTGTGTGTCTACGGTGTGAATATTGCGTAATCAATAAATTATAATTGTATCTTCAAAATGGCACATCTGGTTTCAACATGATTCAACTGTACACTTCTTGAAAAACATGTGACCTTTTGTAAAGAATAATAATAAATCAAGCTTACTTGGTCACTTTTTTCTCACCCATGAGGCAATAGGCTTGTTTCCGTTTTTTCGTATTAATTAACTAGACCTGTGGGGATGTTGCCAAGCCGTCTTATCGTTTAGCAATGCTGTGTGAATGTGACATTTTGTTGCTCTGTCATCACCATTCAAATCTGCACAATCAACGTGTTAATGATTCAATTATTTACCGGAGCTCAGTGCTCTGTTGCATGCAAAAGTCCTGCAAGTATTTGTCCCAAATTATACTTAAAAGTACCAAAGGTATTGGTCTTAGCCTAAAAGTATAGCCTACTCATTATGTCAAGCTTAGATTTAAAAATTAAAAATAACACATGTAATGTAGGCCAATTTATTTATTTATATAAATATTGATTCATTAATGTGTTCATCACTGTAATGATGCAGCTGGTAAAGGTGGAGCTAATGTCAGCTACTTAATATATCATTAATAATTAGGATGTACTACAATTAGGATATACTACTTAATAATACAAGTTTATTAGTTGATATATATTTTGTAATAACAATCTGAGCCTCCAAAGCAGCTTAACTGGTAACTAATAAATACTAAGTTACTTACTAATACTAACTAAATACATAAAATGGAAATACTCAAATAAAGTGCAAGTACCTCAATATTTGTATAAGTACCTGAGTAACCTAAATGTACTTTGTAACATTCCACCACTGCAAGAACAAGGACACAACAATGTTTCCAAGAGCACAAAGATGTTCAAAAATCTAGCCTCTTCATTTTGCTCTCAGAGTGCACCATATTAATGCATCCAACATTACAATGTACAAACTTTTCTTCGGGGGTAGCATGCCGTCAGACCCCCATAGGGTCATAGTCATAGTCTCATAAAAATCCTGTGAGAAACACTGTTGTTGTATCTTTGCAGCGATCTCATTTGGGTCTGTTGGCTTTCAACAACACAGTGTGCCTTGAAATTAATTTCCTCTGTCGTAGACAATAAACTAAAAGAGAATAAGTCGCCTTGAAAGACTTTAAAGAGCTTCTTACATATGTCACACTTCAGTGAATGGAATGACATCAGCAGCAGAAATAGGAGGTGCAGATATCTGATTGGCCGTTTATGGCCACTGGATTTGCTTGTGCAATAAGCCTTTTGTTCTCTAGAGAAAATTAATAGCCTTCCTGTAGCTTGGAGATCACATTGTTTGTGGTGAATAGACTCTAAAGCGTAATAACCAATCAGGCTGTTTAACTCATGAGACTGTAATGGCTCATAAAATGCAAAATGCAAGGGAGAGAGCAGAGGAATGTGAAAAGCCTTTTCTAATCAGTATATGAGCACAGCCTGACCTTATACCTGCTATTCAGAGGCTTGTACAGGAAGCACCTGTGCCTTCTCTGTTGCATCATTGAACAAATTGAGCTCATCAACAATTTAGGTTTGGAAGAAAAATCTTTGCAATCAAAAAATGTCCAGTAACCTACAGCGGCAATACCATGTACGTATAGAGGCTATATGCCATACTCACTCCATCACTGTGATTCCAAAACAAATCTGGATAAGTATCTGTAAATAAGAGGGTTATGGAAAATATTCCCTCCAGTGAATCAGCTTAATCATAATATTGCTTTATAGAGTACCGGCTGTCTGGTCATCCCCTAATCTTTGCAGTGCACAACCACAAGTAATTACTCAGCTAAAGATACTAAGTCTGAGGTGTCCACTTCCAAGAGGTTATGGCATACAAATGGCTCCGTTTGTGTCAGAAAACATGGAATATGAGCTTCAAACTGAGATTACGCAAGTTAATATTCAAGATTGATATCAAGGCCTCTTATGTAGGAAATTATAAATATCCGTAGTAGTATTCAATTACTGAGATTGATCTGGAAATAAAACATTTTTTTAAACGTATTTGGCACAGCAGTGTGTGTGAGGGTGTGCAAGTGCGCCTGTTAAGTGAGATCCTAGCCGACAGCAGCTCAAAGTAAATCTTGTGTTGAAACTTGAAACGGAAAAGGTCGTCCGTGAAGACAAACTAAAAACGTCAGGCAGTCTGATTTATTCTCAGTCTATACTTCTTAGAATTAATTGGAAACACTTCTCAGGAGAAACTATCAGTTACACACCTTTGAATTTTACAAGTTGAGACAGGTATAACCCATTTTATGGGGAGGCAGACTAACCGTTATATATAGATGATGTGAATTTGGCTGGTGGTGAATTAAAAACGTGCTCTGACAACCATAAATAGAAAGGTTTCTGTTGTTTGGGCTGGTTTGGAATTTTGTGTCCATCTGCACCCATCTGTGAAAGCAAATGCCGGGAAGAGGTTGTTGGAAGCTGCGGCGACTGCAACAGTCTGAGAGCTGAAGGAAACGGTGCAGCTTGTCAATGAGAACAAAAACACTGTCTTGCTTGGTGAGTGAAGGAGATGAGAGAGAGCAATATTGCCAGAGTGAGAAAGAGAAAAAGAGATGTATCGCCGTTTGGTCCTTACTTTGCTTCAGTGCAGCAGCCCATGCTATGGATCCTTGCTCTCCTTTTTGGCCAGCTAAATTCTGAGTGGGCAGTTCTGCCTGACCAATATGCTGTCAGAATGAGGGATGCAGCAATTACTCTATATCCACATCAGCATACTGACTGTATTGGTGCATGCATCTGGCCTTGGACAGTGAGAGAATGTGAAAGAGCAGCGCCTGACCCTCATTACATCATTGGGGTACCCTTGGGTAAGGCACTTAACCCCCAACTGCACTGGTGGGGCTGAACTGGGCAGCAGCCACGTGTGAATGTGTGTATTTGGAGGACGGTGTTGCTGAAAAAGAGCATTCATGCTCTGTATTTCTGGCCTGGAAGCATACATGTTGAAAGAAAATCAGCACTACATGTGCGACAAATAATGAACCAGTGAAACATAATATTTGGGTTATCGCATAATTATACTTTTAGATTTTCCCTGATCATTATTATGTATTATGGGTGCCATGAGCATGATTAATATTACATTCAAACTCAGTCATCAATATAGCCCGTCTGAGCTCCTTTCACACAATTGATAGAGTTGTTCTGGAGACCTTTCACAAACTTTTTTCTGTTTGCAGGTGAACGTATCAAATATTGTTAAATGTACCCTTTTCAAATAATGCCAGTCCTCCGACCAATATGTCAGCATGTTCGAATGAAATGCATTATTTAGTGCTTGTGAAAACACTCATCCGCGGAATAAGTTATTGGATGAGAATGAATATTAAAAAGATGACAGTACAGCCAAAAAAAATCCACTAACAGCTCTATTTAAAACAACACCCCGCCGGCTAAGTCAAAACAGCAGACACAAATTTGCAATCAATAGATATGATGGATAAAAACAGGGAGCTTGAAAACAACTCCACTTCAGGGTTCAAAGACAGGAGCAACCAGAAAAATAAATAAATCAAAACAGACAATTGCTGCCAGCAAAGTTTAGTTTGTCAATAAGAGTAAAATGAAGAACTGTCAAGTTGAAGTAAAAAAGCAACAAAACAAAAAAACTGGAATCAATTCAAGATTCAAGTACGTAGTACCACAAAGGCCTTGCTGAGATTTATCTTTTCTTAAAAGCTTCCTCCACCTGAGAGATGCGATAAATCTTCAGATTTTGTACTCAGCTGAGGCATTGACTGGGCCAGGGGTCAAAACAGTAAGACAGATGAAAACAAGAGATTGTCTGGAGGCCCATTAAAAGAAAATGACATGTCCTGCCTTTGTGGGCGCAATGGGAGTAAGTGTGTGTGTGTGTGTGTGTGTGTGTGTGTGTGTGTGTGTGTGTGTGTGTGTGTGTGTGTGCGTGTGCGTGTGTGCGTGTGTGCGTGTGTGTGAGAGTCTATAAGAGCACAGTATTATGTGAGGGAGGGCGAAAGGTATCTGCATATTGTAGATGGTATGACTGTGTACTGATATCTTGTATTCATCCAAGTTCCAGAAACATCCACTTGAGGTCTGACAGTCATGAAAACATTTGTGTGTAACATTCCTTTCGTTAGTACTAAAGTCTGGTTAGGAGAGGAAAACAGCCGCCACATGTTTTGTTTTCTACACAGTGTTCATCATCTCTCCTCTCTTTCTGCACATTCTTTGTCCCTGCTGTGCTCACCTCGCCACAGAATGAATGAGCGCTGTGACAAAGCCGTGTGGAGAATGTGGTTCCGCTGAATTCTTATGTTAGCACATAGCAATTGTTGTCCCTTCTTGGAAATCCCAGCAATTGGCCATCTCCACATGCACACAGTTTAGCAGGAGGAAAACATAAACAAAAAAAACTACTCTCTCTTCATTGGACCACTGAGGCGTGTTTTTAAAATCACTTATGGTCTTGTATGATTTCTGGGGGCAAAATATCTGCTTTTGACATCTTTCACGTGACACAGGTCATTTTTGCTCTGCTGCACCTGTCATGTAAATCAGCGTTCGGCCATCGAAGCCTGTTCATTAATAAACATATGGCCAAATCACACTGCATATTAATTAATGCTCCACGAGGATAAACATTATGAAATCATAGCTAAGACACAAATCAAGTACTTGTCCTTTATCCTGCCATTACTGAAGGTGTGAAGGCAGACAGGGGCAGCGGGGTGACATGAAATCAAGAGATCAGGAAAATGAAAACTGATCTACCTGCCATCATCTTCTGGGCCTCATACGGCTCCATGTAGCCATCGTTCTCGGTCGTCACCTTTTCCGTACTGGTCTGAGTTCCACCAGCCTGCTCAGCATCAAAAGGGTCCGCGTAGTCTTCAAGGATAATGGGCTGCACAAGACAAAAACAACAAGGAAAGGTGAGATCGAGGTAGGAAGGGGGAAAAAAGTAAAATATCAAGAAGGGAATTCACATTGCCACTCTGTTAAACAATACAACATGGGTAAGTGTTAGGAGAGTTGCAAGACGGATACTGCCGAGGCCCAGGACACGACAGGACCAAGTGATATCCACCGAGGGAGGCCGGAACATAAAGGGAAAAATGCATACATAAATAACCCCCCAGCCCCCGTATGCCTCAGCACACCACCACAATGCCTCAGCTTAATGCCTTACAGCACGCTCTCTGCTACTGCCGGTCGGCCTAATTATACGACGACAGACCTACATTTCAAAAGAAGAGGAAAGAAGACCACAACTGCTCAACTTTCTGAGGAGAAACTATTTGGTAGATTTATGCCGAACTGGCAGTGAGCCACAGCTAATTGCAGTCGTGCTCTTTTGCTGAGCATTTTGTGCAGTAGATGGCAATTAGGTGAACGTCCTGGGACCCAGAAATACGGCTCAAACCTTTAGGGAGCGGAGCAGCAGTCTGCGTCTATAGTGCCTTGGGGGGATATTTGTTTCCTTGAAATGTTTACTTCATATACCAGGAGACCGCTTCAAAAAGGAGAGCTCTACCCTTTGAAAGGGAAGAGACGACCATCCGAGCCATCCGTCCTCTTGGACTTTGGATAATGAGGGAGCGGGTGTGACTGAGGGACTTTTTCTCTGTTGTGGCTCCTGACAGTCTAGTCCAGTCTTGCCAATCAGTGGTCAGAAGAGTAGGGCACCGACTGCTTGTTCGGTTACTTGGAAACATTTTAGTCATGGGTTTCAAATAAGGAAAAGCTCATGCTGACACCTAAAGGAGCATGTAAACACGTACATGACTGGTACACCCTATGAGTCATGTGTAAGAGGGAGGGATTTGGTCTCATTGTAAAACAAGCTCATCACTCATCTGGCGGACGGGGTCGGGCGGGGCCGACAGAGGTGGACCGAGCCTCGTGCCCGCCACGCTGGGCCTCCTACTCGCCCGCTTTCTTGAGAACAACCACTGTCCATCTTTGCCACAGAGGGTTTTGCTTTTCCAGAAGCAAACCCCATACGCAGGCCACCCGGGCCGTGAGACTGACACGCACACACGCACACACGCACACACGCACGCACACGCACACTACTGATCGAGGTCAAGTATCATTTAACGCACCAAAAAAAAGAAAGATGTCTGGAAAAGTTTCCAGTTGTTATATGGTTGAAAGTTCAGTCGGGATAATTTGTAAGCCTCTTAGTGACAGAGCAATTCTTGCTGGTATATTCCTGCACAAATCATCTCCACTATACATGGATTAGCAATAATAGCAAGGGAAGTAAGTACCGCAGATGTTTCTCATCGCAGCTACGGTGTGTTAAATCCACCTTCCTCAATATTCTCTCTCCATCTGTTTTGGGGAAAATAACTTGTTTTTCTTCTCCCACAGCATAATTATGGGTTCCTCAAATGTTTTGCTTCTGTGACTTCAAGCAGAGGGGGAATCCAGTGCAAACATTGTCCTGGTTTGTTTTTTTGTGCCACAGAAATGTACATAATTCACTCGCAAGTTGTAATTGAAATTCAGCCATTCAGATTAGCAACATATTTGCTGCCCCAGAGACCCTCAGCATAGTATGCACTCCAGCTACAGTGTCATCATTACTACCTCACACCTTGTTGCATAGAAACTCAGCCATCAGTCATCATAGCGTGTGCCAAACCCACTTCAGATACAGTCACTGCAAACACAGCCCAAGCCTAAGAGTAAGTAACCCTCAAGAAACCAAAAAAAACATATGAATCACCTAAATGGGAGGGATGAAGGCCAGAGCCTATTTCACTGCAGTCCACATACTGTAGCAGAGTGGCTCGAGCTTTGAGACCAGAGCCCACAAATGTGATAAAACACTCCAAATGCTGCCTCTTACATTCTCTGGAACAGCTTTAGGTGACCGCAGTGGCTGAGATATTTGCCCACCGTGAGGTTTAGCAGGTTAGGCTTTTAGCAGAGCTCACACCTTAGACCTCTACCGCATTCCTTCATGCACCTTCAAGAGCCAAAGGATGCTTGGACATGTTTCAGGAAATAATGGCAGTCACTTATTGAGTTACGTGTGGAGCCACTCCAAACATATGACATCATCGTTTGCCTTTCCTGTTGACATAATGGAGGACAAATAAAGGGCAGGGTGTGTGATGAAAATGTCTGATTGCGCCAGACAGAGGGATGCATTCATGGATAAGAACCCAAGCTTAGTTTCAAGACTCAAACACGCCACTTTTAGTTTTGGGCCTGATGTGCAACATCTTTTCCATTTATAAGTGGTTTATTTATTTTTTTGTTTGGTAATGTCTGAAGTGGCATGGTTCTAGAGGGCAGATAAGGTAAAACACTTCACTTGAACTCTAATGTATGTGCATTTCTGCAATCCCAAACAATCAAAATCAGGCTGAATCAAATCTGCTGGTGCTCTTAGCGAAAAACAGGAGTCTGCAATCAGTCACAAGGGGATCTTGGCCGCTCTTTAAAAATGACCTTTGCAAAGCCTTAGTCAGTATTTAGAATGCGCTTTTTCATTATTTAGTCTTAAAACATTCTGTCAAGACAATAGTCAATTAAAAAAATCAATATTTCTCACTTCAAATTCAGTTGGTTTGATTTAAGGAAAACATATAGGGCTGCTAGCAATGTGAATATCTTAATTACGGTGCCTGTGCTGTGTCCAAAATAAGGTTGCAAAGGCTTGTAATCAAACAGCTACACAAAAAAAGAAAGAAGGATTTACAGTTTCCAGGCATGTGTGTATTTAGCTCCCAGTTGGGCAGTCAAAGCTCGGTTTAGTACCTGGCTCATGTTCTTATTCCAGTCAGCAGGGACAGTCACATTTTATTTTTGTTTAAGCTGATGGCAAACCAGTTGTCCCTTTAATTTAGAATTATTGGGCAATTGTGTTACAACATAGCTCCACATTGCAGTAATATAGGTGACTAACAGGACTTGTTTGTTTGCCAGGTATCTTTTTATGAAGGGGGAGTTGTTAAGCTGCATGGTGATTATCAGTTCCTCCCTGTGTGTCATATTCATACCTTCACAAAGCTGTAATGTGTACAACTGCAATATTCTATTGTCACCCATTAGCAGACAGCAGCCTTGTTCATGTTTGGGTGGAGGAGGTGGTTAATATTTCCAAATTGCTCCAATGGGTCCTTCCTGTCCCAGTGTACTAATGACTACTCGACAGCAGGAGGGGTGCTAGAGAGCGGCAGCGTCGCCTGGGGACACACCATCTGCCTTGTGGCATACCAGGGTGTGTCAGGACTGCAGCCAAGCCACACTTGTCATGAAAGCAAAATTCCCCCTCAGCACAAGACTGCAGTGCCTCAATATATCAGGTCTTTGCTAAGCCGCGCTGTAAGCCTATATGAATCTCTCAAAGCCACCAAAGAGGCTTAGGCCATGTCCCCGTGGTAGCTTGGTCCTTTACTGGTGTGCAGCATGGAGAGAGAGAGAACACTCTCAATTACTTTCATTCCACAGCTCAGATCCCAGACTGGCCATGTCTTACACCTGACAGGGAGCTGTGGCAGCTCGCAAACGAAGAGAGCAACTTCTTGAAATGCACTGCAGCTCTCGGGCAATGAAGCCGACTTCAAATCAGCAGGAACAGAGGGGACACATTAGCGAAGGAGGGGGACGATAACAGGCACCTGCCATTTTGGCTTTCGATGCTAGGACTTGACGATGCTGGGCCTTGAAGGATTGCAATTCGATTTGGCCTCAGACTTCCATTAGAAGTGAGAAAATATCGGCCACAATTCTCTTCCTGCATGCCTAATGGAGAGAAAATGGGTTTGGGCTGGCTCGTCAGATAATCAGGAGCAAAATAATTCAAAATTCAGAAACCCAGATAGTTGAAATTTAGTAGATTTGGTCGCAATAATAATTTGAAAATAGGCTGCAACATTTCTCTATGTCTGTTTTTTTTAAGCTAGCCACATGTCCACTTAAGAACCATAAACAACCAGAAGCAAATGCAATGTACCAGCTAGGCAATTCCACCCAGAGATTAGCAGATAAACGCCTTTAGACATACATAGAGGAAAATAAAGACTAATCTCACTCTGGCTGAATGAGTGAGGACAGGAATATAATATTAATGTCATGGCTTGTCCAGGAAGGATTGAACGCATCTCAGCTAGTCAAGGTTGAAGCCCCCCTGAGACTGCCAGAAAAGTCAGCAGGCTGTAGAATGAGAGGAGGGGGAAAAAAGAAAGAAAGAGGGCTGACGTGTGTGATTTATGTCTCACACCACGAGGGATTTCAGCCACTGATAACCTAATACAACTCAGTGCTTAGCAGCTCAATTGCATTAAGGCATTTCAAAAGGCTTTTTTTTTTTGCTGCTATTGCTCTTTTGTTCTTTAGCGGGACAAAAAAAAGAAAGCATGCCACTAATGGGGGGGGGGGGACATAAAGCCACTTTAAAGAAGTGGGGTGAGAGAAGACAAAAAGATAGGGGGACATTATTTGTGTTTTATCTTTGAGCTGCCATGCATAAAGTATGTTTACTCCTATTGGATGGAAAACTGTTCAAACGTTCATGTAAAACCCAACCTCAGCAAGCTGAGCATCACCGCAGTGCCTCTGCTGATAGCTCCTCCACTTTATCTGTGTCTGTAAACATAGGATGAACGGTATGTGTGCAGTGTGCAGTCATCCTAAGATAACTTGGCAACAGATTTCTAGAAAGAACATACTGGCAAGAAACACTCCCTCAAGGCAATATATTTAAGCAAGCATGATCACAGCTTCTCTGTTTACATAATGCAGTTAGTATCAATAAGATACTTTTATGTTTCTATGAAGAGAGCGCAAATCTGGTTACAATTCATTGAAGCCCCCTTGTGAAGACGCTGCCCTGCTGGGCTCGACCAAACAGATTAGGCAGACGGAAAATTGGCTTCGCCTCCAAAGGAGAGACAGTGCACGATTGCATTTCCCACCATACAGACCTGACATTAATGAAACTTTATTGAAATGTTCCCAAAGAAACACGGCAGCTGCTTGAGCTCCAGCCTCTACGAGCCTGGAAGAGTGATGTGGCTCTTCTAAAGGCCTACTTAGGAGTCTGCAGAGGCAGCTAATCAAATTTCTATATTTGCTATAAAGACGCCTTTACACAATCAGTCACAACCTACGCCGACGGAGAGCACTTCAATTCAAATAAAGTTCTGTTTATTTCCAGGCATATTAATTTGCTTTGCTTTTAGGCTAATTGGAGAATCATTCAAGAGCAGCAAGTCAGTGTTAGCAAGCACGCTCGTCCTTGTGAATCAACGCAAACAAATACTGACTTCACCGACAAGACTAAAGCAAGCACAGACCTCCTCAGAACGTGCATGACCTGATGATTAGTTGAAAAACAGACAAAGGCGTGTGAAAAGACTTCCTGTACTCCCACCATAACAGCAAGCTCAGAATGTAGAGAATATATCTGCAGCATATACTCCACTGCATGTGTGTTAGGGTTAGCATTCTCCTTTGCACAACAATGTGCTCAGCCATCCGTTTCACATGTGTCCTGTGCTGTTCAAAGAACGGCTCACACTTATGTATTGCACACCATCCCCTTTAAGATTCAGACCACATTAAATGCTGGTTCTTCAGATCTCTCCACTCTTACCCATGTGGGGCGGCTTTCCGGGTGAAGCCGGTTCTTTTGGCACAACTGATTTAGCCTGTTGTTGATCATGACTTGCATGGGAATGCTTCCAGATGCAGTGACGCTGATAACCTGCACCACACTTGTGGGTAAAAACTCAGCAATACATAAAATAGTGGAGCCATAACAGGATTGAATGGAAATGGGCGTTGAAACACATTACGTCCAGCTGGATATTCTACACATCACCACTGTGTGTATGGGATGCTGGGCATTATGATGCTTTCACAGCACCTATAGTCCAGTATACTGGGGTCACAACATTGCACATGTGCACTCACAAATCAGGTATGTGTGTGCATGGGTTGCATAGATAAATAAATTAAATAAAATAATTAGTGGACTAGCTCTCAATCAGTGAGGTAGTAGGATATCTAGTCTTCATTAGTCAAGGATCGTTCAAATCAGACTTTCCAAAGACATTCAGTCTGTACAAATGATTACGAAAGAGGTCTCTGGCAATCACGATGAACTCCTAGAAATGTCACTTCTTCAGAGTTCAAAAAAAAATCCTGAGACCTTCAAGAAGTTATAAATACGACAGATGTTCTGTCATTTAGACTTGATATAACACGATAGCGGTCTTTCCTACTGGAAAACCTCTAGTAACATAGAACATAAAATATCTTGTCTCACAAAAACTAGGTAGCATCATGAGTCAGCATCACATTAACAGAGAAGACCATATGCTGCTAATCATATTTTCCTATCTCTTTTGCTTTTTCATAAATGGGAAAATAAGATGCGTCTACCGCTGTATTCTCAACATCCCTGAGCAGCATTCTGGATTCACCAACTGCGGATCTTTTGCCTCTCTCATCTCTTTGGTATTACTTTGGTAAATATCAATAGGAGATTTAACAGAATCCCTTCTATAATGTCTGGATCTGCATATGTAGTGCATGTGGATGTTATTATCTGCTTAAAAGCATATTTAACATCCAATAACACTACATTGTGGCATCCCAGAACAACCCAATAGCTAATTCCAGCCCTCAAGACAAAATTAACTTGTTGCATTGTTGTTGCTCAACTCTTTTTCTGACAGGATTTGTTCAGCTGACGTTTGACCTTGAAAAAGGTCAACAGGCTCAACTATTGTTTTGAATTACCGCTCATAAAACATCCACATGAGCTGCTAATGGCCCCCGCTGTACTGTCAATGTGTTGTAAAGCTGTAAAGTAAGAAGATGTGTAAAACAGGCATCTTCAGTATCAGAACAACACTAAACTAAACTGCACGTGTGTGCCCCGCATGGACGGTGGGGTTCATTCTTTTTTAAACTGCTAAATTACCTTTTTAATAAATTCCCACTCTTGCTGCCCTCCTCTTCTGATGAATGACTGCATCTTCCTTTAGCACCCAAGGCAGTGAAGCACAAAAAGCAGCAGCCCAACTTGTCCCTAAGGACCTCCTTCATTGAAACACACTCCACACAGCCACTTAAGACCCCCAGTGGAGAAAGGGGAGGGGGCCATGGGCTGCACCCTCTGAAGGTGCTCTTAATATGCAACAGATATTCAAGATTAAGTACTCGACGACACGCTTGGCAAAATCCAATTTCCTTCCTCTGCCCCCTTCTCTCTGTGATAGATTTATTGGCAGTGTTTCTGCTACATACAGTTAGTGTGCGGCACAAGAGTCTATAATAATTCAGGTGCTACAATGGAATGTTGGTATTTTATAAATATGATAATCCCCCGCCCCTGTGAATGAGCGATTTGTACTCAGCGTGAGCTACACTAATTTCCCTCATCACTACAGTTAGAATTATTGAGCAAACATAAATTTGTATTTATTTTTTATTTGAGAATGAGGTATAGTCGGCTGAAAGGAAAAAAGGAATAATGAAGTTGTTCAAAAACACAAACATGCTGATACATACTGTGGACATGCATTCCACTCCCCCGTGATGCTGCTACCACAACGCAAAAGTGAAAACATAATTGTTTACCACAGCTCCTATAGGAGGGAAACTGACACAATTAGGAAACTAGGGCTTCATGAAACAACACAGGAGATCCACTGGGATGGAGGCTTTGATTTTGGGAGAGTGATTTAGAAAGCACGGAGAAAAACAAGCCACAGTCGGGCTGTTAACAAAGCTACAAATTTGGATGTGAGGCCGTCTTGATTGAGGCTGGAAGCTCTGCGGCCTCAGATAGCCTCCGTGTGGGGAGGCTGCACCGAGGTCCCTGAACGTTGCCTACACTGACAATTGAGCGAGCGCTCAGGGTGGAGTCCCACACCGCTGCCATTGCAAAATGCTAGAGAGGCAATATCAAGGGGGGGGGGGGGACACACAATCATCAGTCTGTTGCCACAAACAGCCCTCGATGGCGCATGCAACAACTATGTGCAGCCACCATTTGTCACTATTTCCGACATCTAGATTGCTCATGTCTAAACAGCCGAGAACATTAACTGGTTACATTTTAGCAAGCAAGCGGCAGCCAGGACAGCCAGCCTACACACAGAGGGGCGAGCACAGACTTGTCAAGTTAAAAAGGGAATGTCACAAAGTTGTAAACACTTCCTGACAGGATGGGAGAACTTCCTTAATCCCGGAGTAAGCAAGCCATTCCTTATTTTCCACCAAACAACTGCAGATATGGTTTCTTTCTCTATGTGCGTTGCTGTCACAACAACAGCTCATTTGAACTGTGGCAAATAAAAACAAGAAAATGTGAGCAGCAGAGCGTCATTGCAACTAAATAGTTTCATGGACTTGTTTCTCATTCACAGAATGAAATGAAAGTCTGGAATCCCACAAGAAGACATGGAAGTGTTCAGCTTCCTGGTGAGCAGTCAGATCACAGGGCAGCTCTGTTTGCAAGACGGAAGTCTGGCTGCCTCCTGCAGTGTGACACAAAAACAACAGCCTGCACTCCCACGCAGAGAGAGATAAAAAAGGGAAATCAGATCTCCATGACCTCTACAGTATGCTGTATTGTGATGTAAAAATAACTATTTGGTTACAGCCAATATTTGAATAGTTTAGAGGGCAGAGCTACTGATTTTAGAAAAAAAACATGCAAAAAAGTAAATGCCTCATGCCGATTCACACACAGCCACAAACACACACACACACACACACACACACACACACACACACACACACACACACACACACACACACACACACACACACACAGTCATTAAATAAAACAGAGCCATGTGTCTACAACTCCCCAGGGACTAGGGCTGCAGCAGTAGTCTGCAGGCTAATTGTGACCTGGCGGAATCATGTGACTGATGTTCCGCTGCAAAGCCAGAAAAAGCAAATCGAGCAACAAACACAACAGACTCCATCGGGACTCTTTAAAGTGGAAAAAAAGGCTCCCAGATGGAGGGGAAGGAGAAAATAAGCAAACAATGGCTAAAGGCCATCTTTTCTAAGACCTATAACTTCCAAGCGCATGTGGTGAGATGGTTGTATATAAAACCTAACCATGAATAGTTATTACATCCAGTTATGCTGGATTACAGTGCCATCACAAAAATGTAATAGGATTTATGGATTCACCAAAATGATATCTTGATGAAAAGCAAACCGTCTGGTGCTCAATTGAATAACCATTACATTAAGGCTTATCAGCATATCCTCCACGACAGGATGACTTCATTCTGCCCCACAGAGGCGGGGCTTAAACATGTACACTGTTAAACGCTGTGCTCCTTCCTTCCTTTCAAAGCGCTCTTCCAGGATTATTGGTCGGGTCGCCGGAAGCCATTGTGGTGCTCTTTGGTCATGGACAGTAAAGCATAACAAAAGTATCAAGTATGTTTGGCATGAAATGAACAATGTGTTGTATAATGAGCAGTGAGTAATTAAACCTGACTATCTTGTAGTCTTTAAATAGCAGGGGTGACTTTGAGAAAATGTCTTAGATGTTTAAAATAGTTCAGGAAATGCGTGGCATTCTTTGACAGCTCAGTGAACAGCGGGTTAAACTGAAAATGGAAAAAAAAAAAAAAAATCATCCCTGCCACTTCACGCCAACAATATCAAAGTCTAGACCTAACTGTTGCAGTACGAGTCAGTGTAGCGACAGCAACACATTGTCTTTATTTTACGCAATTTGTCATAATTGTCAAAACAATTATCTACTCTGCGGTAACACGTTTGTCACTACTGAGCACAATTAAAAGAACAACAGCTGCAAAATCCGAGGCATTTACAACACAGCTTTCACACCAATCTGTTGATTATTTCAACCTGGGTATCACATTGTTCCAGCGGTGAAAATTACCTAAAATCATTACTGGCGAGGCTATGCATTATTTCCAAAATGCATTCCTCTTGGAGTGCCACAGGTGCAAAATAATTGTCATTTTAAATCTACTGAGGAAGAAAATATCCCATGATGTCCAACACTATGACTTTTACTCAGCCAAAGAGCACCAACACAGGTTTGTGTAATTGTAGAGCAACAAGGGCACACCCCGCACCGCTCTGACATCCAGTCGGCCCTGCTAGCAACCTAACCAGCCTGGCTGACACAGATAGAGAACTGCACTTAAAAGCGCTGCTATAACAAAGCATGATGGGCTCTGATGTTTTCATCCATTTTTTTTTGGTTCCCTGAAGAAAACCACTCTCGCAGACACAGGTGATATTGACGTCTGTGCTTGACATTTCTTCCATCACTGGCAGAGATGAGAGCGTAAAAGGCCGGTGGGATGCATTTATAAAGCTCCACTGATGTCTGGAGTGCCTGGGTGAAAGGCCAAGCGAAGATATTCAGGTTGTGGGGAAATGAAGCTGAGCAGAGTTCAACAATGCTTTTCAGGCACTGTGATCTGCAAGCATAAAAAAGTTTTATCTGACCACGCTGGAAGACTGTAGTTTGGAAGGAATGTCTGGCAAGGACGTAATTCAGGCCTTTCGCTCACTGCAGTCCATCTCAAGTTCAATCTCCTCATTACACATGCAAAAGATAAATGAAAGGAACAACTTTTCCACAACAAATTAAGCCAGATGTAGCCTGCGGTGCAGTGTCTTTGCGTTTGTATGGACTGCTATTCGTGGTAAGTGACGTATCATCTACAATGAAATACAATGTCTGATCTTCAACCCAAAACCAGCAACTACATGACTTCCTCTGGCTCCTATTGTGTGCTGTCAAATCTGAAACCAGTCATGTTTTTATATCACAATGTGATTCATATGTTTGGCTCTATATGTAAGGTTGCATCCGGATTAAACAAACAATAGTGGTAAATGTGAGCTAAGATAAAGCCAGTCATTGACTGGTATCGATTTTCTCGGCAAAGTCTTAGCGAGAAAGAAAATACACAAACTGTCAAACTTTTACTTTAAATCAAAAACGGGATTTGGGCAAAAAAGGCCAAAGAGCTGATGTCTACATGAAGCACTCAAGTGGGCTAATAACATATTTAAAACACAAACAAAGACTTTTAAATGTTTTAAACTTTGCTTCTGGAACTAAAATAACAAGTGCTTTATAAATGACCCCATTCAACCTGATGTAAGGCCGGTTGACTAATTTTTTTAAATACCTATGCTAGCAAACAAACACACATGCAACAATCAGAAACATACATTTGGAGGTGACACCAATGGTGTCCCACCTCCAGCATACTGAGTCAGGTTCTGTAAAAAAAGGTGCATGGAAGGGATGCAGCAAAATAAGCACAGAGGAAATCTGTCGAGCCGGATGCCTCTGTTGGCTGCACAACAAATGCCTGGGGTTCTGATCCAAAATTCTATAGATAGATATGCAAGCTGGCTCGTAGGATCATTGAGTTAAAAGGGACCCCGGGCCATGAAGGGAGCCAATGTTGGATTGAAACAGCATTTTCCCAGGTGCACAGACAGATACTGATGATGGGCTGCACTTCACAAGGATGCGGCAGCCTGTCAGCTCCGCGCTGCTGCTTTTGTTTACACGTTTCCGAGCGGAGCCCTTCATCACTTTCGCGTGTCCTTGAAAGAAGTTCGGTTAGTGCTGAGTAGAGCGATGAGCTGGGAGATGAGGCCTTTAATTAGCTCCAAGGCGGGGTGATAATTGATCATCTCCCTCAACTCATTCTACCATGAAGGGCTCGCCGCCATTAAAAAACAAAACGCATCACAATGCCTTGAAAACTGAAAACCACGAGTACCAATCTGCATCAAAATAAAGCTCCATATGAAGTGCAACTCCAAAAACATAAACAAAAATCCACTGAATAAATTGACACTTCTTAGACGATGACTGGCACACAAAAAAACAACACAGGATTAGAATACTGAGATGAAATAAGTCACCTGTGAAAATGCAGCAAATACTTTCTCATTTGCAGTGTATCATTGCATATAAAAAATAAAAAAAAGATGTATCTTTCTTTTTTCCCACCATGGAAGCCTGGGGAATAGAAATTGACTCTTGTTGCTACTATTGGCATTTCAGGAATTAAGTAAGCAGTGATATAATTAGCATTCATGAGTCAAGTAATTAAAACATCAATGTAACCAAGCGGTGCTGTTAAGACACTGCTCGCAGTCAGCGTTTAGTGTGTGCCGTTAGTGAGAAAAGCGAGTTTCTGTGAAGCCACTGTCTCCATTTACGATCATGCTGATATGCATGTATTTGTGGGGGCACGTCTACGAGTGGGCTACGAGCCAGAAATATAAGCTTTTTTTTGCCCTATTAATCACCGTCCAGATGTCTGTCTTGGTTTGTGTGAAAAATTACCCAAACAAGAACACTTTCAACTTTTCAACTCTAGTCTGAGGGGAAAGTGTGAAACCAACTGCAAACAGCGCGTCCTCCCACTGAAAGGGCACTCGTCACCTGGAGAATCCCTCAAACAAGGATTTACAAACAATTATCATGGCCAGCCACACATGGCTTACAGACTAACTCTAATCCTCACAAAAGTTTAGAAGCCTCACAACTCCAAATGAAACGACGGTTTGACAAGCATGTGAATTATTTGAAGGTTTTCTTTCATTATATACACAATGGGACGTACTTGTGTAAATTTTCCCCTTTGAGACAGTCTAGGAATACTTAACATTGAAATAAAATGTGTACTAAAGAATGCAAGGTGAAATGTTTTTTGTGAGGTATTTCTGCTGCAAATTCACCCCTTCTCTTGTGATATATCAGGTAAAAGACAGTAATAAGCCATGCAAAGGTAAGAAGGTACTTCACTCAGTGGCACAATGTAGCCGAATAAAAAGCAGTTGCAAAACCAAATAAAACTTTACTTATTATTATGATGAATTATACGGGACAGTTTCCAAGTTCTTTTATATATAGATTATTTTTTTTTTTCCTTTTTTTTGGGGGGGGGGAGTTTTTCCCTGATCTGATGTGAGGTCCTGGGACAGGGATGTCATATATGTACAGATTGTAAAGCCATCTGAGAAAAAACTAAAAATTTGTGATTCTTGGCTATACAAAATAAACTGAATTAAATTGAATATCTCCACTTCTCACATTATTTTTGTGAAACCTTCAGCCCCTGATAAGAAACCCTTCTCTCGACATATTGCTTAGGCCAGCAGCTGTCAGCACTGATTTAGCTCGTCCATAACATCATACCGGTAGGTGTGAGGTATTTAAACCATACTATACAATCATCTGCATGTCTGTTAGAGCCATATGTGCACATGGAGAGGGAAAGAGGAGGGGCGAAAGCAACTGTATTCCTGACTCGGGGAAATCCACACAAGCTTGAATTAACATGAGACAACTGTAATCTGTGTAATCAGTTTGAACAGCTGCAGCAGTCGGCTGAAAATGACCAATTCAGGTTTCCTCCTTTTTTTACTGATAACGCATAGCTGCATGATTGTTAAAAAAAATGCATTAACGAGGTGGCTGAAAACAGTGGCCGACTGTTTGGGAAAACAAAACCTTGGCACAGAAGGTTGTGTTGAACCTAACCAACTGTCAACTCGCCACACGTCACAAGACAGGTGCGAAAGCAAACACAGGAGCAGGAGGAAGTAACGTGAAGGTGAAAGTAAGATCGCTTCAACTAAACATTTTAGAGGCCGAGATGTGATCTGAGGAAGAAACAAACAGTGGAGCGCAGTGTGCATTTTCACAGGGCCGTGCTTTCTCCCCTGTACATGAGCTATGCAGACACTGAAACATTCCTCAGCCGGATCGCACTCATCATTCGGTATGTCCTTAACCTCACTGACACCGAACATCTCAGGTTCCTCCAAATGAACCCTGTGTGTATGAATTCCTGAGAGGCCTGACATGATTGTGTGCTTCAAGACACACACACACACACACACACACACACACACACACACACACACACACACTCACACTCACACTCACACACTCACACACTCACACACTCACACACTGCCCGCCTGTCTCCACATTCATTTTTGTGCTGATGAGTGTGCAACCACCTCTCTGCATCAACCTCAAAAAGGTAGAACACCAAAGGCTGAAGCTTGTGCTGTTCTGGTCAAAGAACTGTACCAACAGAGGCTCAAATTAGAGCCATCTATCCATAAACCCATCACTAGTCACCCCCACCCACCACTGCAAAAAGAACATCTGCCTGGTGCAATACAATTTGATTCCAGATACATTAGAGGCATTGTGTGAATGAGGAATAAACTACACACAGAGATGGGCACACACATTTGGAGCAGAGTTTGTCTGCACTTGTTGACTGTCACAAAAAAATGTGAAATGAAGAAATCACTGAATGAATTAATCAGTATTAATAAGGCAGGTCTGCTCCGACATTGATCTGCGTGTAGAGCGTTCCCGCCACAGCACGCCCTGTATTGCAGGTTAGTTATTAGACAGGGGAGGATGTCGCAACGCATGTGGGCAGCAGTTGTGCGCTTGTGATAACAAGTTATGCCGGTTGTAACGATTCCTTCCTTACAGGAGTAGGTCAAATGCTTAACGAACAGACTATGTTTAACTTAAGAAGAAGAAGAAAAAAAGTAGTGTACGAGAACGATGTGTAGGTTAACTTAGAAAAAAAAATGGACGTTTAGAAAAGTTTCATGAACGAATATAAACGCTTTTTGTTTCTTATAGGCGTTTAGGTCGTAGACTAGAGCCCACTTTGAAGGACACTCGTTTGGACTAAACTTCACCCACCTTCTCCTTGCTGTCGTGGTCCGAGGGAGGTGAAGTTGGAGATTTAACGCTCCCCAGAGCAACAGCTTGGGTGACTGTGACGCCGCCGCCGCCGCCTGGAGCCGTGCTGCTCTTTTCGATTGTTTCCACCTTGATGAGTCGGTGCTTTGGTGACACATACTTGATATCCGGTGACCCCCCACTGTTCAAGCTCGAGCCGAATGAAATGTTTCCACCTGGGGTGTACGGGTCCTCGAAGTCCAGCTCCTTCTGTAGTTTGTAAGCAGCGAGGATGTCCGGTTGCGCGGGGCTCGGGAAGGTGGCTCCGGAGCTCGTGTGTTGGTAGCCAGGCGCACCGGGCACGCCGGTGTGACAGTGTCGGTAGTCCGGTTTCGGAGGCGCCGGAGGGGGTGCTTTGATAGTTTTGAATCCGAGGTGCTCCTTGAACCACTTGGCCATGCTGCCAGTGCATCGCTCTCAAGTCAATGAATGTAGTTTAGTTCTACCTTTCCTGCCAGCGGAGCCCGGGGTCTGTTCGTCAAAGTGGTGCTCCTCGGGTCACCCGCTGCCAGCCGGACCGGTGTCGGAAGCGCGTCGCCAGTCTCGTGCGACTCCGTCGGTCCGGAGAGGAGTGCGCGAGCGGAGCGAGCGAGGGGGGAGGGGGGGGGGGGGGGGTCGAGGGGCCTGGGGAGGGGTGGGGGGGAGGTTTGGGAGCGCGGTCACAGGCACTTTCGGATCTGCCCTGCCGCAACTCTGTCACTCACCGCTCGGCCGCCCTCCACGTCAGGTTTCCAGACTACGCAACATGGGAGCGCTTAAGCGAGAGGAACACACGCCCTCCTCCTCCTCCTCCTCCTCCTCCTCAACCTCCACCCCACACAACCTGCCCTCCCTACCTGAGAACATTCACTGCCACCTACCGGACTTCTAAAATCCCGCTGACTACTGAGAATACAAGCCCACCGCTGCACATTATTACAGTATTTAAACAAATAATAATAATACATTTTTGAACGCACACCAGCGTGCCCGCATCCGATTAGCGTTTTGTCCCGGATGAGGATTATTGGCGTTGCATGCAGAATTATGAAAAATATATCTGTGCTGTTAGAGGTGATTTGCAAGAAAATGTAATTGACTACAAGTTTTGAACTAACATCCTGTAATTTTGCAAGTTTCTTCAACCCATTGTTGGCCCCGAACTCCACTTTTTGAACCAAGCGGCTAATCCTCGGACATAAACCATATGGCGTTGCATTTTGGGATTTATATTTAAAAAATGTGTCAAAATATTTCCCATTTTTCTTCAATACGTCAACATAAATCTATAATTTAACAAAGTGATACAACTGTTTGCTTAAAAGCCCTCCGGGTCAACATGTCTTCCACCAAAAGGCTTCAAGGGTAGCGTGTCCTATGCTCATTCTCAGTGCTCTCATGTCCAGATGGCCACTGCAGACATTTTTAATTGCAAATTGCATTGCAAATGACTGGTGGAGAGGGATGCTGGAGCCCATATTAACTCTGGACACTGTTCTAGCTAAGTTCATTAGCTACAACAAGCATGAGTAGTGGAGGTGGATTGTTCAAAGCAACAATGCAAGACAACAGTTCTCTCCAAGGGTTTTTTCAATCTTATTGATGCATAGTGGCATAGCTTCACATGCTTCATGCTAATTGTCTTTGCAATCAAATGACAGATGAAGAAACTAGCAATGTTCCCTTCCAGAGACTACTACTCCCTACTCCAGCAACAGTCTGCATTAACAGGAGTCATGGCTGCAGTGGGTTTTTATGAAGCAATATTTCTTTTTAATAACACCACACACACACACACACACACACACACACACACACACACACACACACACACACACACACGTGCGCTCACACACACACACACACACACACACACACACACACACACACACACAGCCTTGAGCAAGTCACACTGTTACAGAGTTTAACCCTCGCAGGCCCCTGAGAGAGACGACTCCATGCTCCGGAGATCAAAACCAAATCTATTATTTCTGTCCTGAAATCCTGCCATCGCTGCACTTTGGGCATGTGGAGAGAAATTTGACCAGTGCAATTTCCCTGCACTTTATAGGAATAATTTCAGTCCACAGCCGGGACATTAATCTGTTTAACCAGTGCATTATACAAAAAAAGCTTCAAACAAAAAAAAAAAAGCAAAATTGGTTCAGATGGCCCTTAGTTTATTGCAGCACCGGTTGTTTTTGTTGCGAGATCTGAGGAAAAACAATTTCTCAGAACAAAGAGAGACAAGCGTGTTCCAGCTAACACATTACATGGTCTAATTTAAGGCTGTAACACACATACTGCAGGCGTAATATCAGTGTTGCGTTTACATGTACACATTATGTGATATCAATATAGCCGGGGCTCGAGAGTAATAACCTGTCTCATGTTGTAGGTATTAGAGGATCTGTGGTGAGCAGGAGCAGGTGCGTCATTTAGGTTGCGCTTGACTCACATCACAGATCAGTCATTGCATTGCTACAGTTTGCATTCACCAATTTCCTCCAGCTGCCATCGCTGACGCCCTTTAAAATGCAAATCCTGTAATCCAGCACCTCACAGGACTCAAATAGTCTCTTAAATAGGCAGATGGCTTGCCAGGAGGAATGTATGTATAAATGTAAAGGATTCTGCTTCAGCTATACTTTAAATGATGCGAGAGGTGCTGGTAGTGTATTAGCACATCATTCTCAATACCTCTAAAAGACACTGAAAAGCATTGCAGTCACTTGATATTTAGCAATTAATTGACACTTGAGTGTCAGGTACACAAGAAGTGGTTGAATATCCAACATCGTAGATGTCCACCTTTGGTATTAAATGTAGAAATAGTTCAATATCAACGGTCCTCTGACACTATGACCTTGACTGGCTAGTCTAGTATTTGTCACACGCAGCCTATTACCTGCTCTCGCTCCAAGCTGCATGGCTTAGGAAACTATTAATAACTAACAGGTTGTCGATTCCTTACAAGCTTTCTTTCCATATGTTTGCCAATGATAGGGATTTTGGCATGTATGTAGTAGAAAATTTCATTTAAAAAAAGCATGACATTTTCAGAAAAGATGACAGTTCAGGTTTGCTCTCGGCTAACGTTAATGTCTTCAACAGTTGCTGCACAGCTCAAACGTTTGACGGGGTGTGCAAGACATGTGCCATGTTTATTTTCCTCTATAAGTTCCTCAGCCACTGCTGGAAATGATTTCACAGCAGAACCATGTATTGCCCTGAGGGCTAAGACATTAGAGAAACAGCTTATCCCAGCAGATCACCCCAATATTAGGACACCTTTATATATATTATATAAATGTCTCCTAACCATAATATGAACTACATGCCTCTCTCCAGTCGTTCTATAACGATCTATTTCTATTTACCCCTTTATTTTGTGTTACATCTTATATTACTACTGTATTAGTCTTTTATTGTCACACCATAATGACAGTTGTTTCATGCTCTAAGCTCAAACAGTCTTCATTATTGCAATGCTTGTTCTCTTGTATTGGCAAATTCAATGATATATGCACCTCACTTTGTGCAGAATGCTTCTGAATGTCAAAATCCTTCAGTAAAACAGTATGCGTGCGTTGTATTACTGCATTACTGTGCTGGCTAGGGTGGAAGTGCCGACAGGAAATGTATCTTCTTACTTTGAAACATTAAATGTTTTCTTCTCGTGGATTAAAACCGACTGATGGATCTTCACACTTCTGATTACTTAGGCTATAACTATGTCAAAGGAAGCAACTTAAAATGAATTATGATATGTGAAAAAATTATGAGCAAACACTGAAGCACTTAGTAGAAATTTCCATGTTCATGTTCATTTCCCAGAGGTATCAAACAAAGCCCGAGCTTATAACGCAATTACTTACTGTCAAGAAAATGATTTCATATGAGTTTTTATGTAAACACAATGAAACTAGAGCATCCTCTTTAAATGGATCTCTTAAAACTATATCATCTTTGTCATGCTAACTGTAGCTCCAGCATGGGAGGCAGACATCAGTCAACCTTACCCTAAAATAAATTGAGCAAATAACGCAAAGGAAGAAAAACTGATATTTTACAGTTTGCGGTAGCAGTACGTTATCTCTATATCCCTGCTATACTTAATCTGAATTGCTCTGCCTCTCTCTCCTTCCCCCGATGCCCACATCACTCCCATGTGCTCACAGACATACATTATATCCTCCCCCAATTATATATTCAACATGTATTCACCTCTTATGGGAAACCTACACTATATTCAAACTCCATGGTCCATATTCAAACTCCAATTCGAACTCCATGGTCAAATTAAAGTGATTTAATCAGTTGCTGGACATGTAAAAGACAACAATACAAAAGATGTGTGTTTTTCATTAGATCCCCCCTCCAGACTGGAACATCTGTGGAGGTGTAACCATCTCCTGTCTATCAACATCCAAGGTCCTTCAGCCAGGAAATCAATATATAAAGCTCAAGTTGACAGCAGTGGACTGGTTACACTGTAAAGCTGTGAATGTCCTGTGGGGAATACTATGAACATAAGGTGAAAGCAGTTCTGATGAACAGGAAGCACACATTGGTGTATACAAAATAAAAAGGTTTTTTAAGCATCTACTTTGGTCAGCCTGCCATTATTCCATTTAAGGTGTATACAAAGTGTACATGTGCATTAAATGACCAAACAAACATGGATATACACGGTACACAGTAGAGGTTAGAGCACTTTAGATTATTGTTTCCCTCCCTAACAAAGTCATGCTAACCTGTGTGTGTGTGTGTGTGTGTGTGTGTGTGTGTGTGTGTCTGTGTGTGTGTGTGTGTGTGTGTGTGTGTGTGTGTGTGTGTGTGTGTGTGTGTGTGTGTGTGTATCAATCATCCCCATGTCTTCAGTCTGACTACACAGGTTTGTTTGCTTTCCCATACCTGCTAATCAAAGTGCAGGCTGGGATCGTGAAAGCAAGCTCCTTTCGCTTCTCCTCCAGCAACTGTGTGGCTGTCACCTTTGGTTGTTCCAGAAAGTCTTGCCACTGCAGAGATTAAATGAAGTATTAATGGGCACCTCTCCTGTGAAGGGAGGACAAGGACAGATTGCTAATCAGATTCATGTGTGTGGTCTCCCCATCTTCCCGGATGCAGGTGCGCATTGATATGAACTAAACGTACATTCGCAGTTGTATTACAGACTTTGATGGTGACAGTGGAAACAGGTGCAGTATATTCCAGCTTAGTGAAGCTTGACCTCTGTCTGGAGAAGTTATGTATGTGTCTTCTCCCTGAAGCGGTAGTTCTATTTGTCAAGGAATTCATTAAAACACTATTTGTACTACTTGTACCTCGCCGATGGTCAGTGGCGGAAGAAGTATAATAGCTTTATAATAGCTGCAAAATGTACTAAGTACAATGTAACTATCAAAAGTATGTACGCTTTCAGAGTGTTACTATACATTACATTACTGGAAGAACATGTGCCCACAATGTTAACGACCATGAGAGGGATCCTTTTAGTTTTTGTGAATCAATCCTATTAACACTAGTATTCATACTCGGAACAAGAATTAGCGTCAGAAGTAGTGATACTTAAAGTATTGATCCACCCATCCCTATACAGAAGAGCTGTGGTGAACCCGAGCAGAGTAGGAAACATGTTGTACTTTTATAGGTTGGATGGCTTTCACACTAAAGAGAGGAAGTATTCCTTGGATCATCTCATTTTTGTTCCAGTGTTCAGACGTACTCGGCCCTTCTTGTCCTACCAAGCATTAGTGTATGTAGCTCCGTCGTGGAAGTTTACATTCAAACTCTGCAGAGGGTGTAGTGATTAATAATATTCCAGTGCTTGTCTGAGCTTTCATGTGTGGAGCCCGATAATGTCCTCTATGTATGAAATCACCAACCGTGTGAAATCTTTCTGCTGCTGGTTTGCATACTCAGTATGACCGGAGCCGCAGCGACCGAAATCCCTTGGATAGTTACGTTTTGATTTATGTCAGACCTATAGCATAGATCCAGGCTGAGATGGCCTACTTTTTCATGGAATTATTCAAGGCATTTCTTTGGTACTCCTAAAAGATCATTCCTCCTACTGTGGCACAAATCATGAAATGCTGTTATTGCAAGGAAAACAGAGTATCTGCAGACTGGCTCAGTGAGGGGAATAGATGGAATCTCGGGTGTTTGATGTTGGCCGAGTGTGGCCGTTCCTCAGCGGCAGCTTCTCTCCCTTTTTAGAGTCCCAGCTCCAGGCTGTCCTCTGATCCCAATCATGTCTCACAGACCTCTCTCTAACAGCACGTAACAGTGAAATCACGTCAATTATTTAGGGGATGCGTCTCTGAATTCTTCTAAATATTTTCTGCTAGTCTTCAATGATTCCTCCATCACTCTCCAGCGAGAGACTCAAATTTGTTGGCGAGAGACACACTCCAGTTGATATGTTACCTTTTGAACTCGGCTAAGTATGTCACCCAGTTTGATAGAATTCACACTGTCAAACCGTGCAAAATAAGGATTTAATGCCTATTAACTGGGATCCGAGTGTGTAGTTGGAATGCTTAAGATGCTGCAAACCCTTGCTGAAATTGAAACGGCGTATTTGGCATACAAATTGAGTTATTTATGGACTTGATAAAGAACATGAAAGGAAAGGGCACAAATTAAAGCTGATGTGCAATTTTTAAAGATGACCAACATAAATCAGTAACAATTTGCACAATATAATTTTGCTATATATGAGAAACAATCCTGCAGCTGTGAAGTGAAGGACTTTTTGCTTTCTGTGTTCACTGAAGTTTTATTTTTGAAGACGACGCTTTGTGGGTTTCAAGGACAGTTGTTTAGTAGTCTACCATAGTTATTAGGGATGTGAGTGTATTATGTGTGACTGTGATGGATCAGAGCAGCATGGCTCACAAAGCTGCCTCTTCACTCAGTGTGACACAGTCAATGGCCTCTGACGAATGAAAAGGTACTGATGGCACTCGTTTCTCCTGACTCACACTGTCCCTTTATAATGGACTACTGGTATGCAACACCAAATTTAGGCACCTTGTGGTGGGGTCGGTAAATCCTCAAGTCTGCTCATAGATTGATATCAATGGATTTGGAAAATGCTTTTTTAAGTTGAAAACCATGTCCAATTTGGTTAATCTTTTAAATGTAAATTGTCATCATATAGTCATTACGTCCTTTCAAGATATAGGCCTACAATGGTTTCAAAACTCCATGACTTACACTTAGGTTGTTTTCATAAATAAAAGTGTACAATTTCTAAAATGCAAAATGTTCCGCCAGTGATAATCATCTCCATATCTTTTTATTCCCCCCCTCTCCCCCACCCCTCACTCTCCCTCCGGTTCTTGCGTCAACACAATGATTATTATGTCGGTCATGCTTCACCTTGAATGCGATTTCATTATTCCAAAATACAATCACCAAAGTGAGACTTCCCAACAGTTAAACTCATATTGATTGCCTTGCTGGAGGGTACAGTGATTGGATACCCCCCCTCACACCCGTCCTCATTTTCTTTTTCATTTTCATTTTAATTTCTAATGTATTTTTCAGACGAGGAAAGTCTCCAACTGTGCAGGTAAACTGTGGCTGGTGTGCGATAAGGTGAATTTGCCAATCTGAAAAGCTGGTCTCACAGCAACTTATTAGTGCAAGTCTTGTAGCTGATGGTGAAACAGGCTCCTAGGCTCCGGGCATATATACTGTAGACGGGGGAATTAGCTTGATGGCAGAGCCGCAGAGAACTGTAAAGAGCCGTAGAACGTCTCTGGGGTGTTTCCTACTGAAATACTCTGTGCTGCAGTTTTGGGGGGCTGTAAAAGATGAGAAATGTTACCCAGCGGCTTGTTGCATTAGTGCGATTGTTATGCTAATGTTTCACCAATGACTGACTGTGAATGTGTCATAACCAACTAACTGGCTGATTGGGGTTTCTATGTTCAATTCTGTCTTGACTGTCATCTTTTCGCACTAATGGCTGCCTGTTCAGTTTTTTTGTCCCCTGTGGGGTAAGTGCACTGCTCTCAGCAGAGTATTCAACAATGAAGGCAATATGTAACCCTCCCCTGCTCTCAACTGAAGACAAAGAGCATTGATGAGCCTGCTCGATTAATATCTGATAATTAGATCACCATGATGTGTTTTAGGGTGTGCGGTTCAAAACTGAACCAGACGATAAAAACAAACTCACGCTGACCATAGTTCTCTATCGGTGGATTTTTTTCATATATTAGTTTCCTAATATATTTGACACCTAAAACACCTCTTTAATTATAAAGTTTGAAAAATGTGAATAGTATAATGCTAATGATATGTATTATTTTCAGCTTTGATATAAGTTAACATCATACTTCAGGTCTGAGATATAAAACATTGCCATGCCACTGTGATCGTATTAATTAATTATATTGATCTGTGCCGTGTGTTTTGATGTTGTTGTTGGCTTGCTACCCTGAATCTTTAGTATATCAATAACTTGTTTGTCTTGTAATTGTATATTGATTCAGCAAATTCAATGTGGCTGCAAGTGTAACTTTTTTTTCCCAATTCCACAGAACAAATCCCTGCAGCCTGACACAATCTTTATTTTCCCTTTAGAGGAGTATGAAAACATTTATTCGCCAACCAGGTGCATAATAATCATTAGCATACCTTTGGAATTTGTCGAGCACCGGGAGACACGGACAGTTTACCGTTTACTGTACACGCAAAAACAATGCCTGAGTTGTGGAGATATGCAGCTGCTGAAAGAGTCTGCTGTGAAATTTCACATGCCACTAAACATGAACATCCAGCATTCTTGAGTACCTCTCTAACACCTTCCCAGACAAATTAGACACAGCTCAGTAGCACTCAATGGGCTTCACCCATGGGAAATTATCACAAGACAATGGGCTTCCCATCTCCCTTTTATGTTCTGAGGGGGAAATGGGTAAAGTGAGGGGAAACAAAGAGTTTTGAGACTTCTCTTATAACAAAACAAAAAAAACAGGAGAGACTAGCAGTATTTGACAATCAGAGAGCTGTGAATGATACGTCATTTTCTCGTGGGTTTGTCAATGCACAGTTGGATCCCTGAGACTCTATCGAAGTGGTGTTTTCAAAGGGATGATTACATCCTGAAGATGATGGATGCTTGCTGGGTAACGTGGGTGACAGGAGGATGTCCAGGCTGCTCAATGGCTGATGACTTGCCACCGGCAGCCATAACCACAGCCTCATTACACACATAGCACGAGCTAAACTCTTTATCCTGTAGCATGAAGTAGACAGGTGATCTCAATAGTCTTGCTCAATTAAGCAGGAGGATTCACACCCCTGTCCTTTTCAGTGGGAGTCTGTTCAAGATTCCAAACCATAAATGAGGATATGAAGTGGCTAGAATCTATCGCGAAGGCTGCAGGTAACCCCACACTCTGAGGTGCACATGTAAAGAAGTTGAATATCCCCCTTAGGAAATGTCAAAAATGATGTCATGATATTCAACACAGACTCCTCTTACTTTGGGGGATATTTTCCTGCAGCTCATCCTTGGTTTGAGCTTACAAAAGGTCTTATTTGCATATGATTTTGGAACGGAACAGGTGGGCCGCGTCGACCCCTGATCAGGTCAGTGTGTCCAGACGCACTGACCTGTTTCAAGCTGTTGACCCACACAATCCAGAGCACATTTCCTCAGCGACTACAATTCAGTGAGAACATGAAGAGGACGGTTTGAGCCTGCAAAAACTAAAATATTAAATATCACCGTTAAACACAGAGGAAATTCATTTAAATACAGTATATTGGATGAAGTGAGGGTAAGTAGTGATTATTAATGGTTTCATAAATTAGCCCATCAGAAAACTATTACCACCACAACAATAATAGACTCTAAATTGAGATTTTACGCCTTTTCCTTTTATAACTAACATCAGATATGTATATGTATGGGTATGGATTGAACAAGCAATTTGAAGAAATGACAGAAAGCTTTTAGAAGTATATTCTTACATTTTAAACAGGAGTCTACAGTCATGCTACAGCTGTACTGAGAGTGCTTTAAGCTAAATGTAAGCATGCTAACATGCTCACCACGATAATGCTAACTTGCTGAAGTGTATTAGCACACAGCACACAGTGCAGTGGAGGCTGCTGGGAATGTCATTGGTCCTACAGGCATTTTCAAATAAACCATGAACAAAAGCATCTGACAAAATATTTTTTTTACCTGATGGTGACAAAACATAAAAAGGTTGGGTGATCACCGAGGTTACATTTCATTCGAGGGTGACATACATGTCTGTACAACATGAATGGCAAATCCAGTCAGCCTAGAGACCAAAATGTTTGACCACTGAACAACATTGTCATAAATGAAGCCATGGCGATTGCATAAAAGAAAAAAATTAAATCCCAAATCTGCACAACTTGCAGTTATGCGGGGCATCCAGACCTCTCATTCAATCTCTTCTGGGTTTGTTTCTCTCACGGGTGGTGTTATTCTAAAATGTAGACTCTGAGTCACATTTAACTGTACATGACATCCAGTATGTACACTTATCTCCCCAGTGACCGCCTCTCTACTGATTAAATCAGTAAGTCTGTTAACCTGATGGCAAAGCACACACACCAGACAAATATATATTTCCCATTTAAAGACCCAGATGTGTTTTCTCTGGAAAACAGCCACCTTGGCAATAACCAACAGTAGTTTATTAGATGTATCTTTATGTGCTGTGCAAGCTGGGAGAGCTCCAGGTAGTTGTCTTACCCATCCTTTTCTCTCCGACTATTGCCTCTGAGCAGCTGTAATTCTAGTCCTGTTAGGCTGATAGCAGCTGTCTGAGGACCTCACATTTCCCACAATGCTCTGAGCAATGTGGAAAGAGAGTACAATTGTGTAGTGGCTCTTGTACATTACATCCTTGCAGTAAAATGTGTTTTTAATCCCTTGACCTCTGATGTTGATGACCCCAGACGGGCGCGTTGCCCATACATTCCCCACATTGTTTGTTTCACACACTTTACAACATTATCACATGCTTCAGTGACAATACAGTACATATTGTGTGAAGAATTCAAGACCAAGAGGCCATTTTTAGGCCCCATAACATGGAATTCTTTCAGACACATTTCTGTGGAATCCAGCATGACCATGACATATGTGCTTTCTTTGGAAACCTTGGACTATAATTTTCAATTAGTTTCTGCGGATTTGAACAAAGCTTGGGCCTTGAAACATGGCCTTGAGTGATATTGAGTTTGGTATGTTTTATAGTTAAATAAATACTTAGAAATGCTAAAAAGCTAAATCTCAGTTTGAATACCTGATGGGTAGATGTACAGAATAGTTTTGGAGTTTATGATTTGCATCCCTTCTCTCCTTAGTGCAATAAATACAGTCTACAGTGTTCAGATATGGACATTTTAAAATTTGTTTTCTGTGCAGGAAAAACTTAAATCTCCCTGTTTCCCAACCGTCCACATAAGGCAAGTGTACATTGCTACACACCACTCTCAGATTCAGGCTTTAATGATCAGATTCAGTTTGGCGGTAATTGGCTGATGTAAGCCAATTCAGTTTGTAACTGGAAGGTTATCAAAAACTCATAAAGTGAATGACTAACGCTAGCTGAAAAAAATAAATAAACAGAAATCATGGTCAGACCCAGTTGTTTTATCATGTTGAATTTTTTTTTTCTTTTATGAAAATAACATTGAGGTGTTTGGAATATATTAAAGCTTTTTGATAACAATTTATAATATCCTAGACATGTATAAACATTGACAGTTGCTTAAAGTGATATATCAGAAGCGACATTAATCCAACACTGAAGAACCCCAGAGGATGTTGGTAGGGATGCACCAATGCCAGAAAGAGCATGTATGTGATGATGAGCATGAAGATATCTGCAACAATACAGCACGGCCGGCCTGGCAGTGTGTGTACAGTTATTTATTGTGAATAAATGCTACAATTCCTCAAGACTCATAAGGAGACCCAAGCTAAGATCCTGTGTCTAACTCTTTTAAAGTTAGAGGGGTTAGCCTCAAAGTTAGCCACAGCTCAAGCACACTTAACGTGGACCAAGTGACAAGCTGCCCTTCTGAGTTTTGCTCAGCTTTTTTTTATTTTAGAAATTTCTTTTAACTACTTTCTTGTAACTGACGGTTAATTATTAAAGATCCTTACTGCAAACGTTGCTCTGTTTGTGTCAGGAAAACACAAAGTTGAAAAAAATAACTGCATTAGCATAATGCTGTACATTTCATTTGTTAGTCAGAAAGTGAGGAACATCTGATGAAAATAAAACATGATTTCAAAGTCATTGTTACTGTAATTATATTATTAAGTATTCATATCGGTACTGAGTATCGGCAAGTACTTGGCATTGGTACATTCCTACTAGCGGTGCTACAGTAAGTGTGCAAAAACAGGGGACTCATTTTGCATGTGTGCAGACCAGCTTTAGCATGACAGATATTGAGTTCTAAATGGAGCGGTGCAAACCTTTTCGGTTTCCCTCAGGCTCAGGATGCAATCCTAGTGACAGCTCCTCCCCTGAGAGAACAGTCTGTATCTTTACCGTGAGAAAGTTCTGGGAAAAACAGAGAGACAGTGAGATAGAGAGAAAACTAGGTTTTCTGTACTAAAGATATCCATATGCACCAAGGTAATCCACTACGCTACCAGGTCATGACCTTTACGCTTTCTTTCATGGCTTGAATTAAAACTGTGACAGAAATTGTCATCATTCGTAAGAAGACCAAAACTGAACATACAGTATATAATAAAAATGTATCTATTTTACAGTAGTAGAAGGAAATGTTTCATGGGAAAGTTTTTTCTTTCATAGTTTAATTGGAAATCAATTGCCATTTTTTTCCCAAAAGAGATGAAGTGCCACTACAGTAATTAGTGTTGCAGACAGACGTGAGACCAGACAATAATCTATAGTTCAGGACTGGAGAAATCCGACAACTCACCATATATTAGGCGTTGCAGCCAATTCTTACCATGCAGAGCTCCATTTTTATCATTCCCTCAGATGGATGCAAGCCATGTCCCATCTGAGTGAGCATAATTAACACCCGGTGATAAAACCAAGTCCCGGGGGAGCTGTTCACTCACAATATATTTAATTGAAGCAAATCATATAAAAAGATAAATTGTGAGTTATATTGAGCCGCCTTGACCAAAGGGTTCAACCATAAAGTATTATACATGGGACAGTCATTTTCTTTGGAGCATTCATTAAATAAAATGGTTCCAGGCCCTGAAAACCAGGCGAGGATTCAGACGGTGGTGCTCACTCATCCCATCCTACTCCGGCTTCTTTCCCCAACAATAATGTGTGTGGATACAGGCTCAAGTGTGTGTTTTTGTGCGTCTGTTTTACAGTATTTCTTCATGCTAATGAGCCACTTCTGACGGTCTCGCCTCACCTTTCTGCCCGGGTCTGTTGAGACCTCTGACAAAGCATTCAGAGGTCAGGGCTTCTCGAGACAGGCTGCTGGGTTTCTGATGCACTGACTTCATCAGCATGCACATAAAGTATGCACACAAATTCAGGTGAACGATTCCCACACACACACACAGACAACCAGAAGAAACTAAAGTTGATTGACGTATAAAAAAACACTTTCACCAAACAAAGGCATGCACGCCTGCACACACTCAATCACTTCATGTCGCTGGAGTGCTTCCTTAACTCTTAAGACCATATTCAAACCAAAACGATCCACTCACAATGCAAGGAAGAGATTTACAGATCACATTTACATATTTCTTCTCCAGGTAATATATCCAGATTGCATTTTAATACCAGGTAAATTTGTTCTTTTTTTTTTTTTTTGTCAGCAAGCACAGCAACATAACAAAGCAGTGTGGGAACACAACCCGATTGCTTTCCATGGCTTCAAATCACTGTGAGTGTTTGCTTCTGTTATACAACTTGTTTCCACCCCTCAACACAATCTGTTTAGCATCAGTTAAACAAGGAGACACCATCTTGAAATAAATACGAGTATTACATAGGAGTTGATACAGAAACATTTGGAATGTTGGGCTACATTGCTGAATTAATGTGTTCATCTTGATGACGATACTGTAGGAGTCTGTAGCGCGGTCCTACCTGAAATCTAGACTAGAAAGTGTATGGTTGGACAGTTAAAATCAGTTACATTTTTTTAAGATAAACTGAAGGTCACAATGGAGACAGGGAAGGTGCTGTGCAGCACAGTACTCGGTCTGAAAGAGAATGAAACCTTTTAAGATATTTTAAGGTACTAAGCACTCACCAAATTGCTCATTCATAGAACAGAACGTGTACAGAAAATGTAGTATGTATCAACATAGTAATTTGTGAAGGAGAGAAACAGATTGACCAGGACCTGAACATTTATGAATGAAGACTGACAGCAGGTAGAGATTCAGTAATGAGAGCAAAGTAATACATTTGAAAGAAAAAGAAAATTCACAAAAGCTTCTTTAGAAGAATATTATCTGACTCATTTAAATTCACAGTGGGATTACATTATAGCGTAGGATTCAGCTGGCATTGTCATCAAGAATGATATACAGAGAGTGGGCAGGTAAAGTGCCAGTGGCGTGTTAAAGGTCACTTTAACACGTGACTCCAATCTTCACCAGTGACCTTTTGCTGACAGTAAAGCCTGTCGACGTTAGGAGCTTCCCTCCTGCCTAGAGAGAGCTCCAGTAGTCTTCAACATGATCTGCTCTGGCATTTCAATGATATCCTCACTTACAGGTTTATTTATATATACGTCTGCAATCAGTAATATTCCCCATTGGTAATTTGTGTAACTAGTGCCACCATGAGATATTTTTGGTTGTTCGTAAAAATATCCTTCAACTTCTGAATGAATTACCTTGACATTTGTGCATTAAAGTTCCCCCCGAGGATGCATCGTAATGACTTTGGTGATCTCCTGTCTTCTCATCTATCTTTTGATTTACCTGCAGAACTGATGATATCGCCCTCAGCCCTGGTAATGTTAATATGTGCAAGCGCAATTTCTGTATTTTCTTCAAATTGCCAAGAATCGCCACCTGTAGACACCATGCAGAGGATCCAACACACTTTCCACCCCAAAGGGTGAAGGTAACAGAGCTGTCTGAAGTTGCTTGTGGGAGGTTGTATCCAACAGTTCAGCGCAGTGACATTGGTGATGATTTGCCAATATAAACTGTGTGCTTGCGTATTCTTGCGCTAACTAATCATGTAACTAACTAATGAGACATCTGCAACACCATCGTAATTATCTACAAGTTAGGAGGTGAGTCGATGACCACCAGGTTTCAAAATAAGAGCACTCATTGAAGCAAAAAGGAACATTTATTTCTCATCTACTCCTGTGGCCTACGTAAATTGAGGCATAAACAATAGGGTCTGTTATCAAATATCGTAGAAATGGCTCCTACAACTTCTGACGCGATACATTATTGAAACGATTCATCAATTATAAAATATGACTTGTTGTTGATTGACTAATGGATTAGTATCATGACTTTCACAAATAGTACACACTTACAAAGATCATCTTTCGTCACTTTACCAGTTCCTCCTCAACTACTGTAATAACTCCTAGTGACACATGCTCAGAAGAGTTGACTCTGTCTGTAAATGTGTGTATATTTGCATCAGTGCCGGTGCATGAGATCATGAATTTATTTGATGAAAAATGCACACTCAGGAAAAGCCGTTGTGTTTACTAATGGTGAAATGATGTCACAGAGGCTTTTTGAGCCACTTAGCTCTGTACCCAGATCAATAGTGTAGCTTTGGGATTATTTACACCGTCCACATCGCAATTTAGGGTAACGTCTTCTTCATCACTCACAGATAAATGTATGTTTCTGTAGCAGGCAACTGAATAGAGCAGTTGTTTGGGTCAAACAGCCAATTTGATGAACCTGATTAGGTAAAGTGGGTGTCTATTAGAGTATTGATTTTTGAGTCATTCTGGTTGAGATCATCAGCTAAGTGGGGTGGCACATAGAACTGGACATAGACCTGAATCTGCAGGGACTTTATTGACAATTGAAGTGAATGATAAGTGCATGTTCACATTTCAGGTTACAGGTCTGTTGGATCTATCTGAGGTCAGTATGGATTATTTACACTGATCACATTTCCTGATGAGAATCCAGAGAAAATGTCAAACTCAAAAATGGCAAACTCAAACCTTTAGGTTGAAAGAGGGAAAACTTGGAGCGCTGTTCTGAATGCAGGTCATATGAGCTGTCATATATATGATGGTAAAGTGATGTGCTGGTTTGTATTGATCCCTTTTGGTTTACAGCTTCAAGAGGCAGGGTTACACATAAGACAGCAGAGAGATGTGATTAACATTGTGCCAAAACAACAGAGGTATAAAAATCCAATGTTTGGCAGATATTCGGTTCACCATCAATCTAAAAATACAGTCTTTGCAAAGCAATCTGAGAAGGATCAAGCTCTCCAATGTGTGTTTACTGCTCTCTCCTTTTCAATACTCCTTCAGTTAGATTCTGACATTACATTGTTTATTTCAGTATCTCTATCCCTGCCCTCAGAGGCCAGGCGACGAGGAGTGATGGTAAGATCGTGTAACGTTGCATCTTTGATTTCTGGACCTCTGCCACAGTTCTGCCAAAGCCCCCGCTATGCTTAGCTTCTGTGTCTCCCCACCTTTTCCACCCCGTCACAGATGAGAGAGGAATACAAATGCCTACGGTCCCTGAAGCCCAGACCCCCTCCTCCTCCTTCCAATGCTGTATCCCTTCTCCCACATACACCATCCTCTGCCTGACTCCCTCTATCCCTGACTGCTCTCCTCCAAGGACAGCCAAAGACATTCTTCTGTGCGCGATAAGAGTGATTTCAGCCGACACAACATGGCAGCGCTCACACGGCCGTCAGTGCCGGCCGCCTGTGGGTATTACTGGTGGAGCCACACTGAGATTGAGATTTTGAATGCATATGTTTGGCTTGCTGTCGCACCACCGGTAATGTGTTGCGCTGGAAAACCATCTATATTTGTCTTTCTTCATCTATGACAGCAACGTCTGGGAACACGGCCTTTCAAAGCATGAGGGACCTGTCATGTTACAGATACACTTGCATGAGACTAAGGTTGAGAGGCCGATGACTGCAGCATGAATGATGAATACATGAACCTATTCTCAATTGTCAGCAAAGATGTCAGTATGATGCATGTTGTGTGAGTGTCTTCTCTTTTGTTTCGCTCTTTAACCCATAACACATAAATGTTCAGTCTTTCACACGGTTGATTACCTGATGCTTGTTGTGCACAGAATGTTTTCATTGCATCCACATGGAAATCCAATAAATTATGTTTTTGATAGCCATGCTGTTGAAGGTAAATATTGTTATGCCTTCCTTCCAGAAAAATTAAAGGATACAACTGAAGCAATACATCGCAGCTTAGTGCCATTCAAATCAAATTACCATTTCTAATGAACCAAATAATCAGGATGTTGTGTGATAAAAAAACAAAACAACTTTAAAGCTGTGCCGCTAAGAGGTAGACATATGGTTAAAGATGCTGCAGGTGGCATGTGAACTCCAAGACTATGCATTTGTATTTGGGCCTGCACGCAGTTCTTGACAGGAAATGTATGGGTTTTATGACCATCATCTATGGAGTTATTTGGTTCCAGAAAGACAAAGCAGAAAAAAAGGTGATTAAAAAGCAGAATGGAATGTCACACCTAATAGAAACAGAGCTGCTCAAAGGAAATAGAAAAGGATAGAGGGAAGGCACAGCAACGGGGAAAGGAGACAAAAAGCAAAGAAAAAAGGTCCATTTAAGTTTGTTTATTCGTGCAAGTGTGTCTGGCGGTGTGTATCTATGCATGTGCATGTGGATACTGCAACTGTGTAACTTAACTGTATGTCCTTATGAAGAGGCCTGTCGTGAAATTGGAGAGTGTGTGAATGGAGGTGTTCTTGGCTCCCCCAATTTCAGGTGTAATTACCCAGACAGAAAATGAGACTTAAGTGGACTAGACAGAGCCTCCCTGAGTTCCCCTTTCTTAGATACAGCCTCTTCTCTCCTCGATGCAATGCCAGGAGGACAACATTTATAGCAATAAAAGGTACGGTATACTGTAATACCACCTTGGCTTTTAGGATTTAGTAAAGTTTCTAGCATCAAAAGCATGTCCTTCAAAACATGTAACATTTGCAATGTTGCAATTCAGACCTAGTGCTTGGGTATAGGGGCAGTAAATATATGAGATGGCCACTAGTATTTAAAATATTATTAGGTTGATTCACCTGTTTGAGAAAAACAACAAGGTCTGATACCAGCAAAGTCCTCAACTGTATTAATCGTAACGTTTTACAGCAGCTCCAGTATCCTTTAAAAAAAAAAAGTGTGCAATGACGGTTTAATTGCTTTTCTCTTCATCAAAGTTGACTTATTTCCTGTTGCCAAGGAAGCGCTGCAACGGGAAGCTGCCCAGTACTTCCACTCTCTTCCACATTTGGCTGCTGAGCTTTTCACTAAAGCAGTTCCAGCTTCAGGACGCATGTGGTCCTGGAAACCAGATATTGGCTCTTGAGTTTGTACCTTCACGTGCATTTGTGGCAGTTATGGAGGCTTCCTGGTACGGCATGTGTGTGCCATGGGAGGTCCAGTGATAGTGGAAAACTGGCCAACGACATATTCAAACTCTCCAACATTTACGGGATCTTCAACCATCACTTATTCTACATGGGCAAGAAAAGAAAGCACAATTGGCTTCCTGTCTTTTCAGTGAGAAAAGTACAGGAACGTCCGTAGTACACAATTTTATCAAGAAAACTGAAAGGCAGATGAACAGCTTTTTCAAATGCTTCAACTCCAAAAAAAAGAAATAAATGACTGTTATATAATCGATTATAAAGCCCTTTTGTGGACGAAAAGTTGACATTTACTATAACAGTAAGTTATTGTTTTACATCCACGTGTGCTGCATGTGTTACGTTATTGACTACGCCAATGGTAGAGTTCACAGAAAGATAAAGTGCCTTACTTGCATACTTTCCAGTACAGGCTTTTATTTACTGGACACTAGAATACGTATTGTATTTTTTCTTTGCTACATTTATCCCCCCACGGGTAGAACAAAAGAAAAATATGACTCTTTGTCTTCTCGTTTCTGCCCATTTGGATTTAATCTAATAAACAAACCATCGAACTGTAGACGGACCTTACATTTCTTCCATTGTTCTTATACAATTAGAAAAAAGAAAAATATGTCATACAGCACTATAGTAAAGATTGTTATCATTTTTCCCTATAAGTAGCTGTGTAAGGCAACACCATTGTGCTACTAATTCCTACAGTAATAACCATCAAAGGACATAAAGAAAAAATGCTGGCATGTCCTTTTTTGCCACTTTGCGTGGCTATATATTAAAGCATCTATAAACAATGACTCATGCTCTGCCACTTCCTTTGTCTCTGCACCGTACTGCTTGAAACTAATGTATCGTTTTGGCTGCTCAAACACTGGACTCTTTGAAAACATTGATCTCTGTTAGTTTTTGGCCCATTTGCTTTAGACATCATCTCTAAGAAGTGAAGACCAGTGCTTTCTCTCTCTGTAAAGCTCACCCAAGGCTGTGTGGAAGGATGGCTCCCTGTCAGATTGCTAAATTGTTAAGCTATGATATTCAGGTCTGCGGCATTTGTGCAGAGCGAGGCCTAAATGCAAGGAGACATCTATTACAGTGTGACCTTCTCAACAGACACCCCCTCCTCTCTCCTCCTCCTGACTCTCTCCCTCCTTCTGCATTTGCACTCTGTCCTTGTTTGTAACATTTCCCAGCCTGGCTCTACAGGGTGGTTTGTTTATATGAGATATATTTCAGCACCCCTGCGTTTACTAACGGAAGAAGACTGTCCATTGAGTAACACAGAAACACAAACCAGACAAGACAAACAGATTACGGATCATATTTTGGTGAAAGAAAACAAATACAGATTTCTTCAGTCATCACGGTCTATTTTCTTGTGAGTATTAACCCCATGATGCAAATTGTGAATGCCATTTTCTTTCTTTTTTGTCCTTTGAACATTTGATTTATGGTACAGTGGAAGCTGAAACCAAATTATTATGAGACCAAGATTCACCCTCAGGCAAGGTGATGGAGCTGGCAGGTGGTGGATACAACAATGGCGGGTAAAATAGGAAAGAATAATTGACTCTGAAATGTGCACTTGGGGAAAATCTATCGGCATGCTTGAGAGGAACAATACTCAACATTCTACTCAGTGGGTGTAAAGATGATAAGTGTCCAGTTAAACGCCCAATGGGCTTACCTGTTGTGTGTGCATGTGTGTCTGTTAATTTTTTTTATTCCATTAGTCTTGCCTGTTCATGACTGTGTATTGTACTATATATCGCAGGAATATAACATGTATCCAGGTGTAAGTATTTTGCATGTTTACTATGGGCTAGTATCAGCATCAATAAAAACAGTCAAAATCCATATTCTCCATTTCTGGTGCTATACATACAAACTTGATAGCTGGGAGAGCAATGGACTTGCCTTTGTACAGCACCTTTCTTGTCTTCCGACCACTCAAAGCGCTGTATACTACATGTCAACATTCACCCATTCATACACACATTCATACACTGATGGCAGAGGTGCCCCCTGCCCATCAGGACTCTAAACTAATTCACATTCACACATATTCACACACCCTTCGGGAGCAATTTGGGCTTAGTGTCTTGCCCAAGGGCACTTTGACATGCAGACTAGAGGAGCCGGGGATTGAAGTACCGATCTTCCGATTGAAAGACGACCCGCTCTCGCTCTGAGCCACAGCTCAGAAAGTCTAGAAACTGAATGAGAAACATGTTATCTTCCTGCAGAAAGTGACTGTTGGATTAACAAAGCCGAACCTCAAGCTGAGGAAGGGATCGAAGGTGCATGTTAGTCGTGTTGTTGAGATGCAATAGATTTACTGATGCATGTTAACAAGGAACTTCCCCCAAGCACTGAGCTGATGGGATGTCTTGCAAACATTGTAAACATTTGGAGAAAAAAAAAAGATTTATCTGAGCTAACAAAAAAGGCACTGTGTTTTTTCTCTTTAGGTGCTTATTGTGCTTCCGTCATTTTCAACAGTGTTTTCTTCGGAGTCATCTCACCTTTAGGAAAAATTTGTTTGTGTCATTATTTCTTCACAAAAAACATTGTGCTATTTCTTTCCGAATTTTGATTTCATTTAGTTGGTTTAACTGGAGGTCAGCGGGCATCACATGAGCCCCTCTGCGTTTCCCAGCTTTCCCTCTGTGATGTGGATACGATGATGTCATTGTGTTAGTAATACCACATTACCTCCATTGACCGTGTGATTATTGGCAAAGGAAGGTTGATATACACTAAGTCCAGGTTTACTCACAGTCGTCACACTGTAAAAACATATACAAGTCGTTCTTCTATTATATTTCTGAAAAAGTAGCTGTTTAGTATCAATATATACTTGCAACTATATTATTGGACACCTAATAGCATTTACATCAAGAAAATAAAAGTGAATCCCAGTCCAGAATAGTTATTCTGGTGTTAATGCAATTTCAGTTTCATGCTTCCATTAGCTTCCAACTCTCTCACCCTCAATCTTGCTCCCTCCCTCTCTCTCTCTCTCTCTCTCTCTTACACACTCACATATTCAAACTCACAGATGGTTCAGTGTCAGCAGAATGCAGTTTTATAATCAATTTGGACTCGGGGGTGGAGTGGGTTGATGTTCCTTACTGCAAAGTAAATCCCAAAGTGACTGTTGCTCATATAGTGCAAGCAGGGCAATCAATTTCACCCGTCTGACCACTGGAAGCTGGGTGCTGTGAAAGATACAAGCTCAACCAGAGTTCAGGCAGAGAGCAGGTTCCTTGTGTTCCCTCAGAGTGGGGTACACTCACTGCCCCCATACTGATCTCCATTTTGACTTCAATCTGTTTTTACGCTTAAATGAGGACACACTGTTGAGTTAGCTATCAAATCATATCATAGTCTGCGATTGCATTTACGCCGGTGAAATACTCTCCTGTTGAGAAAATGATTTTCCTTTGGAGGTACGAAATATCAATAGTAATTCCCTTCCACTATCTTAAGCTATGTTGCAAAATAAGATGCCACTTAAAAATCCCTTTTTAATGTGTCCCCTAATACTGTGTTGGATTTGACAGAGGAATACATGTAGGATCACAACATTGTTTTAATAAATTAGTATATTAAGCCTATTCTACAATTAACTTAAACAAAGGGAAAAGGAAATTGCTTATGTTGTTTTTGAGATGAGGCTGGCAAATTTATGAAGTTACAAATACATCTAGCAAAGAAAAGCTCTAAATAAAATAAACAAGAAGACATGATTTATGTCCTATGCAGTGCTGCATTTCAGATACATATCACCCTTTCCAATAAAAGTATGTAGCAGGATATGCCAATTTCATGTAGATTCAACAAAGTCATTTGTATTCCTGAAAGGTTCCCTGCTTTTATTGCCAATCTTATGAATGTGATTCTCTGAAATTGTAGGCTGCCGGGTTTTTAATCTGTCTTAAAAGCCCATTGAAAGCCATGAATCAGTTGTAAAGATAAGAAACTGTGGAGGACACTGTCACCTTTTCCCCTTAAAGAACTGTGTAATTACTTCTCTCATGTTTTATAGAGGTTAATGAGAACACAATTTTCTGGGAATCATTAACGAGCTACATCTCATCCACAGACAACTATCGCCTTTGTTGAGAGAAATCTTTGTCTCTCTCTGATCTTGTGACTGAAGACAGTTATTTTTAGATTTTCTACTGCGTATTGGTGACGTTATTGCAGTAGAAGTTTTCAGGTTTCAAGGACCTCACAAAACCTTATGTGGGCTGCACCTGGGCTACGAGTCTCAATGGAAAAGCAAAAGGGGTCCTCAGCCCAGTGGTCGTTTGGATCCAGGTCTGTCTGCCAATGTTGATTGTCAAACTGGCCAAGGCGGGATCAATCATGGACTCAAGAAGTTCAATTCGAGGTCGAAAGGTGATTGCTCATGTATCCAACTTGTGTACCTCCTTGGCAGTACATGATTGTGGGGAAAATGTGAAGCACATCAATCTTACCTGAAAAGGTACTGGGAGTTAAATCTAACTTAATGGTGCTCCGTGGCGTTTTCTTGTTCACAAACAAAACGTTGACTTTCAGTGTTTCTCACCACAAAAAGCAGCGTGGATCTTTGAGGTCGAATAAACATGTTAAGTATATTTTCTCGCTCATAAAACATGATTAATCATTGTTTGTATTTGTGTTTGCTTGCTTGCAGTCTTCTTCATTGCCTTCATGTAGCACTACCAAATGCTGAAAAGAATAACGGGGCATGAAAGTGGCATGTGTGTCCTCATGCGTGTGCGTGATACAGAAAAACAGGGAGCCACTTCCACTGCTAGTGTTGTAAAAATGTCCAAACACTGCAGCAGCCTGTCTCTTATTTCCTAGACCTAGACCACTACTCAAGCTTTTCAGAGCTGTTGTAAAACATTCAAATCCATGCCAGTAAGCCAAAACACACCTGTTGAAGTCTACTGTTCTGGCCCAAATCCTCCTCTCCAAAGCCCCCAGAGAAAAGGTCGGACACTTTGTTCTTTCTGCAGCCCCCACGCTCTGTGCACCACTCGGGCCCACGCACACCTGTTCAAAGTGCTGGTCTCCTCTTCCTGTCATCTAATCTGTGATTCATATCAAATGGATGCATGGCTAATGTTCAAACTGTTGGCTTTCAGTTTAACTCTAGATCTTTTCTGGATATGTTCCACAATCTGAAAATGATGACAGCTATCATTATGTGTGTGTGTGTGTGTGTGTGTGTGTGTGTGTGTGTGTGTGTGTGTGTGTGTGTGTGTGTGTGTGTGTGTGTGTGTGTGTGTGAGATACTAAGAGACTTTGATTGTCCCTTACTCCATAAACACAATTATTAATAAGACACTCCAGTTATCTTCTACCATCTGTTTCCTCTGTGCTGATGGAACAGTGTTCAGTCGTTCGTCTATGTTTCATGCAGCTCCACAAAGTCTCTTGCATTATAATACAATACTCACGTCATATGTAAATAGAAAGAATTATTTGTGGGCTTAGTAATTTCTTCTCTACATTCAGTAAGAAATGCTGAAAAGTTCACTAAAATAAAAGTGAAAAAAATTGTTGCAGTTAGGTTTATACTGAGATTGATAATAAACCTACTCTTGATTACGAGGATGAGGATATTCATTTGATTTCAGTGACTCTGGATGCTTCTGAACTTTTAAAAAGCTACTTTGCACAGAATGAGCACTGTGGATTTCGTCCCTTATTATTATTAGAAAAAAATATTACGTTAAATAACAACAAACGTCAAAATTCAAACCTATCCTACTAATAAGTAGGCCCAGAATTCTGAATCAAGAACTATATAGTCAAGATACATCTTAGTGAGTATACACGCATCATTACTTCCCCCTCAAGGCATAATCTTACCAAAATGACAAGCAGCAACTGAGTTTCTACAGTCCGCAGCTCGCAGCTACAGCTCCTTAATGACAAACCACAGACAGCAATACAGGCTACTTGAAAAAAATACTTGTCATCAATCAATTCTTCATTTATACCGATCAATTTCTCACCGTCTTCACTTTGTCAATTTCTGCTCCTATTCTTATGTCCCAATCTATCACTTGTCCTTTCTCTTCCTGCTTTGCCCTCTCTATATTTATCTTGTGTCTCTTTCAGCTCCGTCATCTGTCCCTCCACCTTCCTCTTTCTCCTCCTCTCTTTTTTTTCTTTCTCAACCTCCCTTTTGCTCTTTTCTTTTTCCTCCATCATTGTTACCTTCGGCCTCACTGATGTAAACTGACATGTGGAATATAGCTAATTGGAGGGTCTGGCGCTACTTAATCCCATCTGAAAAAAAAAAATCCATTTCCCCCTCCCCCCTTCATCAACTCAGAAACAACCTTGTTGCATGAGGTATGTAAGGATCAATCATAAATGAGTCACAAGCTTCCTTTTCAAAAGAAGAATGACAGTATATTTCCTAAAGTGTTTTTGAGACTCAGACCGCATTGGTCTTGACATGGGTGACTGATAGCCAAGAGTAGATTCTTATTGATGTGGGAGAAAAAAATAAACAATTTTTTCGTAAGATTTTTTTCGTAGATATAATAAAGTATTGACATCCTCTTCGTGTTTCAAACTCAATGAACTCTTCAAATCTGGGACAACCATCCCAGAAAACGACTGTCCATCCTTTGTCTCACAGAGACAAAATAGAGAGCCACTCATAAAAACACTGCTCTGGAGCACTTCAACTCAAACGGGTACCTTTAAGTGAATGAGGGCCGATATTTAAAATCTGACATATATTTTGATGGAGCACAGTCTTAGACTGACAAACATCATTGTTTATGATTATACAGTAAGTCTAAAGAGACCCTTCATCCAATTTCAATCAGCAATCTGTTAGAGAGCTGAACATTATTAATGTATTCTTATTAATCTTTTAATATGTATCTAGGAGGTTCTTTCATCCAATTTCAAATCAGCAAAAAAACAACAGAATAGGCATTTAGTTAAGGTAACAAAAACATCCTGGTGTGGGTTAAAATGACTACTTAACTAAAGTTAGGTGACCTTCATTGTCATGGTTAAACTAATAACCACACCTCAACTTTTAAGATAATTCCCTTATGATGGGAAAATTCATTCTTGTAATCAGAGTAAAAGCACTTCCAAAATCCCCTAAGCATGTCATTCATTGCTGCATAATCCTTCTATATCTCCACAGAGTGGGTCAGGGCAGTGAATTAATAATACTCTGAGGGCTGCGGCTCAAACCTCTCTCAAAAATGAGGTCTGACAAAGTCTCAGCTGTAATTGTATAAGCATTGCCACTTTTCGTCCGTTTCCAAGCACATCAGTGGAAGTGATGCTTGCAAGAGCTGCCCCCTTGGCCTTGGCGCTGCTGTCATATCTCTGCCCTGCTCGCTACCCCCTCGGCGGGAAATCAAATACACTTAATGGAGAGGGGAAACATTACGACTGTAATCGAAACCTCAAACGAGATAAGTGTGCCACCAATCGCCACCTTCCTGCATCTCGCTGCTGGAATGGAAAAAACCTTTTACGATAACTCTAGTGTCAGCGGTCTTCATGATTTGACTTGAATGGTAGGATGACATGATGCTTCATGTGCTGAATGTATTCAACGACCTTCAGGCACATGGAAACCTTTCAAAAGCCATAATTTAATTTCACCAATGCACAGCAGGCAGTCCTAAGAAATCGGGAAAATGACCTTTTAATAATAATAGTTTGCAGAAAATGTGATTGCACCGGTATCACTAATACAAGGTTTGTATTCTTGTGCTTCACGTGTTTGTGTTGCACTCAGAAACACAGTGCCACACATCCATCCACTGATGGCCTGACCAGCTCCAGTGGGCTACAGAGTGCATGGCCAGTGGATCAAGTTCTCCCTTTGATTGAGGTCAGTGTTCCTGAGAGCAGAGGCTTAGTGGTGCTCGGCTCACCACAATCCAGCTCCTGTTTCAGGGGAAATGGGCAGACCTCAGAGGGCAACCTCAAGGTGAAAGACATGGTAAGTTGGGGAGTAGTGGAGGACCAATGCTGTGTCCACATTAAAGATGTGGATTGCTTCCGTTGAGTCGAAGGACTGAGGTTTCTGAGAAATGCTGACAGACGTTGAATATAAAGTTAGTAATTGTTTTCTATTAAAGTACTTTATAGAATTTGTATCTGAGCGCTGTTTTCCAAATGAGACATGCAGCTTCCGGGTTCAAGAAAGAGGGAATATAAGGCAAACAGTTGCCTTTTCATGAAAAAGCTTAATGATATCATGCTTCTGTATAAATGTTATCTTATTTTAGCAAGTGAACATTCTTTTAAAAAAAAGTCCTCTCATCTAATTATTTCATCCAAACATCTTAACTGTACTGGTCATACAGAAATGTTGTAATAAGTCAAACACAACAGTACTTGTACAGTTAAGCTGTTTGGATGTGGTCAGAAATGTTCTGAACACATCCATATCAGTCAGTATTTTGAAAACCGGATGTTGTGCTCCACTGCTCTTTCCGCCCGTTTGAATATGTTTCACGTCAGTGATTTAACTACGGAGGGAGAGTGTCTGCTAAGTTGATTGCAGTGGTTTACTACTAGATGGGGTGTATCACCTACTTTGTGCTGCATTCCCAAACAACCCGACTCAGAGAAGACCGGACCCGGCGCGACGGAGGCTGTTACCGGCCTCATACCGGCGACCAAGCGTTAATTTTTAGGAGACAGGGTTGCGGGTAGGACCACGGCTCATATAAAACCACGATCCATGGACACTTGTGAGGTGAGAAAGTTAGCAAAGTTAGTAATGTACATTTAAGTAAGTATTTTTTTTCTTGGGATCTGACATTTGTAAATACAATTTTTTTGTGAGACTAATACGGCCAATATTTAATCTCTCGACTTGGATGGAAACTGGCAAATGGGTCAAAATCATTCTGGAGAACACAGTGAGGCATGAGGAGTTCAATTATTCTGATAAAATACAATTGCACAGGAATATCCATGGACCCTTATTTTCACATCAGATGCCAAACTCTTTGATAGTTTCTTCATATCATCTCGATTTGTATTGATATATTTCACTCTAAATATTGTGAATATTCGTTACATACTGAATTTTTGGAGCTTTTCTATAGAATATATCTCACAAAATATCACATTTTCAGGTATGTAGCTGCTCTTACTATATTTGATTTGTATTACTGAAAAGATTTAGGGCTTATACACATTTAAAAATGTAATGCATGTACTGGCTATGCTACAGGTAATATAAAGTTCAAATCAGAGTAATGTAGTTTGAATCAATACACAACAGGGAATTATAGCTTCAGAAATTACAACATATAGTACATTCCTGTCATTTCTGGCAGATATAGTTTAATTACACATAATCAGTATATACCCCAAAATACTGCATCACATGGGCAAAGCAGTGTTCCAGTTCACTCTTCTTCTGTGTAAACTGTCAAGCCAACTCTCAGTGCCTCACGCTTTCACAAGCCAATATGGTGTAGAACCAACAGCCTTCTCTCTTCATCATGGCTATACAGTAATACATTAACAACAAATAATGAAGAAATTCATCAGAGGAGACTTTGCATATAGATAGCCTACTTAAGCCGGAAGCGACCATTAACATAACTTGCAGGGAGTGGTGGATAATTAGAGAGACTCCTTCTTCCCTCCCCATTCTGTGACTGATAGAGAAAATGGTGACAGAAGGAGGTCATCTAACAGGCGTTTAGCTTCCCAATCTACGATGAATCCTCCATTCAATTTAAATGAATTGCATATAAATCTTCAGTATTGTTTTGTTTCACCGATACTCACAAACTATGCCTGTATTTTACCACCCTACCATCGGTCTTTGAATGTTGTCAATATGAGGAACATTTAAGCCACTGCCCATCTGACCAGGCTCAAGTGCCCCTCCGGTTTGATTTTAGGCCAAACATTCACCCAAAACCTAAAGCTACACATACAAAAGTTATGACTAGTGATTAGCTGTGACAGTTTCATGCCCACTCATGGGCTCTTGTCGTTGGGTCTCTAACCACCTGTGGACGAACAAATCTTAACCTAACATATGAAGCGCTTATTCCTGCTAAATCCCTGACAGCACTCAACTAATTATCCAAATCTCTGGGAACAGGTCATTAACTACAGGATATATTAAATATCCCAAGGATTTACACCCCATCCATCAAACATCCTGTCTTTACTCCCTTCGACAGGATGGATGGTGTGCACATCAATCACTGTGGGGCGCTATTTGAAGCAAGTGGAGGAGTTGGGGGCATATGCTAGACAGAGTTCCAGTGTTGTAGCGTAGATGAAAAGCATTGCCTCTTGCGTGGTCAATGTTGGCAGCATGATAGCAATTTTGAAATATTCATGCAACTGTTTCCTTCATTACCTTTTTCAATCTGCTGTTTCCTGCTGTCAAAAACACTGGCATAAGCGACCCCAGTTGTTCTCACTTTTTCTCTTGACATTCACTGAAACACACAAAGAAAAACAAAGAAATTACTAATAGCTATTGGTGCTTGGCTTAAATTTGGATGACGATGCAAATTAAAGAGTGCCAAATACGCCAAAGATCTGCTGAAGCATCATTATTATGATGCATGAAACTTTCTTAAGGGCACTCCCTGCAGTGCCAAGTGATATTTAAACAGCTGGAGATACCGCTGTTATTATATCAAAACATTTTTCATAACTTTGGATGGCAGCTGCAAAATAACACATTCCCCATGTTTCCCATAAAAACAAAAAACCTGCAGGTGTTCTGTGGGATATTAGCAAAAGAGAAAAATGCTGTGCCTCTATTTTATTCTTGGCATTTCAGCTGTTATCAGATTATTCAGAAACCAAAAAAGAATATGTGATGCAACTCAACTAATTACATTATTCATATATTTTTCCATAACACTTTATTGGACACACACACACACACAGCAGTTTATTCCTTTGACATCACTGCTCTAGCATGAGTGGTATGTTAGCCATGCAGCCGCAATCATTTGAAAAGTGTCATGTCAGGGACCTGAAAATTGATTCAAGAAAATGACAGAGCTTGTGTGCATGACTCATGTGCTTGACTGCTGCTCTGCTGCGCTCTAAAGGTCTGCTCAAAGTTGCCTGTCAAGAATGGTGAGAGTGAGACGTCAGCCTGTGAAAATAACATATTAACACATACAGGAATCTATATCTATACCTTACATACAGTAACCCTGAGACATGACATGACACTGCCAGGTAATTGTTCATTTGTCACATTCATGTGTGGCACTGTGTCTGTGCATGCATATTTGTCTTTTATGTATGCGGTGTGGCATGCTAATTTGAAGGTTGATGGCATTGCATGACAATGTTGCTGTTAATGAATATTAGATTTGACAGGACATGTCCTGTGTTATGCTCCATGTGAAACAAATTGTGTGGGGCGTCTATACATTCTGAGAAATATTTTTTTGAAAACTCTCATATTCTAGTGTTGATTGTAAAGTTAGATGAGCAGAGTTAGATGATAATATGTATACCACCCACATGCATGAGATGTTTAGCTTAGCTTAGTTTAAGAGGTGTTCAGACAGAAATGACAGAAATTCTCAAACAAAGTACAAAATGCGCACATTTATCCCATAGTGCTATTGAAAATCTACCTTTTGTATGAATCCAATAATCTACGAGTCCTTTGGTTTGCTTATGCAGCCATATATTCTTATGAATCTATATTCTAAAACAAATATATGTGAAATACCTGTTTCATTCACATCCAATATGTCCATGCAGCTGCAGAAGCATGAGGACAGCTGTGGTGTTTCTCTTGTTGAGGACAAGACGGGAGAAATGAGAGAAGGTGGAGAGATTGTCAGCGGCACTCATTTCGTCCCCTCACAGTTGACAATGGATGGCTGCAACACTCCACCGTCACTGTTGGCTTCTGATAAGCCCTCTTTTTGAGGCCCATGGTGGCAGGCCCTCTTAATGAAATTGCTCTCATCCGGGTAGCAGTGGTCTATCGACTGCTCTTGCCAGAGAAAAAGGACCCCCTTTGTGAACCGAATGAACTGGGAGATTGATGAGGCTTGGCTGCGTGAAATCAGCCCACCCCATCTCCAATCTAGCCCGAAGCCTCCAAAGGGCGACTATTTAGGGGGTATAATTTATATGTATGTGAAAATGAATTGCCTCCACCGTGTTGTTGGAAAAGCAATGTAATGCCAAGATATGTCACACTCAAGTGAAACAGCCTGGAGATCCTCCATGTAATTGGCAACAGAAAACACACCATAATGTATGTCTCTATCTCAGCGTTGTGCATCACCACCCTGTGAAAACATGATAACATAGACTGTAGAACACTAGAAAAAGATGAAAATGGTTACATAATAGTACAATAATAAATTGCACTGCATACATTTTTTGCATGACCCACTTTCTGGCTAAGAAAAATGATTTACATGAAATGACTTAATTGATACACTGTCAAAGGTTGTTTTTTTCTGAATGTATGCTGTGCACAGGAACAAAAACATTAGAGTCCTTTGTCTGCCGGTTGCAGCGGCTGTCTTACATTCTGTAATACAACAGGTATCCAGAGAGTTCAGGAGGCAGACGACAGGCCGATAAGATGCTTATCGCCGCTGAGGCTCTACAGCCTTATCTCTCTCATAGAGGCTCTTACCTTTTGGCTCTCACACAGGCAGACAATGATCCATTCTCAGCTCTGTGTAGAGAAAATAATTTGTTTTCTGTTGTAACTCAATTTATGTCAAAGAAGAGTTGGATAAAACATACACATTGTGAATTAATATAAAATGTGGATTTGGGTCTGTTGATTGTAAAAAAAACAAAAAACATTTCAATATATATACTGATATATACACAACATAAAACTGATTCCATATTAGGCTTATTGAGATTATCGTGTTGCACGATAATCTCAATAAACCTGTTGTTAGAGGGGCATAAACTGTTTTTGACTAGAGTGAAAATCTACTTTTTGAAAGGCTAAACACCAACGAATAGGAATTGAAACAGAATATGTTGTTAGATAAAACCATATCGGGCATTTTTTGGGCAATCATTTTGTATATTGTTGTTTTTCTGAAAGCAATGTTATTAGGGGAATGTCAATAACGCCCAACCCTATTCCAATATATTGGAAGTGATTAACACTAGCATTAGAAGATGCACTATACTTTTGTGCAAATGGCAATTCAAGTATTACTTCATGGCAAAAAAAAAACATTCTATTAATGCAATTGTCCCCCAGTAATGGAGGGTGCTTAGTCTTTTCATTTGTCCCTTGTCTCTTCAATGGTGGTGTAGCCATTTAGCCAATGTAGAGATCCCATTCATCAGGCCTGTGAGTGCCCTTATGTCTGATCATCTGTCACCAGATTCCTTACATCTTCCACATCACTCCTGCTGCTCCTCAAAATAGAGCAGGAGATTAGGAAGGGGAGCATTTTAGCCAAGTCCCAGGAGGTCCATCATCCCCCTTCACCCCTCTTTCAAACCTCCCCATTCTCCACCCCCTCCTTCCCCAGTCCCTCCTTTAAACATCCACCATCTCCTACCTTCGCCCCCACCCTCCTTGCTGCTTCTCCTCCCCATTTCCTCCAGCATCTTCACCTGATGGAGCCATCAAGGGAAATCATTGTCCAGAAGATGTGCTGTGTGCTTTGGGGGACCACCATCAGTCACATGGAGACAGACTAGTCCAGACATGGACACACACTGGTGGGGCAGAAGGGATAAATATTGAGTAACTACTAAAAGCACTGTCAATCAAAGCCTTCTGAACCACCAAACTTTTACCTTGTGGGTCAAATTGTAAACAGTGTAATGTGAATTCATTGCAAATGGTATTAAATGAAACAAAAACCGTGAGTAAAGGACAGGAGTGGGTGAAATTCAAATTGCTTGTATAGTCTAATACAGTAATATAGTAAGTGATGTTATAGTGATCACAGTTACATTGATAAACCACGTATATGGATCAAAAGGTTTGGTACAGAATGATTTCTATATAAATGCTGTTTAAATACTTTGCTTATGATCAAGTAGTCTGCTTACAGTGTTCATTTTTTGTTTTGATTTTTTCTTCACTCCCTTGATACTTTGCCAAGCAGTAACCTGCTTTCCACCTGGCTACCTGAGGCTGGTGCTGCATGAACATAGAAGTCATGATGGGAAAAAGAAAAAGTTATTTTCTCTCAAAGAAAAATGAATGCACAAAAGGCAAAACCCTGTATTTAACGCCATCCTCGTCAAGTAGATTGATAATGCCTGGTCACGTAATGCAATACACTAATGTCAGTTATTTGGTAATCTGAATGAGAAATACATTCAAAATGTTTTAAAAACAATTATATTCATCATCTGCTTATAGTTATACATTTGAACTGGGCAGACGTGATCACTAGCGACAATTTCTGTGTTGTACAGTTTATCATTAGAGTAATTTAGAGTTCCATCAAATTACTTTTTGTTAAATTTCTTTGCTAATGTCCCTTGAATATTAAATTTCTAAGATCCTAATAAGATATATTTATGTATTCCTCAAAAAGTTCAGCAAAGTAGATAATTAACTAAAAACTAATACAAGTATAATTAATAACATTTCCAATGGCTCTGTTCTAGTCTCACAAATCTGTGAGAGTGAATCAGCATGCACAATAACAGGACCCTGGAACTGGGATACATACATGGCATACATACACAATCAATGCTAACAATTACACCTGTGTGTTTCTACCATTTGCATGTAAAAATGTCTGCTATATAAAATGTCCATCTGAAGTAGTCATGTAGTGGCCGAATCATATGGCACGAAATCTTGAATGGGTTGGCCAGACTAGACCTCTTCATTGGTGTCTTATTGAATGCAGGTATACCGTGAAGGTTAACACTACGACAAGTCTCTTTTCATGCTATAGGCTAAAACCATTTAAATTCACATTGTCATGTCAGCAACACAAAGCTGAGAAATGTAATCACAACTACTACTGTGCATTATAATAACTGTTGTGGTGGTATCTAAAAATAAAAAAAGAAGATTATCCTGCTTAACGTAATAGAATGAAACAATAATTAACTAGCGAGCCTTGCAAAACTCTGCGTAGGCACAAGTCATGAAAATGTAATATTGGCTCTATAACCAGTCGAGAATAGTTTTCTTCGAATAAAGATTAAAAATAATGAAAGTTTTGTTAAAAGAGCTATCTATGTTGCAGTTTACATTATGCCTGCAACAGAATAGGACGTTTTTTGGACTTACAGCTGGATACTAAATATTAGATGCATGCACTCATCACAGGGGACAGTAGAGCTCATTGACTGCAGACAATGGTGGAGCTCCAGCAAAATAAAAAGAAGAAACTAAGAATATTTAACAAATTCAGAAGCTCATACTTTCACCAAATCCTTTGACCTGCAGAGCAAATTGCAGGATTTAAAAGATGTGTTATAGCTCTAATTCCAAACACATCACAAAAGGTATTTGTATCTACTTATCTTTGGTAAATTAGCTATTTTCATTAAGATCCCACAAGACTTCTAAGGAGAGAAGAGAGCGCTGCTTCTTTAGACAGTTTTAAATCAATGCTCAGACAATAATTCAGTTCTATTTCTTCTCTTCAGTCGAGGGGCTGCATAAGGGAATCACAGCAAGATGGATGGTCCATTTCAGTGAGATCATTGCTTTTCCTATTGATCGCCCAATGCAGGTCTAGCCCGAGTCCAGACACTGCTGAGGAGATATACGTAGCGGTATAGGAACATAACATGCACTCATGGCCCAAAGCAACCACCTCAAACAGGTTGATACAATGTGGTAGTTTCAGCCAAGCAGGCTGATAGGTCAGAGATGCATTTTAACTGAACCTATTCCCATAAGCTGTTCTGTATTGCTTACTTTGTGGAGATAGTTAGAAATCTGTCTTGTTTTCGTCTGCGTTTTTCATGTGTATGCATGCTTCTTTGCCAAACAGCACCCATGCTACAGTCTCCACAATACCAACCCTCATTGTCACACATGTAAAGGTGCGAAGAGCAGCTCTCTTTGGACACTATCTTATCCAAGAATGTTTGGTTTTGTTGTCCTTTTGTTCTATCTGAAGGAAACTGTCCGCTACAGTGCCCACACCGTATTGAGTAAGCATCTGGAATGAGTCATAGCCCCTGTAATGGAAATCCATTTAGCTTGGACTGAAGTATAAGTCTGCGCAGGGAAGCGTATTGTCACGCTGAACTGAACCCCTGGCTACCTTTCAGCAAAGGAAGGACAAGCAGGCAACATTCAAGGTGAAAAGAACAATCAACAAAACGTCTCATTTTGAGACAAACAAACAAGTGTTTACAGTTGATTGCAGCCGACTGCATCTTTTTTAAACGTTTTTACCACTGGATACACATTAATGACTGTATTCCTATGCAGTAAGCACCTAGCCTTGATTGATAGCCGTGATTGAAAACTGGATGTCCTCAGTGAACGAATGATCTGATTTGAAGGAAAAGAGCCATGGAAGAGCCCGAATATGAAGTAAAATGCAGATCCATGGATCATTAATATGTACATATCCTTCAAGCCAGAGAGAATTGGATTTTGAAGCCGGCCTTTTAGTGTAATATATGCGCTCTGGCTCTTGATTGTGACGTTGCAGCAGCCTGAGAGGCAAACTGTGAATACACTTTTAATGGAGACATGAAAGAAGGCCAGTGAAGGTCAGTCTTAGTGGTGCTGCAAGCTTTTGCACTTTCCTAAAATGTTTGGGTTGCTCCAAAAGACATAAGACCGGCTTCCCTTCCAAATAGGAAATTCTGTAATGTATTAACTAAATTGTGTAGTCTTCTCCTTTACCACTGGAAATGTGAAGCTTAGTGTTTTCTCTGGATCAGGGGATCATTAAAGTAAAGCACTGAATCCCTCCAAGCTCTTTTCAGGAATAAAGCAATGCACTAATATTATACTTATAACATGATTTCACTAACTAAAAATAGATTTCTAAGACTTATTCTGCAACATATAAAAACAATCAAAAAGTTAAGCTATCAACTTGATTCTCTGTTTTCTCCAGCAGAGGTGGTGTTAGTGTTTCTATTAAAGTGACAGACAACAGCTGAATGAGTAATGAGCTCCATCACTCCTTTCATCTCTTTGTTTATCCCCCTCTTCAAGTTTTATCTTTTTGCTCTCTTTCTCTCTCTCTGTGTGTGTGTGTGTGTGTGTGTGTGTGTGTGTGTGTGTGTGTGTGTGTGTGTGTGTTCAAAAGATGATTTGATTCATTTACAATTTTGTGCTCTATCAGCAACCAATTTATTTCCAAGTCCTTGAAGGTAAATCTGTCACTGACTGGTGATGTGTGTTACATTCCCTTCCAAGGACGCAGTGGCAATTAGAGATAAAATATATCGATGACAGATATACATTTTGATAGACTATTGATGGAAGGATGGCTGGACAGAAAGATAGAAGCTGGGGTAAATTCTCATCCCACTGAAAGCTCCTCTGAGTCCATCCAGCAAAAACACATGATATAATGAAATTCTGAAATATTTAAAGGATAAACATATGGTTCCACATACAGCATATTTTATTCAGTAGCCAGTCACAATGCTCTCCCTGTGAAAAATACTCCCCACATTTCCATTCACCACAATCAGAGAATCAGAATACATCACCCGTTTCCCCAGCACTGTAACCCGTTTTTGTTGTACCTCTGCTATTGTGGATAAACCTTCTAACCCCATTTAAAATATTTTCATTGAACACAAATTTTACATTATGTGGAAAATATAAACTTTGGCCTAAATAAAAAAAAAAGAGCGGTTAATTTGAAACCAGTCAGCAGTGGAGACTTTTACAGCTGTATAGCATCAGAGTCTGTTATGATGACACATGTCTTCGTGCTCTCCAGATGCTCTGCTCTAAAATCAGGTCTTTTAGAGCCACAGTGGGATTAGTTCCTCAGACACCGATTCTTCTGTGTCTTTCAAAGCCAGACGTTGTTACTGCAGCTCTGTGCCTAACAAGGCTCACACAGAGCACCATAAAAGTGTTGGTTGTCTATTAATATCAGGAATCACCTGCTGTCTGTCTGGTTGTGTTTCTACGCTGCTGCACCGTTTAAAGCGTCTTTGGGACACTGACCCGAGATGTTGGCAGAGGAAGATTGCTTTAGTCAAATTAATCTGGGGGGAAAAGATAAACTGCAGGCTCTTGCAGTTAGTTACACTGACAAGACTGTAGGGAACAGTTGAGACTTCAGGAAGTTACTGCACCCACCAAGAAACAGTCAAGCATTAAACTTTTTGCAAGTAGTAAAAAAAAGAAATCCATTATGCTTTTTGTATGGATTTAACAAACAATATGTGTTGTGTTCCTCTAACTCTAAACTCGTATTGTCCTGATCTGTAAAACCATTCCTTCAAAATGACCGCAAAATTGGTTGTACATAAATGTGTGTGAATACAATCCATATTGTTTGCAGCAAATTAGAAGCGACGTATTCGCTCATTTAACCGTAATATGACATCTGACCTCATTGGTCGATTGAGAGGGATGAAGCAAGGCAAACGGCTAAAATACTTGAAGCTTCTCTCCCTGTCTGAATCTGGGTTTACTTCGGAGTATGTTTGCTTTGGGAGAAAAAGCAGTGCGAGTCAGGCTCTGATGGATGCAGCCGTTAAGCCGCAGGCTATCAATCAACTCCAGCTGATTCTGAATGCGGCCCACCGTGCGCTGTGCTGTGGCCTAGGGTGAAGGAGTCCGCTATTTCTTGCTGCATGTCTCAGTGTGGGCAAGTTAATCACAGAGATGCACAGTCTCTTTCCTTGGGGCCCAGTGTTGTGTCCGAGGCGAGCGACAGGCTGGACAAACAGATTGGCTGAAGCTGGATAATGAGGCGTGCTCAACTCCAGCCAAGATGGCCAGCCAGCCAAATCCACACCACAACAAAAATACAAAGTGCTACAATAATAGGCAATTAGCCTTTCGTTGGCAAACTGCAGAGTTCCACTTATCTCGCTCCTTGCCTCCTCTTTACCACAATCTGCCCTTTTGGTTTGAATTGTGTTCCTGACGTCTTCAAAAACTACTCTGGTTCTTAGTTCGAGGGATTTCCAAAAATTCATAACTATCCAGGCTGCAAAAAAACATGCCATCCTTCTCAAGATGAAGCTATTTAGCACAAACCTGTATCTACGAGAGCAGCGTTCGCCAACCCACCACAACAATATCTGACTCAAACACACTCATGTACTGTAGAATATGAGCGATCCATATGGGACTGTGTCCCACCCATAGCCGTCTGCTCACTGAAACAAATGACCTTCATTCATTCAACCTTGAAGGAAACGAGCCACAGAGCTGGAATGAGTGTAATAATGGTGCGGCAAGTGCTGATGGATGTTAGGAGCCGACAGGAGTTCTTGACCGCTACCAGTGACTAAAAATACAATAGCCAGGCGTTACAAAAGCCCTCCAATACCATCTAGTGGCGATTGCAAGCAAGCAAGCCCCCCCCCCACACACACACACACATTGTTCTTTCTCTGTGTGTAAGTGGTGAGAAATGAAAAAAGGAAATCTATACGGGGTATACAATCTGCACAGCACGGCACCTGTTCCATGCACCACCATGACAAACGCATTCAAAATCTGAAGTGGAAGTAGATATCATGTGATGTGTAATGTGGCTATTTTCTGCCTTTCCTGTGAATGTCTGATGATGTCGATGGAGCCTTGCCGCCACACAAGGGACACAAATCACACCGGCTTTGCTGCGCAGTCATTAAAGTGAATTGAATTAAACGGTCATATCCGAGTTACAATGGTTTGGTTTTGATAAGCAAGTCAACCGCTAGTATACTTTGAGCAACAGCGGCCTTTAAACACACACACAGTTTAGGTCAGCAAGAGCTGCAGTAATGTCGGTCAGAGGTTAACCCGAGGGTCACGGCCTCAAGCGCACTAGCGTACTTCCTGGGCCAATGAGGGCATGTTGACGGCAGCTCCGGATAAAAACAAACACCTGCATCTTTTGGCAAAGAACACCATCTACTGGAAAATACAAGAAACACATGGGCCCTGGCTTCATGTGGAACAGCTCAGTTTGAGTGCTCAGGGAATTCCTTTATGGTTGGTGATGTAATGCATGCATGAGGTGCATTCACTGGTACCTTTCTTAGAGTTGTAGTGCCCAAACAAGTTAGCTAATCAATACTTTTATTCGTTGCTATTTGTTGGCGATACATTTTCATTCAATAGCATGGAGATTTTGGATGGATTACTCTTTCAGGAAACAACATTTTACATTTCCTACCGATAAGCACTTCATTAGAACAGAATAAAGTGATATTTCATAAAATTCTTTATTTATAAACTTGATGCAAGTTTACAAATTACTTTACATGGTCAAAATCACCCTTGCAATGGAAAAAATGAAACCAAACCAAAGCATGCTAACAGTGCATAACTTTATAACCCGGCCACTGCAGTTAATGAAGCAAGGTAAAGAACCCAGGATCAGGCCAATATGTCGCTCGCCAAAGCAGAGAAGGTTTTTTGTTAGTCAGACAACAGGAGTTGGTATGAGAGAAGCTGCTTCTCGGTGCACAACAGTCTTGAGTACACCGGTATTCCAAAAGTCAGGTTAAAGACGTGGGTTTACTATTGTTTTGATGGCACACAAATCTGAACTGCTACTTTTGATGGGAATCCTGGCATCTTTAAAAGGTAATCCAAGTAGGTAGGCTGTCTTGTTAAGTCCATGCGTCTCTCATAGTATCTGACCTGGTTAAATAAGTGGCGCACAGGGAGAAACTACCCTGTGCACTGATGTAGGGAACCACAAGTAAACAATGAACAACCGATACATCTAGTCTTTTTATCACCCTACCCGACCACTCTTTGTCTTCAGTAGCTTGGTGTAAAACACCCATTGATATATTGACATGCAAAATACAGCAATATCAAAGAGACAGGGCAGATGTGTTCTGAACCCGCTCATCAAGTGCAGGTGGAAGCAAACCCCGGCTCCACACCTGATTTCCCCCCCCCCCCCTTTTTTTTTTTAAACCTCAAATGGTTTTCAGAATTTGACAGCAAAACATACTGCGATGCCTTTTGGTAAAACAGATGCGTCTCATTAAAATGGCCCAAAAAAAGACTGACACATTCAATTTTGCACTTCATGACAATATTCAGAAGCAATCCTTAGCAAAGTCGAGTGTGCAGTATGTATTCCTGAGTTTGCTTCTCCAGAGAATGCAGGGGTGAGCTCGACAAAGTGACCAGAATGAAGTGATTAGCACATTACCAATGGCATCACAACAGCTAACAACCATGCCAATGATTGAGTCATGTTGGGATTTTGCTCGTGGTGAAAGGAGGAAGGAGGGCGACACTTGTTATGGACGTCCCGCAAGTCGAAACAAACGTCAGACATGTGCTGAATATGGACAGGCTGTATAATTTATACCCATCTGTACCGGTTTTGAAAAATATTGATGTTGTGGCTGAGGTCAGCATCACTGAGGAAATTCTATATCAACTTAAAAGAAAAACGAGGAATGACTGTATGAATTAGCATAACGAAGCTTTCTATGCTGGTTTTCAGGACAATATACTTAAAACAATGCAAGTAACCACACAATAGAACACCCACAACAAACGTGTAACTGCATTAATTGGAATGCTCCACACAGTTTTCTGCATATTATTCACATTACATCAAAGACCCAGCACGCTGAGGGGTACAGCAGTGCTGAGAGTGGTTATGAATAGTAACCAGAGAGGTGGTAATGGGAAGAGCTGGGTCCCTCCTGTGGCAAATCTGAACAAATATTTATCAAACCTACACAAATATTCTGGAACTCGAACAGACTCCAGTCGATCTTCCCAGGTGCGAAGCCAGAAGGTATAAGGTTGAGACTATTGCTGTGAATTTGAAATTCAAGCTGCATTTTAAAACCAGCCGTGAGGTCAAGGAAAAGTCAGAAGGTAAAAGGTCACTTTTTCCCCCCCAAACGGTTACAACTGCAGGATTGGCAAAGTGCTCAGGATGTGAACGAGCTACAAGAACTAAGCAGGTGACTACGTTGATAAGACTCATTTTCCTCAGAACAACAAAACTCCAACACTGTCTCTTCACTGCATAGCCTTACTGAGGTTCATCCGGTTTGAGTGATATGAAAAGCCAACCCTCTGGAATGCCAGAAACAGCTGTGTCTATGCCGTTATTGTTACAGCCATTGTAGTTAAGAGGTGCTGTCAAAACAGGGGAATGGTACTGTCGATGTTGCCAATAACATGAGGATTACAAATCAATATTTAAAATTAAAAAAAGAGAACAAAACTGCAGTAGTCATTAAGCTTACATAAGATCACGGTGTACTTTTGTTTCCTTCTGCAAGAGTATCCATGAAGCAACTTTTTCTTATTCTAAATGAGTCTTGAGAAGTTGCAGTGCCCCTGCTGCTAATAGTCAAGGGTATATAGTAATACAGTCATTGCCCAGTCAAAGACCCAGACAAGGTTACATTATAAACAATTAAATCCTTTTGCAGAAATACAAATTTACATGTTTACACGTGAAGTTAAAATCAACTACATTACAGTGTGATCCAAACCAAACACGCCCCCGCTTCGCTGGGTCATGTTTCTTGGGTTGCCAACACACCAAACCTCTCCTGCGGGGAGTTGTCCAGTTGCTGGTTGCGATGATGACAGTGGTCTCCAAATTTGGAGCTCTGCAAGATGCTGTTCTTCGTTATGTGCTGTCCCAACTCGGCTGCAAAAGTCTCTTTATCTTACTCCCCAACTCAGGGCTTCAATCTTTAAAAGAAAAACAGGTTTGAAAGCAAGCTCACCCCAGAAGCATGTTATTCCGGTGGAGGGATGTCGGCATTGCAAAGATAATACATGAGCACAATAATACAGAGGATGTCCATGGAGAGAAAAGATGGTGGTTCTTCCACCACCAGCATTTAAATGTCCCTCCCAGCCACCACTGCGTCACATCAGGGATCCAGTCTGTGGCCAGAGAGGCAGTGTCCAGAGACTGGAGTATCAGACTGCCCCTCCTGGCGGATAAAGTCATGCTGCACCTTTCAACTCAGAGCCAGCAAGTAACCTTGGCCTGCGTAACGCCAAAACCAAAGGGTGGCTGCGTGATATTTAGTCCGTGGTTTTCCTGGAGTATGGGATGAATGTCGCAATGGGAAAATTAGATCGGACAACAGATGTACAGAGATAAATATTGAGGAAAGGACACCACTGCGAATAGCTGATGAGCTTGGATGTAGATTTCAGGGGTGTGTGTGTGTGTGTGTGTGTGTGTGTGTGTGTGTGTGTGTGTGTGTGTGTGTGTGTGTGTGTGTGTGTGGGCACTGAATTAGGAATTTGGTTTGGAGTTCAAACTCTCATGTAAGAGAGCCAAATGGTTTGCAGGATAAAAAATATATATATATTGGTCTTAAGGAAAAAATAAATCGAAGACATGTGGTCCCAGTGCAGGAAAGGCAGGAGTCTGTTTTAGCCGTCTTCCTTAGGGGGTGTGTACCAGCCTGAGGGGGAAAAACAACACAGAATGATGACACAGACAACAACAACAACAACAACAACAACAACAACAATCTACAGTCCTCAGGGCCCAATTTCTCGTACCTGGCTTACTGAGTTAGCGGGCTAATTGTCAGGATAAGATGACGTAGGTCTGGCGTTCTCCGTTTCTCGAAGCAAGCTTAGATTAATCACCATAGCAACACATCCAAAAATTTAAACCTGCTCCCGGGCAGGCTTACTGAACTTCACTGGATAAGCTGGACACTCCCACCGGACAAAAAAGGCAACTCCCTTCCTCATTAATGAAGGAGGGATATTAGTTTTATAGGGAGAGAGTTCTTCCAGATCGCCAGGATCCATCCTTTACATCATCATGACTTCCTGTACACGGCGATATAGATTTTGCCGGCAAGAAATAATTTATTTACGAGAGCTTCTCGAGCCGCGGACATTGATCACCACAGGCGCAGCTGATCGCCGGTCTCTCAGACACAGACTATCAGCCGCTTCTTAAGTTTATTTAGCTCTTAAGAAACTTATGGATGTGTTGAAAGCACTCATAATTATATGACAGTGTTATTAGTACACCATACATATCATTATTGTAGGACATGATTAAGGTGATCGTGATGAGAATACAGAGAATCACACATCATTTATTTTCACTGCTTCAATTGATTGAATTTCTGATTATGAATAATGCATACATACTGATCCGCCCATACACATATTCAAACTCATATACACATATATAGTACATGATTCATACGTGCATACAGTACATATATCCTCATAAGTATTCGTAAATATAATCTGATTGATTTGGGTGATGAAGCACTTCAAATTAGCCGATACATTTTCTCAACACTGACGCATTTAACTTGTCTGATATATTTGCGACGCTTATGTCTCTCAGCGGGGGCGATGTTAAAGTTGCGTTCACGGCAACAATGTTGCAAAAACGTTGGAATATTCGCAACGCGTTTGCTGTGAATGACTACGGTATTGACTTCCTCATATGTCTTGATGATCATGTCCTGCTTCTCATTAGAGAAATAAAAAGAGGTTCCTCTGAGTTTATTTGCCATTGTACTGTTAGAACATCGTGGTGTCAGTGCTCCATTATTATCCCTTCTGAAGAGGAGCGGGCGCGAACATTTATCCAGATGACTGACGTCTGGCTAGAATTAACGAGACGTTTCAGCGCGGATCAGCCGTGAAGAAACCCAGATAGCCTGATGTCAATCATCTCGCTAATTTAAGCTGGAGATTAGGACATTTGCTTGACTTTGTTTAGCCAGGTACGAAGAATACCCCCCAGGTCTCCACCCCCAGTGTTACATGCAGATGCTTTTAGCCTGTGCATTATATTCTGCCTCCTTAGCCTGTACCTGCATTTTCCACCATGTCTGGTTGGTTCAAGACCCAAAACACCAGGTAGAACGTGTTCAGTGGCACAGGGCACATGTGGTTCTGATTATTTTTTTCTACATTAAGTCAGGCTGTAAGCTCTCAACTTGTATAAACTAGAGGCAATTACATATCGCTCAATGTAGCCTGACAGATTAAATGTATTTCCATATTTTCACCTGCACTGCTGGTTTAAAAATGCAGCCTGGTGTTTTCAGAGGTCAAGGACAACAAAAATGGGCATCAATGGTCTTTGAGCCACAGACCTACTAGCACTATTTGTTTAATAGAATACACTTTGACATTTTAACATTGAATCTTCTCTTGTTAACTATTGCCAATTCTACATTACACTGCATATTAATTAGATTTGACTGGCTATATCATTATTGTATTCTGCTCTGTTTGCAAAGAGCAGAATATCAGTTATAATGATCCAAGTCACAAAGCAAGTTCATACAGTGAGGTGTCTATGAAACAATGTTATAACATTCATCATTGGACCTGAACATGACGTTCTGAATGACATTGATCAACAGCAAGTTATACAAATAACTATTAAGACCATTATTTAGGACATTTGTTCTTTCATAATAGACCGTTTAACCAGCACACTACTACTATGCACTACTACTTTCCTGGCATACTGTATAACCGACAACCTACACTTTTTACATTAGTTACTTTAGATTGATAATAATCAGCTTTATAGAAGCTTAGTAGGTAACAGGAAGTATTTAAATACCACCAGCACTAAATTGTTGTTAAAGTTCTTAGCTCTTACTATGCAGTTTAGTTATTAGCAGGAATGTTTAAAATACACATATACCGAATAGTTAACAATAATTTGCCTTGCTACCAGACTCTGTATGCTACGCACTCCTGAAAACATCAAATTCTAAGCTGAAGGCAAAACATTGGTTGGTTTACTTTTTATGTTTTTGGTATTTTATTAAATCCATTTGTCAAGAATCATATACAAAAGTATTAATCTAATGGTCTTGTTTTAATCTGTTCTGGATGTCCATTTATAGCAGCATAACTAACATTTTAAGTATCCATCTGCTGCAACAGGAATCCTGCACGAGGTTAGCTGGTGTCTTTTTGCTTTACGGCTCACATAGGCTTAAATAATGATCTGTGCACTATCGTTAGGTCAGTAAGATCTTTGACCTTGAGCATGAATAATGGTAAATGTGAGATATGAAGTGGTTTTGCCAGTAACAGATGTTAACTGAGTCAAGGTGACAGAACAGCCCAATTAACAAGGTTATTGTTTAAGTATGAATTAATGGTGTTGAATCACAAGCATGTTGTACTTATAGTGTGTATGTGTATTACTGTTATCTATAACCTGCTAACTACTTTACAATTTGAGTAATAATGTGGACTACATGAATGTAAATGTTGTCCATGTTTTGTAAATACAAAACAGTACAAGCAATAATTCCCCTCAGCTTTGATGCATTGGAGGGATTTGGTTTCAGTAAACAAGGTCAGTAATGCACACCGTATGAAACTGGAGACCAAAACACTCACCGTTCTTTTCATGGATCTGAACCAGGGATTTGTAGGACTGCTGTGCTCGGGCAAGATTGTACTGGTTCTGTAGTAAAAGATGAAAATTAAATTAACCTCAGAATGTGCACAGGGTTTATGACGAACAGAATACGCAGATCGGGAAACGGACGTTTTCTGCAAGTAAAACAAACAAAAAAGCCTATCTAACCGTGTCCAAATTCGAGAGAAAAACCCTTCATTTTTGGAAGAGTAAATCCTTTTTGTTTAACCAGAAATGGCAGCTATATCTCTCTCTCACTGATTTTGTCAATGAAGTCTAGGGCTGCAACAACGAATCGATAAAATCGATAAAAATCGATTATCAAAAGTGTTGGCAACGAATTTCATTATCGATTCGTCGTGTCGCGCGATTATTACGCCGGGCAATAAGTCGCGGAGAAGAGAAAAAAAAAAGAGCGGAGCAGAGCAACTGGCCGGCCAGCGTTTCTGAGATTGGAGTGAGACATGAGAAAAGCTGAGGTCGTAATGTTTTAAAAAATAGAAGATCTTTGACAAGTCGAGTCTTGGCCAATCAGCGTCTTCATGTTCCTCAAACTTGTTTTTAATGGAAGCTAGTCAGCTTGCTATCGTGGTAGCTAGCGTGTTTGGGTTGTGTATTGTCGTTAAAGTTACGTTATGTTCCGTTACAGTTCAGTCTTGCTTGTAAAAAAACGTAACGTGATGCAACATGCCGTCACCCCCCGGTCTGGTTCAGTTCACGCTGTCACTCGTTAACGTTAAACCGGCTCACCGGCGGATCTGGCTGCAGGTTTTTTTTTTTTTTTTTACTCAAAGTAGAATGAAGCAAATCACGTCATTGGGCTTAGCCAACAACGTGACGTCATGGTCATAAGAGACCCAGAATGAAAGAGTTTAAGGAAAAGGACGCTCTATATGGAGCAGTACAGCTTCCCTCTGTCCCAGTATTTCATACATATTGATAAAGCAGGGTATGTAAATGCAGCCTCTGGAGGGATCAATTACAGTAAAAAGGGCTCACATTTGGCAGATGTAAAGCATAGATGTGTATGTTTTTAGTGTTAGTCCATTTTGTTGTTTTAATTAACAGCTCAGGGATGTTCAAGGAGCAACCTGTTTGTGCACTTTCTGAAGATGTTTTGCACTGTCACTTCTGTTTTTGAATAAAGGGTTGGAAATGAATGCTTTTTTGATAAAAACATTTTTTTTATCCGATTCATCGAAAAAATAATCAACCGATTATTAAAATAATCGTTAGTTGCAGCCCTAATGAAGTCACTCCGGTGCATTTGGCGAGCCATATAGCTGCTGTTTCTGGTGAAAAGATAAAAAAGGTACAGTATATGTATATATATATATATATATATATATATATATATATATATATATATATATATATATATATATATATATATATATATATATATATATAAATAAATAAATAAATAAATAATAATGCTCTTAGCTAAGGGTAATTTACAAAAGACATTGTACAAATCTATATGACAGTGTAGCAATGTTAATAGCTCCACTCCTCGGGAAAGTTTCACAAAGATGGACTCTGACTATGGCTTGGAACAAAGGAATAGTCTAAATGCATCCTTTGCGCAATGCCATCTAGTTCCTGACCATTTTACTAATTTACCCTGAACATGGCTGACTGCTCAAACCGCTTAGCTCCCTTCACTCCAGCAAAACATGTTGTGGAGGAATTCAACAGTTCCTAGGACATTTTACAGGGAAAACAGTGTCACCATGAGAAAATACATATTTTTAATTTAAATCTCAACGCAATGCAGCAGAGTTGAGATGCTGTGGCTTCTTAATGTGGCAGGGCTCAATACTTTTGGTAACTCTTCAGTCAGGCTTAGGATAGTTTCCTTAGGCAAACAAAAATAACTCACCTCACTGGTATATGTATTTTTATAGCCAACGTGTTACGTTGTCCTTCTCACTTGCGTCTGAAACTTATACGATTCTACTTTTAAATCAATTCAGCAGTGTACATAAGCCACACAATAGATTGTGTTTCACTTGCACTGTACGTGCTAAACAGTCCATTTTCTTCCATTTTATGCAAGGACCTTAAGTGGTTGTGCATTGGGCTTTGAGTGCTGCAAAAACGGAGCTGGCCTACACTCAATACACTGCCTGAACGTCTCCTGTGTACACTTGGACACAGGAGGAGGACTGAAGCTGATCTGCGTATATGCTGCTTTCGCTAGATGGATTGTGTAGACAATTTGTAAGACAACTATTACAATTAAAATATAGCAGTTATATAGTGATCCTATAGTACCTCTACACAGGAAAAACAGGGGAGTAATTTTTCCAGAGTAACTCTTATTTTCCTCTAAAGGAGAAATATTTCATCATTTTGGAGTGTAATTACTAGCCGAAGCCAGTTGAGTAGGAGCAAATATTCAGAATAAAATCTATTGGAGTAAAACAGCGTGACCACGGCCACTACGGCTCCTTAAATTCCATTTCCGCCGCCATGAAACCTCTCGCTACGCTGGAATGAGCTGAAGGAAGAGAGCTGAATACAATTATATTACATTCTATATAGAATTGTATCTAATTATATATAGAGTTAAATCCAATTCTAGTAACTAAGTACAGTTTTTAAAGAAGCTCCTGTCCCCCTTTTTATATGGTTTCAGATGAAGTGCTAAACACTGTTTGAGACAGTTAAACTCTGTCAAACTGTCAATAACACTGACGGCAAACAGTGGTTTATCCCAAGTGACTGCGTAAATTTGAAAGTGGCATTGAAATGGTCCGTGTGAATGCATTTTCAGTGCTGGTAGCACTTGAATACAGCTAGTGTGCAAATAAAACTACACTCTCAAAACAAGTGTTTTCACCTCAAACACCACACAGACACTACTCACGTTAGGCCTTATGTTTAAAATGCTAGTGCTCCAATTTTATTGTTGACAAAAATACAGATTGCTCTCTGATGCAAAAATAGCTTCACGTGTTCATTATAACAGCCTAGATAACTTTTCACGGCGATTGTGAAAAAAAAGTTATGCTGGAGGTGTTGCTGTCAATTTATACTTCTTAGAAAGAATTGGAAGGTCAGATTTGTCTTTTTAGGGAATCTGACAAGGAAATTGCAACTCTTTTCAGTTGTCAGCTAATCAAAGTAACTATTACATTGACATGGTGCAGATTCACACGTGAGAAACATCAACTAATTTGCATCTCTGAGCTAATGAGAGTTGAAATATCGATGTTTCTTTGGTACTAAACATATCAAACTCTGGGAGAAGCCGGTAGCCAGATTAGGTTTCATTAAGAGAACATGATAGCACAAAAAGATAAGCACATTACCAGTTTTGGTTGTAGAAACTGAAGACTTTCCTACCACGTAACAGGTCATCACATCACTCATTATGTGAGCTCAACATTATCACAGGACATTGCAGAACTTGAAAAGAAACCGGTTTCCTCACTTTTACCTTATTGGCTCCAAACTGCACTCTGGCTTTTCCTTTGACTAAAGTGGCATTGATCTGCATGATAACAGACTCAATGGAATAGGCACTGCTCCAACCCTGCATTCAGAAAACTCAATGTCAATAAGAGTGGTTTTGAAAGATCTAACACATACACAAATATAATTAAATGTTAAATGCAGTGCAAATTCACATTCATTTACTGCTTACATTTTTATTTTATTTTTTTCACATACCTGTTTGGTGAGAAGTTCCATGCACAGGGCACCTCCTCCAAGAACATAACTAAGCAAACACAGAACCAAGATATCAGAGAAAGGGATATCGCAACAACATAATTATGTCCTCTCCCAAAAGGAAAAAGACTTTGCCACCTCAACTGAGAAAAGTGTCAATGGAGATGGAAGAAACTGTGAAAAGTGTACTCGCTAAATTAACTTACCCTCCGGAAAGCACAGGCGAAACCACCCGGACAAAAGGTGGATCAAAGGGGAAATTATCCTGTAAAGCAAGACCAGCAAAAACGCTCAATTTACAGACTTCAAAGAGTCCAAACTGGTATTTCTTTCTTTCTTTATGTGTGTAGAGTCAAATATACTCACTTTATATGAGAAGTTTAGTAAAATGTAATCCATTCCTTCCTTTTCCTTTAGGACTTGTAAATCGCTGTGTAAAGGGCTATCTGGATCCACCCTGTTGGTCATTAAATGATTAAATCAGTCTGTGTTTATGCTGACAGCGAGAAAAATAATACGCGACACAAGATGCCGCAGTTACTTACGTCCTTAGTTTGACGTGCCATTCATACAGACTGTCGTTAACGAGCTCGACTGAATAGATTCCTGCAAAAGAAATTGATTTTATACGAGTTCTCGGATGTCTCCCAAAGCAAGGTCTAGTAAAAAGCTAAAAATTATGTATTCTCCCTTTTCATTATATAAACTTAAAAAAGGTAATGCATCTTAAAATATAATTTAACATGTACCTCCACTCACACCAGTCAGTTAATTATTAAGCAATTAATAAAGTTCAAAAGGTGAAGAATTCATACAAAATAAAATACTTTAAATGGATCTTTTTGGTTGTTGTGGTGATTTATTTGTTTAAAATCACCAGTAAAGGAATTACTTCTTTAAGCTAATGTGGAAAGTGTGCCATTGTGCTTATAGCCTATGAACATCATTGCTCTTGTATTATAAAGCTTGATGTTCACCAAAACTCGTCAATCGCTTACAAGTGGATAGAATTGATTATTATAGTGTGTGAGGGTTTGTAGTCATACATATGATAGTTTCCGGGTAGAGTTATTTGCAAGTGTTCTTTTCGTTCAGATCTGCACCAAAGAGCAGACCATTGTGCAGAGTGCATACCTGTCTTGTAACTCTGAGACCTGTAGATCTCTCTAAGCTCCTTCATCAGGCGGTCAGAGGCTTGCACTGAACCAGACACAGCTCCCTGCAAAATTCAAAACAGTAACAATAAAGACAAAGAAAACAGTTCATAGTAGTAAACCTCGTCATCTGTACTTAACATGGGCGCACACACAAACACCCTCTTGAGAGAATGTTCGACTGATCCTGAAAACTTTTCTTAAAAATGGTAAAAGAAGTGCATGAAAGCATGTACAGTATGTGTACTTTACTGAATAAAGACTTACATTTAAGTGGTCCTGTCTCTGGTTCTTTCGGATTTTCTCCAGGATGGCCAAATTCTCCTTTTCAATGCCATCATCCTCGGATTTCTTCCCATCCACAGGCTCCTCCTCTTTCATTTCATAGTGGTCCAGATCCTCTATGTCCTGTTGTATTATATTTTAGACAATTTAAATACACGGGGGGGGGGAGTCTAAGAATCAAAGCCAGTGCCAAGCCAAACGATGAGCTTAAACATCCTTGTTTATGATAATGACATTGTAACAAAGCAATCATTGACATTAGCTTGTTAATATCAAAAGGTAATTAGATCATAATCAAAACAAACCTAAAGACAATAATCTTATGTCCGTATTGGTGGAGGATAATGACAGACATACCAATTAAAAAACATTTTAAACATTGGCGTCTTCAATAAACAATATTCTTTGCAGTGTGACTAAGATGGGAAGAAATTACTAGCATTTCATTTCTCAGCATCTAGTACAACCTTTTAAGAGCAATACATTGGGTGCTAACTTACCTCTCCCATCTCTTCCTCTTCCTCTTCTTCAGATGTGACCTCCTCTGTCCCATGCTACACAAACACACACACACACACACACACACACACACACACACACACACACACACACACACACACACACACACACACACACAATATTAAGTCAAGCTGAATAAAGTCATCTGAAAGAGCATTCTGAGCCGACTGGTGTTCTTATTTTACAGGAGACCACCCTTTTCTGACAATAACCACAGGAAGAGCTGATTGATCAGCTAAAAGAGCACCTTCACACAAATCACCAAGGCCCTCTTAAATGTAGGCTGTCATTTCATTACTGAGCAGAGCAAAAGTTGTTTGGATGTGCAAAATGAAAAACATCCTTATTTAAATGAAAAAAATGTAACCACTTAAAAGTGATCAGTATAATGGCCCTGTCATGGCTATGCCATTCAATGCCATGGGGAGGTATATCACAAGAGCCAACTAGGTAGCCTTGCCTTTCGGTCTTGTCCCACAGGACCTGCAGGCAGGGGTTGGTCCAGCATCTCCACATCTGGATGTTGAGGAAGGTTGTACAGCCGACAAAGATCACAAATGAGTTTCTTCAACTGCTGCAGAAGCTAGGAAATACAAACCACAAACAGGAGGGAACGAAGCGTTAGACAAAACATTCAAGATGGCAAATGCAGCTACACAGCAACGCAACATGGCCGACATGTGACAGATTGCAGGTATGGAAAATAGTTGATTATCAAGTTGATCTTAAAATTTATGAAGTCCACCCTGGACACAAACTGTTTGAGTCCCTCCCCTTTGGCAGGAGGCTGAGGTCCATCAGGACCAAGACCTCACGCCACTCTAACAGTTTTTTTGGCAGTCGGGCTCATCAACAGGGCCCGGGTCACCCCCAGGACTATTTTTTCGTTCATCTTTCTTCTTACCGGTCACACCCCTGCACACTTCGTATTTAAACACTCATGCCACTTAACACACTCTTTTGAACTTAAACACATGTCACTTTAACATACACTTACATTCACGTTATCTGTTCGATTATAAATCAAAATCTGCGTCAAGGAGCTTTACAATCGGCAAGGCATACACAACGACATCTTTCCTAAGTAAAGTAAAAGCTTGTAATGTGTAAGTGTAGCAATACAGTTAGAGCCAACTTCTCTTACATGACTTCAAAGTAAGGATTTACACATAAGAACACTGACATAGTTTGCACTCATACACAAAAATAGGCGACATAGTCACGCTGCTGTTCTGCATTTGCAAATTTGCTGCAATTCAAATATAGGATGCCACTAAAGCATCTGTGCAACAGTGAAAAAAAAAAAACGGATTGATCTTATCTATCTACTTGAAGGTATGTTTTGTCCCTTACCTAAGACACAACATTAACAATGTTTTATATATTAGTGTAGACTAAAGTATGGTTGTCTGTTAAAAAAGAAACAAACTTGACAGCACATGTCAAAAAAGCATATTTGTGTCCTACAAACAGAGCAAAATGAATACAGGCAAGTAGGCCAACTAAACTCAGGGTGTCACCAAACACGTAGGATTACATAAGAATCTGCTCGTCACTCCCACATTCTGAACTCAAAAGTTGTCCCAATGATCTTATGCCAGTCATTTGGTGAAAAAAACCTGCCAGTTAGACATGTTCCACTCATTCCCCAAGTACAAAGTCACACACACATTTATGCAGCACATACTTGTGCTTGAAAGCCCAGAGGCTCCAATTTGTGTGCATCTCGTAAATACATCACTAAAATGAGAAGAAGAAAAAAAAACTCCACCTGCATCGCTCTCTATCTCTCTAAATTGTTCTTATCTGGAAACCAACAGCTGTACCATGTGAACACATACGTCTTGTTGTGAGTAATCACACAACATCGAAGTCGTGGCGTTATACAGGTTACGTGTTCTGGACATATTAACGTGAAATATTCACTATGAAAAACTAAAATGGTCAGCAGCAGATCCTCCTCACTAAGTGACAAATAATGATATTTTTTTTTTGAAAAAGAGTTAGGAATAAAACTACCAGGGTGCTGCCTTTTCTCACATCCTCCAACCTCTCCAAAACTTGCGCCAAGCTCGGGTCATCAGAGTCCACAAACCATATTGGCGGCGTAGATGGATAAGATTCCTAAAACAGTGTAACACAGCAAAAACAAGACAGTTAGCTATTACATCAAAACATTTGACCTATATTCACCCGCGTGTCGCAGGGCGAAACATAGAATCAGTAAATAGCGTTAAAAAAAACAACGGAATTAGCGACATTAGCATTCAGAGTGCGGCGTTAGCTTAACAGCTAGGGGTGCTAATCATTTTTGTTTAACGTCGTATTGTTAGACAAACAAACCCTCCATCAAGACTGCGTAGTTCCCCGTTGACACTTATGAAACTACGCAAAACCACATCCCGCATAGCATCTGATCGTTCGGTTGTTGGGGTGCTACCCGACTAGCAAGTTAACCAGCTAACTTTAGCTCGCTAACGACCAACAAGGGAAGTGTATTAAACCTCGACACTTGTGTCCCCCTTACCGTTATATTACAGTGGATAATTAACAGCTTTTCCCCAGTCACGTTGAACTGACAGCTCAGCTCGTCGGGTTTCCAGTCAATGATCCTGAAGCGTTCGTGGTTCGGATCAAAAATGGACTCCAAAAACTTCAGTTCGGCCTTCAGCCCCGACACCGACATCTTCCACGCATCTCCGGCCGGGCCGCTGGGGAGGGGGAGAAGTCGGGACCTAGCCTTTCTAGCTAGCGCTAGCTAAAGCCACAACGCAAGATTTAATGTGCAAATGTTGTTAAAAAAAACCCGTGGTAAATAAATGGCGGACTGCCCCGGTAGACGTAGCTTGGGCGCTCAGGACCAGCTACAAAATAAAAAAAAGGCGTTCGGACGAATTTCAGCAATTCTGCTGATTAAGTTGCTAACGTTCGCGAGCCGTCAGTTAGCATTTGGTAACAAGATGCTAGCGAGCGAGTTAGCAAGCTAGTCCGTTGTTGTTGTCTTTCCGTCTATTGTTGTTGTCCGCCTGTGATAACGCACAGCTCAGGGTTCTCGCGGTGTCCCGTGGCCGTCTCCTCGCGGTATCCCCGGACAGCTGCTTATTATTAATTTAACTGGGGTTCAGTCATATAATCTCCACGATCTGATGGTATATATCCCGCTGTACGGACAGTGTTTTTCATTCCGGTGTGCAACTGTAGCTGGCCTCTTGTGGGGTTTAAAGATGGCGTTCTGCAACCTCCCCGTTCCCGCAGAATCCCAGCATACAGTGCGTCCTCAGTATATTTGAGGGTAAGAAAATAAAGGAAAGTTTACAACAGTTGATAATTTTGTCAGTCATTACAGCAGGACAGCAGCTTCAATGTGTTTTATATATATTTTTTTGGAGTGAAAAGGGCAAATTTCCACCATCAGATAATACATATAAAACTAGTGTACAGAACTTGGATAGAGTGAGCTCTTTACCTTTCCAGTGAATCATTTTGCTTTGGCACCACACAGATGGCTGAAATGTTGAGGATATATTTGCATGAAATCTTTATCTTTGCTGCAGTGCCAATCACGAGTTGGACTTACTTGATATTACAACTCCACATGTGTCTTTAATACAATCGCACACTCTTCATTTTCAATTTGTGTTTAGTCACAGAAATGTGTAAACAAATGATATGTTTCTATGTAAATGGGGAATTGCCTATTTGAACAACTATTGATTATTTATTTTGCAGTTCAGGACATGATGAACATGGCTAGATGATTCCAATTCATTTAAATCTAAATTCTAATTAGTAGGTCAGGGCTTTTTTAATGTCTTAACAGATGGTCACAATCAATGTGCCTGTATCATCTTGTTAACAGTAGGTTAACTGGAAATAAGAAGAATATAAATGTATTGGATCCCCTGCTGTGTGTATGTTCGATCAATATTCAAATCCAAAGTTAAATCATTGGTAGCCTACTTGAGTGAGATCCACATGATTTGTGTAAGTATAATAAGTGTTCGTTCTTCTTTTGTTACTAAAAGTCCATTACTAAACGCATTCAGAATCTGTCATCTGTGCTCTTGTTTTATCTTATTATTGGATATTCTTGTAAAATATGGTTATTATATCTTAATGAGCATATAATTTAATAAATGTTGACCTGAAATGGCTGTTCGGGCCAACTGTTACTTTTGTTGTGAAAATATATCTATTATGCTCTCAGGAATAACATAGTCCTCCTCATGCACTCTGTATCTGTCCCCACAAGAAACCATTAACAGTGTATCAAATCATGCCTGTAGTAGTACCTGGTGCCCACTAGGAGGTAGTGTTGGCTCAAGTTTTACACAATTAGGGTTTGGGTTAAAGTAGGGTTAGCTCATGAAAATATGTTGTTCTTTGAAAGCCATTCTCTTTGGGAATTAGTCTGTTATCAGGATATATTTGGGAGTAGCTCTACTTATGCTATCATAATTCATCATTGGTGCTTTGTGTCTAAGCACCAAAGGAGGGATTGCCCCTGGCAGCACTCTCACATATATATGTGAGTTGACAAATTCTTCAATTCACTGTGTATAATATTGCAACTATGTGCAATAAATTGGCAATCTACCTGAACTCACTGGGTGTGCAGGTAGGTCAGGGACCTAATATACACCAATGGTTCCTCATCAAAGGTCAAGGTTCCAGTCTAGAAAGCACTGTAATTCATTTTTTTTTTGGGGCAGCGGAAGCACATGTGGTGGTGTTAAATCAACAAGGATAAATGTGGCAAACACAAATTGTGTCCACGTTTTTTTTTCTTTTTTATGATGCTTCGGTATAAATGAGTGTGAGTGAGAAATATAGTGGTTGCCTCTTTATGTGCACTTCTGGTCTTGTGTGTCTGTGCAATGAATAATGACATTCCGAAATTAGTGTATTGGCCAGCTTATGATCATAATTATTAATTTAGAGTTGGTCACAAATGTTTGAGTAATTCATAAGGGACATAATTGAATTCCCTGTTGAAATTATAATATTACAGTCGGACAAAAACGAAGATAAGCTGGTTAAATGGGCTCCAGCTATGAGGAAAAGCAATTCACTGTATCAGTCATAGGCAACAAAACACATAAATCACTCATTGTTTACTATCAGTCGTTCACAGCACTTCCATCTTGCCGCCTCAAATCATTAAAATGTTGCTGACCTGTTTTACCCAAATTGACTTTTCAATAGCAAGTTAAATCAATTAGTATATCGTATTTTTCTTGTTGTGTATTTACTCTGCCATGCTTGTTTATTGAAGATACCTTCTTGCGGGACTTGCATCTTCATGTGTCTACTTTTAGGATGCCATGTTATGGAAGATAGCAGTCGTATAACATACTGAAAGCAATTAACCCACTCCACTAAACGTGTTGCATCTTCTCACAATTCACAGCTACTGAGAGGTTGAGTTCATACTCTGAGACGTATTAATTATAGCAGAATATGTCCTCTCAAATATTTTTTTTCATAAATGGAATTCTTGAGATAAATACACTCTGTTCATCTTTGTTTGCATTGAAAAACATTGTTATATTCGATGTTGCATATTGATTGCACCCACAGTATTACTTCCATTTCACTCATGAAGAGGACACGCAAATGAAGGCCGAGGAGACACACTTGAGAAATGGATTGTGGACCTCAGTGCTTAGTTTCATATATTTTAGGCTGAGTGTATACAAAACATTCTTGGCAGAGCATATCTTCAGGGATGTCACAAAGGCCAGTTCCAAAACTGTCAAGGGTCAGAGCACACCAAAACAAATGTCTTTGGTTGAATCCAGATTGTCTTTTCAGACCCGTTTTATGATTGAGCAGCTGACGGGCAGTTTGTCCCAGTGTGCCTGTGTACGCACTAATAAAGAGGCAGATTGCTGTTGTCCTTTGTGATTTATCCTGCTCTTCTGTCCTCCATCTGCACTAGACGAAAACTTAATTAAAGCCTTGCCTTGTCTCCCCATTTCATCACGGACAGCACGAGCAAATCATCTCCCACCATTTACAGCCTTCATTATTTCTTTATGAACACCACTAGAGCTGAGGAAGTGGGTGGCATGAAGGCTCCATATGCCTTCTTTTTCATCTTGATTATAAGATGTAAATATACAACTGCCAGCATGTTATATTTACGTCATGCCTTTGAATAAAGAGGAAAGCAGAAGTGAAATTGAACCATCTGATCCCTCTTGAGCTCAACTCCACTAGAGTGTATTGTGCATTGTGTCGACGAGTTCAGCTCATTAGTCCTTATCGACAGAAAGGGTAAGAGAAGTGTTCAAATACAGCACTTAGGTGCTTAACCAATGTCTTATAGGGATTTGCAGGTGTTTAGATGTTTAACTTTGGATTGCTGAAGCCATTCCTCAACCGCCTCTGCTGATTCACCACATGCAGGGCAGTTTGTCAGAGGAGACTGCACCATTCTCACCAAGAAGGAGCGAAATTCAATTTTCTTCTGGGGTGCAGTATTATAGTACAGTATAGTATAGTACATTCAAATAACTGACAGAGGTTTTATTTATGTCTCACATAGTGCTGGACACAAAGGCTTCATTTAGACTATACGGGACATCATAAAGCCTTTCTGAGAATGATCCCTTCTATTGGCTAATGTACCATAGTATGAGCACTCTGCTTGAAACCAAAAGTTCTAATAGACCCGTTCACAGCTGTACTTAAGTCTGTGCATGGCCCAATACATGTGAGTGATTTGAGTTGCCTTATTTTGCTTTGGCACCCTGTAATGTTCTTGTCTGTCTCAATCAAAATCTTGAATCAATCCAACAGCTGGAATAATATTCATGAAATAATATGAATCATCTGTATGTAAAAATAAAAATAGACTATATCAGGACAGCTGATATAACTTACAACAAAGTCCTATAGCATCAGCTACAGTCTTCTCAGTGTACTCTTTTTATGGCAGAGAGATCGGGCCAGCGAGTAGCACAGCTCTCCAGGTTTATTTCCAATGTCTAATGGGAGGTGTCCCCTTGATACTAACTTGGGAAATTGTCCCCCAGAGGACCATGATCATTTCTTTCTCACTTTAGACCCCACAAGAGCAATGCAGCCATTCCTGGCTAGAAAGTTAAGTGAAATGCAGATTAGACAGCAATCAACCTGTGTAAAGCTAAACTATACAAATAATGTTGGGCAATACTCTCTAGTGCCCAACATTATCTCATGTCCATTATCTCATGTCCTTGTTAACAAGTAGGCAGCTATATATTACTGTGGCTCCAGGATGGAAATAAATAAATAAGTAAATCATAATGTAAAAGATTAAGTGTATTGTTAGGTATACATTGTATTTTAAGTGGTTACACTTTTTACACCAGTGTATTCCAAAGAAAGAAAGACAAATTCAATTGATGAGGTGTATTATAGATTAGGTATACAGTGTATTTTAAGTGGTTACACCAGTGTCTTCCATAACATAATCACATTAAAAAGGCATTTGTTAATTCCATGGGTCTTAGTCGACTTAAGTGTTTCTCCAATGAGCCCACAGAGGGCCATTACTCTCAAATAGTACTGAATAAAGACCAAATGTCACCTTGAACTGCAGTGGAATTGCCAGAAGTGTCTGAACAGTCTTTTCATTTCATCAGTTAAAAAGTTGAAGCCCCAGATGGAGTCAGTTTTGAAGAAGATGTCTGCAGGCGGGAGCCTTATATTCAAAATCATGTTCTATGAAAATATAACAGATGCTTCACACCAATAAGCTGTTGATGATTATCAAGCTTCCAACTTAGTCAGTGTGGAGGCCACACAAGAACAGCGGCAATAAGTGCAGGGAAAACAAGAGAAACAACATCTACAACTTTAATAACGGAACACATTTCATCAATGATGCTGTGTGCTGGTTTTATAGCTTGAGTGCTCATGCCTTCCTGAATGCCAAGCATGAATCCAGATTGAAGCCATTGCACACATTGATATATAGAGCAAAGGTGTGGAAAGAGGCAGGTTAAAGAAGGACTTTATTGTGAAATGGAAATACCACAGCCCGAGAGGACGCAAAGAAAGGATATTTGATGGCAGTCCTTAGATTTTGTAGCGTCATCTATTTTTCAGTTTTACAGGGTAACGGATACATGGACTGTGTTGTGCCAATCTAATTGGATAAGGGTTATCTGTGGAGCATCACTGTTCAGTGGGATCTGTTGTTTCTCATATGGTCTAACTAAGTAAACTGCTGCCTAATCACATTCAAGCCAAAGTCTTATTACTTTCTGGGGCACTGCTGCTCTGGCAAGAGGCAAAATGGGCCGGTGGAAGGGGTCTCGTAAATGAGTACAACGCTGCCAATGTATGCTAATACAGTTTACAGGACCAGTGGGAGAAACCTGCCAGGCTGACAATGGGGGAAGGAGACCTGGCTTAAATCAATTAGCTAAGAGGACAAATATCATCTAAATCATACCCTGCCTGGCCCTGGGCAACGGGCCTGAAACAGAAGGCACATGCAGGCAGAGAGTAGCCTTTACTCACTCAGTCCTGGCAAGAGTTAGGATTGAGGTGTTGACAGTTCAGCATACACTTACTGTATCAACTAGCTTAGGCACAAAAAGTCAAATCGGAGATCAAACTTTGAATAAATAATTTGCTTCATAAATCAAAACACTCCTTAGAGTAAGTGTACAGTTTGTCCAATGAACCTTTTGACATTATGAAACTAAGCCAGAACAAAAGTGTGTGTCTGATTGTCTAATAATTTCTCAATCGTCTTCATTGCAGGGGTCTTTCCAAAACAGAAGATCTGCCAATTCGCCCACTTCCCACAGTGATTGGCCAGGAAGACTGAAAGTACACTAGGCAGGTTTAAATTTCTGAACTATGTCTGTCACTTTTATTGTTTACAACTATTATTGTGGCAATATTCTTTACAAATGTGGGGCAATTTACTATAACAGGTCAGCTTAGTGACTCTGACTAAGCTAACGTTAGCTAACAAACCCAACAAATCCAGGAGAATTGTGGTTGAGGAGCGAGTCAATCTGTACAGTTTCTAAGATTTTGCTCCACCCGTCTGCCTTCCTGTTCTGTGCGGGCGTGTGGAGTACAAGGAGGGGTATCACACAAGGTGGGGGGAGACATATGGTGGCTCTGCTGAGAAGCTGTGTGTGGCAGATAGCAGTTTCCATCAATGATTCTGATCACAGTGGAGACTTGAAGAAGAAGAGGGTCTCAAGGGGAGCAACATGCCATCTGGAATCCTGCGAACTGTGACACATCCAATTTACCTCTACCTGTGGAACAGTCTGCAACCTCCCTGTAGTCCTCGCCAGGGCAACAGCCAGAGAGATTAGATGTAGTCACACCTCACAAGACACACCTTTCCGACGGGTCAAATTTCTCTCTGTAGAGAGCAGATTTTACTTTTGTTGACTTTCTGTATTGTTATCCTATTAGCCTACTGTACCTAACAATATCAACTATCATCAACTACCATGTTCCAAATGAATGCAATTCATTTTAAGATTAGCAGTCCAGACTAAGGTATGCAATGCTGGGATTTGAACATGCATCACGCCAAGTACGTCGCCCTAACCTTCCTCACTGGTTTAATGTTAAGGAAAGGCTCTTTTATTCATACCGTCACATAACTTGATCGTTGTACTGGCGATGAAGTCATCCGTCACATTTTATAGCTGGAAGATTTCTATTTAATTAATCATTTATCTTACTTCCAAACAAATGTCTTCAGATTAGACAAAAAAAGGGAACAGAAGCAATAAAATGCCACATTGAAGAAATTAATCACCCTCATTACATTAGATGTCACAAATGTCTACTTAACACTCAAAGGCATAAGACATGCAGTTTGTTTTCTTGTGACTTCAACAGTATTAATAAGCATAACTCACCCAGAAGGAAAATAAGCCTATTTCACAAAAGCAGAACTATTCTTTAAAAGATCTGAGATGCATTAAATTGTAACGGTTAGAAAGACTAGGACCCAGAAGCACAACTCACGAGACAGAGGTAGCAAACTCAGACTCCTTTACTTTACACAACAACACTAGAGAGCTTGATTCTAAAACACAAGACAATCTGGCAGGGGACAAGTGCAAGTGAGGGGACCTAAGTAGTGAAGACTAATGAGGGAATGTGCTACAGGTGAGACGGGGATGGGCCAGGTGCAAGGAATACGGGCTGACGAGGAGGGAGTGACTGATGAAGGGGGCGTGAAGCAGGATCTGAAATGACAGGACAGTTAGTAAACAGACAGGCAGACAGGATGAAAATAACTAATAGAGAAACGTGTGGCGCTGAACCGTGACATAAATAATTTCAGTAAATAAATAATAGTAAAGTAAATAACAGGTGATATCAGTATTGTAGAACCATTTGCCTATTTAGAAAAAAACACACAGAAGTAACAGAAGTTAAAAAGTATATATAAATATCTGGATCGGGGGGAAACAGCTCGCTAACAAATGTAAAAGCTACAATTCAGCATCTTACAGGAAGTTATGAACAAAAAAACAAAAAAAGTATACTTACAACAAGCATATGGACATCTTCTTTGTCTGAAAATCAAGAAAATTAACTTTTATTACTCTGATCTTTCTTCCTTTTTTTGCAGTGCATGCATCATTTGCACAGACAAGCTGTACTATTTGTTTTGTACACTCCTGTCTTTGACTAAAATTATATTACCTCATAAGTCAAGCTCACAGTATCTGGTGCAAAATGCAAGACAGCCACGGGATGGAAAGCGTATGTGGGGATACCTTCGAGCCGCTTCACCAATAACAAACTGTCCCTTTCGGCCTGAGGGTATTTGCTTACAACTAATTGATGGATGGTTAGATTTCCATGTGGGAAATGCAGCTTCCCATCCAATCTATTTCACTTATTTTGGAGCAACTGCCAGCCACGATGCCTGTGGTTAGTTGATTATCTCTGCCCTGCATCATTAGCAGCCAGTCCAGACAGACATACAGCAATCAGTCCCTTCGCCATCTGAACCCAGCCCCCCAGGATGAGCTCTCTGCGATGATGAGGGTCTCTTGGGCACCATGGAAGACAGACCGGCTTTATCCTGTCTATCATTTTCCCTGGAGAGCTGGTTTGATGGTGACACATACACTGCATTGAATCACAGAGACATAACAATCCTGGCCAAATGTCCAGATGTCATTAACCCAAGATATCAACTGAGCAACGGCTAAAAGGATATAGTTGCGTCATGAAAGCTCCAGTCGCATACAGGTCACTACACTACACGTCAATCATGCAACTCTTCATTCTATGATGAAGTTTCCAGGTGCTCCGTGTCTGGGATGTTTTATGGCAGTCACAATAGATTCACATGGATGCAAGTTAAGAAATTTCCAACTCACATTAAATTCCTACATGAAAGTGCAATTTGTGATAGCAGCCTGGACATTTTTGTTCAAAACTAGACCATCTTTCCACCTATAAGGATTAGGTCATATTATGGAATTAATGGATAGTGAGTTTTCCATCTGGCCCAACAGTGGATTCAATTGTGCGTTCTAAAGATGCATCCTTCCACTGGGACCACCCTAATATTTTATATTACCGATCTCATACTCGTGGTCAGGCCTAGGCGAGTCATTTCCATGCCCACGATAGGCATTGATTGAATCTGCACAGCTCGGAGCCACTCCATCATAATTATCTCCAGCCAGGACCAGTGTCTTCAGTTCTTCCTGTTCAACACAAATATGTTGAGAATATTTCTTCCATGCTGCAATAACATTAATGTCAGGACAATTTTGTTTCTAAAATGAACAGAATAAACAACATGACTGTGTACTTTTGGAGAACTGCGTAATACATTTTTATGACAAAACAAAATTCCCAATAAGCTAAAATATAATTTTTTTGTTAAACTGTGTAAGTCATTTTATTTATCTTGTTAGTTGAGTATTACATCTTTACTGTTCACAGATATTGGTAATGGATTATATATACATAAAGTACCTCTACAATTTGGAGCAAACGGTTTTTATTCATTTTGTAATTTCTTTCGCGTAAATCGGAAAAATCTATATTTTGAATCTGCATCATCGATCAGCATCTCACCAACATATATTACTGCACACTTACTAATTGATTTTGTTTTCGGTTGCCTGTCTATGCCCTAAGTTATATAGAAGCACCATTTATGCTGTGTCTTCCTCTTAACCTGCTTTTGTTTTTACTCACTGATTCGTTTGTCTGTGTCTCTCCCAGCACTGTTACCGACATCGAACCCTCTCTTGTAACCAAAGAAGCAGTATGAAAAGATTTACACATAGACACAGTTTGCTGGCTTTGCTTGAATCGGGCTCTTGTCTTGCAGCTCCTAGGCACCTTTCTAAGCACATTAGGATCTCATTCAGGGCAGAAAGAACTGATTCTCGTCAGCTGTGATTGTGGGGTTGTATGTCACTAAATAGTGCCGATGGAAAGATTCCTCACAGTGACAAATGAGATCCATGACCTGTTTCTTCTTTCTCAATCTTTTTTTAATGATTCCATCTCCAGAGCACTATTTCAAGCTGGAATTTATTTAAATTAAACACCAGCAGAGTATGAGAGCTCTTTATTGCAGTTTCTGGTCTGTCAGCCTCTCAGTTTCTAATCTGCGACGTAGAATTAGATAAACCAGTCTTTCAACATTCAATCCACTTCAGTGACGGCTTTGAAGGCTAAAATGACCAGACAAGGCCCTTGACTGTGGACATTAGGAGAAGGCCACCTCTAAATCAGACTTCTGTTTCAGGATTTGTGGTGTTGTGGCTCAAGACAGGTGAAGTTTAATGCCCCATCCTGAGCTGTAAAGAATGGCACTGCAGAGTACATTCAGTAGGTCCTGCTCCATCGGCAGGTGTCATAGAAGACCATTTATCTTCCTCACTCTTGCTGTTTGACTTATTGTACACTACACTCGGGAGCAGTCTCCCTGCCCTGTCTATCACTGCTGAATACATTAATAAACAGGCTAATCTGTCTTCTCCAGAGACTATTCATTACTGACCACTCAGTCTGACGAAACAGATATGAACTGTTGAGATATACAGTCCCTCTGGCTAATTAATATTTTCGGCGTTCTTTTGCTCTCTCGTCTAATTTCTCTTACTGATGAATGATTATTTTTGAGAAAAGAATGTGCAAAAATGCTCCTCAATAACACTGTCCATCCCCCAGAATGTATTGCAAATGTAGTGTTTTAGCATCTACAAGTTTCATCGCATGTCCTTTTTGAAGTCCCACCACATTGCCTTTAAAAAAACTGCTTATGAAAATTGTTTGCTTGCAGGAATATGAATCAATCAATAATAAGTCATTATTTTTGCGGTCAGTGTAAATGTTTTTCTGCAGACTTTGTGGATGGTGTTTTAGTGGAAGTGGAAGTGCCTAACATTGGATGCCTGCCAGTGGCTAGCAGTTTCAATGACAGGCCTCAAACAATTAGAGAGCGTCCATATAATATCAGCATCGTGGATATATTTTATAATTAATACAACTATGTAATGCACCACATTTGGATCATTGTTGACCACTGTTTGCTTATTTCTGACCAGCTGTGGAAGATGTATTCAGATCCTTTAATTTCAAGTAAAGCTTCACAATGTAAAAAGTAAAGTTTTAGTATCAAACATGTAGTGTTATATTATCACTATACTACTAACTATAATTACTCATCACATATTTTTTTTTAAAGTTTAAATCCAGAGTGTATCAGAATTTGACCTGTCAAAAAGGTAGTGGGGTGTAAAATACAATATGTACTTGTAAAATATGGTGGAGTGCTTTACCTGAAAATTGCACTTACACCATAAGAACAGTTTGAGTGTCTTATGAATTTTGCGACATACATGCCCACACACACATAAAACCAAAAAAGATTGTCACCATAATACTGAAACACATTGAACCTATGAGTTGGGTTGTTCCCCAGCAGGCAATGGATGGTGGGCAATCGATATCTTCATGTGAGGCTGCGACTTGCTGGTACAGGAGCCAAGCACTCCAGGTAATGAACTGCCTGCTTGATATATATCCCTCAGGGTGGGATTGCAGTGGTGCAACATGGTACTGCAACAACAGCTATTATTTGATTAGCCATTGCTCTTCCATCATGCCTCCCTAACATACAGGGACATGTTTTGCGAAAAGACACTAACTAGACAAGCACTAAACACAAACTTATCTAAAAAAGAGCGATAGCCGAACTGTAAGCAAAGGGGCTCTCTTTTCATGGTGATTCGTCTGATGGGACACCGCACCAGGCTACTGGGGAAACTGTTAAATCATCAATGGTTAACCAATGAGCCGTTACATGTTTTATTAAACTCTATTCAAGACTACTGCAATGTAAAGCATGAGGGGTTGTCAGTCTGCCAGATATGTTTGGATCCGCCATGATTTTCATCATGTTTCCTGTTTTTATTGCATCCACCGAGAATCCACACAGACTTCCTGCCAGAGTGAGCAGATGTAGGCAAGATCCTGTGTAAACTGAAAACACCACACATTAGATTATGTCTCAATTATTGCACTATTGTTTTATTCTATATCCATGTTTATGGTTGTGCACCTTTCACCTAGTCAAATTCCTTGTATGTGCAATGTACAAAATATACGATTCTGATTCTGACATCCAGAACAAAATAGTCTCTGCTGACATGTGAGCACACCAGCCCAGACTTCGAGACAACATACCCTTCAGATGATATATGCTGTGGCCCTTGAATTTATTGGCTGCTTGTTATATTGCTGAACATAAAATATATTGCTGAATGTTATTTAACTGGTTTTCTTATTTTAGGTGTGTCAGAAAAGTTTTTTTTTTACCATAATAATGATAGACATTTATTGTGCTCCGCTGACCCTGCAGTAGGTGGTGGAGAGGGTGGTCCGGGTTGTACAATATGGATAACCCGGACCATATCCTCCCCCAGCAGACAATGGCGAAGTACAAGGCGCTGGCCTCAACCGACTGATAGAATATCTCCAGCATCTTGCTGCATACATTGAAGGATCGAAGCTTCCGCAGGAAAAAGAGTCGACTCATCCCCTTCTTATAGACAGCGTTGATGTTGGCCTTCCAGTTCAGTCGGCTGTCTAGATTATGGACCTTAGTGGTTGTCCTTTACACAATTGCTATTGTATTTGTCATGGTTCTATCCTAACAGCTGCAATTACCGGATTTTCAGACATTTAAAAACACTGGTTTGTTCCTGATATTTTTTTTTTTACAAAAAGTAACATTCTTGTAAAATGCTTTTAAAATTAGACCTGCTTTTTCAGCCTCAACCCAGAATATATGAATATGCAAATAGTTACTGGACATAAGGTGTCTCCTAGTCCATTCTCAGTGTATGTGTCGATGCAAAAAGTAGATTTGTTTTTACTTTAATTCCTCTGTTTGACTGAGAACTAATTCAAGTTAACCTTTCTGAATCTACAGTTATCTATTTTAAAAAAAAACTATATTATTTCAATCAAGTTATTAAGAAAACAAAAATCTGAATAGTGCCAACGACCTGTAAGTATTTATCGATCTATCCATTGAGATATTTGGGATGACATCCTATTAGTTAATGAAAGTAATGAAAGTAAGATAGGAAGAAAACATTGAAGATTCTGAAAAGGTTTACATAGACTGAAGAAAGCAAAAACAATAGTTTAGTCTACTCTATCCAATTGTTTCTGTCTGCATCTGGATTAAAAATACAATGTGCATATTAATGAAACATTTGTTTTATGTATAAACAATATGTCTATACGATGTTGGGCAATTGGACAAACTCTGCCGCCCATGGCCCAAACCATGTGAGGCTCAAAACCTAATCAGCCCCCATTGATCTGCTCTCAATAATCCAGAATATAACTCTTTGGAGTTAGAATTTACAACTCCAGGCGAGTCCTTGGGGCTGCTCTTCATGCCGGATACAGTTCCTTTACTGGCCATTATAATGAGGCTTTAAACTGCGTGGCCACTCTAAATCTGCCTGGCTTAAATTGCATTGCTCCTGATCTGACTGGCCCTCACCTCACTAAATCTCACATCCAGGACCAGAGAATAATTTATTGTTCTCTCATGGCCACAATCGCCAAAGCATTGTGAAGTCAGAGCATGGGAAGTCCCAGGATCGTCATCTAATGTTAGTTGATTGAGTGTGAGGGCAAGACATGTCAGATAAATACATATGTATTCAAAATAAAAATAAGTGTATGAAAGGGACACACATTGTACAGTGTATTTTCAGATTAAATCATTAATTGAAAAATGGACATTGGTTCTCATGTATGACAGCATGACAAATCATTTAAACTAATGCCCACTGACATGGGTTTAAATAATTTTGTTACACAAGAGTTTACTCTTTAAACATCTTAAATGTACATATTTAGGTCATGTTAAATATAATTTTGATTAGGTTCTGTTTTTTTCAGTTTTCAATAACAGATTACAATATATTATATTTTCAACTTTCACTCTTTTTTTGTATAGTTTCGAATCTTGTTTTTTCGGGTTCACATCTTTTTTACAGGTTCAAATCTTGTTTTCAAATGAACAAAACTATTGCCATAGATATGGCTCTATAGCTTACACCCCTATAGCTTTGATGCATGTTCTCACCAAATCCAAGCGCAAAAGTTTAGAAATTCATAACTCCCATTTCCCCTTTCAATTAGTGAAATATAGCGTGAACGTTCAGTGAACATGCCACCTAAAAGAGCTGCTGGTGTAAACGTCTCGCCGACCACAGCCCGGGACCGGACCTGCAGGACTGGCTGGGGACGGACAGAGCAGCGCTCCAGGACGAGGCTGCTGCGTGTCAACAGCGCGTAAAGACCCTACAGGAGACTCGGGGAAGTTTATGGGGCGGATTGCTTTCAAGCAAACCCCCAAAGACGGAGCAACAGATATATCGCTATTTGGCGAATTATCACTCTTTTCTCTAGGCATCAGCACCGTGCTGTTGAAGTGTCCAAAGCGTAGATTCCGGCATGTCCGAGAGGAAGAGCGCTCAACACCGCAGCTTTGAGGCATCAACACCGACAACTCCTGCGGATCAGATGGTGCCGAAAAAATGACTCGGACTCTTTGCATCCTCGCTTACTTCCTCTCCTTGGTTCACTGTAAGTTTCACTTTCTTCACGTTTAGTGGCCTAATTAAGGCTGCTCTATTCATTTGCTTTGGCATGTGTGTCGGCTCCACATTTGGATCGGGTGGGGGGTTGAAAGTGCTTCTGTTTTTGAAGTTTCCAGTGAAGTGGTTCCGTGGTGCATTTGCAGATACCTCAAATGCCTTGCTTTATTGTTTTAATCAATACAATGAATTGAAATATACAGGTTCAATTTAATTTAGATTACAAACACATGCATGAACAAATAGCAACATATAACAGTATGATACAGAGCCAGTGTCTCATTAGGGACATTTTGATTAGTCAGACCTGGCCTTGTTGTAAAATGTGGACTGTATTCACCCTCACTGTATTTTAAGATTTTTAGAGCAGGGTCACAACTAATATGCTATACAACAGATACACCCAAGAAGTACACACACTACCGTCCCCTGAACCCATACAAGTATCGGTTTCAGTAACTTCCCGTCCTTTTCTTGACTTCTTTAACATCACTTTTTCCTGTCACCAAAATGGGTTCACTTGGGAAGATCAATACCTGATAATGTGACTGTATTTTTGTATAAATATCAGTGATGACAATTAAGTATGAATCCTCATGTGTGTAGCAGAGCTCTATATGTCTCGTATTTTTCCTTACATATAAAAGGTAGGAGGAAAAAGACGTTGGAAGATGTGCACATTTTATTACTACAGATCATCATATCACTAAGAGATGGAATATAAAGGAGTCGGAGAGAGAGAAAGAAATATATTTTTTTCAACCTTTGCACCATGTTTTGGTCTATTCACACACCTCATTACGCTCTCTGGTCTCTTAACTCTATTACATTTTTGTATTATTTTTATTCAAATATGCTGTGCAGAGTGACCTTATCAACTGCACAACCGCTGACACGCCCGACTTCGCTCTCCATCAACGTAATGTCAACACAATACTTGAGGCGCTGTTCATTTTACACATTAAACCTACACACACACACACACACACACACACACACACACACACACACACACACACACACACACACACACACACACACACACACACACACACACACACACAGCAGTGGCAGTTCACAGCAGGTAATCACAAGTTTGGCTGGTTTGGCAGTGGACCTCATCTCTGGGGAAGGCAGAGCTTGTTTAACTCAGGTCTCTCAGGGCTTTGACAACACACCATCTGTTAAAGGGTGCTGTGAAAGTCTGGCTGCGTTGGATGGGACTGCAGCCAAGGCACAGTCATGGCAGCATGCGCTGACCCGTGGGGCTAGGCTGTATGCATGCCACGCCCTGCAAAGCTCCAGGAGTCTGTGGGCCGATAATGGCGCACACAGCTTGATACTGAGCAAGAAGAGAAGCATTTGAGTTGGAAGTCTAACCTTGTTCTTACTTATAGCATCATCGCAAAGGTTCACAAAAGGCACACGGTTCACAAAAGGCACAAGCTTATTGTTTGCATTAGTTCCGCAGCCATGAACATCACTCTGCTGAATATTGACAACCGTAGCGATTTTTTTTCTCCAGGCACATCAGTAAGAGTCTTGTGTGCTTCACATGCGTTTGAGTGTTTCCCGAGAGTTAGTCGACTCAGCTGCTCCAGACCATGGGGGCATAAATAACCTGCTGGATGTAAAGAAAATGGAGGAGGTAATGCTACATGTATTCACTCTGCTCCAAATGAGACGCACTAATCATCAGTGTCAGTCGGGCTCGTCTTCACCCCTGACATGGGCTTCATTTATCAGGGATGGAGGGAAGGAGGTTGAGTTGAAGTGTTGGTATTCATGGTTTATTCTCACTTTAATGATACATCCAGCGGTTTGGCTCAAGGCAAAAGCAGAATTGTTAACATGGTGGGAAACTATCTGCCCCCATCCCAAATGTAATTACTTATTAGGACATGACTGTAGGGCCTTCATCATACTTCGTTATAAATCGCACAACAAAGCCATCCTTGTATTTCTTAATTGCCAGATGTTTTTTCCCTTAAAACTTTACGTGCAGTTTGTATGAAGCAGCCTGACAAGGATGAGGAACAGTATTTTGCTAAATAGATTTGGTCCCTTTGTTTACGTAGTGTTGGAGAGTTTTAGCACAGATGTATGATAGAGAGGGTATACCTGTCTACATGTAGACCAGTATCCCTATGAATTACACCGTTATTGGACCAGTATCGTTTAGAGTGCTGCAATTTTTTTGGGGTAGTCAGCATTGCAATGGTTCCCCCGACAAAAAAACGAATGGGGTTTTTCCAGCAACCGCCTTTTATGTAAAAGCTTCAAAATTAATGAGAGGAGTATTTACTGATATATTTTATATCGTACACAACATGAAAATCTCGTGAAGCTCGTGTTCACCACAGGCATTTAACCAATATCCCATTAAAAACAAGTATTGACTTAGAGACGAGGGAACCAAACTAATTTGTGGCCAGTGCTCTGTACTTCACCACCTACTGCAGGGACAGCGGAGCACTTTCTCCAACAGATTGATTCAGCTCCGCTGTCACAAGGACCGATACGATACAGGAGAACATTCCTGCCCACTGCTATTAGACTTTATAATAAGTCACCTCTGTTGTATATATTGAGTATTTTTCATTCCGATATTTTTATCTATCTATCTATCTATCTATCTATCTATCTATCTATCTATCTATCTATCTATCTATCTATCTATCTATCTATCTATCTATCTATCTATCTATCTATCTATCTATCTATCTGTCTATCTATCTATTTCTGGATTTTAGAACTCCTTCCAGACCTTACATATTAAAAATAAATTAAATAGTTCAATGTGACAGGTGAATATAGTGGCTTTAATTAAACAACCTATGTGACTATATGAAAACAAGTAGAATGGACTTAAAATTGTCTGAGCATATCTCTCTCTCTCCATGGAACATTTATGCTCTCAAGGTCTTGTCTTGATACTGATATGTTGGATGTGTTCATACTACCTGTGCATAAAAATAATCATTGAACAAAATTGTATCACCAGGTAGCAGCTGTGCCGACTCAGAGGAGCGTCTCATGAACTGGTTGCTGGGAAAGGATCGCTACAATCCTCTCATCCGCCCGGCTGTCAACAGGACTGAGAGAGTCCCAGTAAAGCTGCAAGTGTCTCTGGCTCAGCTCATCAGTGTGGTAAGGCACCGAATACTTCTGCCCACCATGAAGATGTGGATGTGTTTGTCTATGTGGGAGAGAATATGTGCTGTTGTGACAAAGACAAAGAGAATGAAGGAAAAGACAAAGCAAGAGCCACAAAGCTTTGATAAAGCAGTTAGTTCTCAACCAGCTAGTGCAGCGAGGCCACCGCTCTGAATGGATGGATGCAGTAGAGGATAGATGTGGTCAGCTGTGATCTCAGCCTCTGTCATGTCCAGATTGAAACTCAAGCACATTGGATTAAAAGGGGCTATAAAGCTGTTTTAGCCACAGCGATAGAGGTTCTCCTGTGATTTACAGTGGAGGCGTCCTTCCCGCTGCCGACTAAGGCAGCAAGACTCACAGGCTCAGTGGATGAGTTTATATTGTACCCTCGGAATGATTTCCATTTGGGATCACTATATTGAATGTGTATGTCATGGGAGTGTGATGACAATGCCGTCAACAAACGTGTTAACAAGCAATCAGAGAAGACGGGTGGATTTAAATGCAGCTATTTATTTCAGCCTAGATAGTAATTCCTTCTGTGTGCAAAACCTTGTTGTGCCCTTGTTACACCAGCAGAAACTAGAGTCGCCTCTCAGGTCCTCAGCATCTTCAATGGGTTTATTTTACCGTTGCCATTTTTGGCTTTTTGCAACCAGAAGTGATATGAGAGGGTGGAGCTAAGTACAATTGAACGCTAAATAATAAATCTTTAAGCAACCTCCTCCTGATGAGAACTCAACTTTCTGTCAATATAGCACTCACAGAGGAATTTATTGCTTTATTGGAATGCATTTACTCAACAACAGTTGCACAACTGCATAATAGGTGGCAATTCTTCCTCATAATACAGTGTTCAGGGTCAACTAATATGCAGTTATATTTCAATACACAATTTCAATTGTATTTGAGCAGGAAAAGTGAAAATAATTTCTAGTTGTTTTGTACATTTCCAGAATGAAAGAGAACAGATCATGACCACAAATGTCTGGCTCACTCAGGTAAGTGTGCTGAAGCTCACCTGTATTTTGTAGTCATCTCAGTGTATGTTTTGTCCCTCTGAACTTGAATTAAACCATATTTATTCTTCCTCTCTCAGTGTGGAAAAAACTGCTTCTGTAATTTTGCTCCAGACATATTTAACTGATAACGAAGCATGTAATTAGAAATGAGCTGGCATTGAGAAAGTGTTTGGAAATCGGAATTGACAGCCAGGGCGCTCTGTCTCTGCAGCACTGGGTGGATTACAGGTTATCATGGGACCCTGCAAAGTACGAAGGTATCAACAAGCTGCGCATTCCCTCCAGACACATCTGGCTCCCAGATATTGTCCTGTACAACAAGTAAGCGTCACTGGAATGTCATAGTGTTACACAGTGTGTCAAAGAGATTGTACATTCGTATGTGCAATGTTTTAAAGTAGATGATAATTACATAGAAGGTTCTAAAAACAAAAGCTTCCTCCAAGAACAAAATTGACTGGCAACAAAAACTGAGGGCGCATGCGGAGGCAGTACAAAGGAAATAAAGGACAAATTCCAAATTCTAAACTGAAGACAAACTCCAAGGGGAACAAACACAGACAACATCACAACTGAAAGAAGAAAAGCTAACAGACTAAATACACACGGGACTAATCAAACTGTAAAATACAGGTGAGATAGACAACAGGTGGGAAACAGACAAAGGCAGGAAGTAAAATACATTACACATAAGGATAGGGCAAAATAAAACATGAAACAAACTACAACCAAATCCCAGGACCATGACGCTATTCTTTTGAATGGGAATGGGAAACTCTATCTGACAGTTAGACTTCTGAGATTTAAGGTGGTTTCTGTTCACCATCAATATCTTTCCCAAAATAATTCTCTGGAGCCTCTGCAGTGTTTATATATGATTGAAGGTTTTAATCTTTCCCCAGCGGATTTTAATTTTGATATTGATTTGCAATAGGGAATAACCAATACAACATCTTCAATATGTATAGCTTTCCTGTTATCTTCACTTCACATGGATTCTTGATAACACAGATTCTCTAAAGTTCTCTCTCTATCTCTCTCCCTCTTCTCACAGTGCTGATGGTACCTATGAGGTAACCGTCTTCACCAATGCCATTGTCCTTTTCAATGGCAGCATCAACTGGCTTCCTCCAGCCATCTACAAAAGTGCCTGTAAGATTGAGGTCAAGCATTTCCCCTTCGACCAGCAGAACTGCACCCTCAAGTTCCGCTCTTGGACGTATGACCACACGGAGATCGACCTGATCTTAAAGTCTGAGGTGGCAAGTATGGATGATTTTACTCCCAGCGGGGAGTGGGATATCCTGGCGCTGCCAGGCAGACGGACTGTCAGCCCCCTGGATCCCACCTATGTGGACCTCACGTATGACTTTATCATCAAAAGGAAGCCTCTTTTCTACACCATAAACCTCATCATTCCCTGTGTTTTGATCACCTCTCTGGCCATTCTGGTCTTCTACTTACCGTCAGACTGCGGGGAGAAGATGACCCTCTGCATCTCCGTGCTCTTGGCTCTCACTGTGTTCTTGCTTTTAATCTCAAAGATTGTTCCTCCCACCTCACTGGATGTGCCCCTGATCGGCAAGTACCTGATGTTCACCATGGTGCTCGTGACCTTCTCCATCATCACCAGTGTGTGTGTGCTCAACGTTCACCACCGCTCTCCGAGCACCCACACCATGCCTTCCTGGGTCAAGCTGATATTTCTTGTCAAACTGCCTGCCTTACTCTTCATGAGACGCCCTCAGAATAACTCTGCTAGCCAGAGACTTCGCAGACAGCGGTGTTTTAGGGCGAGGAGATCCATTTTGGGCTTGGGTTACCCAGTCGCATCCAAAACAGATTTTACGTCGTCTTCTGCCCTGCTGTCTTCTGCCAATTCTGCCTTCTCAACCCCAGGACACAAAAATGTCGCTCCTCTGCTGGGCTACAGTCACTCCAACAGGAAGGGGGACTTGCGCTCCACTGATTACATTTCCAGTGGTTTCACCTCCACCTATGACCTCCAGCAGAAAAGCAACTCAGATTGGGCTGCCGATGTCCAGGAGGCCGTGAACGGGGTGCGCTTTGTGGCTGAGCACATGATGGGAGATGATGATGACCAGAGGGTATGTATCCACATTTCAACCAAATGTTTCATTACGTTTATACAGTGCTATAGCCACATTTTTGCTAAATGTGTTGTGCTACTAAATAGTTTCACAACTGATATTTAATAATTCAAGAAAGATGGAAGTTTTGTCTAAGGAATAATACATTTATATTTTTAGGGTCAAATAATAAATACATTTTGATTTGATTTGTGATTCTTTTTTAAATGTATCACAAAACAAAAACATTTACATTGGACCATTGTCTATGCTATTCTACTCATCTCATAATGAGCAGATTGTATATTGAATGAGTACTGTTAAACATACACATTCCCTCTTAGTCGTTCGCCAGTGCCCTCCCAACCCCTCAATCAATTTTCTTTTCGAAGAGTTAGAAAAGGGTGAGGTTATCAGACCTCTGTAGCCTGATCCGCATCTTTAGAGGCTAGATGTTGCTATAGTACACCTATTCACACACAATCTATTTCTGTGGAGAAAGGCTATTATGCTAGCTTAGCATAGACACCCAAGCAAGTTTGCAAAAAGTGCAGGTATTTGCACAATTTCAACACTGTCAGTTGCCTCCTCTTCCTTCTATCCTGATCCCAATAAACTGGATCAAAGGTGTTTGCATTGGCGTGATAATATTTACTGTACATTCTGTTACCACCGAGGCGCAGTAAGAACTATACACTACCCTTAAGTAAGGGCTGTGACCGAGCAAATTAAAGGCAGCCTTTTGGTAATCAATCTCGTTCTCTGATAAATCAGTGAAATAAGGAGGAACCATAATGTGTTGAAAGGGTCAATAGCTATTTCCGTGTCGGTCTTAGCAATATGGAAACGTCTGTATTTTAACTAAAATATGTCAGCCATCAGCACCCTAAAAAAATAGATGACCTTTTACACTATATTAGTGATGAATTGATTGAACACATACGGCAGTATATTGATATTATCATTAAGTCTATCACAGAACACTTTATGTTCCAATTCAACCCAATTCAATGGCCAACAAAGACCACGAGACATATTGATTTGATGTATGTAAAATGTGTGAAGGTTGACAGTTTGTTTGGATGCAAGGATTCAGAAAGGGAACCACTCTCACACTTTATTTATTCATTCATTACACTCTCTGCCCCCAAGTGGCAGCTCAGAGGCATGGTAGCGTCGGCAGACGACACACCGGTAGAGGATTACATACTCATTTCACTGTTTTGCAATACTGATGGTTCATTTTCACAAAAGCCTGTGTTAAGTTTGTTGTGGCAAAAACATGAGCCTTGAGTAAGTTTGATTTGATTTCTGTATATTTGCAGGTGATAGACGACTGGAAGTATGTGGCCATGGTGGTGGATCGGATGTTCCTGTGGATCTTTATAATAGTGTGTGTGGTGGGCACGCTGAGCTTATTTCTCCAGCCTGTCCTCCAGCCTCAGATTGTTCCCAACCAGCAGCCCAACTCAGAGACTCCTCGTATATGATGAGTTACGAAGAAAACACAGCGATTTCTTGTTTTCTGTTAGCAAATCGAGCGGTGCATCTGCAGGCCTGCAGTAGTTGCAAAAATGTTGAGAGTTTCCTTAAAACCGGTAGTACCGTATTAGTGGGGCCGAAAAGCAGTGACAGCATCGTCGTCTATGCCAAACCCCACCAATAAAGCATCTGAGAGGACCAGACAAAAAAGTACTTGCAACCACTTATTGTGTATATCAGTGGAACAGACAGGATCGTTGTGCGAGTTAAGACGTAGATCGAATGTCTACTAATAATCAAAATCACATGGTCCACAGCAATACAACCATCGACAGTACTAACATTTTTGAGGAAAGGGTACATCTGCAATGAAAGTAATGAGGCATCATTGCGCTGAGGTCCTTTCCGTTCATGTATACAAAGGACAGCTGCAGAACTGAACTGAATAGAGCTTTCACTGCACTTACGTATGCTGAACTTTTGCAGAAATATAGCCAATATGTCTGAGTTATGAGGAACCTGTGTCTGCTGTAAGATGTTGTTTGACGCCTTATTTGTGTAAGTTCCATTACCATGTCATCGAAATGTGATGTGTGATTAAAGAATGAATAATGTCCTCTTTCATTTTGATCAAATGTATGAAATCCCCAATAAGGTCTTCAAATTGTTAGGATAAGTGCTTCATTAATCTGTGTTGCCGGTGATAAAGTTTGTCTTCAGAGCCAATACGTTCGCTTAAAATGTGCCAATTACAACATTTCATCACAAAGATAAGACAATTGCAATGTGAGAGTGTGTGACCCGGCAAAAAATAATGATGATACAACAAAACTGTCGGAGATGTGGCTGATCTGGACTACATGTCTTGAGCCGCAGTGCTTTTAGAGGCCAGAGCCCTGCCAAATATCCTTCAGCCAGACACTTCTAAAAGAATGTGTACAATGGTTTGAACAAAGTGCATGTCCATTTATTTGTGTCTTTACATAAGAGTTGATCTCTGTTAATTGCTTATTTGCACAGACCGGCAAATGCAGGCACACATATCCGTCCGAGCTTCACAAAACACACAAGCACGTGCAGAACTAAACCAACACTCCATATGTTCTGCTCAATAAACTGTGCCGAGTGGGCTGGTTAGGTTCTGCAGGCTGTTGGTTCTTTTGTGAGACATTCACTGAAATCAAGAGACAGCGATCTGCGTAATGTTTTGCCTTAATCTCTGTTTGCAGTTTTCGAAACCGTTCTCATTCAGAACAGTTTCTTGACATTAGTGAAGAGAGACGCTGCGGTGCCGCAACATATGCATCAACGAGTCATCTGTTTTAATCCAAACAAAGCTAGGGGAGTCGTCATTCAGCACTCGATGGAAGGTCCCATAAATCACGTCAGCAGCCTTTTGTCATTAGTCTCCAATAAGATATGCATGGAAGCATTGTCCTTGAGAATTGCCCAGCCACATAAGGAAGCATTAATTAGTTTCCAACAAAGATCTACCATAATATAGTTCCCAAAAATGTGAGAGTTTCCGATCCCAAGTTTTTTTATATACAGGATAGCCTTTGTGGCATGGGATGTATAGCTAAATGAACCTCAGCCTAATGTAAACAACCTAAGTTTCATTGTGCGGCTGTCCGGAAGAATGAAGGTCAAATGAATATGTATTGCTACCTCTATGTGATGTAATATCCCATAGGGGTGATTCTCTTTTCACTTGTCCCACTCAAAGGAGTTGAAAGTGCAGGGTCAGACACCAAACAGCGACTCTGGTGCTGAAAGTGATTTATTTATTGTGTGAGGGCACTTCAGCAGGGTGGGTGTTTGCTGAAAGGCACTTGGACCTCCCCTTCATCCAGCTGAAGGACAGGACTGTCAAACCACTGGAACAGTCTGCTGACTAAAGGAAAGAAAAGTCCTTCTCTGAACAGACAATAAAGAAAGAACAATAGAAGGGGGCTTACCAGCAGACATTTTTATAAAAGAATAAACACACACACACAGGATGTTGTCTGAACCAAAATCAATTTAAAATCATTCAGTCAATCAAGATAAATTATGTCATGCTGAAGGCCACACAAACCCCAACCAAGTAGCACACATGCTGTGGCTATTGATCTTGTTTGAGGTATTGAAGGTGATTTAATAAGATGTCTGCTATGGGAGGAACTATGTGTGAATTCAACCTGGGTCCGTCTGAGTAATATTTATTAATAGTTTGACAGCTCAGCTGATCTCCTTCTTATAGACTGATTGATTATATCTGATTGACAGCCCACACACTTTCATCATTCAAATGCTGCTAAATCATGATTGGCAAACGTAACATCCCTTTTTTTTCAACAGAGCCTCGCCCACTTCAGGTCCGTGAGATTACATAAATACAAACGTAAAGGTAAACCGAAATATGAAATACAATAAATATTGAAATCTCTTATGTAAAATAATCACAATCTTTACTAACTTTGGCAGAAAAAAACATGTTCATGTTAGGATCTCTTCTTGGTTAGAACCTGATGGAGAAAATGTGATGTTAGGATTTGTATACAATGACTTTATTGTCTCTTACAACCTCCTTACAAAAAGTGCGTACATGTTTTTCCAATTCCAAGAATTAAAGAAAAACTGTACAGACACATTGAGTTCTGGGAAACTGAAGCAACGAGTCAAAATCCACCAGAGGGATGATGTGTCGCCTGTTGTGAACACGAGGTGAACAAATGTGCACCCCTGACCAGTTTTATCCTTGTTTTGTCAGATTAGGTCGCTATAGGTTGCACTTTTTTTTTGCAGTGCAGTGTGCCTCCTATCAGTGACCGTGTACTCCGGGTTGCTCTGCCTCCCTCTCTCTGCTCTCTCTGTAACTGCGGACGCGCTTTCACTCTTCTCCTCCTGTCAGCTCCCCAGTGCGCTGCTGCTGCCGCTGACCCTGGATACAACTCAGATTTGTCATTTCAAACAGGATGAAAGCCAATTTTTGCTTCATTGTGCTTGTCCTTGTGTTTCTTCTTCGACGTGAGTAATGAGCTACTATTAACACGTCATACTTGTTGCTGTACATACATGTGTTTAACAATAATTGCCACAATTAATGATGGAGGCTACCAGTATAGAATTATCAATTGAAAATAGGTACTGAAATAACCTCATGTGTGAAATATGCTCACGTTCAAATCTATATAAGACAAACATTCTGGCAAGTGATGAATGAAACATTTGGGCTGTTGTTAATTCAGAGATGCATGCATTTGTATTGGTGCAAATAATTATTCTTCACACTGAAGAAAACATCAAAATAAATCAGACCAACACAGCATGATTGAAGGTAACGCTCTGAGATTACAAATACAATGTTTATTATTCAATCAGTGTCCTGAAATAGGTTAATATGAAGGCATACGTTGCTCCCCTGGTTTGACCATTAACAAACAATTATCTTGGCTCTAAGTCCCCTTGTAACAAAGCCGTATAGACTACTGTATAAGCTACTAAACCACATTGCAGTGACATATCTATGTCTGACAATCTGCTCTTTTCAGGAGGCTCCTGTTCAGAAGCAGAGCACAAGCTCTTCTCTGTGATATTCTCCAGCTACAACCAGTACATACGACCGGTGGAGAATGTGACCGACCCAGTCGTTGTGCAGTTCGAGGTGTCCATGTCACAGCTGGTCAAAGTGGTAAGTGCTGATGTCTCTTGCTCGTGTGAGTTACGGGCTGCTGTACTTCACCACAATCAGACATCTATCACACAGCTTAATGATCATGACCGGAGTGAAAAACAACAAGGAATTACATGTGGAGGGTTTGTGGACTTTGGGCAACAAAGTTTCAGAGAAGGGGACTATTGAGATGCCTTGAGACACCTGAGATACTCCCTGCTATCGTGCATGCCAGCCCCTGGGTTAGAATCCTGAGGAGGGCATTACTCGATCAAAGAAGGGGCAGTGTGGCTGTTTGTCTGGCCAAGACAAGATGGCGAATGTCATCTGTCTGAGTCCCTCAGTTTAGGCAGTCTCTATCACTCAATCACTGCCACTTCAGATGAGCACCTCTGGATTTAACAGGAGTTTCACCAGATTGTGTTGACTGCAGACTGGCGGAGCAGACAGACTCAGACCTGGAGCCGATGTTGATAATTAAGCAAAGAGCCTTGCGTTGGAGAGGGAGGACAGCTTCTTTACAAAATTAACAGCCTTGTTCTCTATCACATCAGTCTCCCTGCTTGTGCTGAATAACAAGAGGAGGTCATCAGCTCTTTTATTTGAGGCATTTGAATGAAATTAACAACCTTTAGAAATACTGTAAATAAATAAACTATAGCAAGGATACTTGTTTATCTTAGTTTAGCATACATATTGAAAGTGTTTCCCAATCTTTTCCCCAAACTATATCAGCCAATAGTAAGCAATTATATTAAGGTATATGTCACTATGCAGTAGCCTTTACAGAAGGTCTGTTCGAGACAGTAATGGATAATATTAAGGGTCTGCCACATTGTGGGCCATCTAAATCGGTTTACTTTGCCTATTGCCCACAGACAATGGTTTATCTCAAGAGCTAGATAAGAATTGAAGACCTATCTGGATCTAGATTCGTCAAAGAGACAAAGTATATGTTGTTATATTCTCCTTAACTCAGTTGCTGTGGCAGGCTGCGGTGCTCCCCGTGTTGATGGATGACCATAATATCCGCACACCTGGTGCTCCGAAAGAAAGATACAATTGGTGTTGCTCACCCTACACCGATTACAACCGGGCTAAATGAGCTCATTTAGACAGATGTGGTTTAGTCACAATCAGGGAACATAATACCATAGGCTCCGTGCTTGTGGGTTCAGGTGGCAGTGTGGTATCAGAAACTGTACTTTAAAGAAATTCAGCTTTTTCAGTTTCTTGTAAGAGTTTGACGATAAGATTAAAACCACCCTAATGTCTGTCTGTCCATTAAATATAAAGTTAGAGCAAAGAGACTGGCTCTTTCCAAAGGTAACACAATCCCACAATCCACCTACCAGCAATTTCTAAAGCTCACACATGTTATTGTGTTATCTTATTTCTTATTTAAAAACCCAAGTGATTAAAAAATCATGCAGCCAGAGAAGCGATATTGAAGCTTTAATTGTACATACTAGGGGCAAGAACACACTAAATTCTAAATTGTATTTATCTTAATCTCCTTTGTGTCCTGCACTCTGATTTGATGATAAGATACAGATACATGTGCCTTAGCTATCAGGGTACTATAAAGTCACTAGTCTCCCAAAGATAGTCCAGTTAAGCTTGTCCCACGGCCTGTTAAAGTTAGGGCTTTGCTGTGACCTCTTGGCTCCAGCTGTCATGTTGGTTATGCCTCAGGCGTGGAGGACCCAGGTGCGCCTCTCTTAATCATCTTGTCCGGCATACGCAGAGGTCTGACCCCGTGGAAAGCACACAATCCAATGATCCTCACCGCCGAATTGGACAATCGCCTGTGACAGTGTTCTTCCTTTTTTAATTCTAAGATGTTAGCATGTATTGTTTTTTTCATTATCAATTCTGCTCTGTTTTCAGGATGAAATCAATCAGATCATGGAGACAAATCTGTGGCTGAGACATGTAAGTTTATGGCGCATGACTGTGCAAATGGACCTTGAGCAAGGACATCAAGTATGGATCCAGCCTCCTGTCATACATGATTCTTCGGGGCTGGACTGACAGGTTGAATTATTCATGGAAGGAAGCTCTTGAAGCACATTGATCCTTCTAGTCCTATTTTTTTTTTAAAATAAAACCAAATCCTACAAACCAATTCCACTGGGATTTTGTAGTCAACTTTGGAATGTTTTATTTTTTTAAACAATTTGACTGTGGTCTGGAATTCATATCATACTTGTCCATAATATTCCTTCTGACAGTGTGACAGAAATCTCTAAGCAACACACCGAACCTGACAGATTTAACTGATTTAAACTCAATTGTATTTCATAATCATGCACAAAAAAAATCAAGCCGTGCATGCTGTATGGTTTGATTGTTTTGTCGTTTCCCACATAATGTCCCTGCTGCAATGATGCATAGTGCAGTGAACCAGATCTGAATCAAATGAAGCAGGGCAGGCCTCCAAGTCCTACATTACAGTTGCTGAGCAAATACACATTTTCCATGTTGCTAAAGGGGCGAGCTGTAATTGCTCTTTGGTGCTAAGAGCTGAAGCACCGTTTCACTTATTTTGATGTTTGTTGTTTTGGAGTCTCTCTATGCACTGACCGTCCAAATGTTAAGATACACACTGTACATACTTCCTGTTTCTACGTTAAATCGGTTTCTAACTAAAACCATTACAGCTCTCTGATGTTGCTTTCTTGTTGCTTTATGAGTCATGAGTTTAAAAGTCTCATAAGCATCTCTTGCTGTCCTCAAGAGAGGGTCAAAAACAGTAGCCAAAAGGTCCATAAAACACACTGTAAACTGTGCTCCATTATGTCTCCTCTCAGACTGCACACCGTGTAAAGTCAGTTTATATGCCACAGTGGAAGATGATGACCTCTCAACATTTTACAAGAGAATGTGTTTAAAATCAGTCAGAGAAGATTTGTACAGTAAAAGATAATCACCAGAATAAAACAACTGGTACCTTCTTGCTATTATTTCAGTTTTGTAGCTTTATAAAGCCGTCAACAACAACAACAACCTTGTTTTGTTTAAACTGCCTGGAAATAAATAATGCACTTGTCTCAACTGTGCTTGCAGATGTGGCCTCCTGGCACTTGTTAGGGTTTGTTTTGAAGGGACGCTCAGGGAATGCCTTGTCGGCCGGTCTATCACTTTGTATTGCCATGACATTTGTTACAGGCATTGATTGTCCCCAGAGGATGCATTCTAATGATTTTGGTGATCCTCTGATATTTCCTTTAGCACCAGCACAAGGTTGAGATTTGCGGTTTTGAGGGAAATTTCTCAACAACTATTGGATGGAATAGAATGATATTTTAAGATCCCTTAAGTTTTCATCACTGTAATTTTTCTGACTTTTTGTTTTTTGTTTTAATGTGTTAATCTTTTTGTTTTTGTTTTTTAGATCTGGAATGACTACAAACTCAGATGGAATCCAAAGGATTTTGGAGGCGTGGAGTTTATCCGAGTGCCATCCAACAGGATATGGAAGCCAGACATTGTGCTCTACAACAAGTGAGCGTAACAACAAACTCACAAATGGCTCAAAATCTCTAGTGATTGTTGAGTGCATTTAAGATACAGCATTGCCGGACAATGGCAAGCTATCATTAACCAGTTCTCATTTTGCATGGGTCATTTGTAGTTTGCATATTCTTATAAGGAACATCTCAGGGTGCCATTTAATGAAATCATATATTTCGATTGATATCTTCATCTTTCTTTATTTTCTCTCTCTCTCTCTCTCTCTCTCTCTCTCTCTCTCTCTCTCTACAGTGCAGTCGGAGATTTTCAGGTTGATGACAAAACGAAGGCCCTCCTTCGTTACAATGGTGATGTCACTTGGATCCCTCCTGCCATATTCAAGAGCTCATGCAAGATTGACGTCACTTACTTCCCCTTCGACTATCAAAACTGCACCATGAAGTTCGGCTCCTGGACGTACGACAAGGCCAAGATCGATCTGGTGCTTATTGGCTCAAACATCAACCTCAAGGACTTCTGGGAGAGCGGCCAGTGGACGATCATTGATGCCCCTGGTTACAAACATGACATTAAGTACAACTGCTGCGAGGAAATCTACACGGATATTACTTACTCGTTGTACATCCGTCGTTTGCCACTTTTCTATACCATCAATATGATCATCCCCTGCCTCCTCATCTCCTTCCTCACCGTGCTCGTCTTCTACCTGCCGTCTGATTGCGGTGAAAAGATCACTCTGTGTATCTCCGTGCTGCTGTCTTTAACTGTCTTCCTCCTTGTCATAACAGAGACCATCCCCTCTACCTCGCTAGTCATTCCCCTGATTGGCGAGTACCTCCTCTTCACCATGATCTTTGTCACCCTCTCTATTGTGATCACAGTTTTTGTGTTGAACGTCCACTCCCGCACGCCAAAGACCCACACAATGCCCTGCTGGGTGCAAACTGTGTTCCTGGGGCTGCTGCCCAGGGTGATGTTCATGACGAGGCCAGAGAGGGACCCTGAGAAGGTGGCAGCGGCGGCAGCCGGCAATGTTCAGGCGGCGCACTCAAGGCCTCGTGTCGTTCATTCGTCAGGTACTTTTCAGAAGCAGCACAAACCTCAGGCCCTGTCCTGTAGCGTGGTGTCCGGCCTGACAAACCGCCAACGGCTTTTCAACAACACAGAGCTCTCAAACCTCAATAACTTAAGTGGAGACCCGGCCAAAGGTGCAGGCTCTGCGCTCTTGTGCTGTGAGGGCCGTTGCAACTGCTACTGGAACCAGAAAACCAGCCAACTGCCTACAGACTCCGGGGGAGGGAGCGGGGGACTGGGAGGTTTGGGGCCGCTGACTGGAGGCTGTGCTGTTGGGGTCGGAGCGGGGAGTCAGTGCTCCAGCACCGAGTCTCTGGAAGGAGGAATAATGTCCCTGTTGCCGCTCTCCCCTGAGATCCAGGAGGCCATTCACAGTGTCAAATACATAGCAGAGAATATGAGACTACAGAATGAAGCAAAGGAGGTGAGTGCTCGCAATCATACAACCTCGTTAACCATTGTAAACTTGTATAGGAGACCTACTTTGACAATGCCACCACATCATTAAAAAAAAAAATTTCATTGTGATCCTCTCACAGGTTCAGGATGACTGGAAGTACGTTGCCATGGTTATCGACAGAATCTTCCTCTGGGTTTTTGTCCTTGTGTGCATCCTGGGAACAGCTGGCCTCTTCATCCAACCTCTATTACTGTGGGACGACATTTGAATCAGTTTGATAAAGCAAATACTTCAATATTGTTTAACTGCACAGGAATTATTATACAGACAGAGGAAATACAGAGTTGATCCGAAATCAAGTAGAAACTATGACTGAGAACAGTTAAGTTACTGTGTCTTCACAGAGAGAGTAGACACTTTTTGTTTGAAGAAGTGGTTTAAAGACTCTACAATGCAGAGGACATTGTTAACAAACAATGGCAAAGACCATGGTGGTCATTTCATTGTTTACAAAGTAGTTATTCAAGAAATAGCAATATAATATACAATGATGGGCACAAAAGGAGGTCTGCACACTGTTGATCTCTAAATAAATAATGTATTTCTCTTTTTCTCTGCTTAAGACAACATTTCAATCTGTATCAGCATTCATTTCATATAGACGCAGTAATCAACTCGAATCATTGTCACCCGCTGGTCAGCAACTTTCTGTCCTGCAGTTAAGACATTTTTGTCTCGCAGCCGAGTAGCTTTGCCTGAATGTGCGCACATTTGCTCCCTCTTCTGAATATAATCATCAATGCCAAGGTCACACCTTTGCAATATCAATAATTTTGAAGAGTAAATGATAGAAACTGTTTAAATTTAGTGAATTGAAGCGCCTAATTTCACATTAAGTAAGAATGCACGTGCATTCACAAATGCAGCCATTGTGTCACCAGGAAGCTCTGTACTTTTTTCTTTAAATGTTTAGTCCACATTGAGGGCCATGCCAAAAATGTAAATGTGTTTATTGAGATAACAGAAGAAGAAAAAGACATTTAATATGTCTTTCTATGTTTCTGAGAACCAGGCATGGTGGTGGACCGTGTTCAAAGAGTGACATCATGTGGCAATGCTTTGCTACTACAAATGATAGCAAGGCCCTCTGGTTTTTGTAGAGGGATATGTCGCCCATTTTGTAATCATCTCGGTTGTAACGTATTCCCAAATGTAACGTTGTCTGTCAAGTTATACTAGTAGTCTATGTGTATAAGGCAACCCCATGAGAAAATGCAATCTACAAATTGTTTGACCTTGTATTTGCAATGCCCTGAAAGTATTCCATCTGCAAAGAAACAAACTATAAACACATTTCAGTTCTGTTTTAATCCCATATTTCTGTAAATAAATATTCTAAAGACATTATATACAAAGGTGTAAGGTGGACCTGTGTTGTATCTGCGGGATGTAGATGTAATTTCAAAGAGGCCACTGAAGCTCCGCATATTACTCTGTTCCACATCATCTGTGCCCGTTTGGAGCTTACTCTGCTTATTGAATCACAATCAATATAGAGAGCGAGTGATGAAGAACCTTATTGGATTTTTCTTCTTCTAACCCTCCTTTCTGACAAAAATAAAATGTTCTGCTCTTACTACGAGGGGTTTGCACTGCCTCTCAGTACCTCAGTGCTTCCACCGCAGGTTTGATGCTCTCAGTCAATAGGGTCAAATTCTCACATGTACTTAAAGACATATGGCCTATGGTTGCCTTTAATTTTGCTCCGGTTATAGATCAAATGGGCTGATGGAAATTTCACTTAAAGCACAATCTCCATGTTTGGTACTAGCAACTAAAATCACATCTCCGACATGTACTGTGTGTCTGGGTGTCCTGGCTTTGGCCTGTCACTGTCTGATTCTTATTATGCAACAAAAAATCTGAGCAGATGGCGAGCTATGTGATTACAAGAAAATCCAGCCCATATTTAATTGAATGCTGGCAGGGAAGCACAGACAGATACCAGCTCTCTGTCACATCTGTCTAATGAATTTAATTAAAGCTCACTCAGAACCCGTGTGTGGCTGATCTGCAGGAGGGCAGCAGATCTGCCGGACAGATAGCGTATGATGTACGAAATGAAGGAGCTTTGCAAGGTATCAGTGGAAATTTTAGATGTACTGGTTGCTCAGTAAACGCATGCATGAACAATGTTTAAATTTAGAACAAAAGTGTCTCAAGACACCACAGAATACACAGGAAGTGGCTCAGTATGGTTTTTGTTTTGGTTCGATTTTTATTTCAGTTCCCTGTGGGTGAACACATGATCGGTGCCTGTACAAGGTTTCACAAGGTGCTGTCTGTGGAGTCCATGGCTGTTACATTGCTTATAATCATGATCATAATCACCATCCTTCTGTGTGAGTACATTGACAAGTGATATGTTGGTTTAACTATTTAATTGTTTGTATGAAGAGAGAGGATTTATTTGCCTTCTTTTTCTTCAAGGTGCTCTCGGAAATCAGGTCACAAGCCAAACTAACACAAGCCACAAAACTAACGGTGAGCTTTCATTTAATTCATTAATCTGTGTGTTGTTTTCTCAATGTGATTGTAATAGCATTGCATGATTTATAAATGAAATGTCTGTCTCTGTTTTAACAACCCAATACAACAGATATTTTTCCTGCGAGGATTCTAGCCCATCAGAAAACTATCAGCGAGAACAGTGACCTTCATGTAACCTGCAGCACGTTTGGGTTTAAGCAAAAGACCATAGTTTATGTTTATTTATGTAATGGTGACTTTTGGATCAATAAAAAGATGCAGAAGCAAGATCAAGATGACACCACCTTCACCATACAAAGAGTTGGCCTTCGTGATAGTGGAAACTACAGCTGTGTTTTCTCCATAAGGAATTATTTGCTTCCCAAAATAGCCAAGAGAGGACACAATGTAATTCAGATTCTGGTTATATGTGAGTATTTACATCCATATATGAAAGCATGTCAACGTTATTTCTCTCCACTCATTTTGTCCTTCTTGCCTTTGCAGCCAATTATCTCCATGCAGATATTTCCATAGCTGGGCCTTCAACTGTCAGTGAGGGAGACAATGTTGCTTTCAGATGTACTGTTCCTGACACCCTGCAAACACTCGGCGAATGTCAACTCATCCACTCTTACCTGAGGAGGAATGAGAACATCATCCAAGTGCAAGCGTTCAATGTCACCCGGATGGAGGCAACTTTCCCCATCGAAGGCGCAGTCAACAGAGATTCGGGCAATTACAGCTGCGTGGTGCTGCCATCTAAATGCATTGAAGAGAAAACCCTCTCTGGAAATAACGCAGTGTTGCTCGAGGTCAAAGGTTAGCTGCTCATGGTTACAAAATGTAGTAGAAATATAGAACTATTGTTGTTTTCTGTTTGCTTTATATAGTGCTTCAATGTTAAAAGTCTTCTGAAACGTAGTGTGTTATTGCTCCCCAGTGAGTTTCGTCTTCCATGTGATCTTCTCTTGTGGAGTAATAACCATGATCTCATTGATGGGTCTGTCTCTTTGCTGGATGAACAAACAAATGAGCAGAGGGAAATCAAAAGGCAAGTTTGAGATATTTTGTAGTATGTAGAACTATCATTAAATTACATGAAAAAAGATCTAACTTATATTCTGCATGACACTCCCTTGTCTCACCAACCACACACCTTTTTATCTCATTTCAGCAGTCTACTCAGCTTCGTCCAAGTGAGTTTAACTTTTGACCCCTTCTCACTAATGCTGTTTGATGAATTAAAGAGCATTCCCAAAGTATGAGCAGAGAAGCAGATAGTAATTTGTTTAGTTTTTTATATGGAGGATGTTTACCATGAAATAAAATATACTGGGTACACAAGTGAATCTGCCACTAGTCTGCCAATGCTGAGTTGATTAAAGGGCTTGAATTGTGTGTTCTTACAGCACGGCGAGTCAGAGGGAAAATGCAGACAGGGTGGAGGAACAGGCAGAGGGAGAGGATGTGGAAGCACAAGACGGTATGTTGAAAATGGAATTACAGTAAAGGCATACTCTTGGGAGTTTGTAATGAAATAATCTATGATGTCATTTATAAATAAAGCATAGCTACATTCTGGTCTGTGTAAGTACAGCTATTCCTCTGCCTGGATTTAGACAAGATCAGGGACACCTTCATGTTGGTTTTTGCATTTTTTTTGAAGGGTTAAAAATCTTATTTTGCAAACTATCTCCTAACGAGGATCCAAACCTAAAATGCATGAAAGATCTTTGGTTTTACATGCATTCCATGTGGTAATCCTAATTCCTGAAGAAGATCTTCTCATAATTTGCTAATTCTGTTTTGTTAAAATAATTTTCATCATGATGTGTTTTAGGGTTATCGTGAAAGCAGTTTGTGACTTTCTTAAGAAAAGTGCAACAGTGCTAAACTACTAGGAATAATTGTTGATTAGAATGAAATATACGCAGATATAGATTTGTAATAGAAAACAATTAACCCATTTATTGTTCTCTGTTTTATACATTTTAAAAATATTGTTCAACTCAGGAGACTCTTTCAGCTTGGAGGAGGATGAAGAGTAAGAAACTTAAATTAATTTGAATGCAAATCATTATTTCAGCGTCATTTTTATATGATATCATATTTTAAACCACATGAGATATAATACTTTGCTTTGTTATTGACTGTTATTGAAATATCAATACAACATTTTCTCAGGTATCAGAATATTGTGGCTGCTGAGGGATCCACTAGCGGAGATGATTGTGACAGAGTGTACAGTGTGGCAGGTAAGAGATTTAGCTATTTTGTGCTATTACAGAAATATGTTTAAACTGAACATGTTAACGGTCATGGAGATGACGGATGAGAGGGATGATGGAGAGAGTGGCATTAATCAGATGTAGGTCAACTGACACATTTTTAGTGCTAAAGGTACTGTAATATGTATGATTATAGTGTAATATTCTCAGGACAGTTGGCAACGTTAGAATAAATTCACTCATGAAACATTTGGTCGTTGCTCTCACAAATAAGGCAATGTGGACAAAAAAGGAGAAAAGTGAAAATAATAAACCATGTCATTAAGTTATCAGCCTTGAAGGCATAACTTAGTATAATGCTGCTGGTCATTTCAGATGAGAACATTTTTCATCTTACAGGAAACCACATCTCCATTTGCAGCAGCACAGATACCTTATGTGAACAGCATTTTGTAGCATGCTCTCTGACTCAATAGAACTAATTCTGGCATCACATGTGGTAAACAGAAATAAAGTTGAACCAACAATAAATGTACTATCGTCTATAAAAACATTTGTCGCATGGCCTGCTTTGTAATCGAGAATTTCTCAACCACAGTTGATCCAAAAGTCGAAATTAAGGGCGTGTATGCAGTGTCCTCCAGAAGAGAAAAACTCAAGAAGACTCAAGTGCAGACGTGATTGTAATTAACTGAGATGCGTAGCCGGCACACCTGCCTGTGACACACTGCTGTTTTGTTCAGCCTGCGTTACATTTTGTGAGAGTAAGGAAATGTTAACATTGATAATTGATGAATTAAGTTGTTGTATGTGTCTGTGGTACTTCTGAACTTTACATTATCACATTATTACAGTCCACCTGAATAGCAGTATAGCAGGCATAGGATGACAAATGTCCTGATACAGTAACATCAACCTTTTTGTCTTACAGTCGGGTTGAATTCCCTTTTACTTGTTTAATGAAAAGAGTGGGTGTTGTAATGTTGATTGATTTTACTTCGTCGAATCTCTTCTCTTGCTCTTTGTTGTATCCATTGTTCAATGTAAATTACATTTAAGATGATATTACATTTTATGATAATATGTATTTTTAAAAAAGGAGATTTAATAAAGAATTCAGCAAAACAATATGATAATATTTCTTTCCATTTTAATAGAAGATTTGAAAAATATTGATAAAATATACACTCATTCGACTGATAGTAATGTCTGTTGTGATGTCATGAGAGGGAGTGTCACATTAATGGGAGGTACATCTCCTCCCAGTGGTTGCAGCAGGGACTACAATCCAGTATGACATCGGATGAATGAACTACAATTCCCAGTCAGCAGGGCAGCCAGGCCTAAGGCTGCTGCCCAGATGAAAGGGATGAGCCTGATTACCCTGCAGAGAGCTGTGAGGAAGAACTAAGGACAGGAGTAGAGGAGAAGAAGGAGAGATTTGATATTACGTTAAAGAACCAAGGAACCAGGAGTAAACTGCAGGATTTATGTTTTGTTTTGTGTAACGACCTTTGGTTAGATTTAAGTTGACCTTTTTGCTAAGAAGCATCTAAATACAGACCTTTGAGTTAAAAAACTCACTGCTTGTCGTCTCAATCTGTGCAGCCACGCCTCACCCCACGATCCTGAACTTTTAATCAGCATTTCTATGTACTTGCTGTGCCTGAAAACCTTAATCTGGACAATGTCACATTTGTTTTCACCCTGGCCTCCTTGGAAGGGGTTCTCATTGTTACACACAGACAAGCATGTATCCTGCATGGAAAAGCAAGAAACTAATACATGTTATTCAGTGAAGGCTTACATTATGCAACACAACCATAATTCCCCTCCTCAAGGAGGACTATTCATAGTGGACAAGGGGATACCTGTTTTTAGGTTAACCCTAACCCTGGAATTAATTTATGCTCAGTTTATCAAAAATTCCAAAATATGATAATGTAAAAACAAATTTAAAGAGTAGGACACAATTCAGTTTCTTGTCATTTTTTATTGTTTTTTCTTTTCAAGCATTTCTCAAGACACACACATCTAAATACCACAAGAGGGAGAAAAGCAACTGCTGCAACAGTAGCCAAAAAGGACATAACCACATCAACAGAGTGGTAGGAGTACCAGGGCATTCTGTAGGCCTCTGCTTTCAGGTGAGCTGCACCTTTGTGTCTCATGACAAACTCTATCCAGAAGAGGGCGCTCTCCAGTGGCTTCATTGGCTGATCTCTGTGCAGCCTGGAGAGCCTCTGCATGTTCATCCTGTAGGATGGCTCAGTCAGGACTTCCTGTATGGCCTTCAGGAAGTTGTTGTCTTTGTCCATGGTGGCTAATGTAATAATCTTAGCCGCGCCTCTCTCTTGCAGACGCAGCAGGTTATCGTTTTGGTCGAAAAACACAGGCAGACCCACAATTGGTACTCCGTGATAAATAGCTTCTTGAACTCCGTTTGTTCCTCCATGAGCCACAAACAGTTTTACCTTGGGATGTCCTAAAAGGTCATTCTGTGGCATCCAGTCTACTATCAGAGTGTTGTTGCCCAGAGTGGCTGGTCTCCCTCCTTTATGCCTCCAGATGACTTTCTGCGGTAATTTAGCAAAAGTTGCCGCAATCTCATTTGTTATTTCAGCAGGAAGCTCACTCACAAAAGTCCCCAGAGACATGATGATGACTCCATGCTCTCCAGAGCTCTGCACAAACTCCTCCAAGTGTTCAGGAAGAGGTTTTGCTGGTTTACACTGGAACCCTCCAATATAGATTACATTAGGCATGGTGGGACGAGGGAACTCAAACACAAAGTCCACTCTCATGAGCCACAGGTCTGCTCCATGTAATAAATCAATATATCTGACCTCTGGGCCAAAGAACTGGTCACAAACAGCTTGATACTGTGGACGGATAAAAAATCCGTCCTGAAATTGCCAAATAACAGAGAAAAGGTGATTTTTAACTCTTTGAATGAAAGTCATTTTGTCTGACAATCCTGAGCCGGTCAACGGGATATAAGATAAAGGAGAAGGCGCAATTGCCATATGTCCCTCTCCGCTAGTTATCCACCGCACATTATAGACCAGAGGCAGCTTAAGAGCATGAGACAACATTATGCCTGCACCCCATGCCGGATCTGTTAGGACCAGGTCATACTTTCTGCCTTTTAAAGTATCCATTAAGTCTTTATCTTCAAACATGTTAGTAGCCATTTTACACATTATTCTATGCACGTTAAACATCGCAGTAAACATCTCAGCCTGCAAAGTTGCAAAGCTCCAAACTGAGCTCTCCCCCCTTTCTATGGCAATGATCTTTTTCAGAATCGGGTTGATGAAGTCCTGATTAAAGGCTTCAGTGACAGGAACTGTGATTGCCTTGTAGTGCGGAGAGTCATCCTTTATGTACCAGCTTTCATTGGTTCGTACCACATCGACAGAGTGTCCTCGAGAGTGGAGAGCTTTGATCATAATGTCCATGTTCACCCAGTGGCTTCCCTCTAAAGGAACAATCAAAACATTTCCTCCATGACAAAATCTCCATGACAAGAACACAATAAAAAACAGAAGAGAAGCTGCATATTTGTGAGAGAGCATCTTTGACCTGAAGGGAGAAAATAGATAACATATCATTAATAATCCCTCTGGTCAAGAAATCTGGCTAAAAACGCCATAAAATACAATTAAATAAAGTATTTTTTACATTAAAGTTGTCCACCAACAAAGGAAAATGACATACAATATCTGTAACATACCTGTTTCACATGAAGTAGCTCCGAGCATGCATGTGCATAGATGTTGGTGTGAGTACCACTGAATACTTAACCATAACTTCCCGGGCAGCTTACATAAATGGACTATGGACTTTTTTAGAGGGGCTCAGAAATGAACAACAATGTGGCCTCTTTGTTGAAGCGGTGGGCAAATATGTATTAGAGCTACTTATTTACCCACTGTGACAAAGGCCACACCACTCGGACTATTCCCCTCTCAGAGTGGGATGTTCCATCTTATCAGTTTAGTTCACGAAGGCCACAAGAGCGTTCCAGGTAGTTAGGTCAAAACCGGTGTTACTTCCTTTATTTGACTGCTGTCAGTCTGTAGTCTTGGTGTCCTACCTGTGGGTTGTATAACTAAATGTCCTGATAGTTAATTGCCGCTAACTTTAGCTGTCACCATTGTGGCCTCATGGTTCCACCTGCATAGCGGTGCATGTCATGTTGTTCTTTATGATGCTTGGGTTTAATGGTTTTTCTTTTGTTTATTCTTCCTATTTCAGAAACCACACACAGATACTTACAAATACCAACTAAAATGTATTTCTGTACATCCTGTCAAGCCTGTCTGCAATAAAGTGAGTGGTGAAGTCGGGAACATCTTTCTTGTACTCCCTGTGTGAATTCTATTCTGAATTGATCTTATTCTGAGTAGCATTCCCCCCCCTCAGTGTTTCATATTTATAGTCAATAACATGCTCTTCTTAGAGGAGGCTTTTCAAAGGTATGCTCATACAAAACTAAGACCTAAAGCCTGTAATTCTTTGAGAGAGAGAGCCCAGCAGCCAATGATACTGACATACCAAAAGCAGTGCCTAACAGCAGCTGTCATATAAGTTGGTTTTATTCAGAGTTTTCTGGAGGATCTCCTCTTCCTTTTGTGTGTCTGATTGTATTACTGATTGTATTACTACAATGACCAAAGTGTTCGTGCTGGTGGTGCTATTTTTTTTCTCTCTTTTTTTCGGCTGTAATGTAAAGACACGGCCACATGGAGGCAGTGCAGGCTCAACCAATGGCTAAGCTCCTCAGCTGCTGGGGAACAGAGAGTCTTCCTAGTGCTTAGAGGGAGTCTTGTAGTGAACCTTAAGCCCTTTATTACAAATCTCCATAATACATCATGTGAGGTATCTGCATGAAACATCAATCAAATAACAAGACAGATTTTGAGTTGTTATAAGACCCATTATACCACATTTGATGGAGCTAGGTTTTGTGCTAAGCTACTGTAGGCTAAAAACATCCAGGACCCACAGTGCCTCTGCACTGATCTGTTGCTATGGAGCGAATCACTGTCTCCATAAAGAATGTGGGATTTGTCCTCAGGCTGAAAGGAAGGGCTGCCAGAGACACTCAAGTCTGGGCAAGAAAGTCCACCTTTCCTTCCCACGCATAGTCAAGCATAATGAACAAACCATGAGTGTCCCTAAAGAGGAATGTCTTACCTGCATGACTGCTCGAAATTATGATTATAGATTGTGTTCATGTAGCTGTGGTCTTCTGAATGTACACAGGAAAATGAATTGAGGGGTGTAGGATTTTTTTAAGGAATGTGTGGTTATATTCTCTTGTTCTTTATCACATAACGCTAACAACCTTGTTCCCATTTGTGAAATTAGAGTTACAGAAAAGCAAAGTTGAACCATCGTCATTACTTGAATCATGCCAATGATTATCTCATTGCCTTAGTGGTCATCTTTCCAAATGGTATGAAGATACAGAGTGGTATTTTAACTGAGAATTGAGGTATTCTCCAATCTATTGTGTATCTGTCAATCTTGTTAGCGAGCTACCATATAATAAGGTGTCTTGAAATTATTTGAATTGAATTGAACTGAATCGATACATAAATATGTTGTCTCCTGCAACAAACGCCATTAGTGGGACATTTATCCAAAATGATCCTGTGAGGACATTTTGTACCTATGAACCTCTATCAGACCCACATATACATCTCCCTTCCTTATGACACCAGCAAGTATAGTGAATTGAATGCATTGAAATGCATACTGATATGTGAGATGGGGACAAAAAAAATGGGACATGGAAGATTTTTTGTATCATAATATATCAATTCATCTTTTCATTTATCTTTTAACTCAGAAATACAGAATTTAAAATCTATCTGAAACAAACAAACAAAAAACATCTCTCTGTGAGATACACTCAGCAAATGAGGCCCCAAATCTGCAGCTTGATCTCTGGCACAAATGTGGTTTGCAGAATTATTGTGGATACGCAGAGCAAGACACTATCTTGAGTGGTAATCACAATATCTCAGTCTTTCAACTTTCAAATAAGACCCATAACGAGCTTTTAATGTGCTTTGCCTCCATTTGTGGTTTGTTGAACTGTGGTTCTTAGAGAGTACTTCCAGCATGGTTAGGGACGATGATGCTAGCCCATTTGTAAATAACAGGGATGAAGAGGAGAGCAGTGCCCAGGGTTGACACCAGGAGGAAGGCCCAAAGAAACATTCGATCCAGGACTTGGGCTACATATTTCCAGTCTTGAACCACCTGGAACAAAAAATAAGCAGATGTCAGTCTCTAGGCCATAGTTAAAAGCCATATTTTAACAATCTATGTGAATGAGTAACATACATTATTCAATCGTGCAAGATTTATTAAAGCCTTTGTCATGATTTGTTTTGTTCTATATTAGTGAAAGCATCGGGCCAAAATGAGTGTTAGTATTGTGACCATTTCTATTATTACCTATGGAGTTACAAATACACAACATCCAATTTACTCACCGCTCTGACCTCATTTTCTTTAACCAGATGCATGGCTATGTAGCGAATAGAATCCAAAGCTGCTTGTAGGTTATGTCTGGTGTAGAGTAGAGATGTCACTTCAGGTGCTGAGTCCTTCATCTTGCCCTGTCCAGCTGCTCCTCCTGTTCGGGCTACTCCCGCTGTGGCGTAACGATCAGCATGGCTGCGCATGCACAGCAGCTTAGGCAATCGATGCAGGAAGATCCTCCTCACCCAGGGTGCCATGTCGTTATGTGTAGAAGAGGAGCGATGGTGGATGTTGATGGCAAAGACGGTGATGATGATGGAAAGTGTGACGAAGATCATAGTGAAGACCAGGTACTCCCCTATGAGAGGGATCGCCTTCGAAGAGGAAGGAATGATCTCCTCAATGACCAGGAGGAAAACTGTGAGAGACACCAGGACTGAGGTGCATAGAGAGATCTTCTCGCCACCATTGGAAGGCAGATAGAAAACAAGGATGGTGAGGAAGGACAGGCCAATGCAGGGGATGATGAGGAAGAGGGTGTAGAAAAGAGGCAACCTGCGGATGATGAAGAAGTAGGTGATGGTGGGATAGGTAGAGCTGCTGTCTGTCCTCAGACCACGGCTACCTGTGGCCTTCACTATCTCCCATTCACCGTTGTCAAAATAGTCCTTCTTGTCCACATGGAAGTCCTCCAAAATTATGTCCACCTGTTAAACACAGAGTTAAATCTCATGTCAACCACTGGTCATGACTCACGCTAATGTACTATGGAGAGGAGACTCACCTGAGAGCCATCATATGTCCAGGAGCCAAACTTCATTGAACAGTTTTGGAGGTCAAAAGGAAAGAAGGTGACATCAATGGTGCAGGCTGACTTGTAGTTGGCTGGTGGTGTCCATAATATGGTTCCATCGTACTTAACAACTGCCTTGGTGACAGTACCCTCAAAACGCCCATCTGAACTGTTGAAAAATATATAATGTCTTCATCTAAAAGATTCACTGATAGCTAGACTTATTTAGAACTTCTACTTCATGCATAGCTGAAAGTTTATTTTATGTACTGTACTTTCTCAACTTTTTCTCAAAAATTGTTTTTGGTCCTTTTAAAATACTTACAAGCCTTTTCATGATAGAGTGCTGTCAGGGAATAAGTATGGTCATGACTATTGTGTACATTTTGGAATATAATCGAAATTTCCTTCCATATATAATGGCACATACTTATCATACAGTACAACGTCAGGGAGCCAGATCCTGTCAGAAGGGACTCGGATAGTTGTGATGCCCAGATAGTCATCAGGGTTCCATCTGAGTTTCCGGTCAAGCCACTCCTACTTAAGAAGGAAAAATGTAGTAAAAACTCATCAAAGGGGCTTTAAAGTTAAGGTTTGACATTTTGGCAAGTACACTTATCCGTTGTATTGCCATGGGCAAAATGATCATTTTGATGACAATCATCTGTCCGTCGCTAAGAAGCAACAGCCAGCAGCCGGCTATCTTAACTTAGCAGGGGGGTTACGGGGGAGGGGGAGGACAGCAAACCTGGCTCCTTGATAACAAAACCTGCCCACCAGCAACTCTGACGATAACTAATCAACACGTTGTATCTCATTTGTTTAATCCATGTAAAACCCAAGTGTAAAAATGACGGTTTACAATGTCTTAATTAGTTAGCTTCAGACGTAGACTGTACACCATGGATGTAATCTCTGTGATGTAACCCACAGGTTTCTAAAGAGCCTTTGTTAAGCTCAAAGTGGATCGCCATTTTGGCAGTAACAACACAGAATAATTTCCTCTAATCCAAAAATGGACAAAGAGTTGGATATGGCTAACCTAAACTTACAATTAGCGTATGAGCAGGGCTAGCAGTTTACCTCTGTTTCCAGTCTTTGTGCTAAGCTAAATTAACCAGCTGCTGGCGCTAGTTTCATATTTACTGGACAGACTTTTCTGCAAGAAAGCCAATATGCGTGTTTTCTTTTTTTTAACATAAAACCTATTATTAGTTATGCTTGCAAACAACATTTTGCCCAACTCTAGGCCACAAGGAAGGGTAAATGGTAAGTAAAGATAGAAACATAACTATCAAATCTATTTGATTTGGCTTAGATATGCTACATGGTAAGTACCTTGTGAAAGCATAATCTGGAGGGTAATATGTATGATAATAGCCAAAGAAAGGAGATACTATGACTAAATCTGACATGCTTCATGCAAATGATATGTTTGATAGATAGACATCCGTACTGGGTCCTTTGCCCTTGCATCACCCTTTTTGCATGATGCAATCTATCAATGTGAAAGGGAGCAACTGACCCCAACGGCAAAGCCTGGTCCGTGGGGATAACTCAAAAGATGCATGACAGACAAGACATCCGAGACCATGAATAAGGCTGACAGGGGGCAGACAGGCACAGCCTGTGGAGGCAGGTGCGTGGGCACAGGGCCAAAAGGACTCATATAAATGAGGATTTGTCAGTGAAATGCCACCAGACCAGATTAAAAAAGGGTGACTGGTTGTCTCTAAATGCCATGTAATCCCAGAGTATGTTTTAGAATAAAGTAAACACTGAGTCATAACCTGACAACTTTACCTGCATGTTTACTGATGACGGTGAAATGTAATGTTTAGGTTATGTGTAGCTCTACTTGCCTGTTTCATCCACACATTAGTTGTCATTCGCTGATTTTTCTCATCCTGCGGTGAAAAGACAAAAGTTAAAATTTGTATTTAAAAAGTAGACAAGTTGAAACTATTTGAATATGATTATAACTCTCTCAACCATACTGTTCACTGAACATGGGCTGTGGTTAAACCCTCAGTGACACACACACACACACACACACACACACACACACACACACACACACACACACACACACACACACACACACACACACATCAATAACAATATCGATTGTCTTTTTTTCCTCACCACATCAACTAACTGGGAGATGGCAAGTCCAAACTTCACACGGATTGTCTGGTTTAGGTATTCCACTGGACGGACCCATTTCTGGTAGTTTGCAAAGAGGTATTTGAACAGCTTGTCCTCTGCTTTTGCAAAGGAGGAGAGTTTTGGAACCCCTAAAAAATATGAAATAAATAAAAGTTTAAATAGAAAAATTACAGATGTATACTTACTTCCTTCGAGATTTTTTTATGTTTTTAGCTAATACAACAGCAGTTTTGATTTATACAGCAGTAATATACTTGACGATTATTCCCTTTCCAGCTCTGTTTCAAGCATTGCTCTCATACAGCACTGCATTCACCTCTCTGACCTGACTACAGTGTTTATGTCATCTACAGTTTCTGGATATGACCTCCACAGTGAGGCTTTGGTTTCAAGAGTTAGAGAAACTAAAGCTTTGACCCAAACACACACTGAATAGACAATGTTCTTAAGAGTCCTGAATGAGAGAGAAACCCCACTTCCTATTTAGAGCATGTCCTTCACTACAGTAAGAAACAGATATCATATGCATCAGTGATTGTAAATAATGTATGCACTCTCAAGTCAAGATGCATGGTTTTTATTTATTACAAATCACTGCTTACCAATGCATCATGGGAGATTAAGCATATGTAATGACTTTACTACTGTTGTGTTTGAATTCAGTATAAGCTTCTTTTGCCTGCTTTAAAAAATTACAAAAACTGCATTTTTCCATCCATGCATGCATAAAAGCAAACATGACATGTAGTTATGACATTATGTGCAGTTACAAGATGAGGATAACTGTCCTGTTTTATATAACACGGAATTAATCACAGTCAAACTGGTGCATTGTTTTGCTGAAGCAGAGCTCCTCGGCTGTGTCGAAAATATTGATCACATTTTGAATTACAGACCATTTATATTCATCCTGCTCTTTAAATCATTCACCATCATGGTTATATACTCAATTTATGGATGGGGAATGTGGCTGGAAATCTACCAGAAGGCTGACCACAAATGTATGGTTGTGTCACCCTCTCAGTGTGTGTGGATCAATAAAGACAAGGCCGCAACACCCTCAATCAATGACTGTGTGATAAGCAAATTCATCATCTGTTGACCCTCTCCTCCACAATCACCAGCATCCACTGAACAGCATGCTGCAAATTCTGCTGGATTCTACATTACTCTGTTTTAGTGTATGATGGAAGGAAAGTATAGAGTCAGAAATGAACTAATACACAAATATAATGTATGTGTAAAAAATGTACTCAGATGCACCTCATGCTGAGTAAAATTCTTATCTAATGATTACTCATTTTCAAGGAGACCCAAATCAATGCTGTCTGACAGGTGCAGCGGGCATGATGATAAAAACTAAATCAATATAAATTAAACATGAATAATATGATGTGTGGTGTGCTACCATGCAGATGGTGAGGATTACAGTGAGATCAAACGAAGATAACACCGGCCAAATATGCAAAACATCAATAACTGAAAGACAAAAAGAGAAACCAATAGATTGGATAGCAGAAGGCAAATGAATCCAAAAAGGCCATACACATACAAACATATGCATAAACATACTGTCTACATGTATACACGTACACTCTACAGTTGATACATGCACATGCACAAATATACACACGCTGTCATGGCAACAGCGGTTCCTGTCTCTTCCCTCTTCTCCTGTACATACGGTTGATCTCTGTGTTGTGCATCCTGTATTAACCTCTCTCATCCTTCCTCGCCAGCTGTTCCTCACCTGCCCCCAAGCTGTCATTACAGAGTTTACTGCCCCAGCTCATCACCTGACCCGGTCATCTGTCTAGCTGGGCTGGATTCACCTCAGGATGTAAAGATGAAAGGACAGCTATCTGTTGCCTCGTTAATTAAGTTGAATGTTCCTGTTCTGATTACCATTTGTCTGCTCTTTGACGACCACATGCAAGCCTCACAAGAATTGCATTTTCCGGAAGGGCCCAGAAATTAAGCCAACACATGCACACAGTGTTTTACTCTCACATGAACAACTCAGCCATTACACAACTATCCCTAGTTGTCCTATGATGTGAATGCTCCCAAGTCGTAACCATTTGTATTTCCCATCCATCCAACATGACCTTTAACTACTGTTGAAAGTTCCTGGTTTCCTGCGTTGTTTATTCTGCATGTAGCAAATACAAATTAATCTTATTAGTAAATCCTAACAATATCAGCTGGAGGATGTTATCTAAAATGTATAAGGAGACAAATAATTGATTCCCATTTTTATTTATTGGGTTTCTGTCTTTTAGTTATGAGAAATGGTCTAAATGAGCTCAAGTATGACAGCGTCCGTGCAGCAAAAATGAAACTACCAGAACAACAGTAAAATGTGGTGTTATTAGGTAAGTAGACGCGCTGACATTTTTTGTTTTACTGGGCAGGCTCTCTTCACTCCTCTCTAACCATCTGCCAATCTTCCCTCTCCGACTCTACATATCCACTAGAGTCCAACTTATATTTGACGACTAGGCCATCTGTCACACTGAGGCTATTACATTCTACCACGGTGATTTGATGAGGCATTCCCAGTCCTTGGGAAACTCACGCAGCGAGTGGCACAGGTGGCAGCAGCACAGCAATGGCAGCAGCAGCAGCAGTGCGAGAGAGGTGGCTGCCCCTCCTGCTCTCAGCATCATATCAGAGGTGGCACTGGATCCACACAGCCGGTCCCTCGGGCAGCACAGAGCTGGAAAATAAATATTAAAAACAGGGGTTATGAATGAAAATGTTTAGCTTTTGTGTACAATAGGAAAACATGTGAGCTATTAAGAGAACGGCTGTAATTATTACGCCTTGGGTTAAGGGTTCAAATCCCAAGGCAGCCACCACTGGTCCTCTCTGGTATGCTATGCAATCACAGGTACTGATGCCAGTGAATCAGCTGTGTAAGCTAAACATCCTGATTTCGTTCATACTAAAGGACCAACAGCATTCATCACACCTCTACTCGGACCCTCTCCGAGGTAATTGTTACATTTTACACAGTAAGCATGTAAATGCTGGAGACATACCTGCTTTGAGTGTCTTCCATCAACACACAATCCAGATCGGCAGCAGAAGTGGAGGCGGTGGGAGTCTGGACGACAGTGCTGCTCTAGCGCTCCTCCATTCCATGCAGGTTCTTTCTCTCGCCTCATACAGATGCTGCTTCTCTCCCTGCTGCCTCCAATTGTGGACAGGCAACACATCCTCCTCCTCCTCTACATACATAGAGCCCGCCCTCTTCCCGCCCCTTCTCCTAGCACTCGCGTGGTCACTCATCACAGACGGGGATGGTCGCCCCCTCCACGAAGCAGCCTCACTGCCGCTCCACAGCAGCATCAGGGCATAGCATGTGCAGCGCTGCCACTGAGATGCTGCTTGTGATGTGATGCTACATTTTGTACCTCTATCAGTTCCTCTCAGTCTGTATGTGCTTCCATGGCGACAGCATATTGTGGGACCCAGAGATGCTGTCTGGGATGTGGGAAAAAAAGAAATATCCATCTTGTGTTGTAAAATCAATTTGCAACATCATATTTAGTTTTTATTATGATTATGATTTAGCTTGTAAACAATATGTTCAGATACTGACCTTTGGATTTGTGTATTTTCTATGAATTTTTCTCTTTGATTTCATCTTTAAGGGACAGTTCAACCCAAAATGATTAAAAAAATACAGCTTTTTTCTCTCATCTGTAGTATTATTTATAAATCTAAATTGTTGAGATGTAAGTTGCCTTGTTTTGGAGGAATCGGTCTTAGATATGTCTTTTCTCTAATATAATGGGACTATGGCACTTGGCTGGTGGTGCTCAAAGGGCTGTCACAACATGGTCTGTGTTATCTTGAGTAACACGGTTATAAAATTGAATTGCATATGCAGAATAATTAGCTTAAAAGCCTTGAAGACAATTTGTTCCCAAAGCAACTTTTCGATCTGGTGAGTGAAAAAGTTGCAGAGGCTGTGTGTAATACCAATCTTGTTGCATCTATATGACAAGCTGCCTTGGCTCTGATTGGGGTTCAGACATACTGTAGGTTCAGATGAAATCTGTAGCCTCTTTGCTTCCGAGGTTTTTTCTCTTGCAAGATTGCATGTGACTCACAGCCATCTGGAGACAGGGGCCTATACACAAAAATACCCTAACTGCTTGTCCTATCTTACCTTATTGTCAAAGATATAGGAAAATAATATATGTCTATTATAGAGGCAAATCCTAAAGTCCTGGCTGTGTTCTATCCTATCTCAGATCAGATTTGTTGTCCCTTAAATACAGTTGGGAAAACATTTTCTGTAATAAAAAAAATCAAAACGTCATCTCAAAATGAGATACAATCAGACTTCAAGTTTCGGGTGTTTCTGTAAACAGCCCCCAGAGCGTCGCCGCCTCTTAGCGTGCGTGATTGGTGGATATGTGTGTCACTTTCTAAAAAAAGAAAAAACTAACCAATGGACACTCGGGAAATCACCAAGAACCCGCCCATCAGCTCTGCTTAGTCGACCACAGGATGAAATCGGTGTACGGACATATTTCCGAATCTCCCAGCTGTTTTTGCAAAGCAGTAACGAGGATAACGCTGCTTCAGTGCCTGTTTTCTTATGAAGAAAGGTAAGAAAGGTTCAGATCCGTCTTAAGATGGGTAAGAAGATTTATTGTATGTGTCTCGTAATCCAGTGGAAGAAAGGAGAAATGGAGGCTTTCAATAAACTAAGTCACCTCATTTATGAAGGTTCGAGACTTTACTGGGTCAAGGTAAGTTTTCACAAGATATTTTTAGTTATTTAAGAAAAGAGAGAGAGAGAGAGAGAATTATAGTAAATGGCCACGTAGCTTTCTAATTTTATAAGTCTATCTGATAATGAAAAGATTAATTGTGATCTTCGGTATTATAATTTGTGCCGTAGTTCCTGGTGTACTGATCTTATTAATCAGTAACGTCCTTATCATGGTGATTCCAAGCACATTGCTGACAGTTCTTACCTTTCCCTCACTCATTCCTTCTAGTTTAACGTGCATGCACTGGACAAAGCAAGTTCCCTACTGTGACGTTTCCTGTGTGGAGGAACAATACCGAGCACAGTAAGTAGGCCTGCAGGCGGCCCTGTGAAGAATGTATGACCGTGTATGCAAGTTTACTCTACGTTAATGGTGAAAAGAGATTCACAAATCCAGCTGCAGTTTGTAATCTTGCTTTAATGCTTTTTTTGCGAAAAGTATTGATTTTTTTAAATATAAAAATAAGCTTTAAATCTCGATCTAATTTACTTGTCTGCACAGTAGATCTAAGCAGCAGAAACGCAACAACAAAAAGAAAGAAGCAAATTGTGCAGGTGAGATTTAAAAAGAACAGTCTGGGCTTGTAGGAGCTGATAAAAATAAAAAAAGGAAAGTGATGAAGGTGTACAGTATCAAATAAATCATTAAAGTAAGACATAATAGTCCTATTACGATAATCCTTTCCTGCAGCATGGACAGCGTCACAAGTGTTTAAGGTGCACTGTGTAGGATGTGGCAGCATCTAGTGAGGCTGCAGATTGCAACCAACTGCAACGTATCCTGTGTTTCAAGCGTGGAGAAGAGAACTAAGGTGAAAGTGCAAAAGAGACTGGCCCTATCTAGACCTAATGTTTGGGCTACCGTAGCATGTCGGGCCTGCTCTGTGAAGGACACCTGCTCCATATCAATGGCCAAAGTGCAAAACTTTCTATCTGCAAAATGAAAAGTGAGGAAAAATCTTCTATCTGCACTATCTGTATTTTTCATTATTTTGTATTATGTATCGGGTATCCTTAACAAATAATATTTTTTAGTGTTCAGTATTTAGTGTTTTTTTTCAGATGGGAGGTTTGGTTTTTCGGCCATTGATATGAAGATATAAGACGATCATTGTACGGTGAAAAACACACAACGATACCTATTTTTAGGTGATTATAAGCTGAAGAAAACATTCTTCTTATTATTGTTTTTATATTCCATTAGTGCTTGATCACTCTAAATGTGAGGTACTTTCCCTTTTAAGATAATCCTGTTTCCTGCAGCATGGATAGCATCACAAGTGTTGGTTTATTTGTTTTTAAGTAAGTTTGAAGTGAATACATTAATGAGATTTTTTTCTCCCAACCATGGTTAATTGATTGTCCATTTTTTTTTTTTATTTTCAGATGAGGCTGCTCTATTGTTGCAGTGTTTTACTGCTGCTCATCCTCTTTCCCAGAGCCTGTGAAGGTGGCAACATCTTGGTGCTTCCCATAGAAGGGAGCCACTGGATAAACATGGATATTCTACTTCAAGCTTTGCACTCGAGAGGACACAATATAACTATTGTTCGTTCCAGCAAAAGCTGGTACATCAAGGATAGCTCCTCTCATTACAATACCTATACAGTTCAGGTGGAGAGGATGATTGATCAGGAGTTAATTAAAGAAATGATATCCAGCATCATTGAACATGAACGAGGGGCCCTTCCTTTCATGAATTTTCTCCACCTGACTGTAGGAATGTTTGGCATGTTTGTTAATGCTCATAGAACTGTGGGTGAATTTGTATCGGCAATGCTAGATGACCGAGAGTTGATGAGAACCATACAAGATGGCAAGTTTGACATGGTGCTTACTGACCCGTGCTGGGGTCATGGAGCCATTTTGGCCAAATATTTAAACCTTCCTTTGGTTTATAATGTTCGGTGGCTGATAGCTGGAGAGGGTCATCTTGTTGTTGCTCCTTCACCTTTATCATACATTCCTATAACAGGATCTGGAAACACTGATAAAATGGCGTTTTTTCAGAGAGTTAAGAACAACATTCTTCATATAATAACTCAAACACAACAACAGCTGGTGATTAAGCTAACATACCAGCAAATATGTGACAAATATCTTGGGCCAGAATATGACTATAACCAGTTAGTGCTTGATGCAGATATTTGGCTGATGAGAGTGGACTTTGTGTTTGAGTTCCCTCGTCCCACCATGCCTAATGTAATCTATATGGGAGGGTTCCAGTGTAAACCAGCAAAACCTCTTCCTGAACACTTGGAGGAGTTTGTGCAGAGCTCTGGAGAGCATGGAGTCATCATCATGTCTCTGGGGACTTTTGTGAGTGATCTTCCTGTTGAAATAACAAATGAGATTGCTGCAGCTTTTGCTAAATTACCGCAGAAAGTCATCTGGAGGCATAAAGGAGGGAGACCAGCCACTCTGGGCAACAATACTTTGATAGTAGACTGGATGCCACAGAATGACCTTTTAGGACATCCCAAGATGAAACTGTTTGTGGCTCATGGAGGAACAAACGGAGTTCAAGAAGCTATTTATCACGGAGTCCCAGTTGTGGGTCTGCCTGTGTTTTTCGATCAATATGACAACCTGCTGCGTCTGCAAGAGAGAGGCGCGGCTAAGCTTTTAACAATTAAAACCGTGGACAAAGACAACAACTTCCTGAAGGCCATACAGGAAGTCCTGACTGAGCCGTCCTACAGGATGAACATGCAGAGGCTCTCCAGGCTGCACAGAGATCAGCCAATGAAGCCACTGGAGAGCGCCCTCTTCTGGATTGAGTTTGTCATGAGACACAAAGGTGCAGCTCACCTGAAAGCAGAGGCCTACAGAATGCCCTGGTACTCCTACCACTCTGTTGATGTGTTTTTGTTCCTGGCTGGAGCTGGGCTGCTCGTGCTTCTAACTATTTTCATTTTCCTCAGGTGTTTATACACTGCAATGTGTAAATATAAAGTGAAACGTGACTAATAATACACATATATACATTTTCTGTCTGTAAATATATTTTGGGATTTACATAATCTCTTATGTAAATTATTTTTTTGACTGCCCATTTATGCAGCATTTTAACAGTAATGGCATTTTTTTTGATTATTTTAACTTGCGTGATCATATTTTAGTGAAGTATGTGCACAAACTAAATGGATGTTAACCTTTTTCATAATGAACACTACAAGAAAAATACTAAGAAATAATGTAAATTTAATTTAATTTTATATTGTTATATTGCTGTTTAGCAAATCCGACTCCATGTTCACTAAACTACGTAGTTATGTTGGGACGGCAGGTGCATGTTAATGCCGTCGGCCTGCAGCGTTGAAACTACAGTGTTTTGGAGATGGACTACAAAGAAACACATTTGAAATACTTTGTTCGTGTGTTCTTACAGTGTTGCGTCATGCAGACGACATGAACAACCCGGTTCAAAGTATTACTTTATTAGCGAGGTTGGAATAGAAATTAAAGAAAAATATAAAAGTGAAACAAGGTTTTTTTCACAGAGTAAAAGCAACTAAACTGCCTCATTGTTCAGTTTTAAACATGCTGAATTAAATACGTTCTCCCACTAACAATGTCTCATATCCCTTTTGTGTTGTTGTGGTTTATATGCAGATTGTCATCTAATCATAAGAATATGCAGACAACACTTTGTGAAACACAACACAACTCAGTGTGACCTAGAAGGGTTGACTTGATAGTATTTTAGTGTTATGTGACAAAATAGTTGATTCAAAAGATGATAATCAAAAGCATGACTCAAGAGCTGGTGCAGTTTAACATGTTCATCAAAGCTTCTGTAGCTGAAGTCAAATAAAATAATGAGGGCTGAGACTGCAGTACAACACCAGAGAGAGAATATCAAATACGTCAGTTTGATCCCTTTCCAGCATTTTTCAGCAACAGCGATGTCATGTTTGTAGATTGCCAGCAGGTTTAACAGATTATTGAAAGTATTTCCAAGTTATAGCAACGGTTATTTACATGATCTGCGTTTATCGGTCATGATCGTTTGTTCTCTTGAATGGCCAAATGGTGCATCATTCTCTCCTTCCCTTTTGTAAAGGCAGGTCCAGTGTTTCCTATGCTAAATGAGCTAAGTAAGGAAGCATTGAAGCTCCTTTCCTTTGCATTTAGAGAATTCAACCAGCACTTATAATGGAGGCCACTTCCCTCAGTTAGGAACCTTCCTAAGTAAAAAGGACTATTCGACCGCAGCCAAAGAAAAACAGAAGTTGAGTTAAAACCACCGTATCTATGTTGTCCGTGCTTAGTGTTGCTAAATGCAGCTCTATGAAAAACTAGTCACTGAAGAGATTTGACAGGCTTGCTCAAGTCGATTCATCCTGGAATATGTTTTCTGACTCATTCATTATTTAATTTTTATTCTGTGACGTGAGCCATTTTGAGTTTCACACCTCCAACCACCAGGTGGTGCATCTTTCTTTAGACATAACTGATGTTGGTGTAAGGAGGTCATTGCAATCAGCTTCAGGCGTTGCTGCTTTGTGTTGTGAGATAATTATTCAGTAGTTCATGCTCCTGCTACAGCCTTTGTTTATGCCCAAGTTTGTGGTTTGTACTTTTCGTTAAAGCGAAGCATTTGAGAATACTGGATCAACGAATGGTGAGCTGTAAAGAACAATGCAATGCATCTATTTGTTTCTTTTCCAACTGGATATGTATTGGAAGCACATGTGCTGAAGTCTCACAGCAGCAGCCTCTAAGTGTCTTTTTAAGGGTAAAACGTTTTTTCATAATAGTACATGTGACTTCAGGGCTGCGCAGTGGTGTGTAGTGGCTAGCACTGTCACCTCACTGCAAGAGGGGCACGGGTTCGATCCCCAATCCCCCGTGGCAGCGTGGGTTCCCTCCAGGTTCTCCGGCTTCATCCCACAATCCAAAGACATGCAGCTTCGGTTAATTGGAGGCTCTGAACATGAATAGTTGTCTGTCTCTTTATGTGCCCTGAGATAGACTGGCTTCTTCTTCAGAGTGAGAAGAAGCCAGTGAGCCCAATGTCAGCCGGCTCCAGTCTCCACGCGACCCTGAATAGGATAAGAGGTTCGGATAATGGAATGCAGTGTTTGTCTTTCTTTAATAAACATGTTTCCCAAGAGGTGGCGTCTCAACCTTGAGGCCTTAGACTGAAGATTCAGCTGAGTGACTTCTATTAATCTTTATTAGTTTTACAGCTTGTTAATGTTGTCTTGCAAATTCAGATTATTTCACTTATATGTCTAATGTCAGTTAGACATTTTGTTTGCCTCGTTACAGTATAATGAGTGAATGTATCTTAAGGATACAATAATTCAATGTTATTTGGCTCAGCAGAACTGTTTTCAGGGGCGAGACCAAACAAATCAATCAGGAAGTGGTTTATCAGTCTCATGGGTGTGTATACAGCCCTTCAGTCCTGCCCTTTACAGTATGAAGCAGAAGTTTAGCAAAGCCAAGAAGGTTTCAATGTAAGTCTACCATTTATAGATTTGTTTCTTGCCGTAAGATTTGTATATATGTTGTTATATGGAGTAAAACTGCTATACTGAAACAATGTAAATATCTAAGGCCTGTTTCATAGCTTTTGAAAGATAACGGTAATAATAATTAAAAAAAAGAGGTGCATACATTTGATAATTAAATGATGTGCATCATAAGATGTGTGGAAGAAATGTGTTGTACCTTTCTGTAACACTGCTAAGGAAGGGAGTTAGATATACTATATAATGCAAGTTAGTATCATGCATTACACATTGAAGTACTGGCATTCAACAACACACTGCTGAGAGAAGGGTCTTGTTTCCCCCACACCCCCAAATATCACACTTTATGTCTCTAAAATGTTGTTAAACTGCTCAATCAGTTAGTGTGCCATCCACATTATACTGTATGTGTTGCTCATAACAAATACACTGTTATTTACAGGTGCAGTGCGTAAAATATGGCCTTGTGGAATTTTAGTTTAAAACGTGAGGAAAAATGAACGAACAGGTCCTGGAGATGGATCTTCAGTTCTGGATCAGAAAATGTTCTATTACTGCCGTTTCACAGCGCTCCCCCAGCCCGCTGTCGACGCCATATGTGAAGATCACAAGATAGCAGCGTTATTTTTACAGGCTGTCAGAGTTTAAGCAGTATGGTCTAATTGTGCGTATTCTTGCCCTGCTGCTAGTAGTTAGTCTGTTTCTATTTGTATAACCAATGACGGTACATTTGGATTCAGTAGTAGAGGTAAAATGCTGGCCCTATTTGTTTGGAGCATGTGGCAAAATCTTACATCTTTTTTAAGGGGTGCAAATCTTGCAGCAAAAATAAACCAACATGTTTTTCTACTTTCTTCATCTTGTATTTTAAGACATCACGAGCTGTAACACACAAGGCCACTGCATGGTGCCCCGACTGCATATGCAGTAACACTTTCCTGCAGCACTGCAGCACAGGCTTATTGCTTCATGATGACTACTAAGCCTTCCTAGCAAGGGACACGAATATTTTGCAACTGTTGTGTGGGTGGGACAAAATAAACCAGGAAGTCTTTTATAGCCACACTAGTGCGACGTACAGCTCTTCACTGGTCTGCTTTGTTTTGTTTGGGTCTTAACTATCTGGCGAGAGACTTTCTTTACAAGAGTGCTGGTAATGTTTTCTCTGTAATCTTGACATTTAAAGATTTTGGTTCACGAAAAAAAGAGTAAGTGATCTTTGTCGTGAAGGTTGCAGTCACCTTTTCAGTACAGAGAGGAGACATTTGTTTCTAGCTTTTGACAGCTAATGTTATTGAATCAAGTCAATTGTTAGACATTTAATCAATAGCTGCATGGGATTTGTTACACAGGGATTATGTGTTTGATAGATAGAAGCTCTCGTAATATTTTTTTCAGAATGAACAGTTCCGGTTGTAAAAGCACTTCTGCTCGGGGAGATTAGGTTCAACACAAAATACATGCGGGGCACTTGGCACCAAACAGTAGTATTTCCTGAGGGAGGCGGCATGTGCTACATCCACGTGAGGGCTGTCACAAATGGCAGCATCCACTCAAATAGAGAGACCATTGAAAGGAGCATCACTGTAACTCTTTTGTCGGCATTCTTGTACATCATCTGCCTTTTTGTGCACACATTTCCTGGAATACTTAAGTAGCCGCTTTTGCTTTTTTTCTGTTCTTGTATTTCAGACGGCACAGTTTGAGAAGATTTCAAGATGTTTTTGTCTCTGGCTTCCATCATCTCTCTTTTGGCTGTCATTATTCGAGCTGCACACGGTGGGAAAGTTCTGGTATTTCCACATGACGGCAGCCACTGGGTGAACATGAGGATTCTTGTTGAGGAGCTGCATTCAAGGGGGCACACCGTGACTGTTATCCGAGCTGCAGACAGCTGGTACATCAGTGAAACATCTCCACATTACAACACTGTCACAGTGGATATTGCCGGTGGTGGAAATGAGGATTTCTTCCGTCTCTTTGTCTCTGAAGTTATTAAGATTAAACGAAGCAAGGCGTCAGCGTGGGCTCGTTTTACTTTAGACATGGAGTTAAAGGACAAGTTCTTTGAATTGCACAAGAAAGTCTGTGAAGTGGTTACGTACATATTTGAAAATAAAGAGTTGATAAAGTCCTTTCAAGATGCCAAGTATGACGCGGTTTTGACGGATCCTGCTAACGGAGGAGGAGTAATGCTGGCTCACTATCTCGGACTGCCGTTAATGTTTAATGCTCGATGGACTGTTCATGGTGAAGCCCATTTTGCTATTGCACCCTCCCCCCTTTCCTACGTCCCTCTGCCACCTTCAGAATTATCAAATCAAATGACTTTCTTTGAGAGGGTGAAAAACGTAGTTTTTTACACAATGAGGATGCATCTGTACAAGCAGATAGTTGGCCCACATTATTCTGCATTGTCCAGGCGCTACTTTGGTCCAGATGTAGACTACTTCTCCCTGTTTCAAGCAGCAGACCTGTGGCTGATGAGAGTGGACTTTGTGTTTGAGTTCCCTCGTCCCACCATGCCTAATGTTGTCTATATGGGAGGGTTCCAGTGTAAACCAGCAAAACCTCTTCCTGAACACTTGGAGGAGTTTATGCAGAGCTCTGGAGAGCACGGAGTCATCGTCATGTCTCTGGGGACTTTGATTGGAGAGCTGCCCCATGACCTAGCTGACGAGATTGCTGCAGCTTTTGCTAAATTGCCGCAGAAAGTCATCTGGCGGTATAAAGGTGACAGACCAGCCACTCTGGGCAACAACACTTTACTAGTCGACTGGATGCCGCAGAATGACCTCCTGGGACATACACAGATGAAATTATTTGTAAGTCATGGAGGAACAAATGGAATATATGAGGCCATTTATCATGGAGTTCCAATTGTAGGCATTCCCATTGTGTTTGATCAAGCCGACAACCTCTCCAGACTGAGAGCAAAGGGCGTTGCAGAGGTTATGGATGTTTCTGAATTGGACAGAAAAACATTTCAGAAGGCCGTACAGGAAGTCCTGACTGAGCCGTCCTACAGGATGAACATGCAGAGGCTCTCCAGGCTGCACAGAGATCAGCCAATGAAGCCGCTGGATCACGCCATCTTCTGGATGGAGTTCGTCATGAGACACAAAGGTGCAGCTCACCTGAGAACGGAGTCCTACAGAATGCCCTGGTACTCCTACCACTCAGTTGATGTGATGCTCTTCTTACTAGCAATTGCGTTAGTTGTTTTGTTATTTGTTGCTGGGTTAGTATGGTCATGCTTTAAATTGTGTTGTAAAAGCAAAGTGAAATCGGAAAAAACTGTAAAGAAGGAATGATCATTTTCACATCTAATATTCTGCTATGTGACAGCCAATCTAGCTGTGATCAGTTGAATATTGAAAGGAATAGAGGTTTTACCTGAAATGTTACTCAATGTTGTCTAGAAAAAAATGTGAAAAGTGACATGAAATGCAACAGTTTTGACAGGCAACGTGCAAGATCAAAGTCTGTGTGAATACTAGTCATTTTTGTTTATGTATGTAACCAACAGTGTAACATTTACTTTTCTGAGAACCAATAGCGAATGCAAAGTACCATTAGACTAGTAAAGTGATTTCTTCTATACTCTATTTTGATGTGTACTACATTATGCTAAAATCCCATTGTTAAAGGAAGGATTCTGAAAATAACATTTGACATTGTGAATAAAACATGGACTGTAAAGTTAAATGCACTTATATTTCTTTATTTTTTTCCTGAACCAGCATAGGATTTTCCCAAAGAAAGGTAAAGCTCTAGGTTTGTTGAATAGGTGTAATAAAAAATAAAAGGTTGATGCCTTTGACAGCCAGCAGGTAATGTTGTTTATCCATTTACATTATTCTGCCAGCCTGTTAAAGTAAAATACCAGCTACTTTAAAATATGACATTTTTCAGAAGAAAAAAGACCTGAGTGTTGAAGGCCACATGCCACAACTAGCTGGTTACATAATCACAGCATTTTGTTGAGTTATGGAATTGCAATTAAACAATATAAACTGACTTTTTTTTCTCACAATCTTAACCTTTTACATGACTAAACAGTTGACATATAGGAACATAATCGTGTTGTTTTCAAAGTTATTTACTTTTTTAATAATTTGTCTTGCTACTGCTCTTTGCGAAAGAGTTGCACACCTGGGAAGGCTTTTACTCCATTTTGGACTTCCTTATCACCTGTGCATTTTAGAACATAACATTGCTGTACCAAAGTCCTGCCCGGGCCGGAGCCTAGAAGCACCAGCTGCTGTCTTGAAAAGGAAAATATTGAACGAAACACATTGGAAGCCAAAAAGGTAATAATTGTTTAATATTTTGCTAATATGAATGAATGATAGCTATTTATTTTAACTACTGTGTTTTTCCAAAAGTGAATTTGTAACTGACTTGCAACAGTTCAGTTTTCTGTGATGAAGCTAAATACAAAAGGCTAGTCGTACTGCAAAATTATTAAAAGCAAAAACAATGCTTACAATTTATAACATTTTTGAAAGATGAAGAAATTTATATTGACACTGAAGTAAACCTCATTCGGTGTATGTAATGCATTCTAGTGGTTTGATAAACATGATGCATTTGCTAAGAAGCAATATGCTTCCTTCCTAACTTTAGACAAAATGCATCCTCCCTGGGTCTGGATCACTCTCTGCTTGCTCTGTCCACCTGTGATTTATGGTGGCAAGGTTCTTGTTTTTCCATTGGACGGAAGCCACTGGGTGAACATGAAAGTCATCATTGAGGAACTACATTCAAGGGGCCACCAGGTTTCTGTTGTGCGATCGACAGACAGTTGGTACATCAAGGAAACCTCCCCATTCTATACTCCAATCACGGTCGACGCAGAGTCTGGATTTGGTGAAGACTTTGCAACGACTTTTGTGGCCCAGTTGCTGGCAATCCAGAGGGAAGGGAAGTATGCCTGGACACGTTTTAAACTGGAAATGGAACAAACACAAAAGGCCTCTGAGCTGCATGAGAAAACATGCAAAATGCTTGAGTTGCTTTTTGAAAACGTAGAACTTATACATTCACTGAGGGATGCCAAGTATGACCTCGTCCTTACAGACCCTGCTCTACCAGGGGGTGTTATACTTGCCCACTACCTCAGGTTGCCTCTTGTTTTTAATGTCAGATGGACTAGTCAAGGTGAAGGCCATTTTTCATTTCCTCTGTCTTATGTTCCAATGACGGGGACCGAGCTTTCAGATAAAATGAGCTTTCTTGAGCGACTTCTGAATGCTATTGTATTTGGCTTCAACGAATATCAAATTGCACAGTATGTTTTACCAAATTATGTCAGCTTAATTGACAAATACTTAGGTCCAGAGAAAGACTTCATATCCCTGTTTCAAGCAGCAGACCTTTGGCTCATGAGAGTGGACTTTGTGTTTGAATTCCCTCGTCCCACCATGCCTAATGTTATCTATATGGGAGGGTTCCAGTGTAAACCTGCAAAACCTCTTCCTGAACACTTGGAGGAGTTTGTGCAGAGCTCTGGGGAGCACAGAGTCATCATAATGTCTCTGGGGACTTTGATTGGAGAGCTTCCCCATGACCTAGCTGATGAGATTGCTGCAGCTTTTGCTAAATTACCCCAGAAAGTAATTTGGAGGTATAAAGGTGACAGACCAGCCACTCTGGGCAACAACACTTTGATAGTAGACTGGATGCCACAGAACGACCTTTTAGGACATCCCAAGGTAAAACTATTTGTGGCTCATGGAGGAACAAATGGTGTTCAAGAGGCGATCTACCATGGTGCTCCTATCGTAGGACTTCCATTGATTTTTGATCAGCGTGATAATCTGTTTAGAATTGAAGTAAGAGGAGCAGGGAAAATAATTGATTTTTTTAGGATGAATAAGGACATCTTTTTTCAGGCTATTCAAGAAGTCTTGACTGAGCCATCCTACAGGATCAACATGCAGAGGCTCGCCAGGCTGCACAGAGATCAGCCAATGAAGCCGCTGGAGACCGCCATCTTCTGGATAGAGTATATCATGAGACACAAAGGTACAGCTCACCTGAGATCAGAGGCCTACAGAATGCCCTGGTACTCTTACCACTCAGTTGATGTGATGCTCCTCTTAGGTGGAGCTGTGCTGTTAATCCTAGGCATTTTTGCTACATTGATAAGGTGTTTATGCTACATGTGTCTGAGAGGAAAAAGTAAATTTGATTAAAACAAAATAACAATTGCAATGAAAATGATTTCAATATGTAAACATTAAAGTATTGGCTGAGCTATTTGTACTGTGATTAAATGTGAAAAACATGGGGGAAATAACATTTCTAATTAGTTGAAGAAAAGTCTGATTCTAGTAAAAATGACAGAGCTAAAATCAAGAAAAAACATAGATGTTTAAAGCACATATTCCTAGACAAACCCTGATAAACAAACATGTCATACTTTTAGCATGCAAATTTTTTTTGCAGGTTGCCAACATTATTTTACAAAATAGCTAGTCAAGGTTTTGCATCATAGATTTAATACTCTTTGGATGTGCAGTGCCTTCATATCTGTAACGGTAAAATATGTATAACCACATTATGTATAACTATGTGTCCTTATGTAAACCCAAAACGTACGTGTTATTTACTAATAAAACGGCTCCTGGCAACTAAGCTATCCAACTGCTGACTAGCTTCGTATTTAATGTACAGACATGATATCTAAAAAAAGTAAATACGCGTATTTCCCAAAAACATCAAACTATTCTTTTAAAACTAATAAGTCACTGCACTGAAATATGGGATGAACACAGGCACAATATTGATTACATATTCACTGGTGACACAGAAAAAATAGAAACACTGTTTTCAATAATGTCTATATTTATGGCAACTTCATGGGGCAGCATCATTGACCATTCAAGGCCTATGTCAAATCTGTATAGGGGAAAATACAGTTTAAGCAATACTTCTTGACAACAGTTGTGAAAAGTCATAGTCTGAGTATTTACAAAGTGTCCTTGCCAGCAGAGCAGAAGGGGTGGGCGCTGTATGTCCCCTCATGATGTCTTGGTCCAGAGGGAGCTTATAAAAACCCAGTGACCTCGGCTACATCTGCATCCTCCTCATCTTGTTTACAGCTTTCTCTGATTGCATACAGTATGAGACCCACACAGATGAACATGAGGAGGACTATGCCTATAACCTGTAGTACAAAAGAGTAGAACAACACTTTGTTTAGAAAACATCCACAGAAGTGGTGTATTTTTGTTTAACAAAGTGTATTAACAGAGCTATATTAATAGTTTCCAAAAGATAATAGCATTACATTATGTATATATATATATATATATATATATATATATATATATATATATATATATATATATATATATATATATATATATATATATACACACAAACATATTATTTAAAATGCATACTTGGAGGGGGAGGTGTTTTCCCTCCAATCATCCTACATGATCAGAGGTGTCAAAAGTATTCACATTCATTACTCAAGTAGAAGTATAGATAATAGGTTTTAAAAATACTTCTGTAAAAGTTGAAGTATCAACTCAAGCTTTTTAGTATAAAAGTAAAAGTAATGTAAGGGGAATCTCAGGGGACTCTTAAGCCGCATCTCAGGGGCCTATAGTGCACTACCCCACCTCCTCCCAAAGCAATCATTTTTATAAAGGCCATAATGACTATAATGTTTTAAAATGTTATGTTGAAAAATGTGGGATGCACTAGGCTACCCGTTTCAGCTGCATATATGCCCATTTAAAATGATCACATTTTATTACAATGCAAATACATTAAAGTACCATATGTGTACTACTGAGCATTAACATGTGTTTCATGGAGCGGAAGACATGATAACTAGTTGCCTATAAGTATTGTAATAGTGCAAAATAGGCGGCGGCGGCGGCGCCTCCGACACAAACACTTAAAGCTGGGGTTCTCAAACTTTTTCTGTAAATAACATAATTGTGTGACTCATCTGTGCTTTTATAAATAACAGAATAAAGAAAAGTAAATCAGATTGCCCCATCAGACAATGTTTTGTGTAAGTTATATCTGTGCAAAAAATAACTCATATTTAGTTACTACTAAATAGCTCATTGTGGAAAACAATAAGTTTTTAATTTGTTTTGCCAAACAAAACAGAATGAGTGCAGATGTGTGAGCCATCACGTTGTATCAGTATTAGTGGCTGCAGTGAACTGCTTTCCTCTACACATATGTTATAAACAGGGTTATAGATGTGATACAGCCTCTCTCAATTCATGCTCAATATTGAGCTTAGATCTGTTTTTTTTTTATTTTGAGAAACGCAACAGCAAGAAAAGACGAGCTCACGGAGCTCATGGCGTCGCGTCAAATCGCGCATGCGCAAGCATAACCTGTTAATGGCGTACCGTAACCATTTACCCGAAAGTACAGATATTGGTCCATGTATTTATTCATGACTTCGTTTTATATCCGTGTACTTTGTACTTTTGTAATATGTGAAGCCAGCAGCTCATTGTTGGTAGAAGACACGAGCACCGTGGCTCGTTTCACCTGGAGCAGGAGAGCTGCTGCGGGTTCAGAGAGCTGCTCCGGTGCGAGGAGAACGCCGCTGCTCATCACAGGAGAGCTGCCGTTGCCATCTTCACCGTGGGAGCGTTTAAAACGCAGATATAGCGGTCTACTTTTCACGCGACATATTTTTCGACGTTCTCTGTCCGCTGGTGTGTGTGCTCAGTGCTCACCTGTGTGCGCGCGCACGTATCTGTGGGCAACGGGGCGGAGAGGTTTTTTGTGTGTGTTTTTGAACGATGACAAGCCGGAGTAAAATCAAACCAAAATGAAATAGTAACGAGGCTATTTTTAAAATGTAGGGAGTAGAAAGTACAGATATTTGCGTGAAAATGTAAGGAGTAAAAAAAGTAAAACATAAATAAATACTAAAATAAAATATAGATACCCAAAATGTCTACTTAAGTAAAGTAACGAAGTATGTGTACTTTGTTACTTGACACCTCTGTACATGATACTCTGTAAACTAGAAAATATTCAACTCACCTGAGAAAAAACAAACAGATGCTGTGAGCGGAGCATTAGCTCTTGTCGGGTGACATTTCTCTCACTAATTGGCTCACACCACTTCTGCAGAGCTGTCTTGCCAGCTAGTACAAATCTACCTTCCCAGTCTGTCATAGCACAAGCAAAGTATTGGCCATCGAAGAACAACAAAATCAGCCACACGATCGCAGGAACGAAACTGGAGAGGCAAACCGGTTTCCTGTACCACGTATCACATCTGCATCTTTGAATGATCAGCATCAAGGTGAAGGCCATGACGGCAGGAATGATGAAGAATGCAGAAGAAAACACTCCGTTCCATGTAGGGTTGCAAGGACACTCAAACTTGAGGTCCACCATCTTCTCTAGTCCCATGAGGATAAAGCCAAAAGCCACATTTGATACCAGAGGACTGTTGCTAAATTCATTTTTCAGGCCGGTAAGCCATTGTTGTCTTCTTTCCATACTTGATTGACCGAAAAATGAAGACAACTGTTGTGAACACATTGGCCACAGCTAAGTGATGCGTAATTAACACATCCAGGGGTACAACGTCTTTGCAATTGCCGCCTATGTTTCCTCCTTTTACCTTGTATGGCGCGAATAAGTACAGACTATGCAGTAAACAGAAATTTAGGTGCGATGGACTTATATCTCGTTGCTGTGTATATAAAGAAGCTTGTGTGATACAATATCGGGGCTCTCAAGTTTTTAAGACAGGTAAGAGTGACATCTCTCTCCCCCCCCGGACGGAGGCGCGGCCGGGGGGAGGGAGTGGCCGGGATTACATTTCACCCAGATACAACAGATACGTTTTTCTGATTGGCTATTCGTGTAGCCATTTCTTTTTATTGATTGGCAGGGGATTCGGGGGACAGGTGCTTGATTCCTCCATGGTGAGGGCAGCGCGACCAGGTCACGTTTGCGCGCTGCGGCACATTAAATAGCCTAGAGGTTTTTTTCAGCGTGAGAAATGCAATGTGTGGCGGGAGGGCGTGACTTAAGACCGAAATGCGTGACAGTCACGCTCAATGCGTGACACTTGAGAGCCCTGCAATATTTTGAAGCACTTATGACTGACTGCAGAAACATGCAGCTGTTGTATATATTCCCTTGCAAGAAATAAACAAAGACAAAGACAACTCTGATTGCAAAGATGTTTTATTCATTTTCATTACTTACGTCCATTTTCAGCTTACTCTCCTGATAACATAAGAGATTTTCCACAACAAACATCAGGTCAGAGTCCACACAGATACAACTTTAACCTTGAGAAGATAGGTTTAACCAAATGTGCTGCAACATTGCTGCTTTCGAGGGAAGAAATTAAAAGCATTTTTAAGGACTGTTGCATGTTTTTGTGCCATGATTTCCAAGATGTTTCAAATTCACTCTTACACTGGAACATGAGATACTTAGATTTTACATATTTAAACACTACATTTTTTTCCTCCATGTTGCACATTATTGGAGATTCATGTTCTTATCTCTTTCAAGCCAAGTGTAGGCGTGTCTGGGTTTAAACATCCAATTTCAAACACAAAGATTAGAGTGACATACCAGGGTTAAACTGGGCCCTTAAATGCTCAAATAATGTCTTTATACAAGCCATAATGTGTTTTTTATCTGTAGGATGTTGTAACATGGTACAATAATAATGCCAATGTTGATGAGAGCCTCTCTCATTTTATTCTGATTCATCTGACCTCAGATTTCATTTGAAAAGTCAATATGTTGAAATAATGACTCTTAAAATGCCTTTTTCCACAAGGATGTAGCCATTTTAAGAAAATAAATCTTCAAGAGATTTTGATTTCTTCTAGTTATGGTCTGGAGGGACTTGCATGATATGAAACACATCCTTTTTGATATTTCTCTTGCCTCTTTGGCTGTCCCCTCATAAGGGAAAGGTGAACATTGTCGTCACCAACAAAAATGAAATAATGCGACAATAAAGATGCTAATTGTGTAATATTAAATATGAAATCTTAGCTCATGATATACTTTCAATATATGACAAATGTAGTCATCTTTGCCTTGGCGTAATAAAGGAACAATTGGCTCAGGTCTGGTTTTAAAAAACGCTCTTAAAGCTAAGGGTAAGTTCTTTGTCAAACAACAGTTGTGTGTTATCTGTGATGAATACTTTGGACCTGGAACCTTGTAATATAGTATCTGTGGCTCTGGAGAGTTGCCAATGTGTTTGAATCTCCCTGTCAAATTGCCCCTGAAGCTTTCCCTTAATTCTTGAATGTGGACATATGTCTCCGGAGACTTTTGTGGGTGAAAGTCTTGTAACAAAAAAAGACAGATAGCTGCAGTATTTGCCAAATTACCTCTGAAAGTCATAAAAGGGATAGGCCGGATCTAGGCGTCAAGGTCGTCCAAGCAGTTTATTGCTCATGAAAGAAAATTAGTTCAAGACTCCATGAGTCACAGTTGTGGGTCGTCACTTGTTCGCCGATGAATTTGATGCCCTGCTGTGTCTAACAGTGAGGAAAGCGGAGTGGATAAAGACAACAGCTTCCTCAGGGCCAGACAGGAAGTCCTGAATAAGCCCTCCCACAGGATGAACATGCAGGGTCTGCCCCAAGTTCTACACTTAATGGGCTTAACTGGCATTAGGGAAATGTTGTAAATAACAAGAAATACAAGTCAGAGCTGCACTACTGCTGTATGTGTAAGTTTCAGCAGACCTGCACAGAATCTCCAGGCTGCAGAGATCAGCCAAATAAAGCAATCAAAGCACGGCCTGTTGTAGAAAATCTCTTATGTTACCAGGAGAGGAAGTCAAACTTGAACGTAAGTAATGAAAATGAATAAAACCCCTATGGAATCAGAGTTTTCTTTGTCTTTGTTTATTTCTTGCAAGGGAAGAGTTACAACAGCTGCATGCTTCTGCAGTCTGTGGTAAGTGCTTCAAACTATTGTATCACACAAGCTTCTTTATATACACAGCAACAAGTTATCTCCTAAGTGTGACGCGCCCATGAGGACTTATCTGTTTGTATGCAGCTGGCCTGGAAAGCACTGCAGAGGGTGGTAAAAACTGCCCAATGCATCACCGGTACTCCACTCCCTGCCATCGAGACCATCCACCTCATGCGCTGCCTGCGGGGGGCGCACAGCATCCTTAGGGACACCTCACACCCCAGCCATAGACTGTTTGACCTCCTCCCCTCTGGGAGGCGCTATAGGAATCTCCGTTCCAGGACCAGCAGGGTCAGCGACTGTTTCTTCCACTCAGCTGTCAACATCTTTAACTCTGCACCACGCTGACAGCCCCCATCCCCACCACCAATCCCTCCCCTCCCACACACACACACACACACACACACACACACACACACACACACACACACACACACAGCAGACACCTTCCTCCAATGACTATACACACTTGCACTTTGCTGTTTATATTATTATCATATATATATATATATATATATATATATATATATATATATATATATATATATATATATCTGCATTTTATACTCACTGTTTATACTGTCCAATACTGTTTATACTGTCTACATTGTATTTATCCAGCACATTGCACTGCACTTTTACTACTTTCTTTTGCACTCTGGTCAGATGCTAAACTGCATTTTGTTGTCCCAGTACTTATACTCTGTGCAATGACAATAAAGTTGAATCTGAATCTGATAGTTTTGACAACACTCTGGGTGAGATGAGCCGCTTCAACCACAAGTTCATGTTTACTGCATTGTCTGAACTTTCTTTTATCCATATATGTAACAGCAGGAAGCGTATGCTGTTATTTACGTTCTGCTGCATTGCCAGTAGCCGTTTCTTAGTAAATGACACGTGAGTTTTAGGTTCACAACAAGGACACATAGTTATACATAATGGTTATACATATTTTACCATTACAGGCCTCATTCTGGATAAAGGAAGTGTGAAGGCACAAAGGCGTCGCTAACCTGAGAATGTCCCGACAGTCTTTGCGTTCCTCTGTAGATAGCATTCTATTTGCAGCATGTGTAATGTTGATTATTTTGCTGTTGTCTTTGCAAAGGGCCCCTGTTTCAGATGTGTTAATATGAATGTATGGCATTTAATGTAAGCCCAATGTAGAAAGGATATTCCTAATGTTACCGTACTGCTCTGTCCCACCATGGTATTTAATATAATTCACTTGCTCGAGAGATGTTACAATACAACCTAGTTTAACAACTGAGTTGATCACACTGTAAGACAAACTCACTAATTGCTATTATGACATGATTGTAATCTCAGAGGGTTTTTTCTTAAATAAATAAATTCTTTTATTACAAAACAATAATAATAAAAAAAACATACAGAAAATTCTGTTACAGAATTTGTGTAGATCCTACTATTGGCTGTTTGTGGCCATGATACAAATAATCATGTAAATGTGTTTACATCTCTAGCTGTCAAACAGGTAAATAATTAGGAATATCAGTTCAGTCTGACGGGGGTCCGACCCTTTCCTACGTCTGGAGACGTTTGCTACCCAGGAGGGAAAACAAAAGCATTTATAGTTAAATGTCAGCATGATGAAACATTTTCATTTTGGGCACATACCCTTAAACAATAGTACAAGTTAACTAATATTAGCCAGATCAATATTAGCTGCCTGGTGGATTCCACTTGTGTCAATATAGCTACTACAAAAGGCACGAAGAAAACTTCCATGTAAAAAAAAAAAAAGAAATGTTATTTTCAAGGTATAAAACATAAAAGAGCAGAACTGACTGTGTTTCTGGCTGACAATTGGTCCACTAAACACACTCAATGAGTCAAAGTGAAACATCACTTCAAAGAAATAGTTGGACATTTAGGAAATATATCATTCTTTGCCTTCTCACTGTGAGATGGATGAGAAGATCAATACCACCATATCTGTACGTTGAATATGAAGCTGGAGTCAGCAGCCAGCACCACTTGACCACAACATGAAGACTGGACAAAAAGGGAAAATAGATAATTCACTGTTTCTCAGGGGGCTATGTGACGGACCATTTCTTGCAGTGATTTCCTGAAGTCTCTCCTGGTTGCATGGCAACTGCTTCCATACGAGTAATAATCCAACATAACCACCCATAAAATAGTAAGTTATTGTTTTTACACTTGTACGGATCAGACATAGTTAGTTGGTAACTTTTAGAGATGTTGGTAAGCATTGTGTTACACTTGGACTGAGCCAGGCTGACTGTTTCAACCTATTTACAGACTTTACGCTGAACTAAGCTATCCAGCAGCTGGCTGTAGCTTCATATTTAATGTACAGACATGATATCTTCTCATCTGACTAAAAAAGCATATTTCCCCAAAATATCTAACTATTCTTTTGAAGATTCCTTCAAAAGATAATAAGTCACTGCACTGAAATATGGTATGCACATGGGCACAAGACCGATTACATATTCACTGGTAACACAGAAAAAAATAGAAACACTGTTTTCAATAATATCCATATTTAAGGCAACTTCATAAGGCAACATCATTGACCATTCAAGACCTATGTTGAATCTGTATAGGGGCAAATACTGTTTAAGCAACACTTCTTGACAACAGGTATAAAAAGTCATAGTAAAGTCTGTTGAGTATTTACAAAGTGTCCTTGCCAGCAGAGCAGGAGGGGTGGGCGCTGTATGTCCCCTCATGATGTCCTGGTTCGGAGGGAGCTCATCCTCAGCACAGTGAGCTCGGCTACATCTGCATCCTGCATCTCCGCCTCTTGTTCGCAGCTTTCTCTGATTACATACACTATGAGACCCACACAGATGAAAATGAGGAGGACTATGCCTATAACCTGGAGTACAAAAGAGTAGAGCAACATTTTGTTTAGAAAACATCCACAGGAGAGGTGCATTTTTGTTTAACAAAGTGTATTAACAGAGCTATATTCATAGTTTACAAAAGCTAATAGCATTACATGATATATACATATTCTTTAAAGGGCATACTCAGAGGGGGAGGTGTTTTCCCTCCAATCATCCTACATGGTATTCTGTAAACTAGAAAATATTCAACTCACCTGAGAAAAAACAAACAGATGCTGTGAGCGGAGCATTAGCTCTTGTGGGGTGACATCTCCCTCACTAATTGGCTCACACCACTTCTGCGGAGCTGCCTTGTCAACTAGTACAAATCTACCTTCCCAGTCTGTCATAGCACAAGCAAAGTATTGGCCATCGAGGAACAACAAAATCAGCCACACGATCGCAGGAACGAAACTGGAGAGGGAGACAGGTTTCCTGTACCACGTATCACATCTGCATCCTTGAATGATCAGCATCAAGGTGAAGGCCATGACGGCAGGAATGATGAAGAATGCAGAAGAAAACACTCCGTTCCATGTAGGGTTGCAAGGACACTCAAACTCCAGCTCCACCAGCTTCTCTAGTCCCATGAGGATAAAGCCAAAAGCCACATTTGATACCAGAGGACTGTTGCTAAGTTCGTTTTTCAGCCTGGTAAGCCATTGTTGTCTACTTTCCATACTAGATTGACCGAAAAATGAAGACAACCGCTGCAAAAAGCCCAGAAGAGGGTCCACCGCTGTGAACACATTGGCCACAGCTAAGTGATGCGTAATTAACGCATCCAGGGGTAAGTTTTCCCCTCGGGCAAAAAGCCACACTTCCATTCTGATTGGTGTTGAACAAAGGAGGGTGTGCCGACCGCTCTGACTATTCTCTAGCCGATTGGTCTGCGCGAGGTTTCAGGTGGGGTTACATTTTAAATGTGCTCCCCGATGGACAAACTGGAGGGAGTGCTGTAAAGTGGAGGGAAGTTTGCTCTGCACAGACTGGCCTTTTCCAGCAGTCCAGTAAAAAAAAACAAAAAAAAACATGCATGGAGGTGTAGGCATTTATCCGAAGGCATATATGAGTGACTTCTACAGCTCTGACGGACGGGATAAATAAGGAATCAAATTACAGGCCCATATGCTCACTGAAACTAAACAAAATAAAGAAATGCTACAAGACAAAATGCATTTTACAAAAGAAAGGTATTTGAATCCGTCTCATAAAAGTAAAAGCCGAGTTATGAATGTGTCAAGTGCTCAGGTGCCTTTTGGTTCATTTGTTTCAATGTATTGTCGGTAATTATAAAATAGAACCGCTGACTGTGTTTCGTTTACCTCGACTGACCACATGAGGGCGCCCATGCAGCAGCACAGATTAAGTATAGAGAGGATTACAGGAGGCCATATTGAACTTTCAAGGGGATGTGGTACATGGAGCTTGAGAACACCCAGGCCACTGATGTGATGACATAATTTATAAATGACCTCAGTGAGCTCAAGAGCATCGCCATAATCTCCTCACATTAAGTCATGACAGGAGAAAGTATTTAGCCATTGTGAAACCGGCTTGGAAAGATTTGACTGGTGAAACTGTGGCTGCATTGCTTTTTGTTCGTCTGCATAACCATTGCCATTTTTTTTAATGCGGCTATTCAAATCTAGACCCTAGAGAAATATATGTAATTTGCTCTTCATAGTTTGTGACATGTGTCTTGACTTCCTGTGATAACCATTTAGAGTTACATTAATATTGCAAGAGATGTTGAAAAGAGTGGGAAAATAACATAGAACAGGCTATTACTGTAGTCGCCTACAGTTCAGTACAAGTATGAGCATGAACAAAATCGTCTGAATGGGAGGTGATAAAAATGTGCACGCAATCTCGTGAGAAAAAAAAATACAAATTGAAGTATGTCCGCAGACGAGGTAATGAAAGCAGATGATGCACATAATAACTGTCTGCCTGACTTCACAAACAATATCAATACATACACGATTTGCGTGCGTGTGTGTGTGTGTGTGTGTGTGCGTGTGTGTGTGTGTGTGCGTGTGTGTGTGTGTGTGTGTGTGTGTGTGTGTGTGTGCGTGTGTGTGTGTGTGTGTGTGTGTGTGCATTTATCCACGGTCATGAGCGCATAGGGCACGCGCAGCTTGTCGTTTCTGCCGTTGGATATCCTACCAGCATCTGTTCCTCTTTTTGGAACAGACTTATGTTTCGGAGACATCACCTCCCGTCGGGAATGATTTCTGCACTACTTTCATTTAAATCAGCGAACCGTGACCGTGAGTGCGCAAATGCGCATCGGTCTGCGCATCTTTGAATCTTCAGAACTACGCTGTGGACAATCTCCCTGACAGCCAAAGACCTCTCCTCTGCAATCCGACGGTGCTTTCTTCACCGCCTATGGCCGCACATCGGCATCCCTGAGCCGCTGGCCTCGTCCCGGACCTTTTACCCATTGCTGTCCTCAACAAGGTCTTTGAATCGGGGAGACATTTCTTCAAACATTTTTTTATTTATTAAATCATCCTCGGAAGGCTATTTTAAAATAACTCGGTGCTATGCTGGGCCCATCTCTCTAGATCTTGTGATTAATACACGATCTCTCCTCCCACATTCGTCCGACCGAGACCCTGGTTCTCTCCTCGAGCCCCAGCGATGCATCCTAACGCAGTGATGCTGGCGGTGGTCCTCATTCTGGGCAACTTGATGCTGCCTTTCATCTCGGCTCAAAGCGGTAAGAAAGCAGGTGTGACCACCATTGTAAACAACGCGTTGAGGGAAAGTGACTTGACTTGCGTGAGGACGAAATGTTTCTAAAGAGGATTTGGAGAATGACTGCGTTAACGCCACTACTATAGTCCCACGCATCCCGACAAGGCCAGAGTTAGACGCCAGCACATGTGATTACATTACTGACAACCAAACGGAACTCTAAACGAATGAACCAGCAAGAAAACTGACTTTGTGACATTTTGTTTCATTTATTTTTTTGCAAGGTTATTTACTGTCAACTGACTGAGCAGGCTGTACTGTATGTGTGTGTCTGTGAGAGGGAAAACCAATTGAATATGTTTTCGAATGTGTTTTCGAACTGACGTTAAGTAGTGTTGCTGTGAACAAAGCTGAGGTATGTACCATCTTGGAATAAGTTCTGAATAATGACACAAATGGTAGTAGTAGCCTCAGGCTGCCAGTGTGCAGTGTGTATGGTCAAAGGGGGTTGGGTAGCAGAGTGTGTCAAGCAAGACTAAACTGCTATGGCTGCTGAGCTAGTAACATATTATCAACACCCAACACAGGCTTAAGACTTGTGCCTAAGCCCAGAGTGTGTAGGCCGACAGTAAATACCGAGCCCTTCTTGATCACAGTTATTGGGCCTATGCATCTTTTTAAATGACACAAATACCCCCTGTTATACCACATTTCCTGTCATGCTAGCTTAAGTTGATCTTTCTCTCCAGCCCAACCGATTCTGTCTGTGCTTTATTGCAATACGACACGCATACACAAACAACAGCCTTATTTAGTTAAAGGATTATCAAGTTTGAGCGCCAGTTGTTTCCAAATATTTGAAGACAGGGAACAAACAATGAAAGGGAAAAGAAGAGGCTTGTTTGGAACTTTATTTTCAAAAGTTCACCGTGCATTAATCATAATAAGTATGACATGATTTGGTTTAGGTACATGTCAGTACCATGCTGTTGGGGTGTTCCAGGCTGCCCTATATGACACAGCATGTCCTGACTTCAGAGTGTGTTGAATCACATCACCCAGAGGGGCACACAAATCAGCAGCCACTCATGAGATGAAAGTGGAATCTTTATTTGTTTTCTTCCATTTTTAAAAGAACATCAATGGGTCCCTTGAGCAACCCTGACATGATTGTGAAGATGCTGGCGCTTTGATATACAAATGGAACAATCACTTCCTGTATTAAAATAATTTAAGAAGCTTCAATACCCACGTGTCAAGACACGTGTGTTGACAAATCAATATCATTGACATGATATAATCCCTTTTTCAGAGAAAAATGAGGCAGGGATTTCAAATGTTAATGCTTAATGTCGACTTTGTCTTTTCTGTGGGATAATCGCAAACCCACTATGCAAGACTTAATAAGACATGTATTGTGATGAGAAGGTGGTGTAAAACCTCACTCTAGCGCTGTCCTACCTTTTATGGATTTATTGCTCTAATATTTGAAATGGGAAATATTCCCGAATATTTATGTCTAAACAAATAAACTAAGTGTAAAACATTGGACCCGTTTGTGCTGTTTTTGTAGAAAAACACAATATGCAAAAATGAAACAAAGCACAATAAGTAAAATCTAGATAATTTTACAAGAAAGCACAGAAACAACCTCCGTCTTCATCTTGTGAGGAGCCAAAGAAACTGAAATATCACAGCAGTTATATAACAAAATATTATCCCCCTGAATTATTTTCTTTCTTCTTTGTTAATTTCTCTGAGGTGCTTGAAGTGTGTGCACGCTCAGTGAGGTGTTCTCTGATCTTGCTATCTGGAAAATCAAATACCCAATAAGCCCTCCATTGTTTGACAAAGCTTAAGCAAAAGCATTCCAAACACTTCATGTGGTCTTTGCCCAGTGTTAGTGCCCACTCACTGAGGCGCAGGTCACACCACAGAAACCAGGGGTCAGTGGGAGACAGGCTGGTGCCACCACAGCACTACATGTGTGGGTGCTTAGTCTGTTTAATGTAGAAATCCTGAAGTCATAGCTAATCTACAGGCATTTCATGTTTCAGTAAATAGACCCAGCATTCATCACAGGTGTCAGCACAGTAAGAGGCTGCAGTTGGTGTTTAACACTGTTGGTAATACTCTGATATTTCCTCTCATCGCATGCATTCAAAAGCCATTTAATTTCTCTCTCACAGTTCAGATTAAAGTTAATAGGTGCATGGCACGGCCTCTTACGCAATCCTAGATTTTCCTGTGATTTTGCAGAGAGTTCAGGCAGCAGCGTGGGGGATAATAATAATTATAAGCACATGAGATGTAATCACTGTATCTCGGAAGCTGGAGGAATTCATGCCATTATTCCCTCATGTTCAGAGAAAAGTAGGCCTACTATAGGTGGCCAGTTCCTGCGACAGATATTTGGAGGACTGTAAATAGCATCCGTCCATTCTGCCTCGTTTCTATTTTTACCACAGAGACACAGCACGGAGAACTGTGGCTTTAAGGTCCTTTTGTGAAAGTGAATTCATTAACTCTTAATGGACGGCCTCCTTGTGCACAGCTGCACAGCCTTCTAAAGGCTGTCAACGATTTAAGCTGAAAGATGATGTGATCTTTATGCAAAGAAAATAGAGGCTGTTGAGAAGGTGGCTGGGGCCGACCTGAGGAAGTGCTTTTGTGTCTTATATAAGTTCCCCCCACGAAGCATGTAGCCTGCTCCTGCTGCCAACTTTGTTGTTGATTATCCTGTGTGAATCAAAACACGCAGATGATGGCAAGACCATGAAGACAACCTTTAGCATTACACACTGATATGATTACTTCTATGTTAAAAATGAACTATTTATATTTGTTTTCTGCCATTTAACTGTTAGCAGTTAAACACAACCACAAACATTGGTTCTTGTTAAGGTTACAGAACGTATAAAGGCACGATGTAGAGAAAGCTATACCCACATAAATTGCAATATACACTGCAATGACGTTTTTTCTTGTCAATAAGTGGCCCTCTAATTCTTTTAAGGCCAACAATGTATTTTCAGATAAGCATTTCACAGCTACATACCATTCAATCAATAGATGTATATGATGCAGCAGCTTGTCCATTATCATGTTTCTGTCTAAGCGCTGGACAAAGGCACATTTGTAAGTCTGGAAAATATGCTGTAGAACTCAAGCCAGCTCTTATACTGAGTCACGCCTGCCCACTGTGAAATCTGATATGGACCGAACTGATCAGCAGCATCAAACAGTATCAAACTTACTGCAGATATTTAGATGTGCAACTGTAAGGTGAGCAGTGTTTCTTTTTTTTCCTCAATAATGATTTTTAAAGGGAAGGATTTTGCTGATCATGCATGCTGTTTCTTTCAGCACCACCTTGCTTCACATTCATACATTACACACATTCACAGCTGGAAGTTCCCCAATTTAGCCACAGCCTCGTTCTGCCGTAAAAGCCAGCAGTTAAGTGTGCTGCCCAAGGGCAGCTCAGAGACAGAATACTCAAAGAGGTTACTTTCACTTACACCTGGCCTGATTTTTCCCATCCGCCTGAATATTTTAGTTAGTGAGCCAGCAGAATAAGATGTCAACTGAGGTTCAGAATACCAGGCTCATTTAAGTTAACAAATAGTAATATGTGGAAGTATATAGGTGATTTAGGAACAGCATTAATGCAACAGAACAACTAGTAGTGGGGGAGACTCTCCTGAAGGTGCAGCTCTTCTAATTTTAGTATTATTTTGTTACTTTGATGATGAGAATCAGTGTCCCATGATGCACCTGTCTCAGCGTGTCTTGGTTTTAACATCAAATCATTTGAATTCCCTTGTTTTGACCTCTGAAAGAGAAATAGGAAGTGCTCGCTGGTTGTGATTAGAGGATGGGATTAGAGCATTTCTACCCAGCACAGGGGTTATAGGGATTTAAATCTCATTAAACTGTTGCCTCTCTTCTGTGATCTGAATGACAGACTCAAGTATTACCACCAAAATGGAGAAAGTCGGCCCAGCGCCTTCCTTTTTCTGGAAATTCAGCTTGGCAAGTAATGGCAATATTTTGTCACGTTGCTTCAATGCAGTGACATCAAACGAGGTATCTGCTGTATTTCAGTGGTGTGGTGAAGTCAGCGAGGAAAGCTGTAACCACTCACGTCATCAGTGTGTTCAAGACTTTACATCATCACAGCCTCTCTGACACTAATTTAGCTGCACACCCCATATCACACCTTCAAAGTGTATATTCCAAACTCTTTTTGAAGTTCTTATATGAATAGTGTAAACTTCCTATTACATGACTTCGACACATTCAATAGCATTCTTCCTGCATAAGATGCCAATGTTGACATAACTACATTTGAATGTAGGGATAGAAAATGGCCTTTTAGGACTTATACTGGGTGTTTAGCATGAATCGGTTTACTAAACAAAAACTATGACATTAGTGCTGCTGCTATTACTATTTAGCAATTACCCACTGTCCAAGCATACATTGTTTTACATCAATCTGAGCAAATATAGACACATGTACTTCATCATAGTAAACATTAGAACAATTTATTCATTCAATTGAATTCAATGTATTCATAAAGTGATTTTGGTAATTCAGTTGCAAGCAGTGTATATGTGTTTCTAAAGTGTACTATTTAGTAAGCCAATAAAGATGTACTATATCCCAATGCATATTATATCAAATACAGTATGCCAAAAATATCAGGATGTCCTCCTGCATCTGTTCACATTTTGCAGCTTGCAAGCCAGCATGCTTTTCTGACTATTCTGACCCACAGTCGTCTGCTCAGTAGATAAATGAGCGAGAGTGTCAAAGTTTAAGGTGCAATGTATGAAGTGGTTTGTCCCAATTGAATACATACTCCATGCGATAGTACTTTGTAAGGGCAGCTGCAGTATGTCGTAAAGGTAAAAAGTATGCCATTTGAAACGCAGTGTATGTTTCAGCTGCCAAACAGCAACCATGTCTCAGTGTACGTGACATTTAGCTTATAGGAAATGCCTCTAAAACTCAGTGTAAATATTGTAGTATTTATGTAAATGGCTGGCAGTCATGTGCAGTGCACCTGACTCGTAGTTAATTAGGTATAAAATGCAAAACCACCACATATAGCCCTTTAGCTTGATAAATGTTTAACTTATTGACACATACAAAATGATAACATTGTGCACATTTAACATTATGATCAACAAATGGGTAAACCAAGGACTTCTCTCCTAACTTTATTTCAATACAATATTCAAACCCCCTAGTCTGTGACCTTTCCTAAAGTTGTGTTATGTAGCACTCTATAAGGGCCAGAGTTTGGAATTAACCACCGATAGAGAATGCAGTCAGTTTCATGAAAACATAATAAGGCTGACTCCATACAAAAGTATTTTAACAAAATATGAAGATATTGTGGCTGATCTATAGACAATCATAATAAATTCACACCAGTGTTCTCACGTAGGCCTAATGTAACATTTTCGTAGAACTGTGAGTGCATGCAAACCGTCCTTGAATGACAACTCCCTGACTCTCCTTATTTGTTTTGTGGCCTCTATTAGGGCAGAGTAAGTGACTGGTGACCTTGACACATTCCCAGGATAGCTTCGGCCAAAAATCATCAAGAATAACTGAAACACCTCTCTGGATATGGTTGGTCTTTACATTTCACCAAAATCTGTCACTTGACTAGGATGGACAAACATGAGTTTGTGGGACTTGTATATACTGCACTATATGTCGTAAAATATACAACTGCTCAATTCCTTCATCTAACAACAGTGAGTGAAAGATATTAAAGTATAGATGACCGTCAGAACTACATGATATTGTGAGTCATGCACATATCTGTCACAGTACCATGCAGGTACAACAAAGATGCACTCTAACCCAAACACACACCAACTGGCTACTAGCACACACATAACCAGTTTAGTGGCCCTTGGGGGGAGGGAGGTCCTACTGGCTGCCTCTGCTTATAGGAAGAAAGCTGACTCACTCACTCTCCGCCTGCATGGTGGTGGTGTGTGGCTGGCTGTCAGTCCTCAGGGGAGCTCTCCTCTCTACCTACATCAGTGGAGTATGTAGGCTGTAATGACTGTGACTTCCACACAGCCGAAGACAGAGCTTGTCACAGAAAACTACAGGTTATTTTGGGATTCTATCATGCACATGTCTCGATGGAGTTAAGTCAGACACAGCACTGCGAGGGATTTAATTTTTTTGTGTTAAATGATTTCATCTGCTGCATCATGTAAATGTTTGACCTTCTTGGTCTGATTGCATACCAGCCACCATACCAAACACACCTCTGGACACATTACATTGGAGATGTTGGCCTCATTGTGAAGTAAAATAGAGAAAAAACACAATGTCTCTTCTTGCACTAACATAGGTTTCAACTGACCCCTAATATAATTTTGAGAATGCTGCATTTAGTGGTGTAACACCCCTTAATTTGCTCTGTGACACTGAGCAGAGAGAACCCCCCACCACAGCTAGGTCTGTTTCTCTAATGAGAACTAATACTACCGGCATTCACTTATTTTGCTATTTTATTATATCCTTTGTCAATCTATGTGTTTGAGAGCTTGTTGTCTGCTGTTTTAATTTGCACGTACACGTGTACATTAACTGTGCAACGGCTTTGTCGTGTTGCCCAAGTTCACAAAGTGTCTTGCATCCAGCTTGTTTTCAGCAAGCCTTTGAAATTTATGAGAACCGGCTGGCTGCTTAGTGTCTTGTTTTCTCTGCCAGTTTAAGTTCGTTGTTTAAACAACACCACAATCGGCCTGCTCATTGGCAGAGTGTCGTCTGTAGTTTGTTCTGTGGCTATTTCTCCACACAGCCTCCCTCAGCCTGAATTTAAATGAAGTCATCTGTTCCTTTTTCCGATTAAATTTGCCATCACCTTGGAGGACATTCATCACTTATTTTAAAGCAGATACTATGCTGTGATTATGAGCACTTATGCACGGCTGACATTAGTTATCTGTGCCATGTGCCGAGCCTATTTACTGTCATAACCGTACTCATAGTAAAGAATGCCATAGTAAATGTTCTGTCAAACTGAAATATTGCTTTAACAGTGTAGGTGGATAGGCTTGGATTCACCCTCTGGGATTATGGGGTGAGCATGATGGGCCCAGATGTTTCCAGAGAAAAGAAACAAATGCTAATTACTCTGCATATCTCTAGGCATCGCACACGGAAACACAAGTTATAAGCGCCAGATATCCTCAGACACATCTCTTGCAGGAATACTGCATTTATTATTAGATTTATTTGCAAAATTATCCTCTCTTTCTTTCTTATCATCTAATTAATCTTCATGTGAGTCACAAACTGGTGTTAAGCAGAAGACTTGCCACCATGGCACAAACTAAAATCCTTGTATTATTAAGTATGTGAAGTCATGTGGCTGTACTCTGACAGCCTTTTTGAGTACAGTGCACAGAGAACAATGTACTGTAAACCCTCTAATGGTATGTATCTTCTTTCCTTTAAATTAAATATAACTGGCTTTGTTGTGGGGGAGAGCTGGATGTAGTTGTTTACACTCCTTCATCAGGCTTCCACAGGCTTATCTGTTCATGTGCTTATGATACATTACTTTGAGCAGGGCAGACAGATCTGGGAGGGCCTGTAAGCAGTAGTATTTAGACGCAACACACAGTCTAACACCCGAGAGACCACAGGCTCTTTGTTCCCATTTCCTCTACTACAATTCAGGGCAGAGTTAAGGCACTGTCTTCTTTTATTTTTTTATTCAAGCACTCGTGGTTTACAGCTGAGAGGTCTGCAAGGGGCGGCAGAGAACAGTGTCTCTGGTCCAGGTGATTTGTCATTAGATGAGGTTCATTAAAGCTGACAGTGTACTGTTGGGCTAACTACTGATGTGAAACAGGGTCATGAATCAGGAACAGGCACAGCATGGTACACTCACAGTTGTAGTAATAATGCTTATGGATCCTGTTTTCTTTTTAATTCCACTGCATTTTATATTTTAAATGGGTTTCCTGTTCCACAAGGCTGTAAAGTTATTAGGAAAAATGGGGGCTATTTGTACAACACTGTATAAGATGAAATGCCACCTGCATATTCAGTTTCCACCTTATATGAAGTCAATTTAGCTTGAAGAGCACAAGTCAGCTGTGTGTGGTTTTATCCTAACTCTCCTTTTCTACTGTGACCATAAATGACTTTTGAAAACCTGCTCTTAAAGTCCAGCTTATCCAAAATGAGAGCTGGCTGACCTAATTTCTGGCGTTACTAGCAGAAGCTGATATGGATGAAGAGATTAGGTTTATACATACATACAGTTACATCTATTTGTGACAATTTCTGTGAATTTATTTTAATAGGCATGTCAAGCTCTGAGAAACAAAGGTAAACCATGAACATTGGCATCAGTATATGTGATTGCATTAAGGAAGTAAAATATTTGTATGACAACACAAAATGCAGACCTTTAAAACTGATGTGAGCATTTCCCTTTCTAAAAACCCAGGGTCATTTAAGATGCTAGAATAGACAATAATTGCATGGGTTTCCTTCAGGAACTCTGGCTTCCTCCCACAGTCCAATGACATGCACGTTATGTGAAACGGTGACTCTAAATTGCCTGTGGGTGTGAATATGAGTGTGAATGTGTTTGTCCGTCTGAATGCATTAGACCCGTAACAGACTGGGGACATGTCCAGGGTGTACCCTACCTACCCATGTGTGCTGCTGGGATAGACTCCAGCACTCCAGTGACCCTGAACAGAACAAACGGGTGTAGAACATGGATTGATGGCTTATGAGACACTGTTGAATATCAACATATAAATGAAAGAAATCAAACAAACTCATACAAGCATATATACAATATAGTATTTCCAAAATGGAGTGACTGCTTTGTTAATGGCTGTGTTATGGTATTTTCCCAACCACAAATTAAAAACTTGTCCCATTGCCTGTTGCCAAAATGTCAAGATTGTATTGAGGGGTACCTTCAAACTGACAAACGTTCCAACATCTTTGGTGGAGGCTAAAACCTGCTAGTTTTACGACTGACAATGCTCACTCTACCCAGGAATACACTTAATTGTATATGTCTTAATTTCAGCAGGTCTAATAACTCATAAGTGGCATTTCTTCCTGTGACAGAGTGGTGTCAGTGAGACTTAAAGCTCAAGGTGAACATTTTCTAAGTCAATGATTTTGACAAATTATGTGATTTTCTATGCAGTGTTTTTATTCTGCAATGAAAAACTTGTGGTACCCTTGTCAGTGTTTCTCAATGGGGTCAAGTAGGAGTAGTGCCACTGATTGTTGCCACACAGGGAGGGTAGAAAGGGTGATTGGTCACTTACTTGAGAAGGCTGTCTGACAAAAAACCTTTAAGGCGACCAATTAAACTCAGCGAGAATGTGCAAATAGAGAGAGACAGAATAAAAGAGAAAAGGAAAGGAAACCAGCACTATTTGCTGGTATTGACTTCGGACTGGGTGGCTATGACTTGGTCTGACAGTTGTACGGCCTTAGTGGGCCAAGGAACCCTGACGCTGAACGGACTGCTAATCATTAAACTTTAATTTTTTCTTCTATCGATGATTTGATGCTTGCTTCTTTTTTATTTGCCTTTAATCATCAACTCTTTTGTTTGTATGTACTCTGATCTTATTTGATTTCCTTCTCCATCCCTTGGCCTTTCTGCACCTTCCTACTTCTTCTACCCTTTCCTTCCTTGCCATCCCGATACACTTTTCCTCTCCAGCTGGGTTTGTGAAGTCGCCAATGTCTGAGACTAAGCTTACAGGGGACACCTTTGAGCTGTACTGCGACGTGGTCGGCAACCCCACACCGGAGATCCAGTGGTGGTATGCCGAGATCAACCGAGCTGACTCCTTCAAGCAGCTGTGGGAAGGAGCCCGTAAGCGGCGGGTATCCATCAACACGGCCTACGGCGCCAATGGGGTCAGTGTGCTCGGCATCACGCGTCTCACACTGGAGGACTCTGGGACCTATGAGTGCCGGGCCAGCAACGACCCCAAGCGCAATGACCTCCGACAAAACCCTGCCTCCACCTGGATCCGCGCCCAGGCCACCATTTTGGTGCTACAGAGTGAGTGGTCTATGTCCTTTAGTACCTAGATGATGAACAAACTTCAAATTCCCTGTCCCAATCACAAACCTCGTACAAACCTCTCAAGAGCCCACCCTCAACACAGCGCTCACTGGCCAGACAACAACAAAACAAATACCACTAATGTTATTTATTCATTTTCTTTTTTTTAGGTTGCTTTTTGACAATCGTTGGTAGAAAAAAGTAGTCTAAATCCCTTATATGAGTGGTTGCCTTTTGTGTTCTGTTTTCAACTCATTTGTTTTGGTAAATATTTATGTTCTCTACTAAACTCCCTGTCTTCCTCAAAATTCCTTGAGCATCTTGTTGTAAAGAACCACAAACCCAGGAACTTGACCCAGTCTCTATCTACATTTCTGTCTTTCCTCCCACAACCAAACCTTTGTTCTTGCTGTCTTGTGTGTCCTTTTACAAGATTCTGATCATTATCTTTTTCTCTGTATCCTAATTTCACCCATATCCTGTTCCTGGATTTATTTGTGATACTAATTCCCTTAACATTATGTTGTGTCTCCTGTGTTACGTGGATTGTTTTATTTACTCCAAAGCCCTGCCCTGCTAAATGCAGCGGAAATCTAGTGGTGCTTTGAAGTAATGGTGCTTTTGATTCGGCTTTCTTACTCTGGGCACAGTGTAAATGGGTCTGTAAGAAGACACAAGGAGAGATCCGTTAAGGTGTAAAAGAGTGATTCCTGCTGTCAACTCTTTCCTGATAAAAGCAAACATTTTCTGCTTTCAAATAATTTGTGTGTGGTAATCCAATAAAGGATCAGACCACGTGAGGGCCTTGAGTGTCTCAGTTCTCGTTCAGATGTGGCAGAGATTTCACTTTTACAAAACAGTCTCTGAGCGCTGTGTAACCTTGTGCCTTCTCAGCCATTAAGTGTGTGACTGTGAATCAGTAATGACATTATATCCTTTAACCCTCTGCTCTATGCACACAAACATTTAAACAAACTGAATTTCTGCTGGATCTTTCTAATCTGTACATGCTTCAGTACTCTGCCCAGTGGAGCACAGGGACATGTGGAATGTTGTTCGTCATAGTGAAGCTCTCTGAGGAGCTTAGAGGTGTTTGATCCTTGCTGGCTCCTCTGATTGGACTGACAAATTTGTATTTCTGTGTGAGCACTATTTGATAAGGTATAGGGGCTAATGTAATTTAAACTATTATAGGATGTGCAAAGGAGAGCAGCCGTTAACCTGCAATTCAAGTCCTTACTAAATATATTCTGTCATTACTGAGGAGTAAATGTCCGTTACATGCATGTAATATCATGCAAGTTATTACATGTACATAACAGGCTAATAATAGCTTGTTGATCTGAATTTATAGTTTGTAGCTGGGGTAACATGCCAAAGTCAGATTGTCTTGTTGTGGCCGTTTGTTTGATTTAGTTTGTGAATGTTAATCCCTCTTAATCAATGCACCCAGAATCAGTGTATGTATGTAGTAATTCATTCCCATTACAAAAATAGGAATCTGAGTAAGTTACTGTCACGTGTTCGACAAGGTAATGATACCAAAATATCAGTTCTTGTGACATAGTATGGATAATATACTGAAGATACATCTTTTTAACATTTAAATTACTTTCTAAATGTGCTCAAAGTGATACCCAAATTATCATTTGAGTATGAAACTCTCAAAGAAAATGTAGTTTTCTTATTAAAAGAATAGTTTGACATTTTTTGGAAATGTGCTGTTTTTGAATGAGAACCACTTCAATGTCTTGAGAGTTGATTGTTCTTCTCATCTAACTCCTTGCAAGGCAACAAATAAGCATATCCCCCAAAGAACACCAGCTGTTTCCAGCTTTAATTCGTGTATTCATGTAAAATACAACTGATTCCAGCGATGGCCAGTTTTCAAAACGTCTGTGGAAACTTCTCGAACCACTCTTGCATCATTGTTGGTCACGTTACACCTCAATATGGCTAAATACAGTTCTTCAGTGTCGCACTGGCTTTTCATCAGCCTTAAAGAAATCTGAAATTCCCATTAAAGTAATTAATTTAGCTGTATTTTGGTGAAATTTCTGTTAGCAATGTAACTGATCATACAAATAGACATCAGAGGAGTAGATTGTGGTGCAGGAATGTTTTTTCGAGGTTTCTGGGCGTGAAAAGCGTGAAAAGCTTTTCATATTTGGAATTCCCCGTGGCCCATATGCATTCAGGCTGAACACAGCTGTAAATTAGACACAAGAATGCATTGAAAATTGCATATCCTTATGAGCATGGGTTCAAACCATTTAGCTCAACCACGTGCTCAGGAGGCCCACTATTCTCTCTGTGCCAGCACAGTTACTGGGACACAGCTACTGGGACATCTCTCTGGCACTCCACCTTTTGCATTGTAATGTGCTACAGTATCGCTTTGCCTCTTTTTACAATGATGTAATGCTCCCCTAAATATAGACTCTGCCAAGTTGGTTTCTATGTCACTGCTATTCCGTTTAATAGATCTAATACATCTTGGCAAAATGTAACAGAATAAAGCTCTACTTGATATTCAATCAAATCTATTTATCAATCTGTCAGTTAATCGGATACAATATCGATCTAAATTTAGCGCTGCATTTCAGTACCAACAAGAGGAGAGAGCATCACGTTTCACTACATCTTGACTTATTTGGAGCAACATATTATGTTTCGTTACATTCTGATATGGCGATACATTATCCAACTGTTACCACATTTTAAGTTCTGACAAGGTACCCTACAAACAACCTTCTGGTAAAATTGCCTGTGGTGGACCACTGTGCCGTGTTTGCTAAATGTTAATTTATGTACCTCATCTTGTGTGTGTATGCATGTCTCAAAGATACTATTTATAGTACATTTGGTTCTGCTTGGAGGGGGGAGAGACATGTAAGGGGGGAGGGAAGCGATATCCCCTCAGCTATTCACTATGCAGCAATGCTAAAAGAAGGTGCCATGCATGCTAATAGAAGATACTTGCAGGTTTCAGTAGCCCGTCCTTCTCCTCTCCTCCCCAATGCCTTGCTAGTGTGGCCTTGCAGCAGCAGCAGCCGGTAGTAGGATTATGATGCTTCTCCTCTCTGCTCCTCCCCTCGGGGGCTCCATCGTTGCCATGGTTGGCCCGCCCTGGAGGAGGAGGAGGAGGAGAAGGAGGAGGAGGGGCAGAGCAGAGGAGGCTTCCTGCTCACTACTCAAGGCAGAGCAAAGGGCGCCTCGCTCTCAGATGACACCTCCTGCTTCCCTGAACGTCCTTGAGAAATGGACCCTGGTATTGTTTAGCAACCAGTGTGCTTAGAAATTTAGAGGGTGAAGTAATGTAGGTAGTCATTCAGCCGTAACGTAAAATGTCAAAGAACTGTTCAGTGTATATATCTGCAGCTCAGATCTCCATGTATATGGCTTTATTTATCACATCTATATTCTGAGGACATTTACATGCAAGCTTAGGATCAGCCATCTTGGAGAGTCCATCCAGATTCCTCTGTTAAAATGAAACATAAAACTGACTGCAGTTATCAGCTACGGTATATCTGCTATCTGACTTTGTGATTGTACATTAAGAGGATTAAAAAAAGCATCTATCAGTACAGTGCTCTTACTAGAGATAGGTATAATCAGTCAAATTAATATTTGATTCAAGGCTGGCCGATAATTCAATAAGATAATTTATCGTCTTTCAATGGAATTGACAATTTATCGAGATATTGTGATACACGATAAAGTCGTCTAAACTGATAATAACAAGCACATACCAACTACAATTTCTCAGTAAATCTGATCAAATTCAGTTAAATCAAACTATTGTCTTAATCGGATTACTCTGTATTTATGTGCATGCATGTACATTGCAAAAAAAGTGTATAGCTGCAAATAGTTTCTCTATTATTTTACTTGAAACTGTTATGGTCATTTTGCACTAAAGTTCTTAATTCAATGAGAAAATACTCGACTAAGTACTTAATTCACACGTATACAAAACATGCGCCTGTGTTTGTTTCATATAGACTATTTATTTAATAAACAACTAGAAAACAAGTTCATAAAGATATAAATCGTTGACATATATCGTGATGGAAGATTTTGACCATATCTTCCAGCCCTAAAATGTTTTGAATTTTTGTTTTTCTCAATATTAGAGAGACGTTTTGTTGGCAGTTTCTCCTATCCTCATAATGTAGATCCATCCAGAAATACTGCTTAATCACTTATTTTCTAAAGATACATATTGGATATAAGGCTTTACAGCTGTTTCATGTTCGCATTATTTCTTTTGTTTATTTGTTGTGTGCACTTTTGTCTTCACTACATTGACACCCTCCTACACAGATCATATAAAAACAGCATACACCCTGCAGCTACTACATCATGTGAGGGAAACATTTGAACTGTGTTGAGCCTCACTTCTGTGATAAGGTTTGACTGTCTCTGTCTTCCAGAACCAAAGATCAATGCCTCTGATCAGACCATCCTGTCAGCGGACAACCCAATCAAACACATCTCCCTGCAGTGTAACCTCACCACTGCCCACACGCCCCACAAGGAGAGCTTCTGGGTGAAGAATGGACAGGAAATCAAGAACACACGGACAGAGCTGAGGAACACAGCATACAGGTGACAAACAGCTTTGCCTCTATGGAGTAAGTAGGTAGGACAGATTTTGGGACAGAAAGTGCTCCCAGCAATGGAATGAGAATGTACCTACAATGTATCTAAATGTTTTATGTAAAATGGAAGTGGCTTTGCAAGTTAAAAATAAAACAATGCTGAGGTAGTCTTGCATCGTCCAATCTCAAACAGTGGGGGTCTGGAGAAAGTCTTGTGAGGAAATGTTGGAAAGCATGACCTTGCTGAGAAAAAAAAACAGCACACTGATTGGATCTAAGTTCAAAATAAGAGTGTTACTCACATTTTCAGAAACAGTGACTCGAGTTTGATGTTCTGTTTAGATAACTGTCAATATTTGCTTGTAAATGGGTCAGACCACATACAATAAGCCGCCAATGTGCATGTCAGGCACATTTTTCCCTATAAACATGGGAGAGACAACAACTCGTAAAAGTTTGAATATACGCATGTCATCTTCAAGCCGTTACTGAGGCAATTTATAAAGACATATTTTTCTAATGTTTGATGGAAAATGCTTTGCTAGAGGGTTGCGTTCTTTATTATGAACATCTTTTTAAATCTCCAGGACGCTATTGTTTGATATCAATGTTTAAGTAACTCCTGACTTTGTCACCTGTTTTATTTATTTATATTTAAGAAAATTCCAGTATATCACTACTTTAAGCCAATTGTCGATATTTACCTATGCATTTGATGACACAGAAACTACCATAACCTTAAGTAGCAACTAGTTGTTAGTTCCTGCTGTCACACAGTATAATCACTGGAGTACAAAGCTACCGCCGCCCCCGTAGACATATCAGACTCTCCCTAGGCACAAGATGAGACCAATTGGTCACTTCCTTGTCACATTACATCAGCAATTCTCTGAGGATTACAGCTAAAATGCCTGTAGTGCCCTTCCCTGTAAAATCCAGAGCTGCTGCTTCGTATGCCAACACGTTATCTCCTGTAGCTTTGTCGGCCCCTTAAGCGTTTAGTCCAAACTAATTACTATAGTTCAACTGAGGTTAGTTTACTTAAATAACTTGACTACTTACAGAGTAAGTGACTGGTAAATGAAAGTTATTGAATCAGTTTGTGTTTTGCATTTTGTTGTAGAATCGTTAAGTCGCGGGCAGATGATTCCGGGGAATACATGTGCGTTTACACATTTGCTATGGCACCGAATGCAAATGCTACAATCGAAGTAAAAGGTAAGATTTCTTTTAACACACAACCTTTCACACATGCGTGACACAAATATCACAGAAAATGCCAATGTCTGACAATTGATTTACTTCACGATGTATTCAAATTCTGAAAAAAGCCCTGGTTGTAGATTTAGCTTTCCCCTCATCATCTGTGGTTTTCTACTGAGAGATGGAGAGATAACAGTGTCCCGCAAACGCCAACCATCCAAAGCAGTGTGAAAACGGTTCATGTCGACAAAGATTTGAATTCATCCTGTGCAGTGGTGATGACGAGGCAATCCTGGGGCTGTTGTCACTCTTGGCTTTCACTGAGAAGACAGTATAGCAAAATGGACAGGCACTGCGTATGCGGACCAAAGCCTGCAAACACCAAGCCCACTAGGAGGCATCCATAATAAAGGCAGTTATACACTTATGAACACTGAATTAAACTGACGGTTTAAGGTTAGCTAATTACTTTAAGGTAAAAGTACAGAAAGTTAACTGGGACAGTCGATGTAAGAGAAAGAAAAAAAACCTAGTCAAGGAACTACTGTGGGTTTCATTCAAGCTGACAGCAAAGCCATCAACTTGAATAAGGAATATTTTTTGAGAAAGGGCAAGAGAAACCCTGTTCAAGAGAAGCTTGCCTGTGTGTAATGCTTAAGCCAATTTGCCACGGCATAGCTATAGTGCATACTGAACATGCCCTGGCTCTTATTCCGCGGCTGTCTTCGAGCGCTGCCTGATTGCATAACATGGGTGATGACCGTGTGTGTTCTGCCTTCACTGGATTGTGAGATGATGGGACTCATCGGCATTCAAACTGAAGTGTTCTCGCCATCACTGAGCTTTAGGCCTCTGACTTGATGTCTGTCCCCTGGAGGAAAAAGTCATTTCCTAAACTAAACTGATGATGCATGCCCTTTAAATAGGCCATGGATGTCTTAAAACACATTAAAATATCGTACGATTTTAGAGCCGGTACTGGCTCTAAACAAAGCATTTTCTTCACTTCTTAAATACTCTTGTGATTTGCTAGAGGTGTTTGAGATCGTGTGTGACCCAGGTAGCAAGCCCACTGTTCTGCTAGCCAGCTTTGCACTGCGCTTCTGGCAGCAGTTCACTGAGATCCCTCGCCTACAGTGTCCTTGGCACGATCATTCTTGCAGGACTCAGCTCAGAGGCAACAGATGGAGGGTTCTGTGATGTTGTAGGATTAAGGCTCTGAATCCGGTCCCAGCCATCTCTGTGGCAGTAGTGGAGTTTATTGTCTGTGATACTAAGCTTACCACAGATACATATTTAGTACCTAATTTTTCTCAAAGTTTGTTAAATGTTGAGTACGTTGTGCCGACAAATTCACATTTTCACCCAGAAAACCAATATTGACGGTCCAAGTTTACACAATTTGACTTAAATCATCAAAATCAAAACAAAATATAGAAAGAAGGATTCGATTGGATGTCTTTTTAACATCTGATCCATCTGATCCATTTTTGTTCCTATTCTTTCTGACAGCTCTGACCTTGCTTCTCCTCACACGCCCTTCTCACATTCATACGCCACTTTATCTCTGTCTAGCACACACAGATTGATAATCACTGTAAATGTAGTCAGCAGTGTGAAATGGAGGTTTTCTGCCTTTTTTAGCACCACTCTGAGGGCGGTCTCTATGCTGTCTGTCACCGTGATAATACAGTCAGGATAAGGCACAAATGAGCTTGGCCACGCCCCTGCTCAGTGGGCACGTGTGCACCATAATTAGAGTGGGGTGATGTCACCAAAGAGCTCAGACCCCTCCTGCTCTATTATCTATGCGCAGCTGAAAAATGCTCACTCCAGGCCTCTCTCTTATCCTGCTTAATTGCATGGAAGGAATTATTGTAATTTTGAGGATTAGTGGAAAAGCAGGAACAGCTATCTTCCTGATACTATGCAGAGTTACAGGGAGAGTCTGTGTCTCACCTTTGGGAAATACTGTGTTCTATTGATGGTTCAATTTGACTTGGCATCTGTTGCAGCGCTTTATGACATATGCCGGCATTTATTTAATTTCTAACCTTTGTGTTGCATTTTTATCACCAGTTTAATTCATTAATCAGAGTTAATTTACACCGTTTTCCTTTGGCTCAAAATCTCTTTTGTGGGATTCATAGTGGAATTATTCTGAATGGGAACATCTGGAACCGCTCATATCATACTGATCCCTCTCTTCCCTGACCTCATTATGAATTGTATTGAAATGCTTTTATCTCAACCAGAGTGATATTCTCCCTTGCTGAGGTTTTGTGGTTGGGTGTACGTGTTAACTCAATAACTGTACACTCAAGATTATCCTTTTTTTAAATGAATAATTGTAGTCCAGCCCTACTCCTGAGCAAACCCCTGTTCTACTAGACTCAATTTAGTTTAAAAAATATGGTTTCTTTCATCTATCTTTCTGATATGCTTAAAAGTCATAATGGATTATTTTTGTCTATATTTTAAGGGGAAACACCCCAGGTGATTAAGGGGGATACTAAATATATACATAAATAAATGACTTATAAATGTCACCATGAAACTAAATGCCATGAAATTACCATGAAATTATCTTTTTGCAATACAAGTTTTCTGTAATTGTAGGTTTAAAGATGCATATGAGGCATTATATAATGCTATCAATTAGTGAATGTAGGATACATCTACAGTTTCAACTAGATAGAACACCTACATGTGTATTTTGGAGGATTTCTTTCCACTAGACTGAATAAACAGATTTTATGGAAGCAAAATGCCCAGGGTGTCTCCTTTTAAACTTATCAGGTATCAACTACTAAAACAAATAAGCTGCTTCATTGTATCAATATTGTTATATAGTCTCTTAATTACACTTCTTCTCTCTTAAATAGACATCTGAATAACACAAATCATTACCATAGCCAGAACAGCCAATCATGTTTTCCTTATTCATGCCATCTGGTAGGAGTTAAAACATGCCTTTGAATGTCTTGCTTCTGCCAACTCAGCTAATGATCCATTTTATTTATTTATTTTACCTTTCCAGCAAAACCTGATGTCACTGGCCACAAGCGAAGTGAAAATAAGAACGAGGGGGAAAATGCAATGCTTTACTGCAAGTCTGTTGGTTACCCACATCCCACCTGGACATGGCGTAAAATGAACGGAACATCATCCACGGTATATGCACATTCATATATAATATATACATATAGGCCTACTGTATATATACAGTATATGCATTTTAAAATGGAGACAGAGAGGCAGCTATTTAGGTACAATAGAGAGCATGGCATATATCTTCTCCAAATTAAGCTTTTTTTCTTTACATTTTCAATGTAATCAACTTTGAGAAATGGTCACTGTGTTCCAGGACATTGACAACTCCACTGGGCGCTTCTTCATCACCATCAGAGACAACTACACGGAGCTCAACATACTGCACCTGGATATAAACAGTGATCCTGGAATATACCAATGCAATGCTACTAACATGATAGGAAACACTGCTGAGACCACTATACTTCGGGTGCGCAGCAACCTGGCACCGCTTTGGCCTTTCCTGGGTGTGCTCGCAGAAATTATCATCCTAGTAGTCATCATCGTTGTGTACGAGAAACGCAAGAGGCCGGACGATATTATTGATGGTAAGTAAGACTTTTCCTCTGTTATAAGCAGTAAGCACTAATAAGTAAACGATGAAAATATGAAAGTAGATATGACATTATTTGGGGTCAATTTACAGCATTCCAATTTGAAACTTTTGAGAGGTTCAAGTTTAAATTTGTCTGGTGTCTGATCTTTGCTTTTAAGGAAATGCAATATTTTATAAATACATTACTGTACATACAGCCCTGAAACGCAGATAAAGGCTAAGTTTGAATTATGGTCGATCATTAAAGATTTGCTTTGAACTATACGATAAGAAATTAGTACAATAAATCACAGAGTAACTCTCTTTTCCAAAATAACAATGGCTGTAAGGTTTAATGTCATCAAAAGAGGAGCCCATTCGATTTTAAGCTACTGAGATGTTAAAAGATGCAAGAATCACAAGGTTGCATCTGCTCTCAGAGGAGATCTGTAGTGGCAAACTGTCTATCAGAGGGCTTGCTTCTCGAGCGATGTGGCGACAGGAGAAAAGGAGAACATCGTCATGTATAAGCCACATATAAGATGCATATGAATAATTTATAAATCTACATAGGTACATACGTATACAACAGAGGGCACACGGCACACGTTTCCAAGGGTTTGGCTATCTATGTGCAGTGCTAAATGCTAATGGTAACGGCACGTGTTTCCATGTTGATAGCAGTGTACCAGTGTTCATAAACGTGAGGTTATCAGCCTGTAGCTATAACACATATCAGTCCGTCTTATGTAACTTAATTGGTTACTATTCTTTTCCCCTTCACTTTCTTTCCAAATGGCAACTTAATCTAAACGGGTGGTAAGTGAGATATCCTGCATGGTTTTGGAGATTTTCGTCAATGTGTATGTTCTTACGAGCCTACAGTCCATCCAAAACATTAAGATCTTTGCTGACATTTGAATACAGTATAAAGTGTATTTCATTTATTGTGTAACGAACATGTGTCTTCATTTCCCTTTAGGAAATTAGGTTGAACCCTTAAGATCCGACATGTTTCCACAGGAGATAGTCAAATGTTTTACATGGATTAAATCTTCAAAAAGCCATAATATTGATATTAAAAGCCCGAGCACAATTTTTTTAATAAACATACAAATATTTTTGTTTTTAAAAATGCTTGCCTGTACTAGTATTATAGCAGTCTTAATGTTACAGCCCAACCTAATCATGTGCCTGAAAGAAGTGAAAAACAATTAAAGCATACACCTTCAGGTGTGGGACTAGAAGCTAAAGGGATCCACTTTGACTGTGTTCACAAAAAAAAGAACATTCCTCAAAATTAAATTGTACTTTTCCACATTCAAATCCAAACTGCCTGCATGCCTTTTTTCAGTGCCACGCATATTTAGGTTAGCTGTGTCCCCTGCTTGCTGATTACCCCCTTCTATGTTTATGATAACATGATGATGACGACCTAAGACTTAAAACAAAAACCCACAACTTTTTTCATCTTTTTTTACACACTGTAGATGGGCATGTAGACACATCTAGCCTAGAAATATTAAGGCTGTAAAGTATTAATTCAATAGGTACTTTACTGTTATTCATACGTAAATGTGTAGTTCTCTTAAACAGGATGCAATGTAATCTATAGAATAAAAGAAAACACTTTAGCATTACGGCGCTACTTGGCTGTTGGAACACAACACACACCTCATAGTTCCCTTACTGTATTATAAGTGAGGTTACATCCAAGTGTCTGCAGTCTGGGTCTGAACATTATGCCAAAATATCAAAGACACTAACGTGGCCAAATAATTCAAAAGTAAACACAGGAAGGAAAAATAATGAATTATGGATTTGGTTGATTCTGTCAACATACATAACCAATTTGTGCATTTATTCTACCTAATGTTGTTTTTGGTCTAGATTTCCCTGCATAAGATCAGCTTTTCCATTTTACCAAAGCAATGGCCCGTGAGCTCCAGGAAGCAGACAAAACCACACGATAAGAATGTGACAAGATGAAAATGTCTGGAAAGCCCAGAGGCGTTTCCAGTCACCACAGGTTGTGTTTGACCTCTACTCATGTGGCTTTGTCTTCTTTTCATTTTGGAATAAAACATGAACACAAGCTACATACAAAACCTCAACTAATATGAATCACTCTAGACTCTACTGCAGAATTCAGCTTCAGGGTACATCTCGCTTTGTATTTACCTACCGTGGGAGTTGTCTCAAATTGTAATTGTAGTTTAAACAAAACAAGATTTATTTAATCAATTGTGTGAGGAATATTAAATAAATGAACTTCTTTGCGACGACAATGTCTTGAAGTGTTCATCAGGTGTGATGCTCCATTCTCTTCCTCTTAACTCCACACATCTACACTTTAGGCAATCACACAGAATGGCTTAGGGTGACTGACTTACAATGTGCCATTTAATGTGGTTAAAAATAGTTTAAATTAATGCTTCATAATCAAAATCCACTTATTAACCATTAATGAATATAAATATCAGTTGCAATTACATAATATGAACATATGAACAAATTATGTATTTTTACTAAGTGCTGTAGATCAGTTTATAAAAGCTACTGGAACCCATTTCTAAAGTTGGAAATATATTATTAATCACTGTCCATAATTTAATGTAGAATGTATTTCTGTACCGAACCAATAAGACACTATGGTGGTTTAACTGCATCTATACTAATTCCTCATCTCCAATCAAATTACATTAGTTTATCATATAACATTATCTGTTTGTGACCTGTTAATATACTTTTAAACCAGATCATTAGAAGAAAACAAATGTTTACTACAATATGTATGATTACATGCACAAACACGAACAACATAGCTCAAGTAAGCACTTTGCATGCCCTCTAGTTTGGTTTTATCTACCAGAAAAATGAAGCGATTAAGGTGGATTATATTTGCCATGTTTATGTCATTCAAATCAGGAATGAGGACCCCCAAGCTCACGATGCACAGCCTCTCTAAAATCTCCTTTTAGCATCCTGGATTCCCAGGGGTTTTGGCCCCTGTCTGCGTGCATTATGAATCCTGGTCTCTTGATGGCTTTGCTGTGTTTGAACACTGTTATACTCCAAAGCCGAGGGCTCTGAGGCAGAGGCTGACATTTCTACTCTGTGTTTCAAAACCAGTTGCTAAAATTACAAATTTTGCTGTGTGATGATTTGCTAAATCCAAACAAATCATGCAAAAAAACTTGAATAACTTACACAAAAATAAGTGAACGCACTACAATGATTAGCAATGTTCAACCGTCAATCTCGCACAGTAGAAACCTGTTATTTGTTGTGTGCTTGCAAAGGCATTATAGTAAACATAGCTTTCGTGGTGTGAGGTGTGAAAACGGTTCCTCCTCCAAGTGATCACAGAACCATGTGTTTTGTCTAACATTATAACTGCCATAATCTGCTCCATATTACTGCCTTGGAATGCTGCTAATGCTGAGTATCTCCGACTTTTAATTGCATGGAAAATATCTCACTGTAACTGGTTACTTCCCTGTTGTCACATTTCCATCTGTATGTCATACACCAACCATCTTGTCGACCCTCAAGGCTGTGTTTTTTGTTTTAACTAACTTGTCACTCAATGCAACAATGTTCACAAGTTCCTCTTCCTGCAGTGTTTCTTACTGTTACATTGCACTGTTTGTTATGTATTGCACTGCTGTGTGATGAGTGAGAATCAGAGAATTTCATTTTGTAGTCCAATTGACAACATTTCTACTTAAAATATGTATTTTTCTAAATTGCATGGTGGCAATCTGAACGGAATTAATGCTGCGTAAAGAGATATTATCCACTGTGCACTGCAGATAATTGATGCAGGGATTCATGTTTTTATGCCAAGTCAGTCACAATGTCACACCCATGTACACCCATGTACCCATGTGTCTGCAGTCTAGGTCTGAACATTATGCCATACTCGGCTCTTTCAAAATCACTCTGAAATTGCTGAGTGTAATTAAAAGATGGCTTTAAATGAGCCATCTGTAACCCTCCTACACATATGCTTAGTTTGAAATAAACAGGGACCCCATGGATTCAGAGAGCATACAAGGTTATGTTTTAAATACTTGGCGTTAAAGATGTGGTTATTTAAGAGACCATACCAGAATGTTTTCATTTTTCACATTTCGGCCCTTATACTACAAATGTCACAGCCATTAGCAGCTTTTAGTGACCGAAAACCTTTTTTAATGCAAGAGCCTCCTAAATTCTGTGTCTGCTGCTTAGTGCTTTCCTTCTGAGGCTTGTTCAGCAGCTGACTCCCATGCCTGTGATGTCAGAGCTTCCCACCAGTGCACGACTCTGCCACACTAGTATTCAAGTATTCAAAGCAATCAGTGCTTTCATCGCACAGTATTTGTTCCTTTAAGGATTTTGTAATCTCTCGTAGATTTCAGGTTTCTGAAAGTGGATTTATATGAAAATAAAGTACATATATTTTGCAGTAATTGTGCTGAAACATGCAACACGGATATTTTGCTTTTCTCATATTTTGCTTCTTTGTTCTGCTTTTTGTCTTGCTCTCTTCTCATGTCAAAGATGATGAACCAGTCGTACCAACGTAAGTAAATAAATATTCCTATTTCTACATATATGATCTGTACAGAAATACTGGGATTTGAATCGCTGAATTACCTGTAGGTCACTAAATCATAACTCGTTTTCTTTCCGTAGGAAAACAAATTCCACAAACAACCACAAGGACAAAAACATTCGCCAGAGGAATACAAAATAAGCAATTTACTCAAGTAAGACACTGTTGTAGGGGATGTGGGCTAAATATAGAACTCACTGTGAGGATTATCCATGGTCACGCCTTCTCTTGATTTTCTCTTCACAGACAAAATGGCTAAACTGCATTTTTGACAACATGAAGGTATCAGAGGTGGATAGAGCTCCGGGCAGTTTCGAGAAAAGCAAATCTTGTCTCATTTTATGAGAAACAATATCAGCATAACACTGGCAACAAAAAGAACATAATGGCTGTCTTAAGCATGCCTTATTCAGTCTTGCGAGGAGATTTCAGGATGACGAATAATGACGAAAAACCACCACAAAGGTGTACACATTTTTAATGTGCTGTTGATGTCTCCTTTATTAATTTTATCATACCCTCAAATGAGGTGATCCCTTTTGTATTACATATCATGTACAATGCATGCAAGATAATTACGCAATAGGATACTCAGAATAGACATTTTCTGTTGTTATCCCTCGTGTGGCTTTTTTTGCATCTGAAATGACCTATGTTTTTTATGGAGTTATCCTTATAATACATTATTATTATTATAATACATTATATATATATATATATATATATATATATATATATATATATATATATATATATATATATATATATATACATATATGTTAGTTTTATTCTTGAGAATTTGTACAGCATATCATTGTCAGTTAACTATGTTTGATTTTGTGACACTGAGTCCACTTTATTGTGAAGCAAGGGCTTCAATGGCAGTATTTAAATTTAATTGAGAGTGATTACAGAAAATGACTTATGTGTGTTTAACTATTTAAACAAAAAGTGTATTATTATTTTTTTCTTTCCAGAGTAACTTAGGTGTCTTGTATATGTTGAAGTATGAGTGTTCAAATGATAGGAAATCTTTAAAAAATATTTTTTTTATATTTCCCAATTTCATTAATTGGTTTATTTTTGTTTTTCTCTAACTGTATAGCATGGCTATAATCCTATGCAATATGTATTCTTAAATAGATATATGGAGGGCAGTTTGTTTTACTCAGTGAAGCTTTAATATTGTGGGATCACTTGGAAGCTGGCATAGCAAAATTCACTGCTGTAGCTGCATGACTCCTCTTTCAATACAATGTATCCATGTGTGTTGCGGTGGAAATGGACCTGCATTAAGGTGGGAAAAGAGGAACCAGAGTATATAGCCACGATAAAACATATGAGTGAGACCAATATTTTTTTTTCTGAATAAAAAATGAAAAATTGAATCCAGATTTATTTGGTTTTGGAAGTTCTTCCTTTAACCACCTACATCCCAAACCATCAAAGCATCGTCTTCAGGCCACATACAATAACAACCAAGGTGCAACATTTTAAACAACATCGGCAGCCCAGCGAGAAACATTCCAACACGAGGCACTGCCTACACAAAGTATACGAAAATCACATTGCACTGGATTGACCTTTCTGCCTTCAGCGTTCACTGAGATTCTTCACTCTACAAGCAGTTTCTTCAGCTCACCTTCCACTTCCTCCACAAACGCAGGAAAGCTGGGATCCAGCAGACAAACACGCAGGATGGGCTCCAAGTCACCTTGTGCCAAAGAAGCGTGGCGATATACTTGAGGAAGAGTCACAGGAGTCTCTCCTAAGATGTGCTGTGGAGGGTCCAACAAATACTGCAGTGAATTTAAAAAGAAGAACAAATCATTGGGAAATGTCTGTTAATGTTCATAATTGTGAAAGTAAATTTACTGAACACCCTGCATCTCATGAAGTAAAAAGAAACAGTGCTCCTTAGTCAAAGTTACACAAAATTACAATGAATATGTCGCACGTAGGATGTTCAATGTTGTTCACTGAACAATCACTACCTGGGTAAGACACCTGATGGACAATGACCCTTGGACAACCTCAGGATCAACTTCCACAGCCTTTCCCTTACAATTCTGCTGACACACAAAAGAAGAAAAATATTGGACCAACACAGCATGACTCCACAGGGTTAAGAGGCCAATCGATGGCTTCATTACTAATAGAAACATATCCACCCCTCAAAGCCCTTTCATCTGCTCTGTGAACTCCTTCAGTATGTCTGTTGCCTAAAGGTCACATTCAAGCCCGTGGCAGAGTCCATTCCTTCCTCTGTCCTTCATGTTAAATGCTGTCAGCCAGACGGCTGGGTTGAAGTTTTACTCAGTATCCAGACACTAATTAAACATTTGCTTTTAGGGTGTTCAAGTTTAAAAGTAAATAAAAGGCTGCTCATGAAATGAAGGATAATGTCTATGATACAGCACCAACAATCTCATCCCTAGAGTGTAAACTTCAACCGGTTAAATGCTAGCATGTTGTTGTTTGTTATTAGCTTTGAGACAAAAGTGTATGTCTTAATAATCAACAATTTGACCATTAAAGGCAATAGGAACAAATTCCTTAGGTGCTAAAAGGGGTATGCCACTTTGATACTTGTATTTATTCTGTATATTAATTATATTATTATTCTACATTCCTGTCGGAGCGTGTGTGTTATGGGTGGGACACGCTGTATCCTACACCATATGTTATATTGTGATTGGCTATTGATACAAGGTATTCTCTATCTCAGTCGACCTACTGTAGCTGTAAGGTCACCTCTAAGAATAACAGTATTGTAAATAGCGCCATCTAGTGTCATGTAGTAACCTGACCACAGCACTGAAGCACAATTAGAATCAGAAACCATTTATTAACCAGGAATGTTTACACAAACGTGGATTTTTCCTTGGCGGAAGGTGCATAACATTAGACATGAGACGTTAGACGAGACAAACAACAATCAACGACAACAACATTACAATGAGTATTAAATGAAATATAAGATAAAGTGCTCAGACAAACAGATAACGTTAATGTAAAGTGTATGTTAATGTGAGATGTGTGTTTAAGTATGAAGTGTGAAGGGATGTGCAGGGGAGTGACCGGTAAGACATACTGTTGATTAAGCAATCAGTACTGACTATACAACTTCAACTATGGCATTTAAAATGATGCTGAAATATTTTTTTAATTCACAAAATATTGTACAATAAATGGTGACAGAGGAGATGAAGGTCTCACTTTCTAACAAACAAAGACTATGCCAGGAAAAAATGCAATAGCTTTTTGATACTGTATAGCCAGTATGATACTGTTATAGACCTTATTCAGGCCAGGTTTCATTTTAAACATACACACAAATCATCTGGGTGTTAGTGCTGGTTACAATACATACATTTTATTGATTAAATTGTAAAGTGGGAAACCTGTCTCACTGGTGCAGAGGCCTCAGCAGGGGACTGATTAGGGGACAATGAGGTGTCATCCTCAGTGGTGAAATACATGTACTCCGTCAGTTTCTCCAAAGCACTTGAACACTCCTCTATTCCATCAAACTGCATCCTCGTCATGCGGCTCTCTCCCTGCAAAATTCCACAATCTGTATTTGTCAATCTAAATTGTGCCAATGAAAACACCAGGGTTTGTCTGTTGCTTTTGTTAAATCAACATCTAATTAAGTAAAAAGAAGACTTCCAAATTCAATGTTCAGGCAATGCCATTCACCACAGTACCTGAATTAACAGTATTGAAAAAAATCCAAACCTAGACCACTAGTCGTTGCTTTTAATTAGTTATAGTGTAATTAATACAAGTAATGATCTCGAGCGGGAAATAAGTTACTAGGACAGAACTAGAAAAAATACTCCCAATTGTGTGATTGCAATGCATCTCAAGACTCACATTCACGTTATATCGAAATATCAGGTTTTCAGATTTGTGTTGTATTTTGACACAATCAGACCCACAGAGGAAAGGGATTGCATCCTGAGAAAAGACAAAAGAACAAATGTTTTCAGCAGCCAAGACAGGAAACAGTTTTTCATCCATAGGCTACATTAACTCAAGGATAACATATTAAAACATTTTGGGGATATTTATGAGAATGTATAATTGTCTTCTTTTGTACTGCTCCTAGTAAAAGCAGCTTCACTTCCACTTATTCTAAAATAGTTACCTAAAACTGTCTGCAGGGGTCTCTATTTACTTAATAACCGCAGAGCCTCAGCTTTGAGGCTTACAGATAGCTTTTTCACACAGGGAATCAAACAAGCACGTGGACAACAATAGCCTAATAGTGTGATCAGCCTATTTTGTTAAATGTGCTTTTACATTTTACTTTGAAAATAACAATGTAGGTATATCAACAGGATTTTCCTTTGATCAATAGCACTGCACCATGCAGGAAGTAGGTGCTCTACTATCCTGTCGCACATCATTCCACATCCAGTGTTAATAATACACATTTTTGAAACCGATGGCATTATCATGCTTTGTAATTTAGTAATAGTAAGTTCATCGAAGTATCTCAGGTTATAAAGATGAAAAAAAACTGTATTTCTGGAAATCTAATTATAGAAATAGTATATAATTAAGACTTTTTGTGGATACAATTTTTTTCTGTGGGATATTCAAATGCTTTATTACACACTAATTACGAAAATCCATTATTGGATTTAAATGTTCAACTCAAATGCAAATGTAGGTGACCAACTGTACAGTTGGAAATTAATTAAAGGAATAATCTGAATAAATGTGTGTAGACATCTATCAAATGTAGATGTTCTCAGACAAGGCAGGAGGGGTCACTAAATGGTTTGAGGACTATGCAAATTATGTGAATCATATTTTATGGCCTTCAGCTCCCAACCCAGTTGAAAACATATTGGTATTTGGACCAGTGCCATCCTCATCATCATCACCAAAACACCAAATGAGGGAATATTTATTGGAGGAATGGCGTTTCATTCAATTCAATTCATTTTGTAAAGCCCAAAATCACAAATTTGCCTCAGAGGGCTTAACAATCTGTACACATGCAACATCCTCTGTTCCAGGACCTCATATCGGTTCAGGAAAAACTCCCCCAAACACTCTCCAAGCACTCTGCCATGGAGGGCTGAATCTGCTCTGGTGGCTTCTAATGGTCAGTAGTTTTGATAGAACACTTTATGTTGTTTTTCTCCTTGAATTGTCAACATCTCAACATTCTCAGTGAGAATGAATGTCAGATTCATATGTACATTTATAAGATGACTGATTTTACTTTGTTGGGTGATACAAATCAGAAGTACCCATATCTTAAGGAGAGCACTGGAGCTCCCCAGTAACCCATTGATTATCTCTAATAAAGCAAATTTCAGTTGTGTTCAAAGACAATTCCAACTGTCTCCTTCAGACCGTATCCTGTAGCCTATAAGCGCAAGCTCTCTGTATTGAAAGTTCCTTAGCATTCACTGCACCAAACTAATAGACCAGTCTATCATCCTCGGTGAAAGCTCTCTGCAGTCTGACCTGAATATCTGGCTCGACACCCTGGCGCAGCAAGATAGCCGTGTCACCTGCCACAACTCCATTACTGAGACGTTGAGTAGTCCGTCACATTTCTGTTGTCTGTAGGGCAGGAAGTTAACTTTTGTTTATGTCTGAAGGCCACAATAATTGGTAAAAGCTCCAGATTCATGTTCTACTTTCACAATGGGGTTACCGGTTGAAGACGTTGGCTGAACCCCACTGGTTGTGGCTTTGGTCATTTATTTTTGTCACGTTATTGTCCACAACTGGTCTTGACCTATTTGTTGAATTAAGATGTACATTTAGTGATCCTGGTTTGTATTTTGTATTTTCCTCTGTTGCCTGCCTGTTTTTGGACTAGGGCTGCAACTAACGATTATTTTAATAATCGATTAATCGGTTGATTATTTTTTCAATTAATCGATGAATCGGATAAAAAAATGTTTTTATCAAAAAAGCGTTCATTTCCAACCCTTTATTCAAAAACAGAAGTGACAGTGCAAAACATCTTCAGAAAGTGCACAAACAGGTTGCTCCTTGAACATCCCTGAGCTGTTAATTAAAACAACAAAATGGACTAACACTAAAAACATACACATCTATGCTTTACATCTGCCAAATGTGAGCCCTTTTTACTGTAATTGATCCCTCCAGAGGCTGCATTTAGCATACCCTGCGTTATCAATATGTTTGAAATACTGGGACAGTGGGAAGCTGTACTGCTCCATATAGAGTCCTCTTCCTTAAACTCTTTCATTCTGGGTCTCTTATGACCACGACGTCACGTTGTTGGCTAAGCCCAACTACGTGATTTGCTTCATTCTACTTTGAGTAAAAAAAACCTGCAGCCAGATCCACCGGTGTGCCGGTTTAACGTTAACGAGTGACAGCGTGAACTGAACCAGACCGGGGGGTTACGGCATGTTTCATCACGTTACGGTTTTTTACAAGCAAGACTGAACTGTAACGGAACATAACGTAACTTTAACGACAATACACAACCCAAACACGTTAGCTAACGCGATAGCAAGCTGACTAGCTTCCATTAAAAACAAGTTTGAGGAACATGAAGACGCTGATTGGCCAAGACTCGACTTGTCAAAGATCTTCTATTTTTGAGAACATCACAACTTCAGCTTTTCTCGTGTCTCACTCCAATCTCAGAAACGCTGGCCGGCCAGTTGCTCTGCTCCGCTCTTTTTTTTCTTCTCCGCGACTTATTGCCCAGCGTAATAATCGCGCGACACAACGAATCGAGAATGAAATTCGTTGATAACACTTTTGATAATCGATTTTTATCGATTTTATCGATTTGTTGTTGCAGCCCTATTTTGGACTGCATCAGTAAGTGTATTATGTGTCATTAAATCATTGAACACTACCTGCTGGCTCCCTATCAGTATTTGGGTCCAAACTGTTTTTTCTCAATGTTCTTTTTCATATATTTGCACTTTATTATTATTATTATTATTATTATTATCTGTATTCACTTTATGTTGGACAGGAGAGAGACGTTTTGTCAACTCTTCTGAATGTTTGCACATGTGAAAGAATTGACAATAAAGCTGACTTTGAACTGCTGTTTCCGAATTGTGATACTACACCAATTTAAAAAGTATGATTTCTCTGTATACATTTTTGTCAACATTTTGAATAATCTATGCTTATGTTATTTTGAACCACAACCATGTTGATTTTATTAAATTGTATCTATTGCTAATCTTTCAGAATTTATATCGTATCGAACCCAAAACCGAGGTCTTTTTTTTAATGTTTCCTCTTTATCCTGAAGGGTAGGAGTCACAATGAATTTATAACATCCATTTGAAATATGTTACAGTTCTACAGTGAAATGATAGAACTGGAATCATCTATCAAGTAAATAAAAAGTATGGTATTAAATCATATCTAAAGTTTCTGAAAGCTGTAAATAAAGAAGTTAGTTAGAATAGCCCTGCTAACCACCAAACATGCAGTGTATCAGGATCTGTAAAATAAGGCTTAGTCTCCATCATAGCAGAACATGGATGGGAAAACCCAAATTAAATTAAATGGTAAGTCTAGCCACAGTCTTCTTACCAAGCTTTTCTGTCCTTGCATCACTAGCAAGTATCCAGAATTCACAATTGTGAAGAACATTTCTGGTTCGTTGCCATTTGCCTCAAAAACCTGGTGAAAAGAAAAGAGATTATTAGCTGGTGTAAAGTTAGTGAGCAATTGCTTTTCCTGATCAACTCATAATGGGTCTATCTATTCATGTTTTTGGGGAAAACAAATGTGTGCTTTTTCCAAGTTAAGGTAGCCTAAATAAGACAATCCATGAGCATTGAGCTACACAGGTCTTTCTGATCTGGTTTTATAAAATCACGAGTGTCTAGAATATAATATTTTTTGTATTAATTGGTGGAAAAAATACAACAAATAATGAGATTATGGTTCTTGAAATGGTTTACTTTGTCTGACCCAAGGTTTCTCACTTAGTGTTACAAGAGGCATCTTCATTAGACATTTGACATGCCACCGCAGCAAAAGCACATTTATAAATAATCAAATTGATGGCTGAATTCCATTTTGCTGTTTGGGATTCCCACAGTGTTGTGCATGTTGGCTCACTGCTGCACTGTCATTGCTTACTGGGACACTTCAAATAAAATACATCCATCGTTAATGTGCAGATGCTATCCCTTTTAAATTGTTTTGATGAGGCAACTGTTGTATTTTCAATCTATTTCTGGAGTTCTGTTTCTTTGTCTTGAAGTGTGTTTTCTGTTTTTGCATCAGTGAGTACAAAAACTGAATTTAAAACAGGGCTGGGAATTACTGCAGAACTGCTTCAAACAAAGGTCTCATCAGTTTACATAATTTCTCTCCAACATAAAGTGAAAAGGCTCTGAATTATTTTTGTATAGATTCTGTAGCTGTTTTTCCTCATTTTAACATATCTAACATAATTACTTAAGTTTTCTGACTGTTACTCTGGCAAACTAAGCATTTTCAGTTAATTGATTTGAACTCTAAAAACATGGTGGGGATGAGCTGTTTAGCTTCCAGAACGTGTCTTCTCTCAGACTAGTGAAAAGAAAACATCCAAAATATATATTGAAGTTTTTATCTTACTACACTTTGTGTATTTCCATCTGTGGACTTGTCCTAAATTTACCAAATGTGAGCATTAGATAATGCCTCATTTGCATTTGAAAACTTTTAATACAAAAAAGTTGTGCGGCAGTTTCATAGTTATGAAGTTATTGCATAGTGGAATTTTGCCGTACAATGACCATATTATCTCAATTACTTTTTCACTTACTCTGGCCAGAACTTTCCCTTTCTGTAATACTTAGCCAACATAAAGCAAACTTTCCAGTCATCACTATATTCTGATGATTTTCACTGAGGGATATTTATTCATATATCATGCATAGCCTGATTTCTGTAGTATGTTATCACTGTTGATGATGTATTTTCTGATGGTTGATGGTGTATTTTATGTAGTGGTCAAAAGAGGCCTCATTTTCACATTTACTCAAACTTGTAACACACAAAAACAACAGCCTTAACATAGCCTTTTCAACTAGGGGTGTTTCATGGCGATATCTTGCGTTAGCTAACTATCAGTTAAATGTTTCACTGTGGGGTGTCTCCACTGAAAAATATCTTCTGGGAATTTGAAATGACACCAATGGTTCATGATTTCAGAAGAAATGAACGTGACAAGATAAACCAGTTGTTAAGTGTTTTTTTGCGACTAACCGGAAGCTAACGTCGGACTCTAATGAGACGCTAACGTTAGCTAGCGTTAGCTCAATAGGGAAAATAGCTTTAGCTAATCTTAGCTAGCTAGTATGAGGCAGTCCGCGAACGTCACGTGTCAGAACGTTAAACGTTCGTTACCTTCCAAAGCTTCCCCTCTGTAGAGCCTGGAGTGAACCGCGCGTAGCGTTTTAACCTCCATGCCTGACTGGTGGCCATTCTCAATGACGTTGATACGTTATTTTGTCTATATGTTTTTTAGTTAACCAACATGTGTGCGACAAATAGTTGGTGTAAGTGGGTGGGCGTGCCTGGTTTTACGTTCTCCCCAAAACACGTAAAAATGAAAAGGTGTGGTGACATCCTTACTCGGCACCAATAGATTTATGGATAGATGAATAGACAGACCGCTCCCTACTTTAACTGGCATCATGGCTGAAATGTGCTGTTTCTTTGGCAAACGAAGATAGCTTAATGGTATGTTAAAGTTGATGTTGCTGTTGCTGTTATTGCGTATTAGTTACTGCTTTGGCAACAAAGCCCTTTTGGATTTAGTAAGCAAATATATAGCTATTTACATTGACAAATTTATATTTGAGGTTGGGGCTTGGTTGGTGTTGTACAAATCTTGCAAGCGTGCAAGGACTTGCTGTAATAAATATTGTAGGGATAATACAGTGTGAAGCCCAGTAAAATGTACAGTAGGCTAGTTTTATGTGCAAAAGAAAACCTCTTGAAATGTTGACTTTGCAAGCCTCTTGTACTCATATGCACTGTCTCTATTATATATTGTAATATATACAGTATAATATGTAATAATAGTAAGACATTGGTATTGAATGAACAGTTTTGAAACGTCACTAATAACTGTGTAACAAAAGCAAAAGACCACTTACTAGCTTTTTGAGTTTTCGTTCATGTTGTGCCACTTTAGTTTCATGTTGATTTAATATTTCTCACATTAAAAGTGTATATTTGTCTTGCTTTGTACAACATAAGCAAACAGTTGGCATATTTGTTTGGTTTCAATAGCTTGAGAACATTTGAAAAGTTTTGTTTTTTGATGGATAGTAGATAGTAGATAGAAGTGTTGAGTGTTTTCAAATGATGTGATGTTTTTTGGCATTTTCTTTTTAAGTTCAGTTTGTATTTATGTTTGAGATTTGAGAGTCTTTTGTTTCTCTGTGACTCTAGTCGTCAATGAAAAGTCTTGTGAGAAGATGTAAGAAGCACATAACATACACAACAGTACTGCATCTTCTAAATGCTACAATTAACCGATATATCAGCCTGGCTGATGTGTTGGTCCAGCTCTATCTGCCATGTCCACCTCAATGCAGTTTGCTAGTCAACATCCATTCTGATCTCCCCTCATTTTATTATTTTCAGGTCCAGATGCTGACTTGACTAAGAAGAGAGGCGCAGCACAGGTAAGACATGACAGAAGTAAGACAATAAATGATGATTTTTTTTGTTTAGTTCTCTATTCCCTTGAAATTCCACCGAGCCAAGCAGTGGTTTCATTAATACAACTCTGGAAAGGGGCTACTTAGTATATGTGTATTTACTGAAATCAAACAACTGAAAGGAGTCTCACTGGGAGCAATGTAGTTGAGTCTATGATGCAATTATTGCGCTTTTGAATGGGGTGGACGTGGTTGGCCATTACAAATAATTGAGGCTATAGGCCATATGTCTAATGACATTATTTTATTAAAAAAAAACGACCATTGCTTTTTAATATTTTAAATAAATTCATTGTAAAATTCACAAATCAAATACACATCAAATCAAATTGTGTATATATATATTTTAGTAGCCCACTTATTTACATGTATTGGCAGTTGAGAGTCACTCACAGGTTTATTTATTAAAACACCTTTTGCCAAATATTAGACAAGTCTTTTCCAGCTTCGACAGTATTTGTCTGCGCAAATTACGCAGCGGATCAGACTGATAATATATGGCGATTTGTTTTTTCCCAAGTGAAGCCCACAGCAGGGCTGAACAAAGGGTTTGCATTGCCTATACCTGCAGACTTAACTTAAGAGAACAGGACAACGTTTTAAGAATGGGAAGAGCATTCCCCTTTAAACAAGGTGGGCTGAGCTTATTTGCAGTTCTCGCTCCTATGGCAACCCAATAGATCAGCATCATGAATATTCACAATTCGCCAAAACGCACCATGACTATGGATCAGTGATGTCAGCGGTCTCTGGAATGCTCTACTGTATTTTGCATGATTGTGTCGCGTTGTTTTGATGGCAGCTGGCAAGACATCTGGTGAAAAGAGCATCCTCCGTCGTGCATGACCTTTCCCTCGTCTCCATATCACCGTCCGTCGGCACGTCCCTCACATGTCACGCTAAGGTGACTTTCAAGCAGTTTTTTCCACTTTTGCGCACAATGTCGGAACGGCACATTGGGGACGCAGTAGCCAAGCAGACCGCCCAGGCTGTGCGCGAGGACATATGCAAACTGTCAGGTAGTCTAATTATGTGAAAGAGTATCTCTCATCTGGTTCAGCGGCGCTACGGCGGTCCATGTCATGTGTAGCAGGCTTTCAGGGATTCAGGTTAGCTCCAGACTGATCGCTCTCACAAACAGATAGGGAGCGCGGAGCTGGTGGCAGTAGTCGTTACTATACAGCCAAACAATCTGGATTTGTTTCATTTTCCCCACCAAGTCTCGGTGTCATAATGGACAGGTTACACTCCTCCATGCGTAAAAGGCTCTACAGTTTGCCACAGCACATTGGACAGAAATCATCTATAATGGGCGAAGAAGAAGACGCAGACAAGGACACCCGGAGGAAGAGTCTTAGGATGAAGCCTCTACCGTCACCGTCGCCGACCTCTGGGGGAAGCTGCAAAGGCATCGGGGAGACCAAAAGTGGGGAGTCTGTGATCATGGAGACGGACATAGGGAGACCGATGAAGACCAGCTCAAATGGAGATTGTCGGAGATTTCGAGGCAGCCTCTCGTCCATCACAAGTCGCCATGTGCACGACTCTGACTCGGCGGAGGAGAGGCGCCTCATCACCGAGGGGGATGTCACCCCGAGCGAGGAGAGTCCCCCCGGAGCCCTCGGTGATGGGCCGCCTGATCAAGGCGCGCAAGGGGCCAGCGGCGGCGGCGGCGGTACCCCAAAAGACTCCACTGACCAGCAGCCTGGGTTTATAAAGTTGGATGGCATTGATCAAATTCTGCCGGACGACGAGAGATTATATCAAGCTGGGTTCATACACAGACAGCTCGGGGCAATGCTTCAACCAGGGGTCAACAAGTTCTCCCTGAGGATGTTTGGAAGTGAGAAGGCGGTTGAACGGGAACAAGAGCGGGTTAAATCCGCCGGATTTTGGATAATTCACCCGTACAGTGATTTCAGGTAAATGTAAACACCCGCACTCCGAACAACAAAAGGTTTAATTAAGCGTCACGTGGCCGTTGATACCTTTCACTGGTTCAGGTGTTTTTCTCAGCGTGTTAGCATTCATAAAGATATTCATCATCTTAAGAGCAGCCCATTCCTTGTTTTTATCCTAGCTTAATGGGACCTTCATTCTCATTCACTTTAAAATATGACAAAGTAATCAATTAACTTTACTGCTTTATCAAAAATGATTATATTATGTAATTATTATTATATTATTTAGTTTATTTAGAATACGACATATTACTCTATAGGCCTGTACTGTTGTGCTATGAAACAACACGCAGATAACAGCCTTTGCTAATTAGGGCAAATGCTATCAATAAATTAAGCCTTTTTTGGCTCCTTCTTTATTTGAAAAAACGTGTGCTGAGGGGACATGTAGTTTATCATTGATTTGGGTTAGTAATGAGGCCTTCACTTCACATAGTCTTTACAGGCTTACGTATTGATTTTCTTATTCTTCTTTTATATAAATGGTCTTTCAAAACATACCAGGGTTAAGGTGTTTTATTTTGATTAATAGTTCAAATTCGAGAGCAATTTTAAAATGATCGATACATGTTATATCCGCATTTAATACTGCTTTCAAATGACAAACTGCAACTGCAAAACTGAATAGAGAGAGAGTCCATGCACACTCTTTTGTTGGCCTACATGTTTGCTCCATTGTTAATGCCCTTGAGTTTGTTATTGGCCATATGCATCTAATTCATGGAGGCTCTATAGCTGCAAGGAAGTCCCTCATCCATGCTTTTAGGATTATAGCATGTTTGTCATACAATGCATTCAAGTGCATGTGGACTTTTTGTGCTTTCAGATGATGATAGAGTCCCAGTGTGCTGTTTGTACAACCGCACTTATTTCCAGAACAGTGCTGTGGCTTGGACTACATTGGTCAAACTATAGTACACCCCCCTGTGTGTTATAATCTTGATATTATTAGATGCCTTATATGGTTTTTGATTGGAGAGTGCTCATATAATTTGCTTCCTTTAAATACATTTTCTGGTCTATTTTCACTTCTTCATAGTTTGTATGGAAAGTAAGTTAATTAACCTTAACTCTTTTTAAATTGAACACATTTTTATCTGATTTAATAATTCAGGTGAATGTTTCATTACACGCTTTGTACGCCTTGGCATTTACCTGTAGTTCATGTACATATCATTCACATATGCATATCATTTAAATCATAGAAGTCTGTGTTGTTATTCAATTTTATGGAGCAAGATTGTCACTTACACATACTATATTTCTCCTTGGCTGTGTCATTGAATGTTGTCCAGCCTGCCTGTTGTTGGATTGGCTGATGGTTTAATGGCAATGTGAAATACTGTAGAATCTCACTTTCCACAAACGTGTGTTTTTCTACTTCAAGAACGAGATGTCTGACTTTGAGAGACATGTCATTTGAACTGTGAGTGGCTTAGGACCGGGGTGTCAGTGGAAAAGGTTTGGCCTCTTTCTAGAATAGAAAACAGGCACACTTGCCATGTTTTAAGGGACAAATGCACTGTGGTGTCTAACATTGCTGAACTTGTTCTAATGATAGATTCATTTGTCTTCAGCTGTCATGAAAAGTGTTTTTTTTATTCAGTGGACAGTGGATTGTGTGTGTATATATATGTATATGTGTGTGTGTGTGTGTGTGTGTGTGTGTGTGTGTGTGTGTGTGTGTGTGTGTGTGTGTGTGTGTGTGTGTGTGTGTGATTGGTTTCATTTTCATTTAGAAATCTGTCTGTCTCTGAATAGTATTTTTCCAGTGCCTGTTCAGGCTAAACATGTAAACAAGGGCATAATGTTGTCCGGGAACTATTTGTTGATACTAAAACACTTCACTGATTAGCGTTTCCTTTTTCAAAAACCCACAGTTTAGACAGGTCATCATCAGCAAGTGAGACATGCATTAGACAGTTTGCCATTTTTGTGATGCTCCTCCCAGCTGGTTGTGTTTCGTCTGACCCCCTCTGCTCTCTTACTCACTGTGTTAAATGTCACGAGGAAGGGTGATTTCGGGCTTGGGGAGACTGTCCTGATACTGAAAGGTCAGATATTTGGCGCTAGTCATCAGTTTTGAAGTGTCTTGGAGCAAGATGCTAGAACGGGGCTCCACGCTGTACTTAATGGACTAGGTTGATGTGTGACTCTCTCAGTGAGATCTATCAATCAAAACAATGAAAATGCACTGAGAGGGGAGTGCTCTAAAAAAATTAGGTTCGCAACCCACTTGTTCGCGGTCTGAGGGTGGATACTATATATTACCATAATTAAACATTTTGCCTATTTAAGAGCCGTTTGCTTGTGGTCAGTCACTCAACTCTATCATTATCTCCCAGCTCTGCAATTACAACCACAGATGTAGCACTCAATCAGGAGAGTCAAAGTAATGAGGCTGTGCTTAGGCTAACTATGGGAAAGGATTCTTGTAAAAAATAAATAAAAAAAAGTGTGACCAACAGGAAAAAAAGACCAAGCATGCATAAACTCCTTGATTCACAAATAGATTCACATGTAATGGTTAAGGAAGTCAGCATCTATGATGCATTTATATCAGTATGAAAATGCTTCAAATAATATTTGAAACCCATCTCCAGGAGATAGGGGGAAAATATGACATCATGTCAGTGAGTTAACACAGTGTGGTGAGATGAGTTACAGCTAGTATTTTATATTTAATGAACTGAAGGAGAAACGTGGTATTGCCGCCTACTTTCTCCAAAATCAGAATCAGAGACAGGACAAGACGACTGTAATTAAAGTAGATGAGAGGGACCTTTAATGGGCCCGAAGAAGAGAAGGGTCTCTGAGACGAAAAGTTTTATTCCCATGTCTGAATCAAAGCTTTGGCACTATAAACTCAAATTAGAGTGTCACAAGGAATCACGAGTCATCACTGCTCCGAAATTCAGCAATTGTCAAGTATTGTATAACGCTAAGAAGCCAGGGAGGAGCAATATCTTGCAAGGGAAAAAGACGGATTAATATATAATCCAATCTACAGCCTCATTTCCAGATCTGAACAGCCTTGTTTGATTGTGGACAAGCATCTCCCAGTGAGCAGATGTGGTCAGTTCACCACAGCGACAACTTCAACCGGGAAAAAACAAGAAGACAAGCTTTCCTATAAAATTACTGATTCAGTTGGAGTCTTTTAAATAAGGACATTTATTACTGTCCTTAACTGCATGCTGCCCATGAAATATCTCTGGGGGTTTGAAAGGATTGTTGAACAATGCATATGATTGATTGGTGGGATTACTGCCACTTCCTCCCTGCTCCTCGGCGGATGCTTTCTTGTCACTGTCATAAAAAAAGTGACTTTAAAAGCTGCTGTACCATAAATTGTGCTGAGATAGAAGCTGCATGTCCGTGGTCGTAAATAGAGATTGATAAAAGTCATACAATCTTCATTGTCCCTTTTGAAGAATATTTCAAGGCTTGATTGACAAATTGATACTCTTCTCACACAATGGATCCTCTATCTGTATGATGAAAACCAGGGGATTTATTTCTTACCTGTTGTATAGAGAGCCCTTTGAGTGGATTCTATCAATGCAGCCGCATTGTGCAGAGTTCTAGACGTGATACGGCGCAATATTAGAATGCATCCCTCTGATCGTCAAGTGCCTTTTAATTATCTTGTGATTCAGAACCCAGAGGACACATCTGTTGGAAAGTCTTCCACATTTCCCTGGGGAAATGGAAAAGGAGGTGTCGCATATTATAACTTTTTTTTGTACTGAAGGCTCTATTAATCCCCTATTTTTTGTTATCAGAGAGGGGGGTGGGTGGATCCTGCAGTTTCTGTCAATCAGTTAAATCCCTTTGCAACATTCAGGCGAATCCTTCCATCCCCTCTGCAAAGTCCACTTTTTCAACAGCCTTTTATTCCTCCCACACATCCAGTTCTGTTTCCCAGAAGACACTTACAGTTGCAAAAATAAATCCTCTGAAAAGACATCTTACAACTTCTGTTATTTTTTTTCCCAGAGAATACATTAAAGCAAAGTAGAGCAGATGTAGTCACATTAGGGCTGTGATATAGTTCAAGGAAAGTAACATAAAGGAAAATGTGCACTGTGTTCCTAAAAGCATTTATGTTGCTTATTAATTTGACCAGTTTCTGATTTAATGTTTCATTCTCTTGCTACAATGAGTCATAGCAGTTTCTTTGTCCACCATTAGCCCAGATAGAAAAATCTTAGAATAGCATAGTTGTGTGGGATTTTGCGACAGAGCTTTTTTTTTTGTGGGGGTTATTATTGCCTTGATGAATTTGAGATACTACACAAATTGTGCACCTTAGCTTTATAGTCCTTATCAAGCATTAGCAGCTACCACCAGTTACAGGCTGTACCGGAGTATGCGCCTGTGGATCAGTGTGCCTGTGTGTATTAGGTTTGTGAGCAAATGGGATCAGCTTTAATAACATCATTCTCTATTTCAGTCAAGTTGAATACAGTTCATTTGAGAGTATGTTTTGCAATTGATTTGTTTGGGTCTCATGGGGCCTCTAGCTTGCCATGGGGGGATTTATTGAAAAATTAGATGGAGAAAATACACGGCTGCAGCATGGGTGATTCCCCTTCCTGTGGTGATGGCAGTAGTCACAGTCTGGGTGAGAGTTACACAAAGGTCAAGGTGAGGTGCTTGAGATGCAGTAGAGGAATGTAAAGCGTGGCAATTCAGAGCCCTATTTAAATAGCTTTTGACAGTTTTGTCGTGCAGTAAGTCTTAATGATGATGATGATGATTGCAAGATCCATACGCAATGAAAACATTTTAAATAAAAGATGGATGAATTGATTCCAGACTGTAGAGTCAGAGTGTGTGCCCTCACGGGCCACTGTCATATCGGCTACTGTAGTGCTAATATGCATGGGTAGAGAGAAAAAGAAACATTTTGAATTTTTGACACTACATAGGATGAATGACACTCTATTCCTTTCGGTCTCCATTAAATAATTCCTCTTTTTAATTTAGTGAGGGTAAAACATGGGGATTACAGATGGTTCTGGCTGGGCCTGAAAGTGGGGTAATCAAAATAGGCTGCAGTGCTCATGCACGAATATTAGGAGCCAAGAGATTATTACAGCACAATTTATTTAATGGAGGGAGCCCAGGGATGATGTGCGTGGCCGGTGAGTGGAATGTTGCCTGTCATAGTGGCAGAATGATTGAACGGTACCGCGTGACCTCACCAGGCACACTTGTGTGGGAGTATGAAATCAGGACACGAGAACACAACTTTAAGAGAATGGCCATTTTGTTCCACCTTTTCCCCCCGCATGTCAGTGTTTTTTTCTCCCCCTTCCTGATATGTCATTTAATTCTGCTTTAGGTATTAGGCAGAGAGCTGAGTTTAACCTTGGCAAAGTGATGGTAATCTCGAGGTGAGATTATATTGATTGATTGGACATCATATACATTTTGAAAATGGGAAAGCCTGCTGGAAGCTTTTTCTGTTAAGTGCCGTCACCCAGCTGGTATGCTTGATGTATTTTGGTCACCTGACAAATGTAATGTGGTGTGTCCTTCCTGCACCACCATCCTCTGCACTGCCACATCAATTTATAATCTCTCCAGGTGGATACACAACACTAGTCAGGCGAGAGTTTTTCCTCTTAACACATTTCAGTGTCAAATATATTTCTCTTTCCACTGGAGAGATGTGATTATTTCCCCACTGAGCAGAGATTAATATGTCAGTTTCACTCATCTCAACATTTCAGGATGGTTATTGGGGGAAATCTGTATTTATTATTTAGTAATTATCACCATCTAGTCAAGTCATGTTTGAAGTGCCTTGTGTGTTAGAGTGACCAAGGCTCCTGTTGACCTTTCTGTATTTCTGTTGATACATTCTGCTTCTGGCTACGCTTTGGAATTGTTTGAGCACCACTTCCTGGTTGGAAAAGAGACACATTACAATATCTATGAACAAAGAGTGACCACTTTCTCGATGCAATGGACTGACACTTGACCCTTGTTGACCTCCCCTGGCCACATGGTTACAGCAGGATTTGTGAGCGTTGTGACACTGAACACATTACTTGTGGGTGCTGCACCTGATTTTTTACTGTGTGGAGATAGACATTGAATTTGCCACTAATGCTTTACTTTATGCTTCTTTGTTTGGCCTGTGGCACAGTAACATTTATTTTACATCCAAATAGTGGGTCTAGTTATAAATGTTATGATACACCTTTAGTTTTACGTAATCTGCTCTGGTATAAAAACAATAAATATCAACACAGATGGGTGTAATCTTCCAATGATACCCAAGAGGGCATTCTTTACTTTAATTACGTGTGCTACAGGGATTCAGACCTCTGCATCATCATCTCATGTATAACCAAACTAAAGAATAGTATCGATTGTAATGATTAAAGAATGTATTGCACATCAAATATGAAAACTGTATAAATAAGAAGTCTCCAGCAATAAAAGAAAAAATGCTTGGCACACTGTATTTTCTGGGAATTGTCAGCATGGTTGGAATGAATAATTAAGATAGCTTCGATTAAAATACCTCCCGTATGCTATTGATTATCTCTGATGTCTTGCATTCACGTCCAGCCACACTGTTCACACACAAACATGGGTGCAATCATGTTTGCAAAAACCTTTTGTGGTTTCTTCATGCATATTTAGGAGGATTGGTTGAGGTTTGCTAATTTTAACAACGCAACAAGGGTCCAAATACACTCCTATTATAAAGCAGCTCAGTACACCACTATGTTTGACCTGCAACAGAAAATGGTCTGATATATGAAAGCCCATCCTTTGCACCACATGCAGGTTAGAAGTACCTCAAGTGTTAATTGCAAGCTATATTTTGACCTGAATTCATCCATCAGCTAGTAAAAAATGGTATGATGCTGAGAGACTGTTTATTTCTACTTGTGTTTTTATGCATGCTTATGTTTGTATAGTACATGTAACCACATCTGGACTTCCCTTGCATTGAGGGGAAGGCCGAGGCCTGTTCATTTCCCCTCACACAGATTATGTTATACCTAGTACAGGTTGACCTTTCCAGCCCTGCTTGTTTCCCAGGTGGATTCTCACACCTTCTGTTTCTCTGAAATTGAATTGCTTTTCCCTCCCTACCAGCCTAGATTGGAAATGGCCAAATTGTCAAACTGGCACTGATATGCTGCTCCAGGGGGCGGACACAATCTGAGAAATACCATATTAAAAGTAACTTTAAATGTAATGTAAGACACTCCCCATTACAAAGTCAGCTTCACAGACAAGTTTGAGTAATTTCACAGCCAATTAGCAGAATGTGCCAGAAACAATAATCAGTTCCACCTGCTGGTGACTCAGGTAGGCGACTGTGAGATACCACCAGAGACAGCATGGTGACAAGACTGTGTCATGAGATTTCATTATTCATCTCAATCATCCCTCTGTTTCTTGCTTACCATTATTCATTCCATTGTCAATACAACTCTCCAGCCATCTGTGCAGAACAGACATGGCAGGAGGACGGCATTGCTTTAGATAACCCCAGGTGTACTCTCTGTAATAATGTATAGAAGGCTAAAGCACTTTGGAAACAGTGGGGTTTCCTCAGACTGAACCAGAGTCCAGTGTGCTGAATAAAAAACTCTGTGTGTGGCTGGCGTGAGTCACAAGAAATACTTCCCTGGATCAATGTGTTTGGCCTGGCCCTGCCACATGCTGGTTGTCGAGAAGACTCAGACAAAATTTGATACTACTTTACTGCCCTGCAATGTTTTCACTTCTCTCCTACATCAAAAAGAGTTTCCAATCTGTATGACAGCTCACAACACTCTATAAAACACATTTACCACTGAGGTCTATTGTTTATATTTGACCTAGTAATTGCTTTTAAGATTGATGACAACAGCTGTCTTGCCAAGCAGTGATTTTATGATATTTGACAAAGAATACACGTAGGCAGTTATTGCCACCACCTCCTGTTTTTGTTACAGTTAAAAATCCTTCAAGTTTAAGAATGAAATCCATCAATAATCTGTTCGAACACTACTGCTGTCACTACTGTCGCCAAGTCTTTCTGAAATACAAAGCAGGATGAAGAAAAGAACAAATTGCAACAGAACGTTCTTACATGCTGAATCTTTCACTGTTTTCTGCCTATTCTCCTCAACTTCAGCAAATGTACGTAAATATAGGTGTATGACAAGGTTTAGGTTTATTTTCGTTAGAAGTGAGAGGGCACTGACAGGAACTGTTCTCCTGGCCCGTTCTTTCTCCCGGCTGTGCAAGCCCTCGTCTGGAGAGGCTAGATTAGGAAGACATATTTCCTTGGTCAACTAGCCCCAGCGCCCCTTTTCCAGTTAGCAGGGCCGTTCTGTCTTGTGAGGTCTTCCTTGTCTTGGATGGGATGTCTGGAGCAACACATTTTTTTTACCTCAAAGGTTTTACCCAGTGTTTGATTGAAGAGGCGGCAGCAGCAAAGCTGGTGTGTGTAAATCCAACCCTGACCCTGTTTAGCATGTACAATCGAGAAATTATAGAGCTAACAAATAAACATGATAAATCCTGCCCTGTTTGGTTTAACAGTCAGATAAGCCTCCACTTTTGCTTACTCACGCAGACCAGCAGAAATCAGCTAAACAGCATCTCCTCTACGATTTGATTTGATTTCATGCTCCGAGTGTCTTCTTAGTGAGGCTTTCCATCAGCTTTTAAGCTCTATTAATTGTGGTTTTATTCACCTCTACCTTTTGTGTAATGTTGCTCAAAACAACAGTATGGGAAGAAAAGTCATGCCTCCTATTTCCAGAAGACCAGACTGATATGGATCTGTCTTCATACTCTTCCTCCCTTGGTTGTCCCTGTCTTTTTGTCCTTATTTGTTATACAGAGTCTCATTTTCTCTCCCCTTATTTCTTCTTTCCGTGTCTCTTCTCTCCTTGTCACCCTTTGACCTCAGATCATCGTTTTGGAGATGGATAGAAAAGGCTTTCATTGTGGCTGCTACATTTGCTGATTGCAGCACCTGAAGTGGTGAAGATAATGGCCCAGTACTGGTGCAGCCCAGAGCAAGGGCATAAGGTGATGGTGTACAGTGTGATCAACGCCTGGCATTATAGACATTACATTATCCTAGCACTTCATCTATCTTAGGAGAAATCTCGTTGCTCCATTCCTCTCTTGCACTCTCCTGTCCAGCAGAGCAGCGGACGGGTGAGGGGAGGAGTCTTTGTCTTTTCAGTTGGGAGGCACCGTTGGGAGGCACCGGCCAGTGTTTCCTCTGCCACAGGGGACCCCTTTGACATGACCCTTAAGACCTTGTGGGAGATAACAAGGCATCATGATAAAACATAGATGCAATTAGTGGCGGAATGACGGTCAACAAAGCTTGGACAAAGATACTGGCACATGCTAAGTGCATGCTGATGTCCTCGCTGTGTCTTCTCTCATGCAGCTCTGCCACTCACTGTCTCTCTATTATTCTCCACACAAGGGTCATATTTGTTTGCTGACAGCTAACTACTTGTAGACAGTATTTTTTATTCTGAGTAGATAAGTAGCAGGTTGCACTGGCATATACTTAGTAGCCACTTGCGTCTCCAGAAACACCCCCCACCCCCTCTCTAAGAAATCCCACTGGTATGACAATGGGACAGACTTGGCTACTTCAGAGCATTCTTCTCAGTTGGCTCTCTGATTACATCTGGTGAGTTCATGAAGTGGCTTTGGTGATCTTATGATTTAGTCAGAGCTCTTAAGTGCACACTTCTGAGCTATTCGAACATCAGTGCAAGTTTAGGCTGGACTCATTTCAATGAGTGGATCTGGGGCATATTCATGAGCATCTCGGACCGGCGCTGTGGCATTTAGTGAGTGTCCCTAAGATGTTTAGCCTGCTTCCAGACCTCTGAATTGCGGCCCACATCTCCAATTTTGAATAAAGAAAAATTGGAAAGAAACGAGCAATTCAGTGATGATTACGCTACTGAATGATTTAAATTCCCTTCAAACCAGTAATATCATCATTAATGCAATGTGCTGTCATACAATACAGCGTATTGAAGCAATACACCCCGTTAGCAAATGAGTTGCAGCAATAACGTCTCTGTATGTTTAAGATCATGTTAAATCCAATTCCAGTGGCATCATAGTATAAGCAATATAATGCACAAAACACAAAGTGACCCACAAACAGACAGAGGGAGGGAAAGGTTTTATTTAAAATTAAAATTAAAAGACTGCATGCAAAATACTTTTCAAACATAACAAAAGTTTGACCTAAAGTTTGTCAGTTGATCATAACTGATGCAGGTTAATTTCCCTGGTGCGCTTTTAATACTGCTGTAACAGTTAATAACTTAGATTCAGTTGTTGTCAAATTTTACCAGTAATGTGTTAATGTAATTCAAAAGACCTTTTGTGATCGCATTTTCCACACTTGTGTTTTGTATTTCGGTGGCTGCGCGCATTGTTCTTTCACATTTGTCAGTTTCCGATCATTAAGAGGGGCATATCTATTAGAAAATGTTCTTCTGCAGCAGATGTGACATTAACATTGTCTTTCGCTTGGCTGTGTTGAATAATAGTCCTGTACAGAGCTTTTGGGTGAATAAACACCCTTACCTTCATGACCTCCAATAGAACTACTTCTGGTCTCTGGATCTCTTTTATAAGTGTTAGGTAAGGTTGACTCCTTTCAGTTGATTTTACCTCTCCCCTCTGGGTATTTAGTAAATCCCTCTGTTTTCTTGTAGCCTGAGGTTGTAGAGATTTGCCTCTTCCTCTGATGAAATCTGCCATAGTTTGATAAAACACCGTGTCTAACCTAAATATAGCCACCTGCAACTGCACAGCCCCATTGTCATTTGCAGTATGCCTGCTGTTTGTGCTTGGCAAAGACAGCACCGTTATGACAGTTCATTGGAGCAGGTGACAACAAAAATAGGATTAACCCTTTTAACCAATTTCTTTTTTCTCCTGAGACACTTACATCTTGAGTGCCAACTGGCGTGTGTACACAAATGACCTACTCTTTTATGGGTAATAAACAGGCACTTTTTTCTGTTACAGATGTTCTCCTGGTAATTGTGATAGGCTTTATCATAGATTACCTCTCTTCTTCTTGCTAAGTGTAGCTTATGTAAAATGTAGTGTTTTTTTCTATCTCACAGGAGCCTTTCATGCTTAATTTGTAATCTTCCTAATGTATTCATTCAAAAATGACAATGGGGTAAAATGAGGTTGTTGGTCTGTCAGTTATCTTTTAAGTTGAACAATTTAAATTAGCTATTTGTTACTTCGTAAATTAGCTAAATAAATAAGTAATAACTTACCCTCACTCTGCCTTTAACACTAATTGACACATTTTAAATTAAGTTATAGAACATTACATTAGAGTGGCTTATTAAACATCACACATGGCAAACTACATGTATGCATTATGATATTAAAAGGGCAAACTTTTGCACACCTAGGTCGACAAGTGTGGAAAAGTTTTCGGTCCATAGACCTCCATCAGGTTATGTGGTTCCTGTAAATGTTGTTAATTAATTTATCTCAACGCAAGTTAAGCATTAAGGATCCATTTAAATATCGATTTAGATTCTGTGTCCTTAAACCACAGACCGAGGATCTTGGCCGACATTACTCTCTTCAATAGGTTGTAGCGGGTTCAGTTTTAAAGCTTAACGACCCAAAGCATCCATTGGTACAAATGTTATGCAAGCTTGTGGGGGAAGGAGGGTAAATATAGCTCCGAAGTTAGGCTAGGATTTTGTTTTGAATAACAGGTATGGACATTTTCATCGGTGTCTCTTGACTTCTCATCTGAAGATACCCAAATGAAAATGGGTTCTATGGGTACCTACAAGACTCCCTTTTACAGATACACCCACGTTATTTTAATTCCATGCAATTTTAAAATGTGCAATTTTTTTGCATGGATTAAAATGTATTGTCTTTACCTATTCTAAAAATAGTTTCTGCATATTATATTAATTTCCTTGTGTATAATAACAATAAGGGGGTTACTAAGCAATTTCCAGAACAAGACATCTAAACGCTGAAAAATGCAATTTTAGCAGAGATCGCCACCAGTCAAATATACCAAGTCTTGGTGTCCTGATTTGGTATCTTGGAGTGATTTTTAATCTAATCCAAAAATGTGCAGAGAGCTGCTGGGGGTGAGGTGGTCCTGGGTGTTGCAAAGCAGACAGCTAGAAGCTAGCCGTTAGCAGCTAGGAGCTAGCAGTTAGCAGCTAGCGACCTGGTATGGCCCCCATTTGTCACTCAAAGCAATTATGCCTTACTTTTTTGTGCCAGATAAAGTTGGCCATTTTAACATGGAGGTCTATGGATATTGACTCGCTTTTAGAGCTAGCCACACATTTTAGAATTTTAGTTTTTGCCAGTGTTGGCTTAATTTCTCAGCACTGGATTTGCCAATTAACACACACACACACACACACACACACACACGCACACACACGCACACACACGCACGCACACACATTAATTAATTATTCAAGAGGGAAGCGGCTTTCTCATTCAAAACAGATACATTCCTATAATTGAATCAGCCCAAATCACATTTACAGTGCAGACAATGTTGGCTAGTGCCCTTGTAGAAATGCAGTCTGGGAGTACTCACTGTTCTTCTGCTGTTCCCATTCAGTCAATGTGGTGCAGAATAAAAGGAGGCGCTGTTAAATGCTGTCTGCCACTTGCACCTGACATGACAGATGATCTGCTTGCAAGCTTTGCCATCACTCTCCCAGCATGACAGCCAACAGATAGACATCTCTACAAGGATAATCTAAACAATAGCACACACCTATGCATGCCCAAATACAAACATATACCCCCCGTATATGTGCAGGACTGTATACACCCCACATTCCTGTATCCCCCGTGCCCCTTCAATTTAAATATAGGCTACTCCTGAAAGGTAAGCGTGTGTCCATTTCAGGCTGTTTTTGGTGGCTCACAGTTCCTTTCAGGTAGCAGGGTGAGGAGACTGAGAGAGGCTTATCATGTAGTCAGATGCACTCTGAGGGTGACAACATGTTCCTGCCGTCCCTGGTCATCCCACCGGAGAGCAGAGTGGGCTTTGGCTCCATCCCTACAGACAGCAAAATGTCAGGGCTCCCCTCGTCAGTACATTGAACACTCCCCACAACAAGTTACGTGTGGGCTATTCTGCTTCTCATTCCCAATGTTTCCAGTGGTTCTCTGCTTTGCTGGTGTTCAATTGAAATGCTTTTTTAGTCTACTTCCTTGTCGTTACGGACAGCTCTGATGTTTCCCAGTGGTCATATAATCATACAAACATACTCAAGGTCTGGCCAAGTTATTCCGTAGATTATATAGATTATGTAGATTATATCTATGTTTTTATCTGATCTATTTTGCATTTTTACAAAAGCGTTGTTTACATCCAAATGAAAGCAAAAAGTATGTGTAGGAAAAATTTGAATTCATTAGCAGTTTCCCCATTTTGCTCATTATTTGTTTTTACATAAAACAAGTTATTTAATTGCTGGAATTGCTTTAATAAACATAAATTGGATTTAAGATAAGATAAAACCGTTTCAAATGAGATGTTTCCTTCTCCTTAAACACTTGGTAATATCACCTTCACAGCACCACTGCAAGGTCGCTGCATTTTGCTTTCATTTTATTTCAAGACAAGTGGCATACCAGCACACAGCATGAGTCAGTGATTTGGGATGCATACAGAGATATGGGATTGTTTAATGCCTTTGAAATGTCCGCCTAACATCCCGCACTCGCCCAACTATATTTATAGAGCAATGTTCTTCTATGTCAGGGTCCCAGTGAATAATAAAACACAGTAAATGGATCCCTGCTATGTTTAGGTGGCCTGACCTCCATCAGAAGGCAACCACAAGAGTGAAAAGGAGAAATCCCGAGCATTTACTCTACACACGCACGCACGCACGCACACACACACACACACACACACACACACACACACACACACACACACACACACACACACACACACACACAAGAGAACACATGCATGTATATACACAATCTACACATACACATAAAAACACTTAAAAATCCACAAGGATTCCAGCTCTTTGAAAGTCTGTATACTGAGCGATTTCCTTCCCAAAACATTAAAGTGTGTCAATCACAATTAAGGGGAGACCTCAAACTCACTGATGGTCGTAGGACGTCTTCCGCCAGTTTATTGATTTATTTGAAAATCCAATGGCACTACAAAAAGGTGCCATGCCCTGATTTGTTTTGGTTGTAGTTTTTTGTGTGGTGCATTTTTTTTCATATTTAGAAAGATGCATTTTCACAGTGAACATATAAGAGCTGCTATCAATCCCACCCATCCTCACCATCCTATAACAAGTAAGGCTTACTCAAACAGGTGGCAGCAGTAGTTTTGCCAGGGTGCCTTCCAGAGGTCTCAGACAGCATGCTGTCTTGTTCTTTCTGCAAAGATATTAAGAAGCTCTCCTCCGGCACTTCTTTTTCTACTTCTTTCATTCATACAGCATCATCTAACTGAAGCCATATATCTTTGTCAGGCTTTACCTCTATTGCTTGTCTTATTCTTTTGTGGTTCTGAAAAATACCCAGTTGTTGAACTCAAAGTGCATGCATCATCAGCTCAAAGTCCATTTCTCCGATACTTTGGTTTATGATCAAATTTTATTGTGAATTAGAAGGTAATCCGGCACCCTATCTGGCCCAGTTTGTGACTGTATTTCGTAGAAAAGAAACTGCAGAAATGCAAAAAGACTGACATTGGCCTTTTAAATGTTAAAATGATTCGTATGCGGTTTCAGTCCATTTAACAGGACAACCCTGTCTCCTAAAAATTACGTTCCCCCAGAACTAATATGCATTCCCAATTACATTTGATCAGAAACGTATCTCCTTCCTGGTTATGTTTGTGTTTGACGTATTACACATACGTTGATTATACACGTATACGTTGATTATACACGTATACGTTGATTAAACACGTATGTTGATTATACACGTATTTTTGTTTTATTGTTTTTATGTTTGTGTTTGACGTATTACAAATAACTTTATAATTGTGTGTTTGTGTTATTGCTTTCTTGCTTTATTTAAGCATATTTTAATTTTTAAACTCTGCGGAGAAAAAAGAAAAGAGGGCCTGGATGAGGCCAGTGACAGCCGGCCAGTGACAGCCGGCCGGCCCGGGCCGGGCGCCAGCCACACCGGGAGCCCGAGAGCCCGAGAGTCGGCCGCACCGGGAGGCGAGCACCGGGAGGACCGGCCGCACCGGGACTCGGTCTTCAAACGCTTGCCGTCGCCGTCAGGCCGTCGGTAACAGCCTCCTTCGCGCGGCTCCGGTCTTCTCTGAGTCGGGTTGTTTGTGAATGCAGCCCAAAGTGTGTGATGAACTCCATCTAGTGCAGTAAACCACTGCGATCATCAGCAGACACTCGGATCTCTGTGGTCACATCAAGTGCAGAATCTGACGTGAAAAATATTCAAACGAACGGAAGGAGTCACGGGACCCAACATCCGGTTTTCAAAATACTAACTGATATGAATGTGTTCAGAACATTTCTGACCACATCCAAACATCTTAACTGTACTGGTCTTACAAAAATATTGTAATAAGTCACAACACAACATACTGTTACAGTTAAGATGTTTGTATGTGGTCAGAAATGTTCTGAACACACTAGATGGAGTTTATCACACATCTTGGGCTGCATTCACAAACAACCCGACTCAGAGAAGACCGAAGCCGGCACGAAGGAGGCTGTTACCGACGGCCTGACGGCGACGGCCTGACGGCGACGCCAAGCGTCTGAAGACCGAGCCCTGGTGCAAGCAGTCTGAAGACTGGCCTAACAACGGCGGGCAAGCGGTCTTCGCCTCCCAGTGCGTCTGACCCTCGGGCTCCCGGTGCGGCCGGCACCCGGCCCGGGCCGCCCCTCTTTTCTTTTTTCTCCGCAGGGTTTAAAAATTAAAATATGCTTAAATAAAGCAAGAAAACAATAACACAAACACACGATTATAAACATATTTGTAACACGTCAAACACAAACATAAAAACAATAAAACAAAAATACGTGTATAATCAACATACGTGTTTAATCAACTTATACGTGTATAATCAACGTATACGTGTATAATCAACGTATGTGTAATAAGTCAAACACAAACATAATTAGGGAGGAGATACGTTTCTGATCAAACGTAATTGGGAATGCGTATTAGTTCTGGGGGAATGTAATTTTTAGGAGACAGGGTTGAACAGGAAAGAATGTTGGCATCAATAGAAACATTAAATGTGGACACAATGTGGAGCAAGTGAGTTAGTAAAACAAGTGACGGGCGACATGCAGAGCAAGTGATGTAGTACCGTCACTTTACTAAAGTTATTTAGTATGAAAGTTATGTGGCATAGTAAGACGCGAGATCACTAAGGGTGGATGGGAAAATATACATGATTTTATACCAGGAGGCCGCTGTTCTACTGTGCAAAACAAAAAACTAAATGTGGACTTTATGCTTGTGTAAAATTGGTACGCTTGTTACGTAACTCTATGTAAGAAAGTCTGCTGATGGCGGTTGTTGTTTTGTTGTTGAAAGCTAACCAATGATTTCACAACGCTAACCATGTGTAATTGTGCATTTCTCCAAATGATACAACACTGATTTGAAACTTTTAGGAATATCTTTTGGTTCAGACAACTCGACATTCAAATTATCTCGTGGTTTGCAGAAACCTACAACAGGGCTCTCAAGTTTTTAAGACAGGTAAGAGTGACATATCCTCCTCCTCCTCCTCCTCCCCGCAGGGACCAGCCCCCCTTCTCCCCATATTATTATTTGCTTTATTTTCATTGGTTGCTGGATTACATTTCACCCAGATACAACAGATATGTTTTTCTGATTGGCTATTCGTGTAGCCCATTTCTTTTTTTTGATTGGCAGGGGATTCGGGGGAGACGTGCTTGATTCCTCCATGGTGAGGGCAGCGCGACCAGGTCATGTTTGTGCGCTGCGGCACATTAAATAGCCTAGAGTTTTTTTTGAGAAATACGATGTGTGGCGGGAGGGCGTGACTTAAGACCGAAATGCGTGACAGTCACGCTCAATGCGTGACACTTGAGAGCCCTGCTACAATGCCAAGATTTTCTGGTGACTCGGTTGCGGTTGAGTCATCACAGTTGATACATATAGTAAAACAAAGGGACATATTTACATTTTTCTTTAGAAACAGAACACTTTTAAATCATTGCTCTGTCAAATGCTGGGAGCACACTTGCATTCTAGTAGTAAGCTGCAGCTGAGTGGATGCAAAAAAAATGCACATACTATTTAGCATTTAGGACATTAGATAACATGGCAATATGAAGAACAAATGTCATAATCTATGTTCGTGTTTCTTCCTTTGACGTTTTTCTTGTCCTGTTGGGCTTTCAGTCTTAACATGAGAAAACAGTGGTAGCAAGGTCTGTCTAAATATAACTCCTCTTGACAACGAGCTGGAACAGTAGATACCCTTTTACTTTAAAGAATTCCAATTACTGTCCTTGTTTCCTCAGTGTGTGTATGTGTATATGTTTCTGTGTGTGCAATATGAACCTGAGATATGTGTCTGTGTATACTTTACATGTATGCATGCATGTGTGAAATGCTCTTGTTAACCTGTAACCTGAGCACATTACAACTCAAGTGTCTGCTACTAGCAGCCTGCAGTTTTGCTGTAGACCTGCTAGCTTGCAGTAAAAATGCATTATACCCTGGTTATGTATATCCTTTCTTCCTGGTTTCTTATGGCCTTGCTCTTGAAATTGGCTTTGGACGTAGACAGATCATTGTGGCCCAGTTAATAGTGAGGTGGGTACATCATCAAAGCTCACTGGGCTGGTCCATCATGCAGGACCCCCTCACAGTGCAATCTCTGGAGTATCCAGGTTATATCACCCTTAACACAAAGCCAATCCGGATGCAATTATCAAGCCAGCAAAGAGTGCAATATATATACACACTCTCAGGCCTAGAAGACGGATGAGGTCACAGTACAGTTTGTAATTAACATTTAACCCTCATTGACCTTTGAGTTGTGATTTACAGTACTAGCACAAATAGCTTTCCTGTCAAGCTGTCGCCTGGCATAGTAGAGAAGTTACATATCGGCTATTACGCTATCATTGCATCCTGTGTGGATATGCTGGCTTCCACCACACATGCACACCCAAAGGTAAAATAATAAAGATAAAGAGATGATGAGTCCCAGAGTGGGTCCCATCATTGGTTGCTTGTACTGTAAATCTTTGGTTGGATAGAAACAATCTTTATACGTCTGCAATGTTTGCCAAGCAGTTGCAGTGGGCATGTGAGTTGATGTATTGTGGTTAGGCCATTTTCTAAAAAGAGGTAGGATTCATATTCATATCCTCATCAATGGCCCGCCCATACTTTGAGCGGTAGTGTATTTACTGCATGACGCAACGAGATATACACACAGTTGTTATATCATACATCATACAGTCCATATATAATTAGTTAAAAAAAAACACAGACGATTAGTGATACCCTCTAACTTGGCAGGATGAGTCTAAGCATTAGCTAGAACATTTTTGCTATGTTCTGACTCTTTTACCATCCCATCTCTGTCTTTCTCCATTTCTGTTTGCAATAAGGTTTTACTGGGACTTGACCATGCTGCTGCTGATGGTGGGCAACCTCATCATCATCCCTGTGGGCATCACATTCTTCAAGGATGAACATACGCCACCCTGGATTGTGTTCAACGTGGTCTCCGATACCTTCTTCCTCATGGATCTGGTCCTCAATTTCAGGACTGGTATCGTCAAGGAGGACAACACAGAGATCATCTTGGATCCGCAACAGATTAAGATCAAATACTTGCGGAGTTGGTTTGTGGTGGACTTCATCTCCTCCATCCCCGTGGACTACATCTTCCTCATCGTGGAGACGCGTATCGATTCGGATTTCTACAAGACGGCGCGCGCCTTGCGGATTGTCCGCTTCACAAAGATTCTTAGCTTGCTGCGACTCCTGCGTCTCTCGAGACTAATTCGCTACATCCACCAGTGGGAAGAGGTAGGAAAGTGCACCATAGTGTGTTTTATTGTATAGTTGTGCTGAATGTTGGCTACTTTTCTGTAAGATGTGGTCAATGCCTGCTTTTGAAGTTGGCCATGACAAACAGGATTCCCTCACTATCTATAGTACAAGTGGGTTCCCACAGAGAGAAAAACAATTCAGAGAAAATACCAAGGAAATCTCAATGATTGACATTTAAATAATCACACTATTTGATGAAGCTAGTCAAATACATTTCTTCATGAATCCAATTATAATCCAAATGGTTTTCCCATGCTGAGGACTTACTGTGAGTATGTTTTCAGAGCTTTGTACCTTTCCCTTTCCCCTGAGAAGGAACTATGGGTAGATGTTGCTTCTGATTACATCCACCCTTAAACGGAGTGAAGAGGCTCTTTTGCTGTACCCCAGTCACCAATAAGTTAATGAGGTCGGATGTTGATTAGCATTTTCCCTGTGTGCCCCCATCCATCTAGCAACGGGACTACAGAGCCCAGAGAGGCATTTCTGCGACACAAGCATGATTATGATTGTGGCAATAATTAGAAAAGTTCCCATTGCTCTCACTGGATGGATCTTGTTGTTTATTCTCAGAGGCAAAAGGTGCAAAGTGAAGCATCAGAGTCTCAGCGTGGAGTCACCAAGAAGACACTCCACTAGAGGATAATATGTGACGATCAGGGCTGCTCTGTTGGTCAGTCACAATATAAGTGAAAACACGGGATATTTTAATAAATGCTACTCACGAGTCAGACTACTTCTTAGAGGCTCAGTGCTTTATAATGAACTGCTGTTTGTCATTCCACATATCCTACTGAAAAATAATCAAAGCCCCAGACAAGCTTGTATTTCTTTGAGGCGATGGGCGGTGCAGGGTGGAGGCTTTAGTTCAGGGTTAGTGTTAATAAAGAGTACTTTGACACAAGACGCGTGCAGATGTTATATTGCTTTTCTGCAATTCATACTGTTGCTAATGTCATAGATCAAAGCAACCTTTTCAGCTACTAGTCGGGCTGTTTCCCTCAAGGCCTAGACGCCATTTAACAGATGTTTTGTTTCACTTAATGTAAGGAATCCATATATCGTATTAATTTACCCATTGTAGACTTTTGTGCCCAGATACAATTCACCTGATCTCTGAATTACTTTATTGTTGTATACATTAAGTAAATATTACAAATATTATTGCGGAGATGTTGCATAATTCTCGCTTATAATATATTATGAATTAGATTGTTGTGAGTTTTTGGAGATCACATACAAAAGCCCCAAATCGGAAGCAAAATGTCACTTGCCATCAGTGACGATTGCTATGTGGGAATTTTCAAAGACGCAATCTGTGAGATGTGCCAATGTGTTGGAGACGCAGGTGAGATATATATCGCAGGTGCCCCCAAAAATGGGGGCAGAATTCTTCATCAGGAGCTCTTCCTCACTCTCCAAGTACTCATACTCCCATGACTCGATACCAAAGCTACTGATGTGACATAGCAAAAAAACTGCCATTTTACATGTTTATAACACAATTCAACCATAAATAAATATGTCTCGAAGTAATTACAAAGATGAAATACATCCTGGAAGTTTTTTTTCTTTCCTGTGTTCTATCATCAACCAATAAACCAGTAACATATATACTGCTATATGAACCTCGTAACTGGTCTCATAAGTGTTTTCTGTATATTATACTTTTTGAAATTATTCAAATAGCCCTTGTGGTTGAGGATATATTCTGTATTGAGTATGGGTATGCAAACCATTCGGAATTTTAAAAAAAAAATGGCTGGGGCTTTGCTGGGGCTAAACGAGTTAAATATCTCGACCTGTCTGCAAGTCCAAATCCGGTAGTGTAAAGATGTGTTTTGACAGGCAATGACAGCAGCAACAACCAAGCCAAGGAGAATGCAAGACACAGGGCACGGGAAATATCAGTTGTAATTATTGATTGATTTATTTACCTCCAACTCTCTTTGCAGAACAGACAATCCTGCTACCGGTGTCTCCCGAACAATTCTCTCCTTCATATTCTTTTCTCTTTCTTCCTTGTTTTTATTCTGCTGCAAATCAGCACAAACAAATTTGGATTGTTTGCTTCTTGCGAACATCCTTTCTTGGAAATGATGGGCGTGGAATGCAGGAAAGAACTCCTGTATTGTGCCTTTCCTCGTATCACTTCTCACTTGTCTTTTGAAGTAGATCGGAGACCAAACAAACTTCTAAGTGTTATGTCTCTCTTTGTGCCATCACTGATTGGAGCCCTTAGATTTTATTAATGAAAGGCACACAAGTCCACATAATTTTGGTTTGTATAGACGAATACCAGCAAACTTTAAAGTAGTCGTGAAATTGTGAATTAAATCAAGAACATTTTTCCGAAATTATATCCTTCCTGTATGGAATACTTTTGCTCTATTCACATATACACACAACACAGCATTGGTACCCTTTAATGAGCCGGTTTGCACACTGTTGTAAAAATGCAGTGCCATTCAAGTAGTTAGTGGGTGTGTTCTAAATGTATGGCATTACATAGACTATTGGAAAGGTTGAATAGAAAGCTGATTGCCAATCAAACCACAATATTCCCAGACCTGCCTTTGGGCATTCTTAAAAGCTCTTGCTTTTCAAATATTCAGCTGGCACTCTGTGTTGAACAGTGTATGTAAGTGTGGCGACATTAATCATGCAAGGCCTCTGTGATGCCATTTCAAAAAGAGGAAAAGTTCAAATGAATCACTGGGGGAGAATCCCTTTGCCACCTTGTGCCTCCATGCATGCTTGCTGCTGTACTTCTGAGCACAAAATGAAGGCAGAGATACGCGCAGTCGAGGCCAGCCCTCATTTGAATAGGGTGGACACACTGACAGTGAGCTGTCACGTGTTCAGCGTGTGCAATGAGGCAACAAAAGAAGGAGAAGAGAGAGGAAGAAATGGCAGAGGGAACTACAGGAAAGAAAAAAGAAGATACAAAATCAGTATATCCCGTTGAACTAGCTTATCAACGCTCTTGTGTGGTTGTAATCGATCACCACACCAGACTAGTCCTCTGTCGTAGAAATAAAGGAAGACAGTGAGGTGAGAATAAAACAAAGCAATAAATCATATTTTTGTCATTAACATAATTGCAAGGACTTTGCAGGGCAGTGATGACTGCAGCATATACAAACCACAATACAATATGACAAAGAGAAGGGACATTACACGCACAGAGCCATCTGCCATTTACATTTGTGTGTGTGTGTATGTGTGTGTGTGTGTGTGTGTGTGTGTGTGTGTGTGTGTGTGTGTGTGTATACGTGTGTGTATGAGGTTTGCTGATGAATGCTAGTTAGGCAGACAGAGTGAAAGGCCAGCTTTGCCTCAGCGCCAGCATACTCCAGATGCAACCTCACAGAAATGTCATCTGTCAGCGCAGAATAACTTGTCGCCAAGATCTCACCACCTGAATGACTTTTTGACTTTTTCTATTGACAGCTACACTTCAAACAACGTGTATGTATCTGATCGCCATTTGAATATTTTGAGAACCCAACATTGGTCTATTCATCGGCATATCAAGCTTGGGCAGCACGTGCTCACTTGCTAAACCGTCACGTACTTCAAACTATGTATAAATCCGTCACGTAGCTTCAAACTATGAGGATATCCGGTGGCATAGTATAAAGAGTAAAACAATCCTCATAGGGAGGAGGTCGGGGTAGACAGACGAGTCAAAGAAGACATGACTTTCACCCAAGAGACAGATGTTTGTGTCCATATGAAACCAAAAGTCAATGTTGACAAACTTGAAAATTACATAATGTTGTGTAACGTTCTGACTTTAACCTAAACCACGATATTTTCCTACAATCAAACAAGTAGTTGTGTTGTCTAAACCTAGCCAAGTTGTTACCATTGAACACAGAAGTTAATTTTGAAAAGACGAGCAGAAAGAAGAGCGTGGGGCCAATGACCAAGCTGCTGTATTTGACAAGTTGGTACATGTTGGCTTTGAGAGAGACATTTCTTGCTTTTATACTCTATGCCAGGCGTCACTAACAGGCAAACCCAGACGCCGTTGTCTCTGGACCCTGTACCGAAAACCGATAGATAATTGAGGATTATTACATTTTCATGGATCGTTTCTATTTCACCGGCGCAGCTTTTCTAGTCTTTGCGGCTCTCGTTCAGCGGTCCAGGAAACACACCGACCAATTGCACGCCTTGTAAATCGTCTCACGTGATCCTACTCGGCCAATCACATGTGTGTATTCTGTTAAGCACCGCCCTCGACTCAAGTGAGATAGTCACACACATAGAAGCGACAGGAGAGAGAGAGAGGCCCGATATGGAAAAAGTATGTGAGTCAGAGAAGTTATTTCACTTGGCGCTCCAAAAAGAAAAATGTATACTGCTTAACCAGAGCCTTGAACCAATAATGGACAGACTCTTATATGTTTATTATTCCCACAACCAGTTCAAAAGCAATATGTATCACATTCAGCAATATTGAAAGCAGCTATGTGAAGCGCTAAGCAAACATACCGACTCACATCCACAGAAAAATAAACCAAAGAGGCCAATGTGATCAGAATCCTAACACATTAATTAACTGACCAACAATGATGTCAACAGAGAGGAGAAATTACCTGAAACAAGTAGTTCAATAACCACAGATAAAGTCCCTGCACACACATTTCTCTTTTTAGCATAGAACCCTGAGGTCAGAGTGGTTTAATAACCACAGATAAAGTTCCTAACCCCACATTGCTTGACGCCCGAATAAACTGAATTTAAAGCTGCAGGATAATTCAGTTAAATATTTTTTTTTAAATGAAGTACTTCATATCACATTCAGTCAAACTTTTCAAAAGCTTTCTATTTTAAATCCTGCCTTTATTTCACTTGAAATAATAGAATATAATTTATTTATTATTAGAGTGCGTATTGTTTATAATGAATCCAGTTCAATTGGAAATCTGTAATAATAAATATTGTTTAGATGTTATTCAATTTAATTTTCTTTATTTAATTTGACAGTCAGTTGTTGATTACATACAGATGTTAATACAACTGTTGGCTACTTCAATGCATATGGCACAAAATCATATCGTGCAAATTGAACATTATTGTGATGTTCAGGACCTTTGCATGATGAAATTCTCTCTAACTGGACCTCGCTGAATTTGAGTTGAATACCCCTGCTCTATACTATACCTAGTTTTCACAGACTTGAGGCAGGATCCTCGTTATCCATGACAACTGTGCAATTTCTAGCCCCTGTAACATCGTTTAATGCCATTCTAAATATGGCGCTGCGATAGGGTGCACTTCTCTGACGTCACACGGCAGACCATTGATGTTGAGACTAAAAAGAAAAGCTGTTTTTTCTCTTTTTTACTCATATTTCAGAAGTATCTGCATGCTATAAATAGTCTGGCACAAATTCATTTTGAGTGTTATTGTTTGAGTTTCGTTTCCTCCTCAAGAAGTCACACAGAGGACACTTCTTCCGGGAAGTGTTGAACACAGCTCAGTGAACTGTACTGCATGGTTTAATGCCTCATAGGGTGATACTGTAGGGAACACATTTTAAATTAGAATCTTTTCTCATGTACTCTGTGCGATTTTTAGGAATTCAGAACAAGACAAAGGAATAAAACAATGGCAAATGTACTGCAGTGATGTAGAAGCAATTCATACAGAACAGAGCTCTAAGGCATTAAATGTGAAGGGCCTAAAGCAAGTCTTCAAAGATTTCAGGGATGGGAAAACAGATGCACAAAATCAAAATAGCCAACATCCTCACTTAAAACACCAGTGTGACCGGGACCTTCACAGCAAAAGCCCGGTCCAACACGTCATACATCTGATTCATGTTTCATACACAATCAATGCATCTGTCCATTCATTGTGATATACAGTATGTGTGTTGAGTGCTTTTTTCCTGGCCGTAAGTGTGTGCATGTTTTGGTGTTGGCGTTGTTGACATGGACTATAAATGCATGTCCTTAATAGAGCATACTGTGTTAGTCGCCTAAAGCTCTGACATTTTGGCGCATAACCGCAAATTGTTGTGTCCTTGAGCGTGATGCTTGACCCCCAAACTACTCCAGTGGGTTTTCACGGAAGACAACAATTAGTGTTGCCAATACATTACTGATTTTATTATCATTATTATTGTTATTATTATTACTTACTATATCCGCTGTTGCTGTTGTTTCTGGTTGTTGTAACTATTTCCCTATGCCTACTCTCATATGAATCATTTCTGTTATGCATTGCACGTGCTGTAACTGTTATGTTGTTCATTCAGTACACATGACATCTATTGTACTTCTGTCCATCCGGGGAGAGGGATCCTCCTCTGTTACTCTCCCTAAGGTGTCTTCCCTTTTTCTCTCTGTTAAAGTTTTTTGGGGGGGAGTTTTTCCTGATCTGCGGCGAGTAGGTCCCTGGACAGAGGATGTCGTATGTGTACAGATTATAAAGCCCTCTGAGGCAAATTTGTGATTTTGGGCTTTACAAAATACATTTAATTGAAAATGTAAATTGAACAGAGGGGATTTGGGGTCGAAGCAGGGCTACATTCTTTCATGAATTGTCATCAAACAAACTATAGCTCAATTAAGGTTTTTTTCTTCCAAAAACAGCTACTGCTTTATTCCCATTGGGTGAAGTAAAAGTATTGATGCTTTATGAAATATATATTGTACATAATGACTATCTCAAGCATTAGGATGTATTTCCTATTAATTTTAAAGATGATTTGAAATGATTTATCACTAATTACTAAGTATAGTAATATGTGCAGGGGGGGGGGGGGGGGGGGGGGTGGGGGGAAGGGGTGGGGGGAGGAAGTATTTTACACATTTCTTCTTGACTCAATCTGAATTTTGAGATGTTACATTTACAATGTCTAACCCACTAACACTGCCCCTATCCTTTTGCATAACTGAAGCAATACCCCGATCCCCCACCAGCTCATGGATCTCCATCAATGTCCTTTTTTATTTCCTTTTTCTTTATCACAGCTGTCAGAAATTAGCTGATTGCTTCCATTTCTACTTGCCATGTTGGCAGAATGCTGTTAACAAACAAGGATGGTGGTGGCTATGTGCCAGTGATGACACTGTCATGCATAATGGCGTTCCACATGTTGTGCAGATATCCATCACCCACACACAGAGCAGACAGCCGTTATGGCGTCTCCCTTGTCTCCCTCTTGTCAGCTTCCTCTTATCACCGGGTTAAAAATAAGACTGTGACCGGATATTCTCCTCATTGGAGTTGTCTCCTGTTGACGAACCAGTGACTTGGATGAGATTAGTCATCCTGTTAAATCAGATTCAAGGCAGTGCACTAATGACTAAGCTCTGAGGGCTTCCTCCTATCATGCCTGATGCCTACAACATAACAGTCTCAACTGGCCAACCCAGTAAACACTGCTTTTAGCATGAATGGAGGCAAGGAAGAGGATATTTTATGGTATGGTGTTAAGCAAGTTACTTAAGGTGTTCGGAGCTGTGCAATACCACCTGTGTTTATTTAGTGCAAGTTGGCAGATCGTCAATCTCTATTAATATTGGCATCTTGGATTGTTGAGATCCATGACTCTGCCCGCCCAAATGGCAGTGTGCTGCAGTTAGGGGGAAACAAAGGCATACGTCAGTATAATGCTCATGCTTTGATAGAAGTCAGCCATGTGGCTGCCCCGTGGGTCCAGAGGATTCCAATGCCTTTCATTTCCAGCCAGTAAATCTATACAAAAATATTTAAATAGGGTAAATCAACTAATCAGCTACCCACTCACTGACCCATTACCTTAGCAAAGACTGGTCTTTCAGAGATAAGAAAAGAAGGAAGAATATATTTGATGGGCTATTATTGAGTGCACAATGAGGCTTGCCAGCAATAGTGACAGGTCCTCAATGTTCTGAATGAGCCTTGTGTGATATCAATACCCACAGTGGATTTGCTAAAACTATTACACAAAATTTGTGTAATCCTCCAGAAACCCTATGGCACATCTTGGTAGGAAGCAGAGTTTGAGTGCTTTTTTGTGATCCGAGCCCTCCAGGCCTGTTTAGACAGATGATGGAAGGGTGTTCCCAGTGGTACACTCCCAGGCCTACTTCTCATTCTCCACATGTGCTTCATCCATCGTGACAGCATGCATGAGCATGACATTTTGGTCAAGGCATTTATAGTGAGAAAACTAACCCCTACCCACAGCCTGCCCCCAGAATCTGCTATCATGTAGGCTGATGAAAAATAACACTGAGACGAGAGGGATTTATTGAGCTAATAAACTTTGTTACTCATCAAAGAAATAAATATTCCCTCTCAAAAACAGGAAGATGCAGCATGTGGCTTTTTACACACTATATATAGTGTAATACATACACTGTTGTAAATTAATGAAATTAGCACTACTATAGACAGATGACATTAAAATAACCAGCAAATCCACCAAAAATGTAATGTATTTATAAAAAGTTTGAAAGTATGAAGCTAAAACTGCAACAGTTGTTGAACTAACATAGTTTTTTGTTGCATAAACCTGAACAATAAGATGATCATGCTCTGGTGCGAATACGAGCTCATGCTTTCCAATGTATAGCCACGTCTTCGTAGTACACACAGATGATAATGAATTAACACATTGAGCGACACTGTGTGTGGGTGCTCAATCTTCAAAACTCAGAAATCACTGAAATTAAAAAATGCAGTTAAGCATCCAACCAGAAGTGCAAAAAAAACTGAATTAAATTCAAAAGAATTTAATAAAAATTCAATTTAACTAGTACATTTGAACTTAATAATTGAACTATATGAAAAACAATCAAAAAAAGTAAATCCAACATGTGTTGAGGATCAGCCAGCAAAATGGCATCAGTAAAAAACAATATGAGTGAAGAATTTAGCTTTGTCTTATGTGTTGGGTCGCCATCATTACAAACATTCATCATCATTAGCAGCGTGAGCACCAAACACCAGATGCCTCTGTATAGTGCTACATCAAATGTGTCTGGGCAGCTACCATCAGCAGCATGGGACATATGCATCTATTCTCTCACCTGGATCACACTTTTCTTACTCCATCTGTTTAGGATGACTCTGCAGCTGCCTTCACTCTCTCTGTGCCTGTGTGGGCCTGATCGCTGCCCACAAGTATACAGATTACTTTATGACTTTAGCACGTAACCCCTGTTCAGATTTTTAGTCTTTATTTACTGGTTTTATTAGTCTGTAAATATCTTTGGTTTATTACTTCCATTGGTTCAGATGTGGTTTATCTGCATGCATGTGTAAAACTGTACATTAATATATTAGTATTCGTAGCAACAATAGTGCTAGTGGTAGTAGTAGTAGTAGAATCAGTTTCATTTCCATTTCTTCCATTTATTTGCCTTGTAACTGAGTTTTTTTTTTCTTCCATACAATTACTGTAAGTGCTTACAACCTTGTAACTGCTATTTCATTAGTTGCATTTACGAAATTACAGCATGAGCATTGACTTACTATATAGGTCATGTGATCTGACCCATGTTTTGGATTTTTTTTAAAGGCAAGCAGATATCAGCATGTTCTCTCAAATGGAGAGGCCTAATGAGGGTAGTGAGAGTAACAACAAGCTTGCTCCGTGCCCTCATCAATCAAAGCTCTCTTGTTTATGCTGATGCTAATACAATTAAAAGAAAGTGGTCAGCAATCCATCATCCTTCTTATAACACGGCATGTTGTGAAATGGTGTGTATGCAAACGATCCGTGAAATACGCATTAAATACTGTATATCAGCACTTTTATAGTGCATGTTAAATTACACAGAGCGCAGGCATCCTGCTGCGTGTAGTGTGTGGTCTTTTTCTATTTCACGAAAGGTGTCAGAAATAAAACGAGAGGGAGAATCTTTTTTTTCTTCAGAATAATGATTCTTTAACAACCTTCTGACAGAACCAATCTAGGGAACATTTTTTTTTTTATAAGTGGAAAGTCTGTTCCTGCTTGGCATGAGTGTATTTGAATTGATTACAGCTGTGGAGAGAGATAGGGGAATCACCTTCCTCTGCTGACTGTACACTTTGGGTTACAAACTGGAGATTTGCATGGTATTACTCCTCGTGACAGTTTGCATAGGCTTTATTCTCCTCTCGGTGGTTAAGTGCCAGAGGTCTTTTTAGGGCACAGCTACAGTAGGAATGCACCAGGAGTTATTGTTGAACAGTAATGAGTCATTCAGGCGGCGCCACGAGATATTGAAAGGAATTTATCCCGCTATAGAAATATACCGACACTGTAGAGCAGTGGTTCTCAACCTTTTTTCAGTGATGCACCCCCTGTGAAATATGTTTACCCCCTAACTGGCGCAAAGCATTTTTGGTTGATTTTTGGTAATACACAGCACTGTGCCATCAGTGTCTGACTTAATATAGAATATATACAATGCAGTTTCTGAACTTACACATATATTGTATTGAATATTTTTTAAATAACAATTTTTAAAGGATTTTTGAATGGATGCTAATTTTAAATATATATTTTTTCAAATCTCACGTACCCCCTGGAGTGCCTTCACGTACCCCCATTTGAGAACCACTGCTGTAGAGAGTACAGTAGTATTCAGTATACTGACAGTTTCAAGGACAACCTACACAATTGGATGGGACAGAGCATAACACACTAGGTGATCATTTGATCCCCATGATCCATAAAAAAGTATTTTCTCCAAATTAGTTTGTGCTATGCATCACTTTGGGTGGCAACAGTAATCGCACATTTTGGGATTGTGTTGCAGATTTGAATAACTATGTTTTGCTATAGATAAATATTAGTACCTTGTATCAACAATTGAGATGTAAAGCACAAACGACCGCCTGATAATATAAAATGTTGTAGTACTTGTGTTGTGCCGTTACCACTTTATCTAAAAATTGCTTATGAACTTCGAAGATGTAACTACAAAATATATTTAACATGTGCTTTTTTCCAAGATTGTCACATTTAACATCAACCTCTGGTGACTCCTATTGTGAGCCTGAGAGAAAAATGTATTGCAATATTAATAATGCCAAAATCTCAAATGGCTAATTTAAAAATAATGATTCAAAACACAAACAATACACTGTGCACTTGTATGCTTTATATGCTTTGCCAACCCTTATTGTCCCAGCAGGAATTTCTGTATTGGTCATACACATCTTCCATAGGAGGTTTTTATAGATTTAAAAGCAGTGTTTTATAAAGCTTCCCTTAGAAAAAAATGAAAAAGATATCAGTCTCAATGTGGGAAATGGAAAGAGGTACCTTGTGATTTATTCATTCACCACAGAATTAATTTAACACTTTAATGTTATGGACTGCCATTACGGCTCCAGCAGGAAATTTGACATCACACAACATTGCTTCACAGATAACAAACCTTATTTATCACTGTGTTTGCAAAAAAACAAACAATATCTCACATTTGTCGTGCAGCTGTGAACAGAAGTGCAGAAAATTAAGGGATTTGGTGGCTTGAGCAAGAGAAGACGCAGCTGAGCGAATGATTCAGTTTAGGTGATGTTAAAGTGCTTAAGGCTAAACATTTTGAACAAGAGCCCAAAGAAAGAAGGGAAGGTACGGAGTGGTAGAGAGACATGTTGGCTTTCAGTGTGTATGTTTGTGTGGACAGACAGAGTGCGTGAGTGGGATGTCTCCATCCGCTCTGAGAGAGCCTGGCTCCCCTCCTAGCCCGAGCACATTTTTCCAGGCATACCTCTGGCTTCATGCTAGCCTGTTGAGAGGAGCTAAATTGATGTGATTCGATGGTGCAGCAGCACCCACACTGTCCTGGACAAACACCACACTGATCCCTGCCAGCCTTCTTCTTAACACGCAGAGAGAAAAAGTACACAGATGCATACTCACATTTGTATGCGTTCAGAGGGAAACAGTAAAATACACAAGCTCAGTGCTTTAGGAAGGAGGACTAAGTTGGGCGACAACTATGTGGATCTCTTCATCTTCCTCGATATCATCCACTACTGATGAACAATAAAGTGCAGATGAAATATCCCCTCTCAGTCACAAGCTCTTAAAAGGCACTGAGTGGATTTTAATAAAGAGTGGAGCAGTGAGCAGTGCACACCGTGGTCTTCAATGGGATTAAGAGGCTTTGAATGGTTGAGGCCATTAAAGTCTACACCAGCCCAGAAGTCCAGGAGCGCCTTATGAGTATATTTATCATTAGGATTAACAAACGCAGCCTGTGAACGCTCCCACCCCAGGAGCGCAGCCACCTCTACCCTTGTACCATTATTGTGTTTGGCTGAGTGGCTGATGATAAGAGCGCTTCGGCACCAGGGGAGATAAAGCTCTGGTCCCAGTCTGCCGACCATCCCCAGTGGTCTGCTCTCAGAACGGCAACATCTGCATCCACTAGCTCATCAGTGTACAATGTAAAAAGCTATGATTTATACAGGCTAGTACATTGTTGTCTGATTCTTAAACCACAAACCTTGTGCATGATGTGATTGTGGAGAAAATCTGTGTTGAGGACGGGTGTGTGTGTGTGCATGTGTTTGTGCGTGTCCATTGTAAGAGATATCAGGGATTTGTCCATCAGCGTGTTAAATCGTCCTACCCTAACCCGTTTCCTGGTTCCTTCCTCTCCCACTCCTCAGATCTTCCACATGACCTATGACCTAGCCAGCGCCATGGTGAGGATAGTCAACCTGATCGGCATGATGCTGCTGCTGTGTCACTGGGATGGCTGCCTGCAGTTCCTGGTGCCCATGCTGCAAGATTTCCCCGCCGACTGTTGGGTGTCCAAAAATAAGATGGTGGTGAGTGCTTCTCCTGCACCGAGTCCCCCTGTCTTCTGGAATAAGATTATGCCCTGTTTTATCTCATCTGTCAGCTTTAGTAATTATTGTATTAAAACCCTTTAGCATCCTGTGAAAGATTGTCTCGCATATTTTAAGCTCTAAATCAAATATATTTATCTGCTACGTTCGCACACATTTATTCAATTTGGTGAATTTTGATTTATTTATTTGGAGCTCCCGACATCTGTCCATATTGTAAAAGGAGAGAGACACTGAGGCTATGCAGGGGACATTGATTTCATGAGGAGGACAGATATTGGATAATACTGGTGGAATAGTGACTGCTTCCAGGCAGCACTTGCACTGTGCTTTAATTTTGCTGTATTGTTAAAACAGCTGCTGTAGTAGAGTCTCTGTTAAAGCCGACTCAGAATAGAGTTATCTTTTATTTGTTTATGGAAGCAGACTGTGTCACACCTGATGTGTGACTCTGATTCATCCGCAGCTGATGGGTCTCATGCTAAATTAGCATTAGAGTTATTGTCAGGTTTTGTGGTGGGGCCCTCAGTGATCTGACATCAGTGAATGCTTATCTTTCCAGTACAACCTACCAATACATCAACATATATTTAACCCTTAAGGAAAGCAGATGACGAGAGAATTTCAGAGAAAAATCTAAAGATGTCCAAATAGTGGAAATACACAATGTTATTTTCATTCTTAGAATTTTATATTCATGATACAGGCTGAATTACTTGTTTAAAGTAATTTAGTAATTCTAGTCAAAGACAGAACACTTCATTTATTATCAGGAAAAATTGCAAATTAAACTGCAACAACAAATTAAAGGAAGCCAACATTGAGTTACACACAAACCAGCCCTAGTCAGCTGTGCGTTCAGCTCTCCGTGCCAGAACAGATGTCACATGAGTAGTTACATCGCTCAAGGTATGATGCATTTGGTTCATCATGCCTCACTGCGTCCCTGACATGCTCACTTGTTATATCTAATGATAAGAAATGGCAGATGTTGCACAACCACCGTCCCTTGAGATGTTACACACATTATCTAACTTGTTTTCCATACCTGTTCAATACACACACTCAGGTGAGGTGGTCCTGTTCAGGGACAGTGTCGGCACTGGGGATCAAACCAGTTGATCAACCCATTTACCAACCTCCTTGCCTTTCAGTTATATAGATTAAAACAAAGACATTCATTCAGAGTTCTACGTTGCATGTGGTGACATACAATGCGTGACCATATCCACATTCATTTTTATTTGATTATTTCTATTCCCTAGATGCATTTTAATACAAGTTCAATATGCATGAAGCCAAGTTGCAAGAAGATTATATTATGTTACATAAGGCTGAGCTATCAGGCAGCGTAATGTAAACTAAGACTCATCATGAAAGCTTTTTCTGCAGCAGTGAAAACAAGGATGTGATCATGTTTGTTTTATTCTGCAAAACATATTTACAACTTGCAGATGCAGAAATAAATACAATCACAACAAAGAAATACAGACCTGCAAATATAATAATTTGCTGTCCCCTCCCAAAAAGAAAATGACAATTTCCTGTTATAAAGTTTACATTTTCAGACCAATATTGCTGTTTTATGGTCTTAACAAAAGCTTTACTTTGAACTGTACTCCCATCAAAACGTAATGATCTAGTATTGTATTTCTTAAATGTTTAAACCTTCATCTCAGCAACTCTGGAATATGGACTCACAATGCCAAATGCCTTGTCACAAAGTGACAAAAAGGTTGCACTGGCTGCCTCCTCAAACTTTAAACCCCCAAACCGCCCTTTGCATCTCGGAGCGCAGAGGCCCTGAGATGTGAGGAGGAACAATCATATAATGTACTTAGTTTAAAATCCCGTGTGAGGTATGTAGCCTCTCATTAACATCAAAATTGAGATTGTTTTGTTTCCCACAGTAAACACTGTGTAGTTAATTGGATTACGTAGAAGAATGCCTCTCAATGTGAGGGAATAACAAATATATCTTTCTGAATTCATTCAAGCCTCGAGGACAGCCACCTCTCTGATGGAAAGCTCCTTGTGTTTAACTCACATTACCTGCGAGACAAAGAGTTTGTATTGACTCAGTCACGGTTGGGTTGGCTCTGATTAGAATCTTTAGGGGACACTTTTTGTCTTCTTTTACAGTAGCTGTCCCATTATCTTGCTGGGTCATCGCTCCTTACCTTTTCAGGAGGGCACTAATAAAATTGCTATCTCTCTCAGCTTTTCCGCTGTGGAAATGAGTTTGAAAGCAATTTGGGCATGTCACCCCCAGAAGAGAGTTGATATTGATTTGCCGTGAACTACTACCGGGATCTAAAGGAAAAGGGGCAATTTATCTACAAATGAAAAAACTCAAAGAGAAATCACTTTTTTTTTTTTTTTTAAATAGCTGACCTACTTTCTGTCATGCAAACCTCTAGTGTCTCACGCTCCATTCTCGAGGCTCTTGCCCAAATGTCGGCAGTTTGCTCCAAATGTTTGCACAGATTGAAAAGTATGTTTTAGCCTGCCAGCTGCTCTGTATTGAACCAAGGAAGTCTGAAGTGGACGTCTGCCATTAGTTTTGTAGTAATTGAACGTGTGCGTGTTTGTGTGTGAGCTGTCAGGGTGCTCATTGACCTTTAATGTGCCATCAACACCATTATGAGAGAGAGAGAGAGAGAGAGAGAGAGAGAGAGAGAGAGAGAGAGAGAGAGTTCTCATCCTAGTGTTCTCACCCTAACTCACCTCATCTCCTCTGTTTCATCCAGAATGACACATGGGGCCAGCAGTATTCCTACGCCCTTTTTAAAGCTATGAGCCACATGCTGTGTATTGGGTATGGCATGTACCCCCCGGTGGGCATGACAGACGTGTGGCTGACCATCCTCAGCATGATTGTGGGTGCTACCTGCTATGCCATGTTTGTGGGCCACGCGACCGCGCTAATCCAATCCCTCGACTCATCTCGACGGCAGTACCAGGAGAAGGTGAGTCAAGATGATGTGTTGCTTACAGCTGTGTTGCCTTGGTTTATTTTGAAGAGAAGGACAGTGGCGGTAAAGCAACATTTTTGATCGTCCTTGTCTTAAAGCTTTGTGTTTTATTTTGTCTTTTAATGCAGCAGTTTGTGCAGCCACACAGACATTTAGGTGTTCCATCATAACTCTTCCAAAAAGGGAAAACAATCATTGTCAGTCCTCTAAACCAGGTGTTTAAGAGTGGTATGTTGTGGAGCCCCTTCATAGACAAAAATGACTGCCATATCAACTGCCATGTCAACTCCAAGAAAAAAAGATAGTTGATAAAAAGAAACATTACATATCCTATAATGATTTGAGATGCAAAGAAGTAGTATAATATTACCATGTATTAGGGCATACTGAGCAAGGCGTCCACGTCTTCTCCGCTCCTGCAAGCCAACTTTTTTATCTTCAACTGGACGGGTTCATGCGGTGGTTTTTAGTGACTAGAACCCCAGCCTCTCAAGTTCAGGGAAAGGAAACCCCCTAACAGTTTGCTTTGAAGGCCAAGCCATGTTCCATAGTGCCATGCCCTCTGTTTGCGCAGCATGGGCGATAATGAGCCGAGCTGCGAGGCTGCCACATTGCCCACTGTCTGTGGCGAGGAGGAGACGGGAGTGGATGACCTCTAGGGAATGGAGGCAGAGGTTCCAGAGATCCCACCCAAATGAAAGAGGGAGAGTGTGAGTGAAAGAGGGCAGAGAAAAAGATCCAGGCAGACGAGCAGAGCAACAGATTAGCTGACGTAATGGGTGTGTGTTACGACTTCTTCAAAAGGAGAAAAAGGGCACAGGATAAATTAACACCTCACTGATCTTGGGGTGAGTAACAAAGAGATTAGTTTTCCGCCAGATTCTCACCAGCTAAAATGGTGAAAAATCCATAAAGAAAAACATATGAGTGGGTACATGACTAATGCTGCTTATTTGAGTAGCTGTTTAATGAAAAGGGAGCAAACCATCTACCCGCTCAACACTCTCCACACGTCTGCTGCTCTGCTTTAGAGATGCCTTGCTGCCAAGTAGACTGAACAGCTGGCCTGTCTCAGCACTAGTCAGCATGTGGTACCAAAGCCATTTGCAGCCATTTCTGGGATCACCCCTTAAGGCACCGTAAGAATCCCCCAGTGAGCTAAAAAGGCTCCACTATGCTTGCACAGCTTCCCACGGTGCCTGTCTGCAGAAAGGTTATTACTGCAGACTGCAATTAATTTTTAAGAGTGAAAATTCTCTCATTTATCTTTCCACATGCCTCAGTGATAAGGCGCTCTCTGGGTGCATTGTCACTACGTGCGCATCTGGCTGTGGGAGCCGGATAGTAGTCATTTCTACTAGACTGTTATATAGCCCCTCCTCCTCCTCCCTGCTTATCAGGGTTAGTTCCTTCAAAGACATAAACCTTTTTGTCATTGTCCCTCGCATCGGTTGTGTGACAGTGGGATCTGCTTCCCGGAGATTTCACTCTGCTTTTCCGTGTCAGACTAATACCATAATCCGTGCACTCAAGAAGTGGACAATCCATTGGTCAATCCCTGGAGTTTTGAGAAGGCAGGTGGCTGTTTTCATTGAGCGGCCACGACAGGGACAGCTGTTCTTCTCCGCTGGGACTCAGCCCGGAGAGAAATCTGCCAGGCACCAACAACACAGCAGCCATCGTGCACAAAGTTATTATACACACCTGTGATTTTACGCTGTCTCATTAGGTAAACTAAGATGCAGTGGCTCTGTGTAACATCTCAAATAGCCACCTCTTAAAGCAAACAGTCATTTCTTAAAGCAACCTAAGATGTGATGGAAGGGTGTTTGTACTTTGCAGGTTGGCTTACTGTTAATAGACCATTAAAAAACCATACACAATAACGGAATGGTAATATGATTAACATGACAATACAATAAAATACATGATAACAAACAGGGATACAAAATTCACAGCAGCATATAATAGGTACACAACTTTAAAAAGAATGGCACATATTGGGTGAAATGAATGATGTAAGGCAAGGCACTTGATCTCAAGTGGGCCAGACCAGTAAAATCGCAGCATAATAACGCATACATAACGGAAATATAAAAATAAAAAAGGTCTTTCTACAATAAACTAGAAACATAAAGACCAAAAATTCAGACATCAGCCCACTGTTTATCTGCCTGGACTCTGAATTTCTGCAGATTCCCTCGCTTTGTGACGCGTCCAAAAAAGTTGTCCATTTGCAGCTTGTACTTTCTCCCTGAATTTTGTCACAACGCCTGTTTTTCTCCCGATCATTGATGGTGCTAAGTCTGTAGCCCCACTAACAGCACGGGTCCAGTCCACTCCGACCCGGTCCAGCGCTTCAACGAGAGCGCTAAAGATGTAATTCACTGTAGTGGTGTCCATCATAGGTACCAACTCAAGGAACTTCTTGGTGACCGCCAAAGTTTCATCAACACCACGAATGAATATGGCCAGTTGCGCAATATATCAGTGCCCCCATCAATTGCGACTTTGGCTCAGTGCTTAGCATGCCCGTCTTTCAATAAGAGCATTGGTGGTTCGAGCCCTGGCTTCGCCAGTTTAATTTTTAATTTTTTTCTGTAATTTTAACAGTTATCCAGCGGGTTGTATGTTTGACACACCTGGTGTAAAGCATGGAGCTCTCACACACATGATACGCAATATGTGTATCATGTGTGTGAGCTGTGAAGTTGACAAGCAGAGCCGATGGCCAGGTAACAGTTACATCTAGATGTAACCCCCCTTCTGAGGGACTTTTATGAAGAAAATCAGTCTATTATGGAATCTCAGAACAGTACAGATGGGAAATAGGAAAAGAGGGAGAGAAAAAAAAAGCTCAGCCCTCGAAGATGGTGGAAATTATCATCAGAAAGCCCGAGTATAATCTTTTCTGAATAGAATTCTATTACAATGTGGCACCATGTGATAAATGCCCAGGCTGTCAGAAGCTAGCAAGCAGACTTAAATGAGCTCTTAAAAAGGAATCAGGCAGCCTGTTAACTGTTACACAAAGTAGAGATTCCAACAATCCCACTAAATACCAGAAATGTGGCTCACACTGAGATGAGAAATTGCTTTATTTGATTCATCTTCACCGTGCCAGTCTTTTGCTGTGTGTAAATACAGAGCTGTTGGTGCAGAATATTAAAGTGGGTGCATTTTCCACCTGTTTGCAACTCAATTTGTTGCAGATGTATCTGACTGCATGGGTTAGGTTGGGTCCATATCAGATGTGAATGGAATAGAGGTTGAAGCTGGACATGGTGTTCAATTTCCCAAAGCGCTCCTTTTTCTACTCTGTGACTCTGTTACATTTTCAAGTACACGCCGTGTTATCTTTATTTGAAGTCTTATTTGAAGACTCTTTGCTAGTTAAGTTAAGTTAAATTGTTGTGTTATGACACTTAACTGAAATTGATTTACATTTTCAAATTCTCTGTAAATTATTTTTCAAATCCAACATTAATCTATACAATGGTAAAATAATGAAAACGTTCCATCTTTAACATTGACTGTTTTGTCCAAATAACAGTCCAAAACCCAAAGATATTCAATTTGCAGTGACAATAAACAGATAAAGCTGTAAATCCATCAGCTGTTGTTGTATAAAAGACTTAAGCATTTAGTCAAATGTAAAATTGACTAAATGGGGGAAAAAAAATCTAAATTGTGTCAGTATTTGATATATTTAAGTAAAATATGACATATTTGAGCTTTGGCGGTTATTCACTTTTTAATTTTGAGTAATTTTCGGTCCAGCATTAATTTGATATGCAACTGTCACTACAGGAGTATAATGTTACTCTGTGAGAATTACACTGTTATACACAATAGTGCAATACTGTAGTTTTTTGTATGTTATAGTAGTGTCAACTCCTGTAGCATTATAATACCCCCAGTAGTATATAATACCCCCAGTAGTATTCAATCATCTATCTATTAGCGAGCTGGAATGGGTTAAGCATCTGCCAAATTCCCCCAAGGAATCCTCCCTCTTGTCTCGGGCATGTTGAGAGCCATTATCACACAAAAAGAATTATATCTCTAGATTGGGGGCACAAGATGGCTGCACATGTGACTGTGCATACAGGATATGCCTGCCACTCCAGCTCTCTGTAAGCCGCTGCTTATCTGTCACTACGGCCCTCTACAGTGGAAATGCATCCAGAAATGGGGATAGGGATACCAAACAAAAGAGATAATCTCATTCATTTATAGGTGACTTGTGATTCATGTTGTCCCACTTTCTTTATAGAAGCCCTCTGATCCTTTTGAGCATTTCTCCTCTCAGGTTTTTAATAGTGTATTATTAATATTATTCAGCGTGGGATAACTGAGGGATGTTCTGTTTGTTGTTGGTAGTTAGAGATGAAATCAGGGGTGCCCAGGAGGGACTATGAGCAGCGTGTTGTGGCATGCCAGTCCCAAGTGGCTTTAGAAGGAAATGGCAATGGGGTGCTGCAGCCCCTCCCCTTTAAGTCTCTGATTAACACATGGCAATTAAACCCAGCTCTTTGGGGAATAGTTAATAAGAGGCCCAACGCTGATTATGTGTGGGTGAAGAGGCTCTAGAGATCTTTTGTTCCCCCACTTCAATCCTCCAATCAAAACCTTTGGAAATACAGTAAATAGTCATCAGAGGAGGACTATATTTGCACTTTGTCCCTTTCTTTGAAATATATTAATTCTGGCAGCGAATTATTTACATAACAATTCATTTAGCTGATGCTTTTATCCAAAGCGACTTACAATAAGTGCAATTCAACCATGAGTACAAACTCAGAACAACAAGAATCAAGAAGGTACAATTTCTTCAATAAAGTTAAAGCACAAAGTGCTATCAGTAAGTGCCATTTAAGTGCTACTAAAGTGCTACTACGGCGCTACCTTCCTTATTCAAGGTGTAGTCAAAAAAAATGTGATTTTCGTTTGCGACGGAAAATGTAGAGACTTTCTGCTGTCCTGATGTCAATGGGGTGCTCGTTCCACCATTGAGGAGCCAGGACAGTAAACAGTCGTGACTTTGTTGAGTGTTTAGCTCGCAGTGACGGAGCTACAAGCTGATTGGCAGAAGCCGAGCGGAGCGAACGAGCTGGGGTGTACGGTTTTACCATGTCCTGGATGTAGATTGGACCCGATCTGTTCGTGTGACTATAACATGCAATCTTAGTGTTTCCTTATTTAAGCTAAATATTTACTCAGTCATGTCTGTGTTGATTAATTGTGAAGGCCTTAGAAACAGTTTAAAAGATGTGGTTTATCCAACAATAGCAATAACTTTGCGTGGCCTTGTAGAGGTTAAGTCATGCTTTACCCATGCAGTCAGCCCAAGGACACAGCTGTCAACATGTTTAGGAGCTTAAGTCTGATTCTGCCTTACAGTAAGAGACGTTCTCATTAGTCTGGACCTGACTGATGACATTAATCTAAACCCCGTTACATTCCCTTTTTCCTCCCTGTCTTTCACACAACTTGTACAGGACTGTTAACATGCCCCAGAGGTAATAAAAACCAAATCAAAAGTACAACCATGTCAGTATTCTCTATAATAATTAATATCATGATAAAGGTTTGCTTTCTGCAGTATCTGCAGTATTCATGTCAAGGTTGTCATTTCAACAGATGTAACGCATTTTATTAGATGCATGTTTGGGAAAAACAAAAGAATATCCTTGCTTAAGTAGGCTAGGATGCAACATAGTGGCCATTAATCATTTACACCCTCTTAACTAACTTTGGCCTAATTACATCACAAAATAATACAGTACTAAATCAATACAAACTAAATTTGCATCTGTTTGGAGAGCTGCGTGAGAAAGAAGGGAATTGGCGGGGGAAATAAATAGCGTGATAAAAGAGTAGAGGGACAGAAAGAAAAGAAAAATATGAATGGGAAACCAAAGAATGGTCATGTGGAGAGAGCTCCAAACCAAGAAAGGGAGAGAAAGGATTTGTGAAATGAAATCACATGGAGATGCAGTAATGTATAGCTTAGTGGGCCGAGTATGCTTCTTCTGTAATATTGTCAAGATTGGAAGCTTAGGCTCACCCCCACCCCATTGCAACTATTTACAGCCTTCTAGTCTTGTTATCACAGTGAGGTTGCCCTTATCGCCTGGCAAGGCGAGTCTCTGTTGCCTGAGTTTTGGAGGTGCTTGTAGGCATATTTTGTTCCCTTTGGATAAAGCCAGACTAACTGTTCCCCCTGCAGTAAGCTAACAGTCTGCTTGTGGATACTCAGATATTAAAGGGGTATGAATCATTTAATCTAACCATTTAGCGTATAATCCCAAATGTCAAACTAAAGCGAGACGGAAAGGAAGAGAAAATCAATCCTGGGAATCTCATCATCTACATTTTGAACAGCCCCCCTGCAGCCTGAACCCAAGAGAGTGCAGCAAAGGTAGCGGATGCTGGAATGGTTACCTCCATAATGCTGACTATGATTTGATTTAGCCAAGTAGAGCAGGGCAGCAGGGGTCTTCCTAGTGACAGTGGGATGGCGATAAGATAATTTCCCATCACAGGGGGTGTTATCAGCCCATAGCAGCATCAGGAGAGCGCTGTCCCCTTGCGGTCGGTGTCTTTACATCCCTGTCAGCTTCTCTTCTCAGACTCAGTAGTGATAAGCCAATATAAAATGTCTTTGACTGAGCCACTGTATGTAGTGTAGTTGTACTCATCACAATATAAAATAAATAAGACATTATCTTGCATTTGTTCACTTGACTAATGCCCTTTCATGCTGGGAGAATCAAATTGTAAAATGCTGCAAAGCTGAGCATGAATGTTTTGTTTTTTTATGAATGTAAAAAAAAGGAGAGTCGTTTTGAAGGAGATGATAAGCCACCCCTTTGAAACAGAGCGCCATGCTGTGGCATATCTAATGTAGGAGACATTAAGACATTCGACAAGATGCAGAATGTGGGTTACACCTGTCATCTTCACCCTGGCGTCACACGCAGACAAGCCATCTTCGCTGCACTACTCTGCAGCCAATAGGACTGGAGTCTGTGATTGTTTTCTAGCTGTCTGTCTCTTGGAGTAAGGGAGTGAAACGTCTTCTCTGTGAGAGGATTCTTTTTCATCTTCAAATCAGTAAACACTCAATTCTATGCCAAAAGGATTGTGTGGATAAAGACTCAAACCCCAACCCCCATCCATCTCTCCACATCCACACATGAGACTGGATATGTAAAAGCTCCTTTCCACATCTTATTATTGCCTCTGCAAGTATTTGACTTTCCACGGCATCGGCACGTATAAATTGTTAAATCTTTCACTTAACGTTCACTTGGCGACGTGAACGGATATTTTAGTAATATCAGATGAGCAATTTCTTCATGTTAGACATACAGTACAATGGATCAGCCACTCTGCCTTATCTGCCGTGTTTCTTTTTGTGTGTGCGTGTGTTTTCATATTCACATAATATTTCCTTGTACTTACAGGTAGACTGTAGTGTACCTAACAAGGTATTTCAAATCCTCACAAGCTGAGGCAATAAAACACTTTATTGTAAACTGGACACTGACGAGGGTGCTGTAAAATCTATACGAACAGACTAACTCCAGGATGCTTTCTTTGTCTGTGAAGGATTCCAAAGGCACTTGTCAAACACAATTTAAATCTATCAACATTTGGTAAAAGTAGGGGTGACAAAAGAGTGGAGGCTTAAAAACTCAGCAGGGTGTCAGTAGGTTGTTCGCCTCTGATCAGACTCATTCCAAAATGTGCTAAGTGTGGTTTCTAACCCTCATATGTGTTTCTATCCAACTCCAATCACATCTCTTGATGTTCAGGAACCCTGACAGCTTTTTTGCTTCCACAAAAAATAATCTGACTTGCATGAGACATCTGCCCTCATTTACTGTGCTATATTTCCAAAAGAATGGCCTTTTGATGATCTCCTACAAGAAAAGTGGTGACTAGGGTAGTTGAGTGGAATAATAAAGAGGGAGACATCTGAGGTCAGCCATGTCGTTGAGTGGTAAGGCTATTGGCACTGTAGAAATGGCGATCAAAGAGCACCTCCAGCATTGCCCTATGAATGGTTAATTTCTTTCTTTTTTTCTTCTTCTTCTTTTTTCCCTTCTATCACTGAGGGTCAAGGATTCTACCTGGTATTATTCCCGAGGAGCTCTCAGTGTATTTTGATCTGCATCTCTGCTTCCTATACTGTAGCATCAATGAAAGGCCATCTAACACATTTTAATACTTTTATTTTTAACAACGAACATAAAGACTGGCGGGTGGAGACACATACAGTCTGTCATTCAATGAATACACTGTTAATTATTTTTTTGTATGTGGTCTTTGGAAGGCCTTTGGGCTTTGTGTGCAACACATGCATATAACACCTAAAAACCTAGCTTAATTTTCTACATATGTATGCTTTGTAACAAAAATATTAATATTAATACATTCTAGTTTTCTTAGTATTATTTAGTTGCAGTGTATGATGTTAAACACATTCATATACATTGCATTTAATTAAATACAAACAGGAACATCTAATTACAGACACACAATACCTGAATTCACACACATCAATGTCTCTAGCGCGCTGTCCTAATGTAACTTTTATTTCATCTATAGTGCCAATATTAATATATTCTTGCTGTTTTTCTCTCTTTTCACTGGTTTAAATGCATTATATGGATATATAATCACTTCATCCCTTTTCCTTTTTTCTTCCACTTTCTACTTTGTATTGATACACACTAATTTCAAGACACTATTGGAATTCAACCAGTTATACGATTAATTTATTATTGGAAAATATATGTGGATGCAAATTATTTTAGTTACGTGAATGAATGTTAAGATAATGTTGGTAATGACAACTCCACCTGAATATTGATGTGACACATTTACCTAACTTTGACAATCCAGATCCTGATCAGCCACAATAGTGAATGCTGTACAACGCCAGTGAATTTCCATCATGACTTAACAGTCGACAATGATTATACCTCTCAAAATTCTCCAATATCTTAAGAGAAGTGGGACAATGATAGTCAATGTGTTTACAGCAAATATGGAAATATTGCTTTCTGTCTTTTGAGAGACCGACTGTAAAAGGTAAGATCAAAGACTGGAAAATCACTGTCTTGTTGAGCTCAACTTGCAAGAGCCCCAGTGGCCCGTATGTATAGGTTTCCATTTCCTTGTGTGTGTGACCTCGGTGCCAGCTGTTCCCTGTGGCTGTGTATCTGTGCTACAGCACTATGGCCTTTGAGTAACCTAATTGTTGTGTGTCTCGGTGTCCCCGCAGTACAAACAGGTGGAGCAGTACATGTCCTTCCACAAGCTGCCTGCAGATATGAGGCAGAGAATCCACGACTACTATGAGCATCGTTACCAGGGCAAGATGTTCGATGAGGACAGCATCCTGGGAGAGCTGAACGAGCCGCTGAGAGAGGTGGGATGAGAGTTCCTGTCTGTCTTCTACACATGTGATGCGTTCAAAAGCTTGTGTACTTCTTAACATTCCCCTCAGTTCCGTTCAGTTTTTTTTTTTTCTTGTTACCAAATCCCAACAAGACTAATACTGAGAAGAGCTCAGAAGAAACAAAACAACTGTTTGCACAGCTGACATTGTTGTGTTGTTACCCCTAATATCTTTTCTTGTTTGAGGTTGTAACAGGCCAATGGCTTTTGTAACTGCTTTCTCTGTGTGCTCACGCAGGAAATCGTCAACTTTAACTGTCGAAAGCTGGTGGCGTCCATGCCTCTGTTTGCCAACGCCGACCCCAACTTTGTCACCTCCATGCTCACTAAGCTGAGGTTTGAGGTGTTCCAGCCTGGGGATTATATCATCAGGGAGGGCACCATCGGCAAGAAAATGTACTTCATACAGCACGGGTTTGTCGGTGTACTAACCAAAGGCAATAAAGAGACCAAGCTGTCAGATGGCTCCTACTTTGGAGGTAAGACAAGCTGGCGCTGCACAAGAATCACAAATTCAAAGGTCACATACACACACATCTTTCTGTTTTAATATTAATAATGCTCTCATTTGGTACCTTGAGAGGTTGACTTGGGTTTGAATTTGTATTTGTAAGGCATTTGGAAAATGCTGTTCTGGCTCTGTTATTGGCTCATCATGAAGAACAAGTGGTATGTTGTAGAGTGCTTGTCACCTCACTTAAAATTCTGCTTCATGTTTTATGCAGGACGTTTCCCTTCACGTCATGAGCTGTCTCTTTAATGGAGGGCAAACCAAAATTAAGAAAACTGTTCCTGCTGGTTTACAAATTAAGAAATGTGCATTCAACGGTCAAAGGGGACATAAATCTGTGAAATGACATACTGCATGAATGCTTAAGACTTGTGCAATAATCCAGAACTTAACTTGTGTTATGCTCTTAATCAGGGTCAAATAATGCATCGCCCTCTTTTGGTCCCACAGAGCCTATGACACATGTATAAGACAATGCTGCCATACTGCCCTCACCAAATACCAATTAATTTGCCCAGTGACAGCGTATCATTCAGTCTACACTGTTAAGTAATGAGAATTGGTGGCAAAGCATTTAACAGCACATGACCTGACTGTGGAAGTTTAATTACGTCTTGCCTGCTCAAGTCCATCTCCATGCCCTCTCTCCAGGGGGGTTCCAGAGAAATAATGAATAGATGGCAGGCAATCTATCTTTACACATGCCAAAACTAATCAATATTTTAGACAACATGGACCCGGAGCGAGCTGGGGCCATGTTGTCTAAAATGTTGTCCAAAATGTTCCCTCCATCAGTCCATCAGCAAGGCAGAAATCAGATTAAAAGAGAGCTCATGGACTGGTTTCTAGCACAAGCTTTGTGATAATGGTGCTGTTTTTGACGCTCAAAGAAGCTGACTGAAGTGTACTCTCGACCTGAAATGCGTCAGTGTGAATGCATCTACTTTTGACTCTTTTTACAAGTAGTGTAACTAAAAACTGTATATAAGAAGTGGACGTAGTCATCATGATGTCACCCATTGGCTTGTAGACTGCTGTTTTGAAGTCTTGAGTTTTCAGCGCTGCCATCTTGATTTACGGCTTTCGGCATGTTTTTTTTTTTTTTGCAACCAATGAACGGAGGTTACCATATTTGGAATGCAGAGGAGTGACGTAGAGACGCCATATACGGCTTTGGTAGCAGCTTTGGTAGCGGCAGTGACGTAGCATCAATCCCAGTAAACTCGCCCTAAAGCATACTCCGCTTTATGGTCAATCATGCTGTATTGAAGAAGAAACTAGTGATTGAGACCAAGAAACTCATGAGAAGTTAGGTTATTTCCTCATAGACTTCCATACAATCTGACTTCTTTTCGCATCCGGAGGAGTCACCCGCTGTAGGTTCTAGTGAGGTAAGCCTTGAGCCACTGGGAGTTTGTTTCCAAGCACAAGTTAGTCATTCATAAAATGAATTGCTGCAGGATCAGCACAGGGAGTATGTGGCACATGTGGATCTCAGTGTGTCTGACATTATCAGCAAGCGGGAAGTCAAAAGCAAGTATTTTTCATATTATGTGCAGAACACGGGGGCCTGCTCCACATGGATTGATAGGTTTTGACTCTCTACCCTGCATGTGAATATGTGAGCATGTGAATGTAGAGCAACCGCCATCCAGTCATCGAGGAGCTTTCTTTTTTTGTCAAAGACACTCCGCGTCAGCAGGCTCCAGTTTACAGTACGCCAAATGGCATGCGTATATGCTCATCAACATCTTATCAAACTCATGTACCGTAACTCTTTCATTCCATTGACCTGAATTATTTACACAATTATATACTCAGCAGTCTGCTCCAGTTTGTTAGATGTTGGATTAGCTCGAGCCAGAGCCTAAAGTCGAAAGTTGACACGACATGAACTGGATAGGAGCGTCGGCTGGGCACACAACGATCCAATGAAGAGGGGAAATGTAATGTGACTGCAGTACTAACGCCAAGGGACACATGGATCGCTGCCAAGCCTGCTCTCTGGACGCTGCTCTGGGCTCAGAAAGAAAACATGCACCCTCCACCCTCGCCTCCACTTCCCTCTTTCTCTCCTTAAAGTTCAGTATTGGAACACTTATTTTAACAGCATCTCCGCTGCCCTCTCAGAGCCAAGACTGAGCAGGTTATTGTGTTGTTATAGTTCATCCTTTGTTGCCTGCAGAAATTGATGTGTTGCCAGTGCAGGCTGTTCCTCTCTCTTGGTTGGTGACCTTGTGGTGGCCATACATGCCATTCAGAGGTGCTTATCAAAAGCTGCCTTTGATTGCACCTCTAAGATGGCTCACTTTGCCGCCCAGAGAGTGGCTTGTAGCAGTGAAACTGCTCAGAAACCGAGTCAGCGAGTGGGAGTTAGGAGTAAGGAGGGAAGTATGTTGACTGCACAGTTTGCAATCTCCTGTTTGATCTTTTTGGCTTTACCAGATCTCTGACTCTGGTGCTGTCTTCATTCGTAGTCCTGGATCAGGGAACTAACACTCCTCCCATCTCCCTTGTCTTTTACTTTTTTTGTTGTTGTTTTTCTCTTCTAAAAGCTTAGACATGGCTGTGCTTTAGAGCTGCCAAATGGCCCCTCTGAATGAGTCAGCAAGAGGGACTGGCAGCAGCAAAGTCCCAGGTAATCCTCCCAGTCCTTAACCCAGTTAACACTCCTACACCTCTTATTCTGAAGCAGCATCAGCTGAAGATCGAGGCACTGCAGCAGTTGAGTGAGTGACAGAAAGGGGGATATGATGATATATAGAGTAGTCTTATATGACAGGTTGGATAGGATAAGATGATATAATGCTGTGTTTTGATATATGATGTGTTACGACACAATATGTTGTTCGACATTATTTGTCATCCAAATACTAAGGGCTTAATGCAAGATTGGGAATATTATGTGATGCCACATAATACACATAACATTATACAAATACATACAAGTGTGCATGGTATTACTGGATAGGCACGTAGGTGATACAATGATATGATATAATATGATACAAAATTGCTCACTTACTCGTCAACATCCACTTCCATCATGGATATGTGTTGCCATCATCAGCTGTGTTCTCTGATAATGTCAGTTACTATATATTTGTTTAAAAGTACAGTGCCTGTGTGACTTTGGGCATGTTAAACCAAACAATTGTTGATTTGTGGATTTGCATCTGAACACACACACAAACAGCTGGTCTTTGAATGCTGTTTTATTGTGTCTTTTGTCCCTCACCAACACAACCAGCCTCAGGTCAGGGGGTGAAAAAGAGACAATGAGATGTGACGGGACTTCAGCATCACCCACAGTGCAAAAAAACATCAGAAATACCTACCCACAATGTCTGCATGCTGGCCAAACCTAAGGTGTTGCGTAGCTATGGTAAAGTTGTGAGGGAGTGAGCATGGTGCGTCATGGGGAATCAGGCAGCCCACCGCGGTTGTTTCAAAGGTTAGAGAGTGTCTGCTCTGTGGGCTGGGGGCAGTGTTTGGCGAGGGAGATTGGAGCTGACAGTAGGATTCAAAGTCCAGGTGAGCTTTGCCAGACCAGGCTGCAGGACACTGCAGGATACTTTATCACAGACCAGTCCTTCTCATACTCGTTAATATACATCCATGCACACTTATAAGCAGAGAGGAAGGCAGGCACAATCACATGCAAATACATGCACACTGAGACTTATTTAAAAGCACATTCAAAGGCCAACATTTACATTCACTCCGACTGGTGCGCAGTAGTTTGCAGGTGGTCTGTATCTGCTTTAGCTTACAAAGATTTAAGTTTAGATCTAGAAACAGACGTTAAAAATACATTCAGGCAATACTCATTGCGCTCATTTGTTTTACACATTTGTTTCAGAAGAGCTCTCTGATTTTGGTTTGATTTTAAGTCAAGTTATGTAGTTGCATTTTGCAGAATTTACTGTTTATACCTACATTTTTACTTGTCAAGTTTCTTCCATTTACCAGGGTTTTCATTGCCTAAAGGAACTCTTTAAGTGCAACCCTTGCAACCAATGTTTTGTATTTTTTAAAGACTTATCTCTTGGGTATTAATGATTTATAGAGCTTAGAATTCCATAGGTGTTTGTAACTCTGTGGTTCACCAGATTTACCTCGTAAAGAGTTGTTTTTATTGACTGTATTTTGCACAGTTTGCTGCTACCAGTGCAGCTGTAGCTCGGAGAAAGTCAATGAAAACTTTCCTAGAGAGCATAGCTGTTGGCCCTTTAAGTATCTGTACAACATGCAAACATGGCTTTACACTGTGCGCATACGGCATTCATAATGTAAAGACACACAAGAAGAGCCGTGTTATTCCTTTCTTGCGTTCTCTCCCACACACACGCATCTTGCATGCTTGCCGTCTGCTCTCCAATTTGAGAGCTGGCACAAGGACTCGAGAAGCTTCTTTCCAGTAAGAGCCGAGGACACGTGGGGTGCAACATCCCACAAAAGACGAAATGAGTCAAATGGGTTCTCTCTAAGGTCACAGCACATGACGTTGTAGTCGTAGTCCTCCTTTCAAAGTGGAAAATGAACCGCGCATGACTATGGCGAAGTAACATCTTCTAGTGCACAAATGTACACCGAGGCATCTTTGTGTCTGTAGCACTAACTTGCCAGACACAGTTTTGGGAACAATAACAGTTGGGCCAAATGAACTCCAAGCAGAACAGGACAGCAGGGGACAGGTCGGACGGGCAGATTTATCAAGTAGACCTATAACTTTATTCTCAGAGCTGCGTCTTTGCTTTCACTACTGTTACGGCCTGCCTAGTGTGCCTATGGTTACACAGGCCTAACAACACACAAAAGAAAAATAGCTTTTGCAAAGGTGGAACCAGGAAAGGAAACAACAAGGCAGGTGAGATAAGCGGCAATAAACATAATTTATTGACAGCTAACAAAAAAGGTAAAAGAACGAAAATGGAAGCAAATAGGCCTCAGGGTCTCAAAGGCCAAAACAACAACCCCATACTAGCTAGAAAACAAAGTATCTCTTGCCTATCGTGGAACAACAATACAACAAAGTGACAACAAAAATGGCAGCGAACCCCGACACAGCTTCCCCCAAAATGTCATAAATGGTAGCCTGCGCTCAGGCACCATCCAAGCTCCAGACCAACCGCTTGCAGCTCAGAGAGAGGACGAGAGAGAGCACTGGATCTGGGTCTCTATATCTATATCTGATATGTCTCTCAGGTGGTCTCCCGCTGCTCCAGGTGCACCAGATCTGCAACAATTACACAAGAGGGCGGAGTTAAATCAGGGGGCGTAACAACTACTTTTACCCATTATTTTTTCCAAACGCTGTTTTTAGAATGAACAAAATATGGAGTACAATGACATTTTTTTCAGAGACCATCATTTATCTTGTGTCATGACGATATTATAGCTTTGCTAATTTGAGCTGACAAAGCCCACAATTTTGAGCCGATTATGAATCATCTCCTTGTTGTTAAGGACCACACAGAAATGGATAATTGTAGAGGCGGCAGTCAGTCTGAGGAGAAAACATACGCCCCTTACAGAATAGCTACACCAACTAAGCCTGTCCTATGATTTCATGCAGGATTTGGGGAGCATTGCGATGAGTCACATGAGATGTGAGTAAGCAGTGGGAGTAGAGCGTTCATAAATAAATTGAATGTAACTCACGAACCATCAGCGAAAGCCGTTTTGAGCTCGATAGAGAAGTGCAATTGGCTGAATTTAGGGGCGGGGATAAACCACTGTCATGAAATAAAACATTGGGTCATTGGGATTTTTTTCCCCCTGAAATGTTATTTAATAAAATAGATGACATTTCATAATGATGAACCTATAGTTTTTAAATAACTCACAACATTTTTTGACAATTAATCGGTTCATATATATTCTACACACAATCTACATGATCAAAAGATATTGTTTAGATTAATAGATGATCTATAACTCCGAAAAATTTATAATCTTGCGTTAATATAAGCAAAATTGTGGTTTTTCGATTTTGAGTTTTCATTGCATTTTGTGTGAAACCATGTATTTTGTATTAAGTCCTGATATTCAGGAGAGTATTGAGCTTCAGGGTGGACACATGCTTTAGCCACTCAGCACTCAAAGACATCCGCTAATCACTTTTTTGTCAGCTCAGACCGAGTTGCACCAGACCCGGACCCTGCCAAGGATTCTTTCCCTGCACTTGTAGTTCAGATGGCACCGCTAAGTGTCTGGGCTTCACTTTCTTTCTGCAAAGACAGTTAGATGAGGCCAGAGGGCTCACTGCAACTCACCGCCTCGTCTTTTCAGTGTGGGCTTCATCCAGAAGGCCACGGGACAAGAGGATGTAATACAGAGCTATGATGCTCCTCTACAGAGGGATTACTGGAGCAGTGCTTTGGGAAATGGAACCCCAGCACAGATACCAGCCAGGGCTGTCCTGCTAACACACACTTACAGTACACACAGTACACACAACACACACACACACACACACACACACACACACACACACACGGTGAATACACACACACGCACAGACAGGAGATTGTGGTATTTTTACTCTCTCACATGCACACAGCTCTCTTGCTAACTTGGCCATTGTTAATTCACCCATGCTCTCTCTCTCTCTCTCTCTCTCTCTCTCTCTCTTTCTCTCTCTCTCTCTCTCTCTCATATGTGCATCAACAGTAATTCACTGTACATGAGGTTGTTTTTATGCCACGTACAGAGTACATTACTCATTTTCTGCTCTGTCAAATCATGCATTTTCCCTTTATCCACTGACCTATCCTATTTTTTAAAGCATCATTAACGATCATCACAACCACTCAGTGTCAATGCAAAATCCTGTAAAATCTAATTTAATCGATTACAATCTCCGGGTTGTAAATGCTACATAACGTGAATTCTGTAGTGTTGACATTGTTTTATGGTCACTCGGTTCCAAGGAATTTTTTGAGGCTATTTTTATTGGTGGTGTTTGTTGACTTCCATCATATTAAGAGGTGTTTTTGCAGCCCCTCCGTATATGTTAATAGGGGGGACAAAATGCAAGTCTATGTTTAGGTTTGCTTTGTATGGTATAAGTGTTTTAATTATCTGTCCATAGATAATATAGATTTCACTCATTTTAGCTGTAACTAACAAGGTCCAACTTTTCTGTTTAATTCATGTTACCTGTCTTTTCACTTTCTTCTCCCTGTACAAGTCAAATTGCACACATATTAAAAAAAAGTATTATTCAGTAATGTCAGGAAGGCAGAGGGAAGATTTAATGTCTCAGGGCTCTCAAGTTTTTAAGACAGATAAGAGTGACATATATACATATCCTCCTCCTCCTTCTCCTACACCCCCCCCCCCCCCCCCGCCCCTTTTCCTCTCAGTTAATTATCTCCTTTATGCAGCTGCCTGCAACGGCTGTCATTTACAGAAAGTTTTCCACCAGCTGTTCCTAATGTGAGTGGTGTGCATTGTCAAATTGCAATTGGCTACTTTGATCAAATCTTGCATAAACAGCAGAAGGCCACACCAAACCACACAGACATCTACTCTCTTGTTGACACCAAAGTTATATGCAGTAAAAATCAGCAAAACTCTGACACTTCAGACATCATATACTTACATACATAATTTGCATTTTTTTCACTCCCCTATTGTTTGTTTATTGTTTGTTTATTTGCACCTCACACACTTCACATATATACTTTGCATTTTTTCACTTCTATTGTTTAAGTTTAATTTAGTTCCTAAATTAATACTCTGTTTATTTTGCTGTACATATCTTTCATCCCAGCTATTTTTATGATTATTATTATTATTATTGTATATATCTTTCATCCCTGTTGTTTTTATATTTTGTCTGTAAATTGCTCCTACTTCGACAACAAATTTCCCCTTGGGGATTAATAAAGTATATATTCATTCATTCATCCTTAAGAAACAATAGACGTCAACCGATGCAACATAAAGGTGGTAGAACAAAAAAGGTCCATCTCCCATCTCATCTTTTAAGTTGTGAAGTTGTTTAACCAAGACTTAGTTGCTTCCATAACATTCTGTATCATGCCTTCAGTAAGAATAGCATACATATAGGTTGAGTATGAACGTAATATCAAAACACTGTGGCAGTGTCCAGACTAGCGTGTAGGTTTTGTTAATATGTTGATATGGGAACTGCTTTTAAAGCAGATGAAAGAGAAGCTGTCATGATTTGCCATGGTTGTTACTATCCCTTAACACACCCAGAATCGTTGACAGCATTATATTTTGTCCCCCACACAGCTCAATGTCATCATACCCACATTGAAAGCAGGAAAAAACAGGGTTACTGATGTTTTTGACGAAAGCAGACACTGGCCAAGACTGTGCGAGGAAGCTTTTACTTTGTGTGTGTGTGTGTGTGTGTGTGTGTGTGTGTGTGTGTGTGTGTGTGTGTGTGTGTGTGTGTGTGTGTGTGCGTGCGTGTGTGTGTGCGTGTGCGTGTGCGTGCATCTGTGTGGCGCCAGGTCAGGGGAATGTTAATACAAAACCCACAAACATCAACATTCTATAGATGTGCAATACCCAAAAAGGGAATGGGACAATGGAGAAAAATACAGTTATGGTGCAGAGTCAAACTATGCATATGATTTCAGGAGATAACTTGGGTGAAGAATTATTTTAAAAATGGATTTGATGTAGGCTACGGGGGGGGAAGTACATTCTGTGAGAGAATTGAGACCATGTGTGAAGATGAGCTGGAAATGGGTTTCTGAGAAAGAGGGAGTGTGATAGCAAACACAGGAAGGGAGGGCAGAAGATGAGATGAAAGCTAAAGAGAAAAGACATGAGGGAATGTATACAAACACATGGAACACTAACACATACATCAAAGTCACCTAACCCCTGTCCATATAAATACATACATACAATATATAACATGTTATATATATATACATACAGTAGATATCAGTGTAAGTATACCCATTTACATGTCGTATATAAAGTGTATATATATATAGAATATCTAACTATACCTTACTCTCCCATACTGCCTTGCTCTCATGAATAAAACACTGGTATCATGCATACACACAAATATAGTACTTTCACATGTCTGCACATACACAAATGTGCAGACACTGACTCTCACAGAAACACATCTACTTGACTAGTGCAATCATGCACATGTTACATCTGCATACGGTACAGACACACTTGTCAGGGCTCTATAGCTGTGCAGCTTCTTTAATGGAGCATTATTTTCCTGGGCATGGCAGATGAGGGCTGGTAGACCCTTGACCTCTGAATATGGCATTCCTGTGAGTAATGCCATATTCAATTAAAGAGAAGGTTTTAATGCTAAAAGATGAAACAAAACCAGTCTTGGGTTCACGTTTTGCTTACACAGTGCCACTTAGCATTCAGTATCTGCTGGGGGAAAAATATAAATAATAATAAAGTTTAACTCTATTACATTACCGTCTCTTGTCTGCTGTGTTTTGTTGCAGAGATTTGTTTGCTGACACTGGGCAGGAGGACAGCCAGTGTCCGAGCAGACACATACTGTCGCCTGTACTCTCTGTCCGTGGACAACTTCAATGAGGTGCTGGAGGAGTATCCTATGATGAGAAGGGCATTTGAGACTGTTGCACTGGACAGGCTGGACCGTATTGGTAAGAAAATATATGTTCAGCATGGCCCAACGCGCTGTAAAGAAATATGTAAAAATCCACACTGATACTCAACGACAGAAATTACTTTCAAAGTCATTTGCATATAAACATGCAGATAGAGCTTTGATATTGAAATGTATGACTTCTCTTACGCATACAATTGATATTCTTTCCATATCCATCGCTGTTCCCAGGCTCAGCCTGAGTAGAGGAAAAATTCACAATGAAAGGCATGCCTGTATCATCACTCAGCCATCACAGCATGCTCTGTTTTATCCTCAGCTATGTTTAGAATGGAAGAGAGAGACACTGCTTTAGGGGTTCTCTTTGTAGAAAATGGCTGCTTTGAAAAGATGTGGTGGGCTGATAGTGATGTTTCTGTCTCCTATGTATGTCCTTTTTCCTGGGCGTGATGCTCATGTACGCCCTTTTTTACTTATTACGTAACTTACACAGCAATTATCCATAAATTAATTACTGTCTTGATGGGCTCACAATCTGATTGGAGGTGTGCAGGTGATAAAGGGTCCGATGGTGACAGGGTCAAGCTGGATGTAGATTCAATACCTCAATGCAGCGTCTCTTCTAATCTGCAACCAGCCATACCAGAAAATGGAGAGATTGATCTGGGCCTAATTGCATTTACAATAGCTTCAATTTCACAGCCTATTGTTCGCTCCAAATTGAAAATGGCAGTCATATGAATTAACCCTGTCATCGGTAGTGCGACCATTCAACAATGACTAATGGACTCTGCGGTCAGAGTTGCATACGTTTCTGTGTAAGGTTGGGTCAGCAGTTAGTATGCCTGTCATAGTGATGCAACTTCAACTTGTCTCTTTGACCTTGTGTTCAGCTCACAGGGACTTCAGAGCAATTGCGGTCGTAAGGCGTAAAGGGAAAGGAGCAAAAATATTATGAAAAAGTCCATTCTTTTGCACTTCTGTTATAGACTTTGCGAAAAATCAAATTTTGAGTTTATCTTGGATTTTAAGATGCTTCTTTTTGATATTAACAGCTCATAACTGGAAAGAAAACATGACACCAGAGAGATGGCTAGACCTATTATCTCAGTGAAGCTCACATCTCAGGCGGAACTGGTATCTTATGGTACAATGTTTGCATTATGTTTTGTCCCTGTTACCTAGGGAATCACAGTAAGAACTAGTCAAACATATGTTTAAACATATCTATGCCTACACTGTAAGCCGTCATCCTGAGCTTCTGTCTCCGGGTAGTTATCTCCCACCTATCTTTTGTTGTTTCTATTATTCTGTGCTTTTTTATGCTTTGTCTTTCCCATTCTGCTCCATCCCTCCGTCTCTTTCTTAAATATCTTTTCCTTCCTTTATCTCACTTGTGATCTTCCGGTGCACATTTATTTTTGTATGTACTCCTTTCATAGCTGCTCCTGTGCCAGCTTCTTTTATTGGAAAGGGCTGTTGTAAAATAGTGTGGTCACGCCCAAATGTCGAACCGGTTCTAACATTTTTCTTTTATGCTTTTTTCTCTCAACTGTCCCTTTTTATGTGTCTGATTTTGTGTTTGCATTTGCTTTTACAGGCAAGAAAAACTCCATCCTGCAGCACAAGGTACAACACGACCTCAGCTCTGGTGTACTCAACTACCAGGAGAGTGAGATCATTCAGCAGATTGTGCAGCATGACAGGGATATGGCCCACTGCGCCCACCTCTTGCAGAACGCTCCACTCCAGGCACCTTCTTCCCCTACCCCTGTCATTTGGGCCCCCCTCATTCAGGCCCCTCTCCAGGCAGCAGCTGCCACCACCTCAGTAGCCATTGCCTTGACACACCATCCCCACCTTCCACATAGTCTTTTCAGGCCTCCGGTTTCTGTTCTGGGGTCCCTAAAGGACCCACCTAGCCGGCCTAAGAAGTTCCACACATTTGTTTCTCCATCCACAGCACCTGGCTCTGCTGGGGACTCCCCTTCCAGCACACCCTCTAAACTGCAAACTGGGGTGGACATGCCATTGCTGGCCTCTTTTCGGGCTCTGCACATGACGTCAGGTACAGGGCCAACTGGCTCTAGCCAACAGGCCTCAGGTAGCGGAGGCCAGCATGGACCTAGTGGGGCTGGCTCTGGATCCAGTGGAAGAGGGGCCTCTGCTTTCCCTTTCGGGCCATACTCTTCCTCTGGTTCACCCTCATCTAGTATGGCCCAACTACACCCACAACCACAGCGTCAACAGCCATTTCGGTCTAGCACCCCACCTCTCTCAAACCTCTTCAACCAAGGATCTCCAGGTGGAAGCACAGAGTCAGGGATAAGTCGAGGGGCAGTTGGAGCCTGTGGTGGTGCTACAGGGTGGTCTTCAGGTGGAGCAGTTGGAGGGTCTGTGGAAGGAGCCATGGGAGGAGACCCTGCTTGGGCTGGAGAGGACTTTACAACTGGAACAATAGGGCTACTGCCTGGAGCGCACTTTGGGTTGGGGGGAGCTACTTGTGGGTCAGTAGTTGAGATCTCAGGGGATTCAATGGGAGGGACATCTGAAGGACCAGGAGGTGCTGCTTGTGTCAGGTTAGCAGGTGGTGCATCAGGAGGATCAGCGGGGGGCATTACCTGCGGGTCAATAGGAGATGCAGCCAGAAGATCAATGGGAGGGACGGCTAGGGGATCAATGAAAAGAGCTTCAGGGGGATCAGTGGGAGGGACTTCTGGAGAGTCACTGGTAGGGATGACCACTGGAGGATCGTTCAGAAAGGCTTCTGGCGGATCAATAGGAGGGGCCTCTGGGGGACCACTTGGAGGGGTGTCTGGTGATTATATGGTAGGGAATCATGGAGGATTGTTGGGAAGGGCTTCGGATGGATCCACAACTAGCCATATAATAGGTTTAGGAGGCATGAGTGGGCTAGGGGGAGCGGTGATTGGAGGACATATTGGCAGAGCATCAGGAGGAGCAGTAGGGAGCCATATAGGGGGTCCTACAGCTTGTCCTGTTGGAGGGAATTCTGCTGGAATTACAGCTGGACTTCTTGGTTCCTCGTGTTGTCAGAGTCCTATCTCTACCAGCTCATCCAGCCCTACGCCTGGGCAGCTTCTACATAGCCAGCCACCTCCCAAGCCGCCTCAGGTAGCTCCTTTGCAGCAGTTTGCTGGGGGAGGCAGGACTACCAGTGGCTTAAACCTCTTCCATTCCCCTCCACATGGCTCCCCCTCCTCTAGCAGAGGACAGCACAGCCAGCAGCCTGCTGAGGGCTCCCCATCCTCCCTCAGCCATTTCAGCCTGGCAGGCCTCCAGTCTGGCTTACTGCCTCACCAGATGTCCCTGGAGAGGTCTGCCCTGGCCTCTCTGGCCCAGTATGGTTCAGCAAACGCCTCCCCCTGCCTTACTCCAGTGGCACCCAGCCCTACTATTCAAAGTCCAGTGGCGGGTAGGACTTTCTACTACAGCGACCCCCCAAGTGCCACAGGATCCCACAGTTCTCCGTTCATGCCTCACTCTTTTCTCCCTTCACAGCCTCCCAGCCAGCTACACACAACAGAGAGAGATTCTCCATTGGGCCATTTTTCTGAGGACCTTAAGCTTTTAACCAGCGCGCACCCATCTCTGCCCCAGGAGGTGGCCCTGGCCTTAGGCCACCATACTGCTTGCCCCTCTGTGGAAACTGGATATTACCCCTCACCCTTTTCCTCGCCCACTCTTGTGCCCAAACCCTGTAGCTCAGTGCATGAACACGTGACTCCTCCAATCCACATGTCTCCGGGGCACACTCACCAGACTCAGTCCCCTGGGACCTCCCCGGCCTTGCCTCTACGGAGGGCCTCTGCTGCCTACTCATCAGATCTAGAACCTCAAACTGTCCGCTCTAAACTCCCTTCCAATTTGTGAGGATTGATCACACCCTCCTGTGCTCCTCTAATCTGAAACACACAAAAACTATCTCCATGTGTGAGATGCTTTTTTTTCTGTCTTCAGACTTCACTGTGTACCACCTCATTTTACCAAGATCTTAAAGATTACTGTGATTTAAATGACACTTTACTGAGTAACTCGGAGCTCTAGAATGCTCTATATATATTTTATGTTTTGACCTCTTCTTTTTATTCATACATACTGTACATAAATAGATATATATTTAAATGATACGTTAACCAATGGACTAGGAGGGTGTGAAAAAAAGATCTAAAGGACAGTCATTTTCTTTTTTCCTATAACTATGCCAAATTCATCTGGTGAAGTTTTGGATGACAATTCCATTAACTACACAATAATACTCTTTTTTCTGCAGGAACCTATGCACTAATACCTGCATGTATAAATGCTTTTTGTGTGTTTCCAAAAATTATCTAACTTTTTAGCTAAAACAAAATGCTTTGAAAAGCTGAATCTTGTACCATCTCATACAGGATCACATATTGCTGATCCTTAAATGTATCTATTAGATTGTACTTATTTATCCTCTGTATAAACTTTTCAAAACCTAATAAGAGATGGAGAAGAGATTTTAGGAAACACAAAAGACTTTTCATGTGGGGTTCATTCACCTCCTCTTGGCCTGTCAATCCTTATTTTATACCACTTTATCGTAATAATAATGTTTTTTGAAGCAGTGGGGAAGGGGTGCAAGGAGCAACCCTCCATATCAATATTGAAGCATAACAATATGTGAGTGACTGGCTTTCTGCAGAGTCCTCAACCATGTCCTAACAAGTTCACTTTGTCTTCCAAACTCATGCCGCTATTTTTTGTAGAAAGCATGTGTTGTTTTTCTTCCTGACTGTGTGCAACTGTTAATGTGTGAGTGTTAGTGTGGATAGGTGTGTGATTCAGTGGAACAGTCGGATGCAAGGAAAGACTTTTCCCTGGACTGATCAAAAGGATGTTGGCCTTTTTCATTAAAAACCTAGGACTTCTATTAACCACAGCTTGTGTATTGCATTGTGAACCGTTTGCTCAAAAATAATCAAATATATACTGACCCCAGAACTAGACGTACAGTCATTGGGCAAATGCAGTACATACAGTACACAAGCTGAAATATATGAAAAGGGAAACATGCCACTTGATATTTGATTTCTGCATTACTTCTTCTACTATAGCTGCTATGTGATCTATATAGACATGTTTCCTCATTGAGGGCCAGTGCTGAGTTTTAGAAGTTGCTCAAAGTAGGTACTGCGGGGCTTAAGACACTGTTCCGTAACTGAAATGGCCATTGGTTAAATATCTTTGACGTTTTCATCAGTAGCCATTTCTTCTGCCAAAGTGTCCTTTAGCAAGACACAGAGCTGACTCAGTTAGTGTCAGGCAGTCTGAATAAACGACTCAGTAATTTGCCTCAACAGCCCACTCTTTATTGCATGTTCTCCTTAAAGTTGTATCATACTCATGTGCTGCTTCTGTAACTCTGAGAGAAATAGCTTGCATGAAAGAGCAGGAAAGACCATGACGACCTTTGGTTTGAGTTTTGTCAACATTGTTGAAGGATTTTGACTTAAGTTTTGATTACATTGCTGGAGATGTCCCTGAATTATATACAGTACATACATGAAGCATCTAGATTTAGCAGTAAAAATCAAAGATTGGAAAAGCTCCATCATATGTGTGTATTAATTCAAAATCTAGTGGAGCTGTCAGAGAGCCTCACAGTGGTCAAGAAAACCGAATACACAGTGGAGGAAGGTATCGCTAAACTCCCAAAGGAGAGGAGCAGTGATATGCTTCTACATGTTTGTCTGTAGCTCATCACCAAGACAGATCCAGGTTCCACTCAGACAGCTGAGTCCCTAACTCAGTCACAGCACTCAGCCACAGTAGCCTAATTGAACAAGACATGTATGTAATCTCTTGACCCTCGGGCTATCATGGACTCACACACAGAGGTGCACGGTAAACACGTTTTCCTTTCATTAAAGTTCCCAGAAGTCCCTATAATAAGGTATAGGGATACCCATGACATGACACACAGCTGCACGCATGCTCATTTACTGACATGCACACAACAACAAGAGCACACATTTACTTCTCCTGGCAAAAATAGTAAATATTCAACAATACTTACAACATTTTGTGAAATTACTAAATTTGCAGTGAGCAAATCTATGACCAATTGATTTTCCACTTTGTTATTGCAGTCAGATTAGACAGGCCAGTTTATATAGGCAGCACTTTTATGGAGCCATGTGATCAACAGCTGAATGCAGTATGCCCAGGAATGATCTGTGTTACTAGTCATGGGAAATGTAGTCTATCAACAAATGACATATTATTTGATTAGGCAGAATTAGGGGAAGTAGACACAGCAAGAACTCCATGATTACCTTATCATTATAGAATTACTTATGAATTAGATTACTTAAGTGAAATCAATAATGGATCATAGTGTTCTGGATACGCATGGCCTTTTTATGGTCTTCTTCAAAGATGGAGTAGCAGTTAATAGTTGAGCAGTGTTTTGTTCACCTCTCCCACATTATACACCTCATCTACATCTGCAGTTAACTATCTGAAAGGCTCTGAAACATTTCGTTGGCCTTGAGCCACATGGTAGAAACCATCCAGAGTGGCTCAGGGTGGGGAGGGACACAGCTCTGCCACAGAAACACAATAAAAACACATAGAACAAGTTCACCTCTGGAATACTGATTGTCTTTACACAGTGCAGGCATTAAAACCTTTGTCTTCCTGTATCTGCTAGCCTTGCACATAATCAAACAGATTGCTGTGCCTCGCACATCAGGTAAAGCCCCCTCTTTTCTTCACAATGACCTTATCAGGACGTGGAGTTGCAGAACAGTTTGAAGTCGATCTGTGAGACAAAGGTGTAGATGGGAGGAGACATTGATGCACTGAGGGAATGATGCAGTCAGACTTTTAGCCATGGGGAGGACAGGTCGACGGCCACCCTATGGGGTCCTCATACTGACAGGGCATCTGTTTCTCATGGGGACTTGTGGCATATAGCTTGTGGATGTCAATGTACAATCAATTGATATGGAGCATTGATATGTAGCTAGCAGCTAGTGTGTGTGTGTGTTTGTGTGTGTGTGTGTGTGTGTGTGTGTGTGTGTGTGTGTATTTTCCGCACTGCCTAGCAGGGTCGATGGCTGGGGCTGGACGCTGTCAGAGGAGGGTGGGAAAGGGAGGCAGAGGTCATAGTTTACTGAGCGATAGACATTGGATAGGGATTGATTAGTTGGCCTGAACTTAGTCTGGTCCATTATCACAGATAAGTGGTTTTGGGGAGGTTTGGCACAGTGTATCAGCTGAATCTGCCACTGACAGTTAGAGAGCTGACACAATCTGCATGATGTCCTGTCTGTTTAATTTGGAGCAAAAATTAAAATGGGTTTCATCATAGTTTTCTCAACTCACAGTGGACCATGTAATCCTTCATTCCGAGTAAAGGCATGAAAATAACCAAAAACAAGATTTTTCCCTGACATCGATGAGGATTTGATATTTCCATCCAACCAGACTATTTGTTGCAGCCTTGTATGTAGCGTAATGTAGTATAGAGACAGTGTTTTTAGACGAATCAGATGGGAATTGGATATGAAGCCTTTGCAACTTTGTCTTCTGAGAGAAGCAACATAACCAAAACAACTGTGACTCACCTGCTCATGCGGGGAACTATTTTCACGATGTCTATCCCCGTCACCCATCTAAACATGGCGAGAAAACAGCTGTATGAGAAAAACAGAGGAAATAATAACGGAAGGATCACAATAGCTGCCAGCATTCTGTCCAAACACTCCAAGCTAATCTGTTCAGAAGTCAGTGCAGAGAAAATACTGGAAAAGCACCTGCGAGGTCTGTGTTTTGATCCTGGAAGGTATTATTGTGTAATTTCAATATCTTGCATTTGTGTGAATATGTTGTTCTATTTCAACTGCATCTAATCTGGGTCAGGGCTACCTAGTCATAAGAATAAGGGGTACCAAAGGAACATGTATCTGCTTGAGGTCAGGCCTGGCTCTGGCCCTGCTGTTGGCCCTAGCTAGATGTGTTGTGAAGCAGCCAACAAGTTTGTAAATTGCTTCAATGTAACCCCCCATCGTAGAGCTTTGGTGGGGCTCCACATGGCACCTCTGTATCATTTCCAAATTCATGGTTGTTTCTGTAAAGCAGCACTCTCAGATTCTGTTTGGTGCACTTCCAATTTCGCTGCATAATGTTAGCCTCCCTTCCTTTGTACTACCCTACTAGCCCATGAATATGGGTTGATGAATCAGCGATGCACACTAATGAAATCATTTGCTGTGATTGAGGATTAGATGTAGCAGCAGCGGAATCGAACCTGCAATTTCTCTGGGGAGAAAAAGGCACGTGTGTTTTTTCCAAGGCCCTCGTTATTCATTCATGACCACAAATCCCTCTTACCTTCCGCAATCGCTCAATTTATTTGTACACAAGCACCAGAATCAGGTGCTCCGTATGACAATGTACCTCAGAGTGATTGGATATGATATGAAGATTGCTATATGTAGTGAAAAGTTGTGTTTATCGTAGCGTCTAATACGACTGACCTCTTTCGCTGCCACTCCAGTGAGATGGAATAACACATAATGTTATTTTGACCACAAAGTGAGCTGTTCGGCAGTGTTACCTGGATATGACCTAGTTTAGGGAAAGCATGCAATAGTGAGGAGCAAATAAATTCACACTACGACTGTATCACCTTCAGATCCTTCACGGTAACGGCACTGTATAGCTAAAAGGCAGGAGTCTCTTTGAAGCCATCAATATAAAGTCAGTGATTCATCCTACTTTTCCCCTTTTTCATATGAGATGCTTAGATTTGGTTCATATGTTTTTCTACTAGTTTAAAATCCTGTATGGAAGCCAAAGGTGATGCTGCTCTTCACTGGATTAGTCTGGGGGAAAACAGAAAGGGCACGTTTATATTACATTTGGAGAGATAAAGGTTTACTTTAGTGCTTTCGAATTGATCCTTCATTTGTGGAAGTGTGTATTATAATTCCACTTAATCTGATGTTGGGAACCTAATGTTGACATGGTACTTATACAGATTTATATATTTCCATAGGACCTATTTATATTTCTGTATTTATTTTAGATTCTCTTAATAAGTGATGTCATCATCACCATAATGATAAGCAATGTTCACCAAATTGTGTGTGTACAGAGTTCATAACATATTCATGATTTTTATGGAAACGTGTTATTTGCATTGTATAATCTCTTTACTTTTGTGCGGCGCAGGAGTGGGACATTATTGTTTTATAATGCTACAGAACAATACTTTCTATCTGAAGGCAGCGACCGGTTCAACACTTCTTACAAGGACACCTGACCTTTTGGGGTGGACAGTATTTTGACCGCTTTGCTATTGATCAATGGATATCTATTTTTTTCTGCATTTAACATAGGAACTATGGGAAAAAGCAATTAGGGAACTGTACAGGTATGGTGTGACTGGATGTGTTCCTGCGGGACATTGCACTGACCCACGCGACAACCACACACACAGTAGCCGGGACTCGTGGTTTGTGTGGCGGTCAAAGGATTGTGGCGGAACCTGCATTGTCGATAAGCACACATACTGGATGAAATAAAACGGTATAGAATAAAAATAAGGAACATCTGCCTGGAGTCTTTTTTTTCTCTGCTAACATACAGCATGCTCTTAATTCCACATCAGAAAGTCACTGAGCAAAATGCAATATGTGCAACTCTTTGGGGCATTCAGGGGCAATTTGTACTGTATATTTTTTGCCTATACAGATGTGCGGGTGCAGTAAATTACATATTTGTGAGTTTTTCCCTCCATCTTCTGAGATGTGTCATTCAGCAAACGTTCACTCACAGGTGCACACAAAGAGCAGTCAAGAGGCAGGTGAAACTCCTCTGAATACTGGAAATATTGGCAGTCTGTAAAAAGAAGGACAGTCTGCATCGGCCCCTGTGAGCACTCAGCCATCTGTTTCATTAGAATTCCCCCTTGAGGTAACCTTCCCTTCTCCAAGAGTAACTCATTGAAAGTGAAGGGCTTTGTTTTAGATTGTCTCTTGTAATGACACATTATTCTCCTTCTATGATGCCTGCTTGCTGGGAGGAGAGGAGCTGGCTTACAGTCGCCCATTTAGCATCTGATGGCGACAAGAGAACACACGGGAGTGTGGCGTAATCGCTGAATGGCCGCTGCTGCCACGTGAGCCTATGTTGCCTCGGTGTGGTTTTATACAGCGGGCCAAATCAGCGATGTCATGGTGACATCCTCGCGGTTGAGGTGGCTGTCTCTCTGCTGCCATAGCGGGACGACCAGCACTAATGCCTTCCTCTGCAGCATCTGGGATAATCTGCTCTAGTTCTTCTTGGGTCAAACTCAACAGTAATTAATCCTACCATTACCCTGCAGGCCTCAGGGTTAAACCACTGTATATGCGTGTGTCTCAAGTGTTTTCTTTTTCCAGATAGCCCCTTTCAACTTCATTCTGGTACTGGAGGAGGGAGAAAACCTCGACTTTTACATAGATTATAATGTTTTAATAGTGGCATGTGAGAGGGACATGGGGATTTGGGTGGATTTAAGGGAAACTTGAGTGTCCTGAAAGTCTAAGATCTGTACAGATCAGTAATGGATAAAATGTAGAGTTGTTACTTAGATTCACTACATAACAAATGACATTACCTTCTTATCACATCTTCTTGTTTTCTATCTAACTTATACATATATTTATATGTTCGTTTTTCAGGGAAATGCTTTTACTTTTCCCACATCTTCTCATGCCTGTAGGATGCAGGACTGGCTGGCACTATATTATTTTGGCAGCCCAGGGCCCAGAGCACTCAGAAACAAGCACACAGTAACTACAGCACATCCGTATTAGTGCATTTTTTCCTCTAAAACCCTGCCTTCAAAGCCTTTTGACATCTGCCAGTTTGTTCACAAATGTTGTCGAAATGCCAACTTTGCACTGCTCCAGCTTTTGACGCACATGGCTGAAAGTTTTCTTTTTGTGTCCATGTGTATGTGTGTATATTCATGCATGTGGGTGACTCTGTACTTGTGAATGCCTCCTGGGATTGAGTTCATGAAAGCATACGCATGGATAACATCAGAAAGATGGCCACAGGTTGCCAACCTGATGTCCCCACTCTGTCCCTTGCTCTGCCAACCCCCCACCAAAAAGCCCAGGCCCTCTGCTCACTCCTTCTGTCCCTTGCTGAAATATCATGATGGTCAGGAAAGAGCCATATATGCCCTACTTAGAGGAAGAGGAAAGCAACTGAACTATGTGTGGGTTAGTATTTGGAAAAAAAGCTCCAAGCTAATGGTTCCTATCATCAGGAGAAGACATGTGAAATTTGATTAGCTCAGTGGTGAATGCACACATGTCCAATTAGATTTCCTTGTCCATGAGTTTTATAAACATATAGGACTCTATATGTCTGTGATGGAAACAGGTACATTTACTCAAGTTCTGTTATAGAGCACAAATTAAAGTAAGTACTTAAAAATCCACTTTAACCCTTTTTTAAAAATCACAATAAAGCAAAACCTTGGGAGTTACCAAAAAACTTTGTCGTTCGGTTCAAAAATGGAAAAGTTATAACCTCTATGCCTAAAAATGCTCGGATTGGTGCATGCTGGGTATTATTCTTACATCTCGCTACATTTCAGAGTGAAATATTGATAATTTTCTGGGGTTTCTGGTTACTTTTCAGATTACATTTTTTTTATTTACAAAAAAAAACCCAATACATTGTTTAAGTAAAAATTTAAGATTAAACCTGCGTTTTTGTAATGTTGTGACCACAAAAGAATGTGTGCCAGCTCTGGGTCTACGAGTTGTTAATCCTTTTAAAGAGACTAACCCACATATAGTATCAAAAAAGAAACGATTTGTGTACTAAAACTTTGTTCTTTTATTTTTTTCCCCTCTCCCGTTATTCACCTCATGACACCAAGGGGGTGGTCCCGAGCTCCTTCTATGGTTATGCCTTGCATTATTGCTTGCTACAATTGGTGTGTGAATGGGTATATAAAGTCAAATTGGAAATATTTTGTTTTAATCAAATATGCTATATTTAGGCAACTTTACTGTACTACTTAAGTAGAATTTAAAATTAAGGACATTTACGTGAAGTAGAATATTCTTACATTGTGATATTGGTTGTTAAAGGATCTGAGTACTTCTTCCACCCCTGCTTTATTCATAGTGTGTACATACTGTGATACATTGAAAGTATTTCACATCCACTCTTCTTTTATCAACCTTTGCTGGCCATTTTTATGTTATCCAGTGAGTGTTAATCAGAACTGAGAGACATATTTTGATGTGACGACGTGCTGCCTTGAGCCGCAACATCACTGTGATATGTCACCACAAGAACCAGCAGCTCAAGTTGTCACCCAGCCATCTGCTAACAGTCCGTCCTAAATTTTTGTTTCTAAGCACAGCCAATCCCCCTCCAGACGAACCCTCAGAGGCTGATACACTTAGCTGCCTATTTCTGACTAGGGAGGCCTAAATCCTTCTTGCATTGCTCATAAAATGTTTAAATACGTTTTATTGATACGGTCCTTGGAATTGAATTGCAGAGATTAATTCCAAAATGTGATATCCACTAGAGCCAAAATATGACCCCTACTCTGTCTAACCGATTCCTGGCATGAGAGTAAAATATTCCAGTGGATATTTTTTGACTTTTAATTTGAAGGAGAGTGATGTTTATCCTGTTTTTTTAAATGCTGAACAGTAAGCTGATATATTTTGTTTTCTCCACAACAAACTTAACATTGTAAAGAGACCAAATACATTTCAATATATTATCATGCAATATCGTTCAGTGGATGATTCATGCGTTTTTTCATAAAACCACTCTCTCTACTAAAAATAATAACAGAAAAAGAAACCCAGAGGAACTCATTTGAATGAGAGGAAAATACCATTTTCCTATTTATAGCAATAATAATCCTCCATGACAATCCCTACAATACCATCCTCCTTCTCATCCTCTCCCCCAGTGAGAGTTGACAGGAAAAAAGATCTCATCCCTCTTCCTCTCTTGGCTCCAGAGACGCTGCATCCCTCAACATACACCAGCGCCTGCTTTTCACAGGCTGAGGGTAAACTGTAGTTTGCAGGAGGCCCAACCCCCTCAGCCTGCAGCCTCTGTTCCAGTTTATCATATTAGCCTGTGCCCTTGAGCATGTTGCAGCCAGACTCATCCTTTGAACTAAGGAGAGAAAGCAGACCAGGGCGGCCATACCATAAATCAAGTGGGTTTAAATTCTGACAGTAAATGGCCTTGTACTATACCATCGCCAGGCTTAAGAATGGAGCATCTTGGTTGGCTCTGTTGGTAGGCTTGCTTTCCTTCCATTTCTCCTCTTCTGGCTTTGAGAGAGATCATACAAATACAGTATTTTTATCAAATTCTCTTTGGCCATGAAAACAAAATTAATATTAGCAGCACAATATGTTGTGTGATAAACTCATGGCGATGTGATCAAATGATCATAAACCGTATCTTGACAGGCTTAATTACACCTAGCCATTGTTCAGAATAATTAAGACAGTTTGAGTGTCATAACTGACTCCCAAAGTTATAACGTTGCAGAAGAGGGATGAGTAAAAGAGGACAAATTTTGAAGTCAGCCAACCAATGCACTGAATGTCACACTGGCCCTGCTGACCTCCATGCTTCATCTCACCTGCAAATTAATGTATTTTATTCTGTTGGGGGAGGTGGGCACCCATATCAAATATGACTAGAATCCCCTGGATTAATGAGCTGAAGTCCTTATCATGTTAAAACAAAAAACAAAAAAACAGACATTCCTGCAGTGGCCATCTTGATGCATGCCCCAAATTCATAAACAAAATATTTCTTATCAACAAGGTAACAGATGGAAAACACATGGCAAAAGAGTCACAGCCAACATTGCGTTCACCCTCCTCATGTCAAGTGGCCTGTAATGTTATGTCATATAGCCCAGGAGAGCTGTTACATGCAGCAGTGAGTGGAATCAGAATCAGTTGGGATTGTTAGACCTTAGTACAATAAAAGCCTGAAAGGCCTTTCACTGAATGATTTCTTTTCCCATTGTGGAACATAAGAATTCCTTGTTGCTGACCACCTCTGGAGTGCTTAAGAGTCAGAAAAAGATTTCATTATATCGCTTAAAGGACTACTGAACAATCAGCTGCTCATTCACAAAACGAGGACTGTGGGGGGAGGGAGCAAAGGAGTGGGTGAGGAAGGAGCGAGGCTGAGAAGACTTAAGAATGAGAGGTGTGCAAAAAAGGAATACAAAATAAATAATTAAGTTCAACACAATATCTACATGGTAAATTGTGAAACAGCTATAAATGACTGATGTTCTATGGTGACCAGGCCTGGTCTTCTGTTGGATGCTGTTTATGAAGGGCACTTTGAAAAGATTTCTGCGCTTTTGCCAATATGAATTCAAAAAGAATCAAGTCACATACCGCTTTAGGAGATGTGTAGGCCATTCAGGCATTTGGTAAGGCATTCTCTCGTTCTGCCTGTCAGCACTGCAAAGTTGGACCATTTATGGCTGTTTCTTGAACAGAGAGATATATCTGTGAAACACTGTTATGTGACTGACATAAAAAACAGGTATTACTATAAAATAAAAAGTGCAACAAATCTGGACTTTCCCAAAAAAATGTCAAATCACTGCTATGGTTAAGGTATGGTTAACGAATGAGCGCATTAACTGGAGACTCTGAGCCAGATGTGTCTGTGTTTGCTAGTACTAACTTATGTAAATGGTTGGCGTAGAAGATGATAACCACAGAAGATTATTTTTCTACAGAGGTATTTTCTATTGTTTTTTTAATAGTCGAGTGTCATGGTTCAGAGTCAGGTGTCTTTGAAAGAAATTCCTCCTGTCTGTATCTTTACCAACAGCCATTAAGGAAGCAGGCCTCCCAGAGGCGATAGAGTCTATACATAACATGAAGGAAGCAGATGCTAATTTGTGTAAAGGATGACTCACTTTCATTAGCAGAGGTGGATCCTTTGGAGCTATTGTACCTTTGATGTTTCCTCCTCAGGTGTTTCTCAGGGATTCGTTTTTTATTTGCAAAACGTGCAAGATTTATATGATTTATATTGCATGTATGTATGTTTGAGTGTGTAACCACATAGCCCACAGCAGTGGATACAATAGAGAGTTACAGTCGTGCCAACTTCCCCAGAGAAAAAGAGAAAAAAAATAAAAAATAGGGAGGAGTGAGGAAAATATTATTGTGTTTGTGCTCGTATATTTGTGTGTGTGCCTCTTTGTGTGTGTGTGTGTGTGTGTGTGTGTGTGTGTGTGTGTGTGTGTGTGTGTGTGTGTGTGTGTGTGTGTGTGTGTGTGCGTGTGTGTGTGTGTGTGTGTGTGTGTGTGTGATAAGAAGAATGACGGAGGGGGTGAAGGAGAGAACCCGTAGTGTAGGAAAGAGGAGGAGCATGTGAGGGTTGTGCAGTGGAGAGGAAAAGACTGGTGAGGTGATGGCCGAGCAATGGAGTATGTCTGCGGCCACGCTCAGTGCACGTTTAATTGTGAGGAAGAGACGGACAGACAGGAAGAGAAAGAGGCGGTGTTTTTGAACATCCAGTTCTGCTTCCTTTCTAATCCTGGCACAGCCGTTGGGATTAAAGGAGGCAGTTAAACTCTGAATATTTCATGATTTTTATGTCAAGCACAAAGACATTTAGAGAATTATGCATGATCAGTTCTGATGTGGTGATGAGAAGAGTCAGACATGTTTCTTGATTTTCTTTTTGACCTATATCTCCTTTTTCCTGTTGCCCAATTGACCCTTCGCGAAACAATTATAGGCACAGTAATTTAAAGTGTTGTGCATCGGGCTCCATTAGGAGTTATATTTGGAATGTTAGTATTAATTTACATATCATATTCATAGTAGCAGGACTCACTGACTCTCCACTGCAACAATTATATTTTCATTATTTCTTTAAGTCTTTTACATGGATCATCAGCTGGTAAGGACACATATGTAAGACCCCTTTTACAAGATTGTTATGTATAAACAAAAAATAAAAAAGACAGCAAGAAACATTAGAAAGTCAATTGGAGAAAGGGTTTTATACCAACTTATTGATTAACGCTGATTAGCTTGCTAGCTACAGCTGATAAAATGTGTTAGCAACATGAAGTCAGTTCAGGCACTAAATAGTTTGTCGCCAGCTAGAAATGAGGAACCTGTTCTCATTCCAAACTCCTCACAGAGGCTATGATGCTTGGTCAGGACCCATGGTGTCAATTTCTAGCGCGTCAAAATTATGCAAACTACGTTTGCCAAAAATATGCGGTTAGCTTTGTGAATTTAATCAAAACCACTTGCTTAAAAGCAACGAAGCCACCAAGTTAGGATAGGAAATAATATCTGGGTTTGGGTTAAAATTACTATGTTTGTGAAGTGACATGTTTTCTATGTCACCACACTTCGGGGGCACTTGCTCTGAGCTTCTAATATTGATGCATAGATGCTAAAGGGTGTCAGTATTTGACACCCTGAGAATGAAATCGGGCTGAAATGAGAAGCCAGATTCGTTTAACTTTATCTGAAATCAAGGACCCCGTGTTTTCAACTACTCAAACATTTTGAGTGGCAAAAACATATGCCCCTGTTATTGCTTTTGAAATGTGGCTGAAAAAGTATTTTAACTGATTTTGAACGAATAATCTTGGCTACAGTGTTTGGTCAAAAGTTGGCGCAAAATGCAAAGCTGTAATCTGCCATTAAACCGAATGGAAGAAGGAGAAAACTGGAAACAGGTCAGTTTGGCCATTTAACTCATCTTCTACGAAAGAGAAAACTGGAGTGAGATGTTCAGGAATTATTCATTGTTGTTTCATGTTAGCTACTTGGCTATGTTTCATACTGTGCAGAGACAAAGACAAGCAGGGATGAGTTAGCACCTGTGCATTTCCGGTTTCCTCATCTCAACCGCGTCGGGTTTAACACAAGCTTAAGCTTAAGATGTTTTAAAGTTTTGTTCTAGAATATTAAATACGCCAATAGGTATTTCTTCCTGAGAATTGTGAAGCTTAAAAGAGAAAAAAGATAATTGCTAAAAGCTGGTGAAATGAGACTCACGCCAACTAGTCACTCATGCTACCGTGGTGTAGGTTTATTATGTGTTTTACTTCTGGGCAATGCATTCACACTTTGAAAATCATGAAAGTGGACTTCATTTGAGAAGATTTTCATAGTTTAAAACATGTGAGTATCATAAACCTGTGTTTGCCACAGAGCCTTTTTCCCTGCAGTATTAAAAAATACAATAAGAAAAATCCTTGCATTAACTCCTTTTTTCGACAAAGACCACCTCAAGCTACCGTAAAAGCATATTTTTGGCAATTGAGAAAATGTAAGCATATTTTGCCTTTTCTAGTCAGCTTTTCTAATGGCATAGGCAGAGCAATGGCATCTAAGGATTTGAATTGATTTTATTGTCTGAGTTAACTGTCCACTCAGAAAATATGTTAAGGAAAGATCAAGATTTACCATGAAATGTGGTGCATATTTTTTCATTCATTTATTCCAGGGTAAATTTTACCCTTACCCTATTTTGGGAGAAAGTGTGCTTGCTTTGTAAGCTTGTGTGACGAACTGGCTGTACCCAATCAGTGTGTGGAGTGACCGCAGAACTGCATTGAGGAAGTTGCTGAACGAATTCAATAATTCCCACATGAGACAGAGTTTGCACTCAAAGAGGTGAAATCCACTTCTTAATCCCCTGCCAAAAACTCAGCTGGAAAAGTGAGCGAATTGGTTTTTCCCTGGTTTTGTGTTGGTCGGCAGTTAGTAGGCTCCGGTGCTCTAATAAGTATCAGAGTCTGTCTCTCTCTCTCTCTGGCTCCCCCACTGACACTTCTTTCTCCCTTCACCTCCCTCCAAAGCCCTAAATCACTCTGACTGTGGACAAGCATACAGTTAATAAACATAACAGCTGGCAGGGAAGTGCTACTGTTACGCATATTTGTGCATGCGTGTGAGCGACAGCAAGAGTAACCTTGGTACTGTATCTGTATATAAAGTCCCTGCAGGAAAAGCCACCATATCTGATCCTGATGGCAGCTTGGAGTGAAACATCAATCCACGATACTTTCCAGAGCCATTTTTTAAACCTCATAAATTTGAAAATATCCTCAATTTGCCACTGTGAATGAACAACTGTGTACTGTATGTGGGAAAATCAGCTCCAAAGTGTTGAAGACATAGTTCATTATTGTAGCAAGAGGACGATGAGGCATCAAAGCGAAAGCCCAATTTAGGTACGGATGTTCTGTGCTATGTCACGGCTGAGAGGCTGGGTCACACAGTTTGATATGCAGGTGCACAGAAGCTCCGGGTTTCCTGAGCAAGCCGGCAGTTCTCTTGTCAAAGGTGTACCGAGGCATGACACATAAAGACACACACACACACACTCTCTCTCTCTCTCTCTTTCTCTCTCTCTCTCTCTCTCTCTCCGTCTCTCTCTCTCTCTCTCTCTCTCTCTCTCTCTCTCTCTCCCCTCTTAGCAGCCATCCGCCACAGGACAGCTGATAAAAATATCACAAACCCTATCAGGCAATTAAACACGGGGACGCAGCGGAGTGTGTTGGTTGCTTAATGGCTTCGGCCACCCCGCAGAGGAGCCAGTGTGACTGGTCAACAGGGGGGATATAGACCGCTGATGGAGTGGGAAATCAAAAGGTGGGTGAAGCGGCTACATTGGTCTCAGTGAACAGTTTTTCTGTCATGCGGTAGAGGAAGGGGGCTGAGGGATGTCTTACCAGGAGGAGGAAATGTTTACGGGAAAAAAGTTTAAACTATGAAGCTAAGTTAGAACTTCTACTAAGAAGAGTACTCATCAATATTGCAATATATTGGGACAACTTTGTAATGGGTTGTGATTTATAAACTTTAAAGTTGTGGGTTTATAAATGGGTAATGCATGCTTTGGCAATGCCTTATGTATCAATAATGTGTCAATAATGAGAATTAGAATTGAGATTGAGAGTTGCCTGGTTGGAATTTTTGGGCTGGTGTTAATCCTCAAAACCTTCTTTGTATTTGTAGCTTATTTGAGGTTCTTTACAAATGGTTTGTACATTTTAATGGATTCATTCATAATTAATTCATCAATACTTTAAATATGTGGAATAAACTATTAAATACCAGCTCTGATGTTGCTGCTCTGTATCCAATAACACATTGATGTCCCTCGGCACCACTACAGCAGTTACACTTAACTTTATGATCACATCGAGAAAGAACGTTGTTTTCTCTGGGTTCTCTACAGCACAACAAAAATGTGTGTATTTGTGCTTAGACAAATCAGCGTCCTGCGAGGAGCTGCTGGCAGCCATGTGTGTGGCTTAAAAGAGTGGGAGACGAAAAACAGAGGTGATTGTTCATGAGTGTATATCTTCATAATGTCTTCATTTAAAGAAAAGCAAAGAACTGCAGTAAAGGCTATTCTCAATGGGCTCAATTGAAGTCCATCTCAATGAGATGGACTTCATATCGATAATCGACAATCTCAGTCAGCCGATACAAGGAGGCACCGCCGTGAACTTGGATAGAGACACTACTTCTTTTTGTTTTTTGTGTGTGTGTGTGTGTGTGTGTGTGTGTGTGTGTGTGAGAGAGAGAGAGGCAGTGGGTGTCCCATGTCCTCTAGATGCAAGCTGCATTTAATGGAGACAGATAGTACTTACTCCAGTGGAACAACAGCACTGATAGAGTAGACACTTTGTTTACCACTCAAATAGAAATAGACACTAACCACAGGGGCAAAACTTCCTCTCAAAGGGCTTTATTTGTTGGTTTGAAACCCCTCTTTCACATCCATTAAGTGTAGCCATTACAGAAAAAACGAGACACATTTTAGCACAATTGTTAACATGAAAACTCACCTTGGTAAACCCATTCTCCTTGTAGTTCTGCATGCAACTTTGCTTAGAGTTTGGTCAGAGTTTGCTTGTATATTTAAAGATTACACAACAATGAGACATTGCAAGTGTTAGACCAAAGTAAATTTAGCTTAAAATGTCCTTTGGGTTTGTAGGTTTGTAGACGTGAGGATTAGGTCACATTGTTCAGGGGCATTTTGGTTGTCAGTTGGTGCTTGCTTATTCTGTTGCGTATACTGTCATTAACAGTGCAACAAATTGACCTTAACAGGCAACCAAGCATCAATACAATACTGTGTAAAATAAACTATAAACATTTAATAACCAGGCTGCTGAGGTGTTGCCTAATGTGTCTTCTCTGTTCACTTTTATGAGTGTTTTTCGCCTCACGAAAACAGCTGACAAAAACCATGAAACGCATGGAGAGTTGGTCGAAATGAGCAGTAACTCGGTGTAATAGCTTTATGTTCTGCTCTACTCTTTCTACATCCTGCTGCCCTCGCTATCAGCGCTAACATCCAGATGAAGGGCAGCTAAGTCAGCTCTAGTCCAGCCTGCTCTTGCTCCACAGCTCAGCCTCCCAGTGTGTGTGTGTGTGTGTGTGTGTGTGTGTGTGTGTGTGTGTGTGTGTGTGTGTGTGTGTGTGTGTGTGTGTGTGTGTGTGTGTGTGCTGCAGACAAAGATAGGACTCTCAAAGGGCCAGCACAATGCTGAGCGGCTCAAAGGCTCCCATTTCGGCTTGCTCCTCTCAGTCTCCTTCTATCACACTTTTTCTAATGGAAAAAAAATAACCCGGCCCACACATCAGAACATGCTGTAGCATTGACAAAATGACTTATTACTCCTCTCTGCACACTTCCCTCTCCCTCTCTGGATTCATCAAGCTCCCAACGTCCCCTCAAAATGGCCGGCACCTTCTGGCGCTTGTCTAGCCTGACACCCTTCCTCTGCAGTGACCTTGAGACAGAGAGGACGGAGTGATGGGGCTCCAATAACTGCTGCAATACTGTTCCTTTTCCCCGACAAAAAAAATAAAAATACAAAGCAACAAGATGGCTCTCACTTACACTGACAGCTGGAGGAAGGGGGGATAACCCTCTGCATATCCACATCAATCAAAATAGGATTAGGGTGCCTCTCTCTGGTCCTTTTTTATTTCCCATTAACTTGAAGTTGCTGATGAAATACGAAGCTGTTACATGGTAACTGGGGTTGCAGAGCCACAATGTAGCCAGTACTATCTATAATAATACAAATTCTAAAAGAGTTCAACAACATCAAATAACAGGCTAGCCTAAAAAAAGAAATCCTACCAGTTTACAAGTTTATTGTGTTTGTTCGTTTCCTTCCAAAATTTGTTTTTACAACAACATGGGGGAGGGCTCTTTTTGATAGCAATATGTACAGATGAAATGATGTGACAATGTGTAAAACAAAACTGTTATCTGTGATCAACCACCTTCACATGCAAAATGGGACGCACCCTTGAAGGAAACTGTTGTGGCCGGTCTTCCTCCATGTCCTGGTGGAATAGGGGCGGAGACAAGAGATGATGCATGAATTCTTAATCAAATAAAGGCAGTGAGAAGTGAAAGGAGTGGAAGGCAATCGTCCTGGCCGTGCTAAATAATGAGGCCCTGGCTTCCTTTCGTATTCCAGGTTTCTGAATGACTCGGCTCATCAACATTTGCTCTTCTGGATCTGTCTTTAGCATCCACCTCTATCCCAGGGTCTCAAACTGCACTTTTTTTATGTTTTCACTCTCCGCTGAAAAGTAGGCTTCCATGGCTCAGCTGAGAGTGAGAGCTTTGGGGTCCCAGTGCACGGCTGTTGGGCGACCCTGTCCGAGTCCTATCCAGATTACCCTTCTCCGACCACCTGAGCCTCTGTGCTGTGTGTCTGTCTGCTGGCAGTTCAGCCAGGCCGCACAGAACCAATTCATTGCTTCACACCAATTCAAAATCTAGTTGCACTTGCCCTGTCAGGTTGCACATCCTCTCTCACACTTTTACCTCTTTTCTTTACACCTGTGGCGATGCCAGAGAAACACTGCTGTGTCCGTAGTAAAAGAAAAGTTTTAAAAAAGGGTACAATTACTCAAGGAGGAGTTGGGCATTCCCATGATAACCAGGTCCTGTGGTATAGGCAAGGATATCAGGACAAGCCCAATGCCATTTGCATACAAATTGCCCAGCTGGTACCTTGTTGTTATGACAACGGCACACAGCTCCCAGTATTAATTTGGAAGTGAAATGCAAAAGGAAAGCCGCCATCGAGTAGAGTCAGTGATACAAAATATTGTTTTCATCATGAAGAAGTTGCTAACACTGACACTACTGTATGTTCTCATGTAAATCCAATCACCATATAGCTCCTGCGGGAGATGACGAAACACACCATATATACTCAAGACTCACATGCTTGGACAAGATCATCACTGGAGTGTACTTTGAATTGACTGCAATATTAAATGGGTATACATTGAGATAGAAAATATTTTGTATATGGTGTGAAACTTTTTTTTTTTACTATCCACAGATGACAACAAATTCAACAAATGTTATAGGAACACTGGCAGATTAAAAAGTGCATTTATCTCCTCCTTAGTTCACCTGATTTCGCGAACGTTTATGTAATTCCTTACAATGACAAATGTCAACTCCTCGGAGCTTGAGAGAGAAAGTAAACTCTGCTGACAACACAGTGTCCTCTACTGGCAGCACGTGGCAGGAAGTTTACACAACCGCCTGTCTGTCTAAACGGATGATATTTAGCTCAAGGGCAACTGAGCTCATGCTTTTCCATAGTCATCCTTGCTCAGCTTACTGGCCAGTTAAATTGCCCTGCTGTGGCCACTATGAGCATTCTGTGAACCCAGCATATCTATTTATCCCAGAAACCCCTACGAGACTCGGGTTTAATCAGTGGCTTCTGTGTGGCTGACGGACCATCGCGGGCTAATCAGTGGCTCTCTCAGTGGGAAACAAAGCAGCTCCTGGTTCCAATACTTGACCTGTACAGTGGGAGAGTGCTGATCAGTGGGCAAGGTGAGCCCTCGCCCTGTACACATTCAACTTTCAGCTTTTCCCCCTTCAGCTTGTTAATGTTTAGAGCCCCCACTGATACTCCTGTTACAGATTGTGAGAGACAACTGGTACAAACCACTTCAGCCCCAAATTGAAAGGTCTGTGTCAGCAATAACACAGCAGTCTCTGTGTGTGTGTGTGTGTGTGTGTGTGTGTGTGTGTGTGTGTGTGTGTGTGTGTGTGTGTGTGTGTGTGTGTGTGTGTGTGTTGTGTGTGTGTGTGTGTGTGTTGCACACTCTACCTCAGGGTGGGAACAGAAGGTGACACATCCAGCCTCCCAAGCATATAAATTCAGGAGCCTTCTCGCTGAAGTGCTGCTGGCTCTAAGGCATGACAGTTTAGTAGCTTTCTTCCCCTGAACATGCAACCCAAGGTCACAATTCGCCAGCAGCTTAGATCTTTACTAGAGCACCATCCCCCTCATTTGTCACTTATACATTCCAAGTCAACATGGCAACCCGGTGGGGGCTCTGTGGTGCAGGGAAGATCAGCCATGACTTCAGCGTGGCTATGAAGACTCTGCCTCCTGGAGATCACCAGGTACTCTACCCAAACAAGCTCACTTCATATTTTCACCCAAGGTGTCTCCTTTGTACTAAACAGAGCAGCACTGTGATGCGTGTGTGTGTGTGTGTGTGTGTGTGTGTGTGTGTTTCTCCTTTCACACGCATACCAGTGATTGCAAGGAGGAGCTTGCAGCATGCCAAAGAGTTTGCCAAGAGGCATGGTATTCCTAAGGCTTACGGCAGCTATGTGTAGCTGGGCAACGACCCGGGCATTGGTGAGTTAAGAGCTGTGAGCGGCTGCACAGGCAGAGATAATGGCTTGTTGGTGTCGCTGTTTGAAGCTGAGCCTGGAACATCTGTGTCCTCGTTCTCGATGGAGATACGGTTGAAGCTGACATAGCAGGTGCATGTTTGGTGCCAGCACAAAACAAAATGAAGGTGTGATTGTAGGTTAAAACTGGAAGGTAATAATCATAACACACAGACATCTTCCCCTTTTAATTGTCTTGTGGAAATAAAAATGTATCACATGCAGAAAACTATTTTGATAATGTTGCTAATAAATTACTTTTTCTTTGACATTTTGGCAATAAGATTTAGCATTATTTCCTTTCCTGCCAATAATTATGTGAGAATTTATATCATCCCCATTTGCAGAGAGTATTATCCATCTTCTCATCTGGCTCTCTGTAAGTAAAAAGCAAGGAGAAATAAGGTAGGAAGCAAAACCCTGAATGTCCTGGGAATATTTATGCCTCATGGCACAAGATCATGTTTGACCATCACATCTCGGCCACAGCACTCATGGCAGGTGGAGAAAGTGGAGAGATGTGGTGATAAACTGCTGCTCAGTTGAAAGTCCAGTATAAGATGTTGCTGTTTACTGTTGCAGTGGTGCTAGATTTTCTGCTCTGTCCCGCTCAGGCCATCTGGTCACGCTGTTTTCTGGTACACGGCGAGGTACGCAGGCTGCTGGTGGAGAAGGCAGTACGCGAGCTTAAACTGGTCAAAGCCTACTTCTGCTCCCCTCAGCTCCACATCCCCCGCTCTGTGGAAAAGGAGCTGGGCGGTGGCGCACTGCTGGATATCGGAGTGTACTGCTTGCAGCTTGTGCTGATGGTGTTCAATGGAGAGAGGCCACAGTCCACCAAGGACACAGGGGTGCTGCTTGACTCAGGTATGATTCAGCGCACCGGTCATGCAGCAGAGGTGGGAAGTAGATTAGTCTCATTAACCACACTGCATGAATCACTGATTACAAAGTGGCTATTAAAACCATTAAAAAAAATGAAAATGAGAATCCTTCGTGTGATGCACAAGAAACTTTTTTTTAAAGAAACTGTCCACAATGTAAACACCTCAGGGATGAATTATTCACACAGAAAATCCCAGACTTATCTTTAAAGTGTCACACTAATCCAAAGCCTCCCCGGAGAATACAGTAATACACAAAAACTGACAGGGGAATACTGTCTCATGGCATAAAATCCTTCAACGTAAGTCCATCACACTATACATGCACTGAGCCTTTTCTTGTCTTTTACTTATTTTTTTATATAACATATTTAATTTAATAGCTACACAAAAAAAGTTTTTTGTGACTTTATGCCAGTAAATCCTGAATAAAATTCCATCCATCCCGCCATTTGCTGTTCACTATTGTTTCAATGATTTACCTTTTTACATGTTTGACAGGAGTGGATGAGTCAGTGGTTGTGGTGATGAAGTTGTCCAGGAACAGGATGGCCTTCTGCGCCTTTTCAATTGCTGCTCGACTTCCGAACAGTGCCGTCATCAGCGGCACTGAGGGCTCCATTAAAGTAAGTTATGGTAGTCTTGCACAGGAACATTTGACTTAATTAAGAAATGATCGAGACATGCAAAAACTGAGTTGACTGCTAATTAGTTTCACATTTTATTAAACTGAAGCGTTAAATCAAGGATCCATACACATTGCATTTGACAGTTGAGTTACGAGTTGAGTGATTAGATAAACACCAAAAGGCATGTCCTCTTTCCCCTCCAGGTCCTCGGCTCCATGCACTGCCCGACCACACTCAAGGTGAACGATGCCTGAACCCTGCCTCCCTCTGAATTTCGCAGAAGAAGTGAGGCAGTGCCAGCTTAAAGGTAGTCACGATAAAAAGGAAGGTTGTGTATTTGTCTTCAAAGAGGTGACACTGTATAAAGAGCCCATTTCAAAGGTAAGGTGAGTTTGAAAGAATTCAATGAAACGGTCACCTTTCTGGAGCTTCTTGAGAAAATGTATATGAATATATGAATGCACTCATCAGATTGATTCAGACCTTATCAGTCCTTGGGATGTCCTCTAGCTTATACAGTATTACACTCCCATTTGTTTAGCCTCTTATGAATTTACATACTCTTTACATCCGTGCTATGAGATAATTTATGCCCATTGTGGATATGTGCATAATTTAACTCTGGTTATAAACGGACATGTCTGATTTCCCTGTTAAACTCCTCTTCATCTGCAGGACTTAAGGAGAGCCCACGGATGCCTCTGGCAGACTCTGTCTTACTAACAGAGATCATGGATGAAATCAGGAAACAGGTGGGAGTTGCCTTCCACCAGGACAGCCAGTGACATCACTCCAAAGCCGGGCTGTTTTCACCTGACTTACTCAGATGGAACATAGGGAGCTGCTCGAGGCAGGCTTTGGATCTTTAAGCAGATCACTCATGGCAGTGTGGGACAAAGCCCGAGCAGACACAGTGTCAGTGAGACAATTGGGACTTGGATAACATACTGGAGTGAGCTGCTACTGAAGTAAAAATCTAATCTGCAAATTATTTGACCATGCAAATCAATGCATTGATTGTTTGCTTTCCATTTATTTGTTTTGCATCTTATCGACCCGTTAGATCTCCAAACTGTCAATCTGCAGAGTCACTATGTAAAGACCTCGGAGGTCCTTATAATACAGTACACAACACACACTGACACTGTGTGTGTTGTGTACAAATGTCAGTTTAAAAAGGTCTTAAACCAGATAAATCACAATGTAAACACACAGAGCAGCCATGTCCTGTAATCAAGTCCTAGGCCTCTAAAGGCATCCCCAGCTGTCACTGTGGGGTGCGTGATTGATGAACCCAATAGAGGATTGATTGGGAAAGCCGTGTTTCATTTCAAATATCATCCACTAGAGAGAAGAAGAGACTTCGAGTGGCACATTTGAATCAAGGTGTTTTGTCATGTCTGACCCCTGCAGTCGTGTACAAATAGGCTCATGGTCTCTATATAGAAATAGGTTGCAAAGCTTGCTTTTCAAGGTTAGGTCTTTATGAGTCAGCAAAGAGCATGGCTCATTTAATACTTGTTTTCCAACCTTTCGGCCTTGTACTGTAGGCCTTCTAAAAACTGGGCGGTGTCTCATTGATACAGGATGCAGTCCATGAATGCAAATGCAGTAATATTATTTTGGTGTTGCTTTGTGAATGAATTGACATTTGCAGATATAAAAAGAAAGAGTTATGAGTAAATTATGTACAATGTATTTCTATACATGTCATGTGTTTCCGTGCCACAACTTTAACCTTTTACATTTATTTATTTAGTACAGAGGTTGAATATATGTACCATTCAGCCTCAAGCAATATAATGATACATGCAGACCAACAGAACGTCCCTGTACATTGTCACGTCTTACTCATGTCACCAAGAGTTTGTCTTGGGACAGAACATTGCCCATCGAAATTTAAATATTCAGTAAGGTAAAAGGTCTTATAGTCAAAAACTTAATAAAAATGATTGTTTATACGATGGCCTTGAGTCTAGGCAGGGAAGAAGGAAGGGAACACCGTGCCTCCATCTTGTGCCACTGTGGAAATCAACTCAATCTGTTGGTTTCCTCCCCAACATGGCAACCAGTTGGGGAATCTATAGCGTGGGAAGATCAGTCATGACTTCACTGAAAACTCCTCTTCTTCCTGAAGACCACAAGGTATCAGTATGAGTAGATATGTAGACTCAAGCCGCTGAAATGCTTATCAATATTAACACCATTATTGATGTGTTTCATCACAGTCCGGTCATACAATTACTTTTCTAGCTTAAAAACATGATGTTTAAGTGTGCAGTTACTCTTGAGTTTGCTGCACACTAGCTAGCATGGGATGCTTTTATTCATTGGTTTGTGTTAACATTCAGCTTCTGACTGGCCTCATCTCACCTTGCAAAAAAGTCCACTTCTTGCTGTTGCTTTCCTCCAGTCTTTTACATCTCATCTTCCATACAGTATGTCTTGGTGAAGCATTTTTTTAAGCATTTAATTATTCTTTTATTTATTTCTGTATTTAAGCTTCTATTTATGTATTCCTGTATTTATTCATACAATTTTGCATCTATTTATTTATTGATATTTAAATCATTTTTCGATAGCTTGGTCTATGCGTCACAATTTCTAAAAACCACACGGGTTTGAGGAAGGCGATGAATCCGCATGGTCCTAGTGTGTGCCCTATACCTTCTTATTCCCCTCCTAATATTGTTTTTGGACTGAAAACCTGGAGGGGGCCATTACCGAAACGTATTCAACATCAATTTGCGAGGAAATTGTTATCACTTTCTTTCTATTAATTTGATGTGGCTTCTGTGGCGCAACTTTGACCTATTACTTATTTAGTGAAGAGGTAAAATACAATGGACCATTCAGCTTCAATATAATGCCAAGCAATATAATGATAAATAGCCGCTAACAAAATGCCCCTGTACAAGTCATCTTATACCAGGGCTGTTTCGTTTCGATACATTACATTAATCACTTCAACTGGTGCAATATAAATACTTTGTTTAATAATTTTTATTCTGTCTGTATATGCAATACTGCTATTGTGGATTCTTTACTGTTTTTTATTTCTGTTTTACTGTTTGCTTATATTTATACTTCTTGTTTATATTTTTATTTTGATTTAATATGTGTCTCTAGTGTGCACTTTACTTGCTGCAATCCTGCACATTTTTACTAATACAGGATTATCTTATTTTATCAAATTAATAATACAGAATGAGATAACAATACGGAAATAGGAGATAATTATAAAACGTAATCGTGGATAAAAATAAGACTCTGACTATTGGAAGCAAAAAGAGAAGACAGAACAATATTAAAAAGTAGTTTCATTTTATCTACGTTTTTTTGACAAATCATTTTATTTGTGTTATTTCTTCGTTAAAGATAATATTCTACCTCCACCGTGTGGGCGTGATGTGGTACTGATATCAACTCAATCTGTTAGTTTCCTGTCCACCACTACAAACCGTGTCCAACATGGCAACCAGGTGGGGAATCTGTAGCGCGGGGAAGATCAGTCATGACTTCACTGTGGCCCTGAGCAGTCTTCCTCCTGCAGACCATCAGGTATCAGTATGAGTTGACGCGTAGACACACATTAACTGGTTTCAAATACAAGACGTCTCCACAGGACTCGCCGAGGATTCTCGCTCCGTTTAGACCAGCTATATTTCTGACGTTTCCGACAAGCCACAGTTCACGTTGTTGAAATCAGGAAACGTTATAGATTTGCAACCTGCAGCTTTAACGAGCAAAATGCCATCGGCACTGGACACCAGTGAGTAGAAATACAATGCAAGACACTGTTTGCAGCATTTTGAATACTTTGGCACACTTTCTTTGTACCGTAAAGAACGCACTAAATGGGCATCTACATTTTCTTTGCACTTTATAGCCGAAGAACTACGGCACTTTTTTTTTTGCCATAAATCATTTTATTGAGGCAAAAGTTATGATTATAGAAGTTTAGATTACATAGTTTTATCTAATGTTAAGAAGAACAACAAAGTACCATACTTAAGGCATGCATTGACTACAAACTGAATCTAAGTTAAGTTAAGTTAAGTTTAAGACTCATCCAGCTCTGCTGTCACAAGGATCGTTACAGGAAAACATTCCTGCCCACGGCAATAAGACTTTACAATAAATCAACTCTGGCCAGATCCTCTGTAAATTAATGAATTAACATCAATAGCCCTTGCACCGCTTTTGTTGTTTGTTACTCACTGTACATGTTTATAATATACACTTCATATACACTACACTACACATACGCATTTTTGCACTTTCTCTATTGTTTAAATTTAATTTCATAAATCAATGCACTCTGCGGTTTCGTTGTACATATTGAGTTTCGCTGTATATATTGAGCATCTTTCATCCCTGTTATTTGTATTGTTGTGTCTGTAAGTTGCTACTATGACAATGTATATCTATCTATCTATCTATCTATCTATCTATCTATCTATCTATCTCTAAATGGGAGAATGACACAAATTGCCAATTAAACTATTTTTCCATTCTGGTCTATATGCAGACACCACTAAAAAGCTCAGTTCTAGTATGAGATACATTACATAATGCAAAACATGTAATGTGGAGGTATTGAGTTCTCCATATAGACTAAAACAAGTTAGATTTTTAACTTGGGGCCTTTCATTGTGGTGGAACAGAAGCACTGTGTTACAAAAATGAATATCATAAAACTGGATTTTCAGGTTGTGGCTGTGGCAGCTCGCAAGTTGGAGGATGCACAGGAGTTTGCCAAAAAGCATAGCATCCCCCGGGCATATGGCAGCTATGAGGAGCTGGCCAGAGATCCAGATATAGGTTGGTCACATTAGATTGGCTGATGGTTCTTTGCATTTGCTATTTCAGGATATTTCAGTGTGAGCTGAAGCTTCACAAGGCAGTTAGCTTCAACCCTCTGTTGAATCTCCGCTTATTTCCGGTACAGTTTGACTTCCAACTGTTTTCATTTCCTGTGGAAAATGTACTGAACAATCTCTCTTGCTACAGCATACTCTCTGGTTTGTTTGTTTATTTTTGTGCAGACGTGGTGTATGTTGGCGTTATCCACCCCTACCATCTGAGCACTTGTCAGCTCTTTACGAATGCCAAGAAGAATGTGCTGTGTGAGAAGCCGCTGGCCATGAACAGCAAGGAGGTGAAGGAGATCCTGACCTCTGCCAAGAGGAACAATGTCTTCCTCATGGAGGTACGGATGGGAAACATCTTCAAAGCTTTAACTTATTTACTTTTCACTTAAATCATTTAGGGGTCGGGATGTCTATAGTTAAGAAATTAATCTAAATAAGCTTGCAAACCCTTTATTTTAAGCTGTGATGTTTGAGTTCCAGTGTAAGTCAACACCTACGTAACAGAACACCGAGCAACTAAAATATAACTGTAGAAAGTACCCTGCCCTTTGCTTTAGGCTGTCTGGACCCGATTCTTCCCGGCCTCAGTGGAGATCAGACGGCTGCTGGCCCAGGGGGAGGTGGGAGAGGTGAAGATGGTCAGATCTGAGTTTGGCGTGCCGGTAAAGGACGTGCCGAGATCAGTGCAGAAGGAGCTGGGCGGAGGAGCAATGCTAGATCTTGGTGTCTACTGCTTGCAGTTCATATGTATGGTGTATAATGGAGAGAAGCCGGAGGGCATCCAGGCCACAGGGGTCTTCCAGGAGACAGGTAATGACAAAGAGAACAGTAGGATCTCAATGATATGTGTGTATGTTAAGGAATCTCTATCGCTTCATTAACACTGATGAAGTTTTGCAAACATAGCTCATTCGTTTACCAAAAAGCTAAATCTTTGTTCACATGATATGAGTGATATGAGTCATTAAAAAGACTGTTGTAGTGGCGTCGTCGTGCTCAATCCTGCTTTCTGTTTGCTACACATCATCAGAGGTTGACAGTGGCAGGATAGTTGCCCAATGACCTCAGACATATATATATATATATATTCATTTGCAGCCTCTCATATAATAATAAATGGGAGTTTTTAAGTTGGAGCTGGTAAAATATTCGCTAGTTGGATTTTACACTGTTTATGAATTGAGAATCGTTAACCAAGGGAGTGTTCGTGTCTGAAAAAACTTCACCTCTTATGTCTTAACTGGCACAATAAAAGTAGATATGATAGTCCAGACACTTAGATTCTTCTTCAATATAAAGTAAAATGAACTGACTCAACAGTTTCTTTTTGCAGAGGACACATTGGACACACTGCAACAGTCATTTATGTTGCACTTTTTAAAATCATGTCACTAAATGTACACAATTTATTTGATTACCACTTCATCAAATGTAAATCGTCATTTTGTTATGTTGTTGCAGGAGTGGATGAGACCGTAGTTGTCACTCTGAAGTTCTCCAAGAACAGGCTGGCAGTGTTTACTTGCTCTTCAGGTATACTGTTGCCAAATGATGCCATTATCGTGGGGACAAAGGGCAGCATCGGGGTAGGTCATCCCAGCAGAGCCGCATAATCAAATACATTTTAAATTGAGTAAAATACCAAACCAGTTTGCATCTTGAAGATATTAAAAGTTAGTAAGTGAACAAAGATGTGAAGCAATGCAGGAGGGCAATTAGTAAGTTACATGTGTGTTGTGTAAGACAAAGATGGAGAAGTATTTTCATTGCATTGTAGCTATTATAATTGTATGCCTGCTGTTACTGTTGTGAAAATATCCTGTTCCATGCTTTTTAGATCCCTGCCCATATGTGGTGCCCCACATCATTAGTAGTGAACGGGAAGGAGACCCAGTACCCAGTGCCAGAGCCCCATCTGCCTATCAACTTCCTGAACAGTACGGGGATGCGTTACGAGGCAGAGGAGGTTCGACAGTGTTTGCTCAAAGGTACTGTGACATTCAGCCTATTTTAGTCTGTCGGTGATTCATTATAACGTTAAGGCACATCATTAACATGTTATACATACTTTTACCACAAGGTGGCATCAGCAACACTGAAATCCTAATGCTAATCCTAATCCTATTTACTATATTTCTACCTGCAGACTGAGCGGTACTGTACATGTTCTTACAGTGTGATTGTACCCATGTAGGGCTAAAGGAGAGTGCAGTGGTGTCCCATGCCGACTCTCTTCTGCTGGCTGAGGTGGAGGATGAGATCCGCAGGCAGGTGGGGGTGGTGTACAGCCAGGACTGCCAGTAATGTGAAACATGGAGCTGAATGATATCCCTGTGTGTTGAATAAAACAAGTTTATTATGGAGCATAAATGGTTCTTTGTTCTAACTGGACATAATAGCCTCTACCCTTTCACGTTGAGGTGTAGCGGATGTAGTAACCTTGCTACTTTTAACAGAGGAAGCTCCTGGTCCTGCAAAAGGAACATTGCCACAAACAGGATTTACTAGGACCTTGAAGTCTACTGCAGTAGTTGTTCTAATACTTTGTTTTGTATTTCCTGCTTAACAACATACTTCTGTACTGATATGTTAAAGTGGGATGCAAGGCACAATAAATAACCTTTGCGGCATAATTCAACTTTTTCAAAACTTGGATTTGCAATAAAATCTTGTAAATCCTGTTGGTTACTCTCAACACAACTACAAATGACTTTTCACCCTTGCCTGACTTTTTTTCTTTTTCAAGGGAATATCACAGACAAGCCCCCAATTGTGTTAGGTCCCCTATTCAGTCTAGAGGATAAAGGGGGGACGAACACAGGTCAGCCAAAGAATAAGTGAAAGAAAGTCAAAAATAGGAGTAATGTTTTTAAACAATATGTATTCACTGCTACAGAGGAGAACTTCTGAATAAATAGTTCACTGGTGTTTTCAGTGATGTAACGCTTTGTCACAACCTGGGTTTGGACATTTGTGTGTAGGGAGATTGCACTTTTAAAGAAAACACAGAAATGATCAAAGAGTGCAACATCAGTCACAGCAACCTTGGAAAATTCTGACCTTTGGTGATGATTAGGTCTAAAGTGTGCCCCTCGTTGTGGGTGGGACCTGTTACATGCTGAGTCAGATCATAGTTACCAAGGACACCACATAGCTAGCAGTGTTTTTCAACCTTTTTTGAGCCGCAGCACATTTTCTACAATAAAAAAATCCCGCGGCACACCAATAACCACAAAAGCTACACAATGTCATATTGTAGCATAGTACATCATATATGGTAGGTCATTATTGCGCTACCTACTGGCATGGAAGAGTATTTAATTACTAGGCCAGCCACTATATTGCAGGCTCAGATGCTCAACAATGGCAAATTATTTGCGGCAACTAAATAATATTTTTTGGGACCGATTAAGTGAAACTGAACATTTTCCCACGGCAAACCTGACTATCACAGTGGTTGAGAATCACTGCTCTATAGACACTCTGTCCTGGGGATTATCAACATGATATTAAAATCACCAACAATGACAACATAATCCAAATCAATACAGATTATAGATAGCAGTTCAGTAAACTCATCAAATAAGGTTGCACAGTATTTAGGTGGTCTGTAAATGTTGAGTGGAATTCAAATGACCAAAATACATCTGCTTGCATCTTATGCGCCTTGTTTCACTTATGAAACTGAAGTTGGGAGGTGTTGATTCAATAAGAACAGCAGCACTGTTATCTTGGTCTAAAGAAGGTTTAGGTTAAAAAACAAAAATCAAGTTTGTGCCTAATAATAAAATCATTGATTAAAAATGTTTTTCCGGATATTCAGTGGTATCATTATCCTTGAGGTCTGGACCCAAAAGATATCAATTCATGTCTTTATCAGGTAGGGGCGCTAGAGGATGGTTGTGGAGCCGGGGAGGGGCATGATGCTGTTTGTCAAAGGACTTAGAGCCAGTGGCGGAGGTCTAGCTGGAGGGATTTTAGACTGGGAAATGGGAGTGAGTTTGGTTCCAACAATGACCAGCTCTTTCATGCGGTCAGTGAACTCCAGGTGAGGAGAGGATGGAGAGTAGGACTCTTCAACTTAAATCCATGATTATAAACTGTCAAACAAAACATTTTCAAGGCAAAGATAAGGTAGGTGCTCATTTTTTATTGACGGAAATTCAGTCTTTTAGGACAGCTCAGTACACCAGCTAAACATTAGTTCTTACATCTAGCAGTACAATCAAAAGCATGTAGAACACATGAAGACAACTACAGTGGATCACCAACATAGGAGAAGCAGAGGGTTTCTACCCATCACCCATTGGGGGTTGAGAGAGACAGGAAATCAACCCACCATCAGATCCCCAATGAAACAACTCTAAAAGTGCATATTCATATCAGCCAACGTTAGTGAACCGTATATGATTCATAAGTGCCAACTTACATATGATTTAAATGCAAATTAAGGTGAAGGCTTTATGACCCATCTAATATCACAAATACAGTAACTTACTTCAACACCTGAGGTGGACATCCAAAACTAACATTTCTCTACAGTCAGACAAAATATAAGTAGTATTGGATGTCCCGAAACAAAACCCTCACCATTCCCAAAAGTCAAGTATAATATCAAATGTAACATTGTCTGGAGGAGATTGGGAGTGCAACACTTACAGATACACTTCGATGCATTAAGAGAGGACACTTCATACAGACGGCACTACAAATGGATCTGTTTGGGTGGAGTGGTGGAGCCAGTGCATTTCTGTAGGAGGAGCCCTTTGATTTAGGATGCCACAAATTTGTTCGTTCCATCGGCAGAGGAGTGTGATTAGTAAACTACAGTACTCAAGGTGCTCTTTTCAGATCCCCCCCGACTCTCCCACCAACTCCACCTGAACAAGAGCCAGTATGCGCATGCACACAGACCAGGATGCATTCACTCTCAGACTGGATCACCTTTAATAATACAAGTGTTTGAGTGAATAAATACAGCAGTTTCTGGTCAGGGTTTTATTAATCTGAGCCCTGCAGCCTGGTTTTAATTTAAATAATCAATGTGAAAGGAATGTAGACATTAAATGGAATTTTATGAATCGAGCCTCGATACCCACTGGAAACAGCTCTTTGGCCATGGGGGCTATACTCTATTTATTTTCTATGTAATTTGCATTATTGCCTAAATGATTAATTGTTCAGCAGTTGAGTCTGTGAGCCCAGGTGTTAGATAAGAAGGGCTGTGAGCTGGAGTAGTGTAGAGAGCTCTGAAAGATAGATGAAGGTGGAGGGAGAAAGCAGAGCAGCCCCGTGGGCCGATTAAGCCACCAGAACCACACGCATGGTGTTGGTGTAACCAGAGCCTGGGCGCCAGCCGGTCAGGACGATGACAACATCTCCCACTTTGAAGAAGCCTCGGGCCTTGCCTGAAAATTAAACAGAAAGTAGAGTCAAGTTGAAATGAAAAAATGCCTTTTTAAATTATTTTGATCCCATCCAAAACTATTACAATAACAAAAAAAACTAAATCCTGGTAATTTATTTTATCAAAATACAATCATCTTTACTTTGTGTTAAACAAGCTATGAAGTCTGCTGACATAAGCTTAGGTTATGTCTGGCAAACTATGGCAATTTCAACCAATAATGATATAAAAATCCATTATATCTGCAAGGGAGGCGTGAGTGGAGCTTCAGTCTTTTGCAGCGCCATACTACATAAGCCCGCCCACTTATTAGCGGTGCAATCAAATGCAATGGATTTGATTTAAATCCCTTTTGTAACTGTACACCGCTCACATATTCAATTTCGCTTGGGAATATTCCCCGTACAGAAGCTCAAGATGCTCTAACTTCCATTTTACTGGAACTTAACATTGCTTATTTGACATCTTACAGTGTGCTTACAGGATTTCACCAAGTAGACCCTGCAAAATGGAATTCACTCAACAAACACTGTCAAAAGTAGTCTTAAATGTACACTTTTACTTCTATTAAGTAGTATAAAACACTCAATGTGACATACAGTAGTCACTTACCCATATCCATGGCAAAGTTGACACGCAGGTCGACGTCATCCGCCCACACATCATGGGAGGGTTTGGTGTAGAGGACGGGGAAAATGCCGCGGTACAGGTGGGCTTGGCGAGCCGTCTGGGCATTACGGGTCACAGCAAGGATGGGTGCACGGGGCCTGTATCTGGAGACCAGGTGGGCGGACCTGCAAATACACATGCACGTTTTATTTTCCTTTCAACTAATGATTGCTGCAACAGTATAACTAAATAATGATGACGATTACAGAGGGGAACTGTATTTTTGTATTGAACTTGTTTATCCAAGTCATGCTTACTTCAGTTGTGCACAAAATATCTTTACTTTTGGTTTCAAAAGTCAGTAAGAGGCTAAGTTACCAGCCATCATGTTGTCTTTTACATGAATATATCATTCATGATATTTATTCAAAGGCATAATTTGGAGATTGATATTGTATAACATCAAACGTTGAATAATGCTTTTGGTCTGTATAAGCCATTAACCTTAATACATGTACATTATCTCAGCTGGATTCTTTGAGGAAGCAATTCAGTGATTAAAAACCCTGAACCCCACATCCGTTTTGTTTTGTTCCGTTTGCCTCCGTCTCTTGTCCCTAATGTAACGCGTTTTTGTGTATCTAGAAAAGCGCTATAAAAGTTTGAATTATTTTTATCATAATATGGGAGGCATTTTCAGATATTTTGGCCAATTTAAAGTCCAGCAGAACTCCTGTAAACTGGTTTGCTGAGTGCAGTATTTTCCAGTAACTCAAAACATATTGAATTGTCCTGACCAAACAGGTTAGTCAGGAAAGCTGAGCAGAGTGAACACTCCTGTGAGGTACTGAGAGGTCTAATAAGCCAAAAATAAAATGACACCTCTGGTGTGCAGAGGCTTAAAGTCACTGCAGTGGCCCAATCCAAATGTCCACTCACATACACGCAGATTTCAATGTGCATTCCCATTAAACCAGTAAGGCATCATGGCTGAAGAAATTACCAGACCCCCAATTTATATGGATTCATAGAATGTTAAAACAGGGATGGCAGCTTGCCACAGCAAGTTTCCATGCATGTACCTTTACTATGCGTACAACTAATGATTTCTAATTTAAAAACATTTAATATGAAATGGCACTCAATTTGAAAAAGAAAGAAAGTATGTGAAGTTTGGACATTGGTACTAGAATAATGATTGACCCCACTCTTGAAATCTGTTGCCATCTCCACCCACCCTATGTAACGCAATTCAGACACACACACACACACACACACACACACACACACACACACACACACACACACACACACACACACACACACACACACACACACACACACACACACACACACACACACACACACACACGAGAGGGGATCTGCAAGAGCATATTATTATTAGCATATTATTGTTGGAGGTAGAATCAGGAGCTATGTTGGCGACGCCTTACCTTCAGGACCAGGATAATTTCCCCTCTACCCTTGACTATCTTACCTTCCAGTCTTAGTGAGAACAATCATGGCACTAGCGCAGCATTTGAAGGCAGACTCAACAGCACCAACAGCTACAACCTCTGAGGGGTCTCTGGTCAGGTGGGAGTGTCTCCTCAGCTCCTCAAACAGTTGTCTGTGGAAGGTGGCCGCCTCGGCCTCTCGTGCTATCTGAGCCCCCAGAGGGACCATGAGGTAAGGGTGGGGTTGTGGGGTTACTCGCAATCACCCACTACTGAACAACGAGTCATTCACACCACTGAGTGTGAATGGCAAATGCGTAGCAGGACTCATGGTTAAAGGTTAGCTATTGGTTTAATGTGGTCTAATTGTTCCTTTTAACACCAATCACATTGAAAAAGGCCAAAAGACAGAGTTTTGACTTGTGTGAATTTGAGCCTTTAAACTGCAGGGCTTTGAAGATTGTTTAAATTTGTCCACATGGGTAAATATCAACCAGCAGTCTACTAGGCGTTTGCCAGGTTACTTCCTCAGTCAGTCCCTTTCTGGCCCTACTCTCCCTCAGACTCCTTAAGTACCGATATTATAGTCCTCATCGACCAGCTAGGACCAGATAACCTGCCTACCTTCCAGAGCCAGTGAGCACAATCATCGCAGAGGCTAAGCTCTTAAAAGAAGCCTCAACAGCGCCGATTGCAATAGCCTCGGCGGGGTCTTTGCAGTATGGCGTGGAGCGACGCAGGTCCTCAAACACCTGCCGGTGGAACATGGCTGCCTCAGCTTCACGAGCAATCTGGCACAAGTGAGGGCAAGATGCATCAAGCAAAGGCATTCCCACACCAGGTACACAGATGTAAAATGAGAAAAACAGGTGGAAAAAGGGAGAAAAGGAAAGAAACACATGAGACAGAAGAGGGACAATGTTAGAGGCACACAAGAAGAACCCAAGTTAAAGAAGAGAAGGAAAAAAGGGACAATGCATAGAGTAGTTTAGGTGTACAGTTAGTAGGGGAAACAAGGAATTATCAATGTTAAAACATATCCAGGAGGCAGAACAACGTGTGCTAATCCAGAGTTAAGGCAACTGTGCTGCCAAGATAACTTTTTAGCGTGAAGATTTAAAGTACCAAAATGACAGACAGGGTTAATCAAAATAAATTACTAAATAATTGACTTAAAAAAACAACTAATTTAAGTTAACAAAATATGTGAAGAAATGGTTAAAAGTGTTAGGAGGAATAAACAAGAAAAGCACATGAAAGTTTGACGCAAATGAGAAGAATATAATCAGAGTTAGTCCACGAGATGTTAAGAGAATAGAAAATCTTCCAAATAAAAGTATGTTTTAGGTCAGCAGCGGTCTTTGTTTACTTTATATTTTGAAGAAACTGCAACTTTAGCATAAGGGCAGCAAGCTCAAAGGCAGGAGCTGCAGTACTGCTGAGTCACTTCTGAATCTGCACACCAGTGCAGTGACGGTTAGCCAAGAAAGACCTGAATAAGCAATTAGTGCATTATCCATCTGTGTAATTGATACCGATTGTGATTTTGATGCAAGAAAAGACCAGTATTGGGTTTAAGACCTCAGAATTGTGTTAGCGTGTGTCTGTCCCTGACTGAAAACAAGTACAAAACACACAAATGTTGGTATTTAGTTGACCATTTGCTAAACCCATCGTCAGCCTTGTTAATGATCAATAATTGCTTAATCATTTAAAGTTTATGAAATACAGACAGTACAAATCTTCCACAATAAATGCGTTATTCCAAGCCTCCACGGATAATTTCCTTTTGGCATCACTTATAGCGGATTTTTCCGCTCCCTCTACACCAGCCTTATTGTTATTTAAGAATGCCAGTGTAGTTCAGTTTGGAGATACCATGAGAAATTAAGAAATGGCGAGGAAGAGCAGCATAGTGAATTTGTAAACTGGCATTTACCTCAGTTTGGATGGACTTAAACATCCCAACATGTTATTAAGGTAAATTACACATTTTACTGTGTTTCTATTGTATAAAAAACACAGTTGCAATTATCCCAGTTGTATGGAAATGATGCAGCCATTAAAGACATCTGCACAGCTCACACGTATATCGCAGGGATGCACAAATAGGGTTGTGTTATTACAATTATCTTTAAGTGATCAAATATTTAATGATGATTGATTATTATCATACCTAATAGGTGAATGGAAAAAAAAATAATGAATGAGGCACTTCCATTTGACCTAACAAGCTAACACACTCAGCAGCTATTAGGCCAATTGGAAAAAGAGAAGTAATCAATGTGTTCAGGAGAACACAAAAATTAAGAAAATAAGAAAGAGCAGTTTCCCAGTCTTAAAGCATGGTGAAAGTTATAAGAGACAAATCATGCAAGATCACCCCATAAAACATAATTAATTTCTTAAAAAAATAATCCTTACATTTTGTTATTATAACTTGTAAGCTTTGATCTGGAATACATTCTTCAAATATGTTTATTATACACAGACACACACATATTAACTCACCATGTGCTGTGTGCGTACTGCCTCCAGAGGGTAATCACCCTTGGCAGTCTCTCCGCTCAGCATGATGCAGTCGGCTCCGTCCAGAACGGCGTTGGCTACGTCACTGCCCTCAGCCCGTGTGGGTCTGGGCTTCTTGATCATGCTCTCCAACATCTGAATGGTGTCCATGTGATATGTTAGAGGACAACATACAGACATACTTATATCTAAAAAATAAACAGCCTTTTGAGTGAGACAAAAACAATGGAAAGCTAGCATTATGTTTTACAAAGATTAAACTTACGACAGCCCTCCATCACATTCACATAATGCAGATACGACCACATAAGCTGCCCAGTGCAGCTGGTCTTTTATCAATTAAACCCTATCCACTGGGGATAATACAGCTGAAGAAATACAGCAGGTCCTTTGCTTTAATCTAACCTGAGTGGCGCATGTGATCGGCTTGCCAGCTCTGTTGCAGCGACCGATCATCATCTTCTGGGCCAGGAAGACCTTTTCTGTGGGGATCTCAATTCCCAGGTCACCACGGGCAACCATGATGCCATCGCTGGCCTCCATTATCTCATCAAATCTGCACAGGAGACAGAAAAGTATTCATTTAACAGTAAAATTATCATGGGATTCCAAAAGTTTAAAATGCCATGTAAAAGTGAGGCATTCCTAAAACACAGCTCAAATAAATATATTCAGAACAAGTATATCGTGATGCAAACAAAAGAGCTGAATGACTGAAAGATGAAAACACTTCATCCACACACACACACACCTGCGCACACCCTCGTGGTTCTCAAGCTTGCTGATGATCTTAATGTCTTTGCCTTTCTCTCCCAGTACCGCTCTGACAGCATGTACGTCTGCTGCCTTGCGGATAAAGGAGGCAAAGACCATGTCGACGCCATGCTCCACACCAAACATCAGGTCCTGGACGTCCTTCTCTGAAACAGCAGGCAGGTCCACGGCAGCACCGGGGAGGTTCACTCCCTTCTTGCTGCCCAGGGTGCCGCCGTTCTCAATCTCGCACATGAGGAAATCCGATCCTGGAGAGACAAGAAATTGTTAATGTGCTGAGTCTTTAATTGGGTATTAATACACAGCAGGGGTTTCTAAACATTCTAATGGATTACAAGACATTTTATTTATGTTTGCCACTCCTCCACTCACCAATCTCCTTGACCTGAAGGGACATGAGTCCATCATCGATGTAGATCTTGCTACCAATTTCTACTACATTGGGAATGTTCTTGTAGTCCAGCCAGAGGATCTCCTCACTGCAGTTCTCTTGATAAGCATCGTCCAAGGTTATCTTGATCACGTTGCCCTTCTTCAGCTCCACCTCAGCTGTGCCACTCTGTCAAATCATTAACAGACATACTTTTGCTTTATTTTCATGCAAAATGTTCTTGATTGTCAACAGCTAATAAAGCCATTTTGAAGACTAATAGTCAATGCTAAACTTACTCCCGCGATGAGGCCAGTCCTGATCTCTGGGCCCTTGGTGTCCAGGGCAATGCCGATGGGCCTGTAATGGATACTGCCAGGCTCGAAGCTCTCAGATGCCTTACGCACATTCTTGATGGTGTCAGCATGGTACTACATAAAGGAAGAGACGCATGACACATGTTGAAATACCTCCAGAGGGCTACACAAAGCAAGATTCATTTTGAGCACACCTGTGATGCTGACCTCTAACCAATCTACTGATTTTATTGTAGACATTTAAATAAAAAGAAATTGCAACAATACAGAGGCACTGGTATTATAGATTGTATATATAGGTTTAATTCAGCAGACAGATAAGGTCTGTTTAACAACTCTCCCTGTAATAAACATGAGTAACACTGTCAGTATCACTACAGGGTCATAAGGTTCTTTCTGGCACGTTACGTGTCACTCAAGAATCTGGGTGCACTAACCACAATAACTGTAAGGATAAAATGTCTTGCTAATTAAGCATCAGTAAGTAATGCCATTGAAGACCCAAAATACATGCCATCAGTATACACCATCACTCAAAATAGCATTATAGACATGGAATGTGGCTGTATTGTATGGGAGTATGTCAGTTGAGGAAATGCAGTGTTTCTCAGGAGGAAATTTCTCTGTGAAATTGGTGTTTATCAATAGACTCAAGAAAACCCAGCAATCAAGATCCTACCCCAATTCTAAATGTACACACTTGCGTAAAATCATTACTCATGTGGTCTGATATTGTTCATCTGGTGGCTGGCCTTGACCCTAAAATGCACATTACCGTTTCAGCCTTCTTGGCCATTTCAGGCAGGCTTATGAACATGTAGCACAGTGTTTCCAGCAGAGAGCCGTCTTCAAACACACGGCTTAAACTTCCCACCTGGCTAACCGGAGCTTTCAGTAATAACTTAAGTGTCAGGTGATCACATTGGCTGTCTTCACAATGGCAATCACTGAGCAAACACTGTGCTCACTGCACTGAGTAAAAGAAAGCCTGGAGGTCTCACCAACAGCAAAACATAAATACAAAATTAGAGTTGCCAAAAAAGATAAAACTTCAATTAAGATAAAGTCTCACATTCAGCACTAAAGGTTTGAAATTAAATCTTTTGAAAAATTAGCTTCAGGAAGTTTGAATTATTTCAAGTAAAACGTAAATGAATGTGGATGATGTCTTTGCAGCTTTTTCCTCCAGTGTGCTGCAGCATTTAAAGAAAGAGACGCAGGCAAGGTAGACAATGTAGTGCAATGTTGCAGTCTACCATGCAAAGACTAATTCATTTATTTATTTTTTTCTCTATGTACGAGTATACGTCAGGATCCATAACAATGTAATTCATTTTCTACACAATGTAACGTGAAACGCTAGTAGTTCTCATTTCATTCAATATTATTAAAAAAGGGGCAGTGTAGCGTTAGAGGGGGATCCATTGCCAAACATTTTATAAATATTAATAAGTTTAGAGTATCCTGAAAATCTAGAAACATTTGCGTTTTCTTTTATTTACAATGGGCAGATCATATATATGAGATGCTCCTCCTCCATGTTTCTACAGTAACCCAGAACAGACAAACACTGGCTCTAGATAGGGCCATTTACATTTTAACGTTTGCCACCGTAGTTGTCCTAAATGCTCGACAGAGGTTGAAATTTCAGTTGGTTTCCATTTGCAACCTCACCACAATATGTCACCAGATCCTACACACAGCACCTTTAAATGGTTTTAACAAATGTCACTTTTGGGATTTGCAACATAATATACTTTACACTTTTAAGTGGAGTGACCTTGGTGTTGGTTTTTGTACACACTGAATGACTGAGTATGGGCGAGCTGCCAGCTGAGGAGATAAAAGGGCAGGGCAGGAGGCTACAGATACAGGTACTATTTATAGAATCCCAAGCCAACAAAGCTCCGATTTATGGAACTGCTCTCCAAATCTAGACTAATGTTTGATCTTGTTGAAACAAACAAGCCCACACAAACCATGGATACTTTTCACTAATATCCAACTCCAACCACTACTTTTGTTTTCTGGTCTTCAAACAAAGTTGTGCATATTCGATATGGGTGTGAACCATCCAAGTCATTGGATGAGACCCAAATGATTTCATGCAGACCTGAGTCACTGCTTTAAAGGAATTAGCGGTGTTCTAACCCGTTATTATCGCATTAACTAAACTAAAAAAAGTGGAGCATTTATGCGTCACATCCGACAGTGCAGTGAGCATTTTGCAGACTCTTAATCTACAGGGTAACATCCGACTAAACTGACACTATAGAAAACCTAAAATACATTTAAAAAGCCCCACTTATCCCATGTGGGTAATCTGTTGAAAAACACGACTACCATCTCATTCTTCCTGCAGGAGCCTGGAGGGCAGAGTCAGGTTGTTATTGAGATACAGCTCACCTGGTCTGACTGCCTAATTATACACACACACACACACACACACACACACACACACACACACACACACGGCAGTATGCCAGTCTCTCTCTCTCTCTCTGCTGACTCCTACCTCTCAGGTTTGTTTGGTTATATTTGGTTGCAGGAACTGGGTTGGGGCATAAACGCAACTCATCTGAGCATGCTTTCTTCAGTTTGCCTGATTAATGAACTTTTCATTTACATTTTTCATCTGTCCTCCCATAAATCTAAAAAGTGTTAACTTTACAGAGCATTTACCCTTGAGTAACACAAAGACTTATTAAAGCTGCATAACTTAAAGATGAACTTGGTTAGTTAGCCCAGACTCTAATCCTAATTAATTTAACAGCACTATTATTTTTTCCCCAGTCAAGTCGGTTGGCCAAGTCTAGCTCAAAGTGCCGAGCTGATAATGGTCGTCAAAACTGAATAACGTGCTTTTCACCGTGAGCATTGTTGTCCCTTTCACTATAGATATCTTATAAAAGAGTTACAAACAAGAACAAGCAAGACTGCCACATAAATCAATATACCAACTTTTAACAATGTGACTGGTTAGCTGCACCTGACCAAGACATTTATAGTAGACAGACTGCAAAGACCCACCTCATGTGTGCCATGGGAAAAGTTCATGCGAGCAATGTTCATTCCAGACTTGATCATCTCCTGCAGCATCTCCACAGAACGAGATGCTGGCCCTGCAGGCGGTTATTGAAAGGAAAGGACAGCGTTTTTAAAATGTTACATTTACTAGGAAATGTTAAGTATTGTAATGAACAATAGCCGCTATTTGTGCAACCCTAGTAGTAACCATATTGCAACTAAATGTTGACCAACCGATGGTGCAGATGATGCCAGTATTGCGTGCGGTGGTGGGCTCGGAGTCGATGTCCAGCAGGCACATGTGTTCGAGGAAGGTGTCAGCCATGGAAGCGTTGAGCTGCTGTGTCTGGATGAAGGCAGAGCCCAGGTCTGGAGACTTTAACTGAGGCATGGCGATCACTGGTGTAGCTGTAGAAGTCCTGCAGAGAACAAATAGGAGAGAAAAAAGTGAATATAGAGGACACAGCAATGGCAACTGACAGCTTTCTACGGTTTATCACTGTTGGTCCAGGATTCCTGAAATATTTTCAAAAATTATCAGCCACACACTTAATGAATCCCACGCTCTCCAAGTCCTAGTTGTATGTTCATGTATATCTGAATGGACACATATCTAGGGTGAGGGCTCTTTTTCCAACTAAGGTCACACTGGCCAGCAAGTAATGACACTGACCACAAGGACTAAAAATGGTTATTTGCCTTCAGCATATCTATTGTCAACTAACAACAGCTGCCAAGACTAAAGGATAATATTGGGTTTATGAAATGTGGCAACTGCAATTCTTTTGAAACAAAAAGGGGTATTGTGAGCTATCTTGCACAATGCTATCTTTTCTTGAGCTACCATTTGCTTTTCAGGTTGCACAACCAACAGCTTTTATAGTGACTAAATGTATCCTTATGACAAATTACTTTTCAGTGAGGCGCGTTGTTCACAATTTGACAACAGATACATGAATGTTGATCTGAAATACTAAGGAAAATGTAAAGGTAAGACCATCTGCACTGCACTGCCACCACACTGAGCAGAGTAGTATAGCTTATGGAGTTGCGACACCATATTGTACATTCTGTTCCCACCCATGAGTCACCCATGGCAACAATGCCATCACGAAGTGCACCTACAGGGCTGGAACGGCCATATTTCATCATTACATTATTGCTTGAAAAGATACAAAATATTACTATATACTGAACATGGTTGCACAAAAGAGATATTACAGCAATTTTTTAAATGGCTCAATACTGACATGGATGCAGTTCCCTTTTTTCCCCCTTTCCGTCTACCCGACAGAATTAGAGACACTATGCACATTAACATCAAGGCATCACGTGCGGTGTGTTTGAGCAGGGTGAAGCAGAATGATGAGGAATGTCGCTCATACTATGGCTCTAGTTGTTGTAACTACACAACTACAGCCCAGCTGACTAAGGCTGAAACGTTTGGTTGAGTGGTCAATCTGGTGATATGACATTTAAAAACACTGGGTCCATGAATTGGTCAGAAAGTGGAATCATTTCAAAATGTAATTCTTTACAGAAACTGATCTAAAACTAGCAGGCATACAGTATTATCAAAAGTAATTGAATGACATAATTAAATACTACAAATTTTCAAATGCAATACTCAGATGGTCCACACATGTAGTTGGATGTGCACACTGTGAACCTTTTGTACTTTTCACAATCAATATTTTCCATCGATACAATACAATGAAATAACTGTACATAATACTGTATATGCACAAACATTCTAAACTTATGGCACTTTACAATAATAATAAGGAATAAAATTTAAGTTAGAAAAGCTAAATGTGCAGGATAAAAGAAATGAATGTAAAACATTCATAATATAAAGGAAATAATAGAATGAGAAATGTAAAAGTAGTTGCTAGAAGATACCAATAGCCCCATGTACATTTCACTCTGACTTCTCAAATATAATGACTCCCTGCTAAGCGCAAACTCAGGCCACTGTCCAAACCACCCAGTGGAGAGATTCCCGTGGTTTAAATTATACATTAATGTGCACTTCAACAAAGAACACTTTCACCGGTTGCTTCTTTGGCAGAGCAACAGGATAACAAGTTGATGTCACTTTAGGAAGAAAACCCTCTAGTGCTTTTCTGATCACCTCTACACAGACTCAAGACCTGTCCTGAATAAAAAAAAAGACACAATGAATGGCAAATTTGTAATTGAAGCTGTTGCTCGTGTCACTCATGGTGGCACTAAGTCTCTGATGCATTAAACAGTAATGTGGTCCGACTCTGACCCCCTCTTACTCTTCACATCCTAATTATAAATGCATCATGGTGGGGGATTCCGGGCAGAGACACTATACCAACAGACTGGAGCTGCTGGCTGATGATGTAACAGGCAATGGGGCAGGCCAGTGCTCTACGTGAGCTCAGTCACATCGCACTACTGCAACACACAGAATCATGCAAAGGCTGGGGGCGGACTTCCTAGTGGGCTGAACCACTGGGAAAGACTGCAGAGGGAGAAAGAGGCTGAAATATACAAAGTAATTGTAGTAGAGTGCTGTGTTGTTGTTTTCTTTAAATTATTTCCTGTTTTATTCATTATTTACGAATGGGAGGCTGGGGGGTCAATATTCATCTACTTATTTTATTCATGAGAAATATCAGATTGTTGCTGGTTACAATGTGAGCATATGCTGTTATCGTAGCCTGCTGCATAGTTCTATCATTAATTGCTTTAGTAATAGGGCATTGACTAATACATTTCATTTAAAAAAGATCAATAGACATTGCACTATCTAGACATGCTAATGGTGGCCATTTGGTTAAATATCTTCCTAAACTGGTCCGGTATTGTTTCGTGACCAATATAGTTATCACAACTTCTCAGTTTACTGTAATACTACGGACAACGCAACACTGACAGTTGCAAATGCAAACTGAAAGAGGATGCACATTTGCCTTAAAAGGGAAAGGTTGACACAAAGTGTGAGGCAAATCCCCTTGGAAGCAGTTTTGCTACTCAACCACATACATGGACTACAAATTTAATGCATAATAACAAATAATAATGCCTTACAAAAAGAGTATAGATCTCTGCCAGGTGTCTGCAAGTACCACTGCGGTATTGTTTGAATGAATATGAATAACCAATTGGCTAACCACATCGTCCAAAACACTAAGCGCCATAACATCAGGGTCCTGTTAAGAGTAGTGAGTGAGGAGTCAGCTGTCAGCCAATGCCAGTACAAAAAAGGCAATAAGCAGTGTTTTCAGGAAGTGTTAAGTCACCGCAGTGCACATACACACAAGCACGCACGCACGCACGCACGACCGATTGCACGTTTGATTTACAGCAAGGCTTATGAAAAGGATCATTTTATGATTTGTCTGTTTACCCTCAGCACATTTTCCAGATTTGAAATGTGCACCAAACATTTGCAAATTTGATTGGCAAACAGGTCACAGCCAGTATCTTTAAAACTGAACTGAAAACTGAGCCAACCTCCTCTGTCAGAAAAAATATTACATATCTATATATGATCCTAGTATAACTTGTAAAAATGAGGTTATGAAGAAGACAAAATTACATAATTAAAAGAATGGGTAACTGAAGAAACAGTGTCTGACCCCAGGACAGCCAGTGAGCAACTACCACAAGCCAACAGCTGCCGTAGTAACCCTGACAAAGATGCAAGGCTAACTTTAGAGCTCACTGCTATTAATCCCCTCCAATCCCTTCCCAACATGTCTACCTTTGAAAAAAATACTCTCATGTTACAACGTACTCTCTGTAGCCATCTTTCCCTGTCTTTTTGAAACATATCCTTATCAATTGTGAAACATGCCTGTGCAATAATTAGCAGCCGTGATAGCATTGCTGTCAGAGTGACATGACATTTAGTACCATAACTAGATGTGACGCAACACTGGGCTTATCCCAGTTGCCGCACAGAGACAGTCGACGGTTCATCAGTCACACGCATACAAGGCACCATTTGCAAGTTGTACTACATACCCCCAGTCGATCTTTCTGTTCCTTCTGGGGACAAACAGGCACGGTACAGCCAATGACCTCCACAACAACCCCAGTGTGTTGGATCTTCTAATGCCGATGAGCGAACGACTCCCTGCTACAGCAGTCCAAGCAGAGCTAACTGCTGCAGTGCACGTGCATACATGACACATTCAGGTGCTCAACAGTAAATCCGTTCAATAGGGATAAAGGATATGGAAAGCTCCTGCTGTGACTGGGCAATCGCCATGATCTGGATACAGTAGAAATACATGAGACTTCCACCACGACACACCACAGCAGTTTCTGAGCAATGTTACTACCAACCTATGTTGTGCAGCCCCCCTCCCCAACCGGTCTAAAAACAGTCTTGGCTAAAAATAACACACAGCATCCAGAAGCGGTTTGTAGAAATCTAATACACAGAATGTACCATCATATTTACACCATGTACACCTGTACATTAGGCCTGTAAACTCCCAAACGACATTAATAATTATGTATAAAATGGTACAGAATGCTGTGCATATTCAGTGTATTTCAAATGTCCAAACCACCCAGTGGAGAGATTAAACTGGTCAAATCATCTGGCAACATGTTTAACCCAAGCACCTTTCATAATTTTGAGTTCATAGTTTTGTCAATCAAGTTTGTCTGCAGTGGCAAAGGCATACCCATAATTGGCAGTATTCACCCCATGGCTTCACGCATAGATTCAACTATAGTGAGGAGAAACTGCATGAGAACAGTGCCACAGGCAAAAGGCCTGGTCTAGTGCACTGACCACCAGCTCAGCTGCAAATTAACTGTTTTACGACAACAGGGGGGTGTCAAAGGCAATTGACAGTTTTGCCATCCATTGACTGCAGTAGATGGTAGACGTCACAATTCATAATTATCTTTGCAAATGGATCGTTACCTGCCAATGTGCTTCTTAAAGTAGAAATATAGCAACAGCTAAAATCACAATGTAACAGTATACTAACTGGGCAAATATTAAAAAGTCAACAACTGATATTTAAGTGAGGCAGATACTAATCACTTCCACAGGATTCATGGTCACTTGACATGATAACCTGACAGGGCCCCTGGGATGCAGACTCCATTTTGTCAACAGGGCCAGGAAGGACACAGCAATGACAGTGTCTCCAGATTTTGTACCCCAAATTAGTATTCCTCACAACATAACACCGCACAAGCAGGCTATACCGGAGGGCCCAATGCATATCCTACCTACGTCACAGTAGATGTATTTGGCAAACGATATGACATTATTATTCAAAATGGGCCCCATCAAAAATGCCCTGCCTTGGTCAAATCATCTTCCTTCTTCTTACCAAGGACAACACAGCTGTGAGTGAACTCAAAGCCATAACTACGACCTAGACAAAGGGTAATACCTGCCATTTTGTCCATGTATTTAGTGTCAACAAGTCATGTTATCTTTAGCACCACTACAATAAGCTATTGCAGTGAAGCTGGTAAGGCAACGTACATATTTCAAATTATATTTGTTAAAGGATGTTATTATTCTCCAGCATAACGAACGAGGTTATTCTACGTGTTTCTGGTGAAATATGCTATGAAATATTGACGTGCAAAAAAAGGATGCACGGTTTCAAATGCATCTCCTGAAGAACTACCATGACCATGAATACGCCGACACACGACATTTAACAATGCAGTGGAGTTTTAGCTCTGGTGCATTTGAGTCACTAGTTCAAGAATGATCAGTAATGTATAGCAATATAACGTTTCTTGTATACGCTGCAGTCAAATCGATGCGCTAAAGGTCACGTTCTCATCCTGCGTCACATTTTCCTGATCTAGAGCGACATCACAGAGACTGACCAATGGGAGGCCGCGAAGACGAAGCCGCCACACCCACAATCGGAGGCAACAGGAAGCGATTCTCCAACGTTCAACATTTTATGCATCACATTTAATTTAATCGATTTTTTACATAATAAACGTGTTTAACCATAACACAAGAACACAGCGTATTAGTTAGTGAGTTCGTTACAGAAAAGATCTGCTCAGCGAAGGAACAAATGCCCTCCGTTTATTCATCTATTAACTGCATTTTGAAATGACAACGTTGTTAGACAAATACCAAACCAGCATAGCAGGACTAAAATGCCATATCTAACATTACACTAATCACACACGTCCAGGAGTATTAGCATTTTTAAACTCGATATAATACAACGTTAGATAGTTACGCGTGGAAAGCAAACTACCAGTGACCGCATCACACATTCATGGACTTACCACCTCGCAGGATGTAACGCTAGCTACAGATATATTAAAGACAAAAATGTTTAGACGGCAGTTACGTGACGGCGCAAGTGTCACATAAGTTATCAGATAACTTAATAGGCTCGATGAGCGACCAAGTTGCAGCAGCCCATGTTGAGGATACACACCTTGTCTCGTTGAACGACTGCTTATAAAGATGTAACACTGAGACTAGCTCTCAAGGTGATCTTCTTAGTCCCTCGCACTGCGGAACTACTTTCTGGGGATGCTGAGACATATCCATCCGAGAGAATACAGATAAATTAAAAAGAACACACAATCCTGACCTATTTATACTAACCGCAGTCACCACAATCTAATAAAATGTGTGTTTTATTTTACTATTACGCTTGTGGCGAGTCAGGAAAGTAAAAAAACTAAGAACGACGCGGAATGATACCTTGATACAGTACACGATGGAAGTGCTTTGTAAAGTTACGGAGCCAATCGCAGCGCTTGAACGCATCAGTAGAGCAGGAGTCCATCCCATGAATACGACATGTGACAGTGGATGGCGTGCTCTACTTTCTGAAGAAAAAAAAAAGTACCGTTTCGTTTACAATGGTTATATATCTTTCCCAGTTGAATGGCCCTTTTAGAGATTCTAATCAGTACATGTGTCATGTGTGGATGTTTTTGGATCCATTATCCTACGAATGTGCAAGTCATCGTCGACTGAAATGGTTCATGGAATCATCAAACATGATGCAGTACGGTAAATGTCTTGTAAAATACCAAACTATTGTGAACACCCTTCTATTAATTTTCTAAAAACTGATGCAATAGTAAGACCCAGACACCTCGATACTGTACAGTGTTTGAGGCAATACTTCCACCTAGTGCTGAAACGTAATATAACTGTTTTTAGATTTGTTTTTAATGATATGAATGCATTTGTGTACATTTATGTTTAGTTACTTACCATTGAGTATTGGGGGGGAAACTATTATTATTATTGTTATTATTATTACCCTAAATATTACGTATTGTTTTTTACACAATTTACTATATATTTAATTGACTTTAAGTTTGAACTACACTTTCAAACATTGCATATTTTAACTTTTATTGCAATACTATTACACAATGGAAATAAATCTACAAGTAGCAGTGTTATACTACTACTCCTGCTACTATTTTCGAACTACCAAAAAATATAGATTTAACAACAGTTATTTGATTTCCACAGAATACGTAAAAAGCCAGAGAAACCTTGTTGGAGGTACACGTTGCAGGTACACAGCTATATTTTTTTCGACATGATTAGTGTAATGCCATCCCTTTGCTAATCAGCTGTGGTATACCAATGGCCTACCATAACTACGGCAATATGTGTTGTTTATCCAGGGAAGACACCAGACAGCTATGTCTCCAATGGGATGATTCATTCTGATGTTGTGATAATCAGCTCTGCAAAGAAGATGGCAGACAGAAACTAAAACCTTGACACAAACACAACTGTCTATTATATCTCTACCATAGTGGGGTTCAAATCTAAACTTCAAATTTGGTTACGGACATCAGAAAAATCTATCTGGCAAAGATACTCTTCAAAATACTAATTACTCAAAGATACAGACTACACTACTGTTAATTAGTTTTTTTCTTGACTCCCTGTGTCCTATTGTAAGTGAGTCCACGTCTCCTCCCCCAGTGTCCCTTTTTGTTCTCACCTGTTCACAGCTGTGGTTGTGTTAGCACTGCTGCTTCCACTGCCCATGTTGCAGCCTCTGCCTGGATCCACTCCAGTCCACTACCTGAGGCCAATGGACACACCTGTCCACTGACCAAGCTTCTGGCTGTCAGTCAGCATTAATGGCTGCTAACCCCTGGGCCACGAGGTACAGTAAGACACTGGGAATATGCTCAGATAAATCTCAGAGATGAGCAGATAGAACGTCCTAATGCTTCGATGAGTATTATTATTGCATGAGTATAGCAACTGCTACCTATGAGTACAACAATATAACTAAAATGGGGAATCAATCAAACAAAACAGGGAAATGAGCATAACTTTATTAAGGCATAGATAGAAAACCTAAAGTAACCTAGTAAAATATCATATTTATTGCATTCATCATAATACGATAAAGAGAAAACAAAACATTTGAATTAAAACTAATGGCAACACAATTATCAACTATTTGTTGGTGATCCACATGAGATTAAAATGGAACAAATCATTTGGCCTGCTGAAAAGTTTAAGTTCAGAAATAAATGTACTGACTGTATATGATGTACAGTGAAGGACAGTTGCACTATAGGTGGGAGATGTTGAATTGTTCTGGGGCTGCTACTATAGGGAACTCTTCATTAACCTGTAACACTATTCATGTACAATAAGTACAAGGCAGCATAACTGAAGAAAGCAACTATGGCAGGATGTCAAACTGTTTTCCCATACTTCCCATATTGTGCCATTAGGGCCAGTGCCCTCTATGCCTTGTATGAAGAGATCTTCATTTTCTCTTCCTCTCCTGAGTACAGCCACACACTGATCAGACTGGCCTAACACCTGCTCACTCTTTAGGCCAGTTCTTAAATAGATATGAGATAACGAGGGTAAAGACTGATTAGCTCAAGAGCCCAATGGCCATTGTCTCACACATGCACACAATGACAAGGTCTGTCATAGACACAGACGGTATCATTTTTTAAAGATTTTTTTAAATATCAACTAATTTAGCCTGCATTTCTTAACCTATGTAGCATGCAGTGCAGCTGGAATGTAAAACACAAATATAGCATTAAGAATAGGGTTCTTTTCTTTTTCAAATTTGAATTTATATTAGACAAAAGCACAAAAGCCTTTGAATATCAACCAGAAGCTACCTCCAAAGCATGATTGCACAGTAATAGACACTGACTTATACAATCACACACACACACACACACACACACACACACACACACACACACACACACACACACACACACACACACACACACACAGGCAGATGCGTATGTGCAAGCAGACATTTTTCCTCCATTCTCCCTCTCAGCAGCAGTGCAGTCAGCTGCAGGTCACATGACTGGCTTGCCTGGTCCCACTGAGCATGCTCAGATCCCTCAGTGTTGTCAGGCAAAATATAAGACAGCAGTAGCGGCAGAGATCTGCAATAGATAAACACACAGGCTCACACACACCAGCTGGATTGCACGCAGACACACACCACAAGAATAGAGGGACAGACGCTGTAGAATCGGGGAATTGTGTCTCTGGTTTCTCGAAAATCCCATTTTAATGGGCTTATTGTCATTTATCATTTCAGTGGAATACAGCCACCGAGAGAGCGAGAAGCAGGTGTGCCCTTTAAGAGGGAGAGCAGCTGAGGCAAGGACGGCATCCACGTCTTCATCCTCTGTGGAGGTAAGTGTGGATGGATGGGGTGGGGGTGCAGAGAGTGGGGGGAGGGGAAAATCTGCCTCACTGCATCTGTTTTTGTGTTAAATATCATCTCAAAGAGGAATGGGGACGATGGTGGTAGATGCATGCGTGTGTGTGTGTGTGTGTGTAGGGGGGGACGCAGTTTTCCGGCATCTCTATTGGTATGTGAGACGACAGAGGCTATGAGAATGGCGGGGAGTGGGGGCGGTGGAGGGGGTGTAGATGCTAGCAGGGTTGAGGACATGGCAGGGCAGCAGACATATAGAGACAAGGAGAGGAGCTGAAGTGGAAGATGGTCATGACAGGGGAGCCTTTTTTAATAGGCTGCAGTTGATGTCTGGAAGGTTTTAGACAAAGGAGGAGCCCAACCGTAGCATGAAGAAAAGGACAGATATCCACAACCAGGAAGAGAAAAACACAGTATTATGATTTTTTTGTTGTGTAGAAATGCAGATAATGGCCCAATCTAAGGCTTAGTATGCTTTGTTAGTCCAGCGAAAAAAGAATACATGAATAATTGGTGTGAATTTAATTATATTGACCTATTATAGCAAAGATGCCTTCATGCTAGATGGCTTTGTAAAGGCGGTCCACCCTGTAGTGCCAAGCTACATTGCCATCCGGTCTTTGTTTGCACATGTCTCAGGATTCGGTGCTCATACATATTAAAAATGATTTATTATTTTGGCTTGACGGGTCCCAGACTATGTAAATTGTAATTTGTATTCTGATACTGCAGTGGGAAATATGCAACTCTGCATCTGCAGCTTCAAGCCTTGTTGAATGGACACCATGCTCATTGTTTACATGTCTAAAACAAAATGTGATGGGCCACCATGAAACGCAGTGTGCTGTAGCTGCCTCTATTATATCATCCATGTTGTTTACCATCACAGTTTTTCTTCCGATTTTTTCAAATGTATCTCTAAATCTGGAATAAGAATAAGGATATTTTTGTCATCATGGCCGTACAGTAGATATTCATTTCAAGGCAATCATTATTTTATAAAGCTTCATTCTTGAGAAACAACTTTGATCTTTTCGTCAACACTGCGTGCCAACAATTTACTCTCCCTATGCTAACATGTGAAGTTACATGGTGTGTAAACGATTTTTTTCCATTTATTTACTGAGACCAACAACGGCAGTCTAACAATCTGCTGACATAATTTGCTGTGCATCCAAAAAGGTGTGCCAACCTATAGAGCATTGGTATTAATAGATGGAGATACTGAAAACAAAACAAAACAAAGAAATAGAATTTTCCTGGGGACTGAACGTACAGCACAAATCTCCCACACATTCTCTCCACAGTGATTAATGCCACTCTGAAAGGAGGCAGAGATGGCTGTTGCTAGGATACATGGCAAGGTGAAGTGCAGACCATTTAAAGAAAAGAGGAGGAGGGCACCATTTACAAAGCAAAGCATCATTGGAGATGGCCTCTTTGTTTCATGTTGTTGTCCATTACTGAATTTTCTATTTCTCCTAGGTTTTGCAGTTCTAACGAGTGCAAGGAAGAGAGAGAGAGTGTCGGCCAAAGCGCTCCAGTTTTCTGTTCTTGTTCTGCCACCCGGAAATAGGCTGAAATGGTTGGCAGTATTCAAAGGCCTAAACCTGTCTGAGTGAGCCTTATGAACAGCAGAACCAATGGTAAGTAAGCTTGGATTATTTTGGTGTAATAAGCAATGCATACGATTAAGCTGTGTTATACATTCATGGTTTGTTGAAGATGAACGAAGTGGTAAATTAAATTAAGCGACATCGCTGTGGCTCCTCACAGAAGTTCAGACTGTGGGTTTGTGCAACAGGGTCTCTGGGCTTCAGGCTTTGCATTACACAAGACATGGTTCTTTTGCACACACACACACACACACACACACACACACACACACACACACACACACACACACACACACACACACACACACACACACACACACACACACACACACACAAAACTGATTCTGATTAGCTCGTCATTGATAGTTGTTTGAGTATTCTTTTGAAGGTTGAATTCTTCCTGTCTTTTAGAAATAAATCGCGCCTCTTCGTTTCTCTTTTTTTTAGATGCTATATAAAGCAGTGTTTTGAAGCTAGGTGTTTTGAACGAGAGGCTAAATAGGGAGATGTGAGAAAGGATGTGAGATGAAAGGATGATAGAGAGGGGTTGCATTTTCCTTTCCGCTCCACTATAATGGCCTTTTCACAATGTGTGGGCCAACAGGAGATCAAAGGCCAGTGTTGGACTGACGAGGAGTCGGACGGGGAGAATGAGTCAGAACAGTTCCTGTATGGCATTCAGGTACAGCATTGGCAACTCTATTGCCCTTACTATATTTATCTATGTGTTTTATCTGGCATTTGTCAATAATTGTGCTTGATAACATCTGTATCATCTATTTACCTTCCCATTACAATAATCTCAGGTAGTTCAACATTTGTTTCAATTCAAATTATTATTATTTTATTAACAAGTGTAAAATAGCTACTGATATGATGTGTTTATGACAAGTTATACTGCTGTAATATGTTGGCAGCAAAAAAAGCACGTACTAAATGGACCATTTAACCATGAATAACTTAAGCACATTTTACAGAATACCAGCCACTAGTTTTCAGGGTATTGTCAGAGCCGTATGTGTTGGTCAAGGGAGATTTTGACCTCATATTGGAACCAGACAATAAATCAGGGGTCATCTGGAGTCATTCTTTTGGAAATGTTGGATATTCTGACCAAATGTCATGGCAATGTGCTGAATAGTTGTTAAGATAATTTGCTGTAGTAGTGCAAAACAGATGGACTGGCTGAATGACATTTCCATCTTATTGCCTCACTGCTGGCAGGGCAAAACATTCAAAGGAATCTGAAGCAGGATATTCAGTTAGAATATAAGTGTAAGAATATGTCAATGTTTAACAACACTTTGAGCTTTGACTTTTTGCAAACCGATAACAGCAAATATGACATTTAACTGTAATGTACAATACAGTTCTACTACTATCATCCAATGTGACTTTAAGTATCAATCCCAGGCAACACTGTCAAAATCATTGTTGTGGCCCCCATTTAATGTGTAATCTCATCTCGTAAAGTTCAATGCTTTCACTTCCAAATAAGATCTTAATCTGTTAGTCATCCTTTTTTACTGTTATCTTCCAAGTCCTGTGATTGAAATGTAAATCCAGTCTGGGATTTAAAGCTCATTTATATGCAGTCAGAGAACATGAAAGCAGCGTAGTAAAGATAAGGATGAAAGTATAGGATCTGCTCTACACACAGGAGAGCTGAGGAGAAGAGAGCCTGACTTCAAGTCTAGACACCAGGAACAAGTATGACAAACAGTCAAAAAATTATATTAATGGAGGATCGCAAAGTATCAAATGACAGGATGTAAAATAATCACTGAAAAGCAATTTAAGAATTGTACAAATGATTTCCTTAACATAAAATAATGAATCATATGTTGGTAATTATGATAAATAATGGTTTAAATAGATAGCTAAAAGTAATGAAGAAATAGTTGCAATATTTAGCTATATGCAATTCATATATGGTTGAACAAGATGGCTAAAAATAATGAATAAAAAGCTTGAATAGTTAGGCAAAAAAACAGATATATAGATAGCTAAAAGCAATAGATACATGGTTGGAATAGAAACAATCACTAAGCATTATTGTCACAATATCCACTATAATAAATTGTCTTAATTCAGTTTTAAATAATCTTAAAATTATAATGGTCTCCCTTGCTGGGGAAAGCATCTCCCCCATTTACCACATGCATCTTTCAGATAGAAGTTGGGAATAGATTAACTAGACTAAGAATAAGAAGGGACATAATTGGCTGAGGGTGGAGAAAATATTTCCGCCAGTCAGCTTTTACAGTTTTTAACATCCTTCTGTTTAATATACAACATAGCGACTCAAACTGTTCCTTTGCATATATTCTAAAAACTTAACTAGAAAGCAACCGCACCTTATACCTCATCCATACATGCTTTCCATGTCTGCTATCATTAACTTGGCTTTTTGTCTGTTTGTCCGAATGCGTCCCTTCTGGTTTGAACTTTCTTCTGTACTGTATTGTGATTTGATTGTCTTTTAAACATGTATTTATATTAAAGGTCTGCATTTTACTTAACCTAGTTTCCGTGATACTTGCTCTACTCTTAAAAAGTGTTTGTTTCAACTGTTTATCAGCTGTTCATGTTTTGCTTTCTCCGGCTCAGATTTCACGTTTTGTGTGTTTTATTGTTGTTTTAATGGCTAATATAACATCTGGCCAAGGGACAACAGTCAGTAGATTTAGCCTTGTGTCTAACACTGGCACATTTACAGTGATGTTGATCAATATGCATTGTCCAATAAAATATAAATGACATATGAGGAACATGACAAGGGTACTTGAATTCATCTGAGTGTGCTGTGTATACTGCTTACTACAGGGGAGCTGCGCTGCTGACCTGTACCGCCACCCTCAACTGGATGCAGATATTGAGGCAGTAAAAGACATCTACACTGACAGTGCTGTCTCTGTTAGGTACGGCACAGATACACAGAAACACACACTCATACACACAGGCACAATTGAAAGATTGTATGTATTCATTTTAAAAGGGCTCAATACAAAATTCAGAGCATTACTATTGCCTCCACACAGCTCTCATGTGGCTCACATCTGATAATTCTAACAGTGCAAATGACACTAACAGTGCTGAAAGAGCGAACAGTGTTCACATGAGGGCGAACGGTAGGGTGGGCGCTAAGGCGATAAGATATATGAAAGTAGTGTAGAGCGGCGGTTATAAGCTAACCTCTGTGGCACGTTCACGTGTACTAACATGCACAAAAAGGCACGGCTGGACACATCGGCTATGTAAACAAATCACAGAGAAACTCGGATTACAACACAAACAGAGGGAGAGTATACTATATTAATGCTCTGAATATCGTAAAGAGAACCTTTAACTCCCTCAAGGGATAATCAGTGGAAAGTGTTGGAGTTTAATGTATCCCGTTACGTATGATAAATGAACTGTATCTGTTGCTGTCTCTGAACAGGGAGTATGGAACCATTGATGACGTGGACATCGATCTTCACATTAACATCAGTTTCTTAGATGTGAGTCAGCATTTGTCTATCTCTGCACACACCTCCTCGCTTGCACATTACTATTCCAACGTTGACATTTTGCTAAGTAACACATCATTTATAATGCATTGTATGCTCATAATTTATGTATGTAATGAGAAATGGCCCTAATTAGGATGCTAACTCTGTATATTTGTGTGTATGTGTGTCTGTGTGTGTGTGTCTGACTCAGGAGGAGGTTGCGACAGCTTGGAAAGTTATCAGAACAGAGCCCATTATTCTGAGACTGCGCTTTTCTCTTTCTCAGTACCTCGATGGACCTGGTGAGTAAAGATGTCTGTGTGGATGTTGGTTTTCTGGGAGGGACTTTAGGTATTTGTGCCACTCATTGAGCGTAGGAGGTGAGTACAGTATGTGATGCACAAGAGGGAGAGTGAAAGAGAGAGTTTGTGTATCTGTGCAATGTGTAATCGTGTTAGTCATCTTTACTCAGAGCCATCAGTAGAAGTGTTCCAGCCCTCCAATAAAGAAGGCTTCAGCTTGGGTCTGCAGCTCAAAAAGTAAGTAATGTAATCTAGTATAGTGAACATTAATGTGTTATAGTGAAATTATAGTAGATTTGATCATTTAACGTCAGATTTTGTAGAACTAAATGTGCAGCATCAGAAATAGATATGATTTATTTGTACATGTCTAGTTTCCTAATCCACTAAAAAATAATAATGCATATCAACAACAAACAAAAAAAGAAGATTTAAAGAGTAATTCACTCTGGCAGGTTCACTCACATATCTTTCTGTTTGGCTGTCCTTATTTGTAACGTGGCAGGATCCTGAGCACATTCACTTCACAGCAGTGGAAGCACCTCAGTAATGAGTTCCTCAAGGCCCAGCAGGAGAAGAGGCACAGCTGGTTCAAAGCCGGAGGAACCATCAAGAAGTTCCGAGCCGGGCTCAGCATCTTCTCCCCCATACCTAAGTAGGCCTCTCTACCACTGTATATCTCTATTAGGGCAACTACACCCCCATGCCTATGTTTCATATACAGCATGCTACACAACATGTTTTAAATAAACAAACAACAATTTTGCCCCATAGTAATACAGATATATGTTTTTCATTGCATTGCAAAATAGACACGTCTGTAGTTCCCAGTAAAAGAGCTCTGTTGTTATACTGATATTGGGATGCTTTGATTTTGATGCGGATGTCTACAAACATAGTTTCATTAGTTATTGTCCTGAATTATTTTCTGAACACTTTATTGTTTCCAAGTGTCTGCAATCACTCATGGAGAGGAGCACAGATTAATTATCCTCAAGTACGGAAACATTTAGGCTATTTTGGTGTCATTTCAGCGTAACATCTGCAGTTTGTTATTGTGTTTTTTCCACAGTATGTAGCTATTCCTATAACTCAAGTGAAAACTGTTTTATATGACATTTTCATCAGTTACTTTAAAGGTTTTTAGAAAGGTGCTATATGAATGTACTTACATGCAAGTGAGCTACTTTCCCAAGATTGAAGATGTCTGTCGGTAGTTATGGACATACTTTGAGAAGGTTTTGTCTGTGAAAGATGAACTGTAGCAAATAAGACAAGCAGGGAAAATGAATCTCCGACACTGCATGTTGCACATTGACTTCAACTCAAAATTTGACACACTCAACCAATTTCCCCAAGGCGGGGGACGTACCCTCCCGGCCTCTGTCTTACTCTGCAATGCTTTGACAGTTATGGGTGCACAGGGATTGAATCTCGGCCCACTCGATGGAGGTCAGTCTCACTAACTACTAGGCTGTCTTGACATGCTCACAACGTGACAGGAGTCTCATGTCAAGAGTGTACATGGATAATGTACTGAGAGTGATGGTGGAAGTGAACACTGGTTCTTGAATGTTAACAGTTAGTGACTTAAGCTACTGCCCGAACAGATTTCACTTGTCAGAGATGTTATAATACTCCAAGTGCACCGTGAGTCTGTATTTCTTTAACACATGTCACGATAAAATGACCCAGGTACTGACTATGTGAACACATCCTTACCATGCAAGATTACTGCTGAGGAGATGTTACCAATGATATTGATGATAATTAAGATTTATTGAAAAATATTATAATGACAAGTTCTGAAATTCTTGATTTGGCCTTTGAAGTTAAACCCTCCATTACATAACTTCTACAAGCACAGGGACAACAACAGAAGTAGCATAATTTTTTTTCCTGTGAATAATGGCAGATGAAGTGATGCACATGAATTGTGTCTTGCTTTTTTCTAGATCTCCGAGTTTTCCTCTGATCCAAGACACAGTTTTAAAAGGCAAGCTGAGCGTCCCTGAGCTGAGAGTGACCCGCCTGATGAACCGCTCTATCTCATGTACCATGAAGAATCCCAAAGGGGAGCTTTTCAGCTATCCACCAAACAGCCAGGTCAGTTCTGGTCTGGACTTAACATCACCCATGCGTCTCTCAGATTTGGCATTAGATACATTTCAGTTAAAAAATGTATATAAGGAATTGACTAAATGCCACTGTCCTCACACTTATTTATATGAATGTGTCTCACTCATGTGTTAAATTGTGAAGCTGTAGCATTTTTGTCACATCTCTCTAAACTTTACACTCCTTACATGTGTGACATTGCTGATTTTGAAACTCATGATGCCATGATAAGGAGTTAGAAATCACCAAGAATAGTACAAAATGTTGACGATGAATGCTGTTTCTATGTCACTGTATAGTTCTATTTTAATCCGCTGTGATTCACTCTGACCCTCTTCTCAGTCACCTGCCACCTGCACTGTTCCCTCCTGAGCCTTTTCCTTACCCCTACCGTAACATGGCTGGTGCGCCGTTTCCCATAATGCTTTGTCTTCACTTGACCCATCAGACTGTGGCTGTCCCGGCGGCCAGGGCCCCTGCGCAGATTACCACGAGGCAGCTGATTGAATTGTTTTTCTCATCCCAGGCGGGCGGCCACTGCAAGAACATCCCTACCTTGGAGTATGGCTTCTTAGTGCAGGTTAGACCTCAAGGAGATATTTGCTGGCAGTGGCAAGGGGTGGGGCCCACAGTTCATTGTTGTTCTAGGACATCATAGCAGGTTCCAGTCACAATTGCAGTAGCCAATTGTTGTTTGTGCCAATTCTGCTGCTAAACTTTGCTTTATACGGCAGTTCTTCATTTAGGCGTAATAACTGGGAACACTACTTTTCTCCAAACAGATAATGAAGTACTCAGAGCAGAGGATCCCCACGCTCAACGAGTACTGCGTGGTGTGTGACGAACAGCACGTCTTTCAGAATGGATCCATGCTGAAGGTATCAGAGCATCGCTTTAGAAACCATTTTATTTTGGTTAAGAAAAGAAATGTTCCTGTTAATGGATTTTCCACAATTGTAGTTGTTAGGGAGAAAGATAAAGAGTGAGAAAGAGTCTGTGTCATTACGTGTGTGCAAGAGCGTACTTGTGTTTTTGTGTAGATGTGTAGTTTTGAAATAAGTGTATTCTCATACCTCTTTGTGTGCATGTGTGTGTTTATATAGCCGGCTGTGTGCACCAGGGAGCTGTGTGTCTTCTCCTTCTACACTCTGGGTGTAATGTCCGGAGCTGCAGAGGAAGTGGCCACCGGAGCAGAGGTGACAACAAAACAACAGATATAATATATGATATCATTCTGATTATTTGTATTTATTTTTAAGAAGGAAGGCCAAAAATATATGTGAGAAAAACAAATCACAAAAGTCAAACACTGGCACATGTGATAATGTTAATTTCTGATTATTTGATATGTATATGCATTATTGGAACTGAGCTGGGTTCTTCAGTCATATCGTGTCAATAAAAGCTTACAAATTAGTTTGTATATATATATTTGTTTGTAGTTTACCAAATAATGGCATAACATGTACATTTAAAATCCCTCTCTCCACAGGTGGTGGACCTACTTGTGGCTATGTGTAGAGCTGCTCTTGAGTCTCCCCGTAAGAGCATCATCTTTGAGCCCTACCCATCAGTCGTTGACCCCAATGACCCCAAAACTCTGGCCTTCAACCCAAAGGTCAGCATCCTCACTGCTAGAATTGTGATTACTAATAGGAATCATTTGGAAATATTGTTTGGCAAACCTTTACCTCTCTACAAGTGATTTTAGATGTCTGTATGTTGTTCCCTCTCTCATTGCACACAATGGATGTTCGGCTCAACCGATGAACACAGAAGAAGAATTATGAGAGACTGCAGAAGGCATTGGACAGCGTCATGTCCATTCGGGAAATGACCCAGGTACAATATGGGCAGGAGTGAAGGAAAGGGCCACAGTGGATCCAGGCTATATAGATGGTCTTGATGTAAAATGTTTAGGACGTAATCTAAGGTTTTATTTGTTTATTTATATAAACTGTTCCCCCACATGTCCTTTACACAGTCCTGTATTTATTTGACTGTTTGAGCTGTATGGGTGAGATTTTTGTTTATCCAAATGACAGCTGTTTCTGATTAGTTTATCTTCTCTATTGATCTTCCCCACTCTTGTTTCTATTACTTATTTACCCACTGTGGCTTGACTGCATCTTTACTATGTATAAAACACATAGTAAGTCTAGATCTAAACGCTTGCTTATTTGGCTTTGGGGAAAACAATCCTGAAAACTGAAAACTACACATGCTTGTCTGCTTTTTGTCAGGGCTCATATCTAGAGATCAAGAAACAGATGGACAAACTTGACCCTTTGGCCCATCCTCTGCTACAATGGTGAGTATAGGATCTTTTCTTAAAATGGATTTGCTCTGCTTTGCATGTTAACAGGATTTAACTTATACAGCACTACTTGTCACTAGAGAGCATATCAAACATACCATATTAGTTAAATAATTATTGATAACACAGTAATACGTATGGGCTTATGCCAATAAGCCTTTTTCATGTATATGCATTATTGGAAAAGCACAGCTGTAAATAGTGATGGCTGATCTCCATTTGGCTGGTCTCATGGTCCTGCTCTTGTGCATAATGACTCCTTGTCACACTGTCATGGCTTTCTGGAACACTTGAATAGGACGGAACCATTGTTTATGTTAAGAGTAACACCCATGTTTTCACTATTTTACAAGTCAAAATGTCTGCTGTGAAAAAAGGTCTATTGTGGTTGAAGCAAAGTGGCAGCACAATGACTCGTACTTTACATTTTGTTTCACCTTATTTGTTTCACCTTATTTTAATTCATGTTTTGATCTTTTTGCAGGATTATTTCCAGTAACAGGTCTCATATCGTCAAGCTGCCTCTGAGTAGGGTAGGAAACAGAACGACATCCCCTCCGGTGTCCTTTTTTTGTGAAATTAGTATTTTATTACTGCTGCATTATGTCATTTAATGGTTCATGCTCACTCTCTCTCTGTCTGTTTGTCTCTCTCTTGCTCTCACTTGTCCCTTATGATCTCATTGTGATAGCAACTGAAATTCATGCACACCTCCCACCAGTTCCTGCTGCTCAGCAGCCCCCCAGCCAAGGAGGCTCGTTTTCGCACTGCCAAGAAGCTATATGGCAGCACCTTCGCCTTCCAGTGAGTCCACTTTGTTCCTCTCATTGGCTGACACAGCATCCATACAATCAAAACCCTACGTTTTTTTAATCAAATTCCTACTTTGAAGCGTAGAGAGTGTAAAGCTACAGTTCCAGAGTTAAAATCATTTAGGCTGTTATAAAATATCATAAAATAGTTTGTAGTTATGATATTGTTTAGCTTCCGGCTGTTGAGCAATTATAATGTGAGAAATCATTTACTTTACATAATGGATCTCAAATCAAGCGTAGTCACTAAAATGCATGCACAATTTAGCGTAACAGCAGTGCACACTGTCAAACATGAACATGTCTCGGTGTAACACCTGGTCATCATGTTGCGGATTCGGGAGCCACTGTAGCAGATTTTTATGGAACCATAACAAACAATAGCAGAGCAGTGACCATTCTCTTGGACGAAGAAACCACCTTGCTCAGCCAGTACGTGGAGCCAGCAATATCTGTGAGATCGAGATTTGTACTGTAGCAGATGGGGCTTTGCTGAATATTTTAGATACACATGACCCATCTGGGCTCTCGCAGTGTACAGCTAGCACACGGTCTCTCTTTTTATGCTGGTTCATACAACAAATGATGAACAGGAAATGCCAAATGTGTATTTTTTTTTATATAAATAGAAACATTTGAAAATACAAATACATGTTCAGAGTGAGTTTAATGGCAATCGGCAAGATTTAGAAGGGAGGAAGTATCATCTTTGTATTCCCTGTTTGTTTATTAGACTGTAAGAACAAAGACTTGATACTGCTTCAACATGAGTTGAAAATAACAGGAATCGTGACACTGCACTCAGAAACCTGCACTGGGGAATGTATTCAAATAACTCATCCTGTCCGGAAAGACAGCAGTGATGGGATGAGCTTAGATCTTCAACTTTTTAAAATAATAAACACCATAAATTGGGAATACTATGATGATGTAACAAAATGTCCCAAAATGACCTTGCACAAATCGTATAAATAGATGACAACAGAAGCTAATGTGATTGGCAGAAGACAATGTCTAATTGTAGGTTTTACTAAATACTTAAGTAAATAAGTAAAAGTAAAACACTGTAAAGGTAATGTGACATATTTTTACATTAATCATTTCTGACATTTTCAAACACATTAAATAACATAAAAATAAATTAAATAATAGTAGTGGCACATTTTGTAGTGGCACATTTTGTCTGTGACCACAGACAAAATGTGCCACTACAGTGTTTATTTTGAACAGCATGGATCTGGCCCACTACACATCAGTGGTTGCACATTGAGATCCACGCTGTTAAATATTCACGCAGCACTTTAATCTCTTTTCTTTCTTATCTCTCCCTCTCTCTACACTTGCTCTAGTGGTTCCCATATAGAGAACTGGCACTCTGTTCTGAGAAATGGACTAGTCAATGCCTCTTATACCAAACTGCAGGTACGTAACCCTGGCAGTTGGCTGGAATTTACGATGCATCTCCTCTCGGACAGTAAACCTGCTCTCTGATAGAACAGGTTTGCTGTCCGGCTGATTCATTTTTGCAGTTAATGGATGCCAGCTTCCCTTTCGTCAGCTTTGCAATTGGCATTTTAGCGAGCGGGGCACACTGGGAGATTTTCCTGGCCAATGTCGACTGCTTTTTTGCTGTCGACAGCAGCAGACAGCACGTCTCTTCCTGTTGTGGGACAAGGGGAGGGGGCTGTGGTGTCAGCTGTGATGTTGGGAGGCTTCCTGTGTGCCCTGTTAGGGATAACCACCTAGAGCACTGAGTAGGCTAGGTCTGAAGCTGAAGGATGCAAAGGACAAGCTTCATGGTAGTAAGTATAGACTTCCGATGGGTGTGGCTTCCCGCAAAGGTCAGTAACTTTAGCACCACTCTTTATCTATTCAGACTTTTGGTAAAATAGTGGCCTCAAATCACATCATTTAAATGTGTTGGTACCAGATGGGTACACTTGACCAAATGAGGACCATAAATGTAGTTTCAAATTAGGAGCAGACAACTTTTCTTCCAAGTGTATTCCGGTTTTACTCAGGTGTGCATCCATCTGGATCTTTATAGCGTTTTGCCAAGGGTGTTTTTGCACTTTGTGACCCAGGTCTGTAGAAGATTGATAAATAGCAAAAGTAAAGAAGAAGCGAGCATCAGAGAACGCAGAATTGTCTCATTTGCACAATACGGCCGATAATGACTGCTTGCAGATACACCGGCATGTCCTGAAAAAAAGATGAAAAACAATTAAATGTGAAGACTCAAGGATCTTTGAAACCTTCACGTCGGCCGTGATTGCTCTGTCACACGGAGCGTTTCATTTATGCCTTCTTTGTTCTCCAACTTTTTGAACACTCTAACTTTGATCTCGCCTCAGTGCTTGTCTGCCTCCTCTTTCTCCTCTCCATTTCACCTTGAGCATTGACATCCCCCTTGCTCAGTCATTGTCTTTCACAAGAGTAGGAGGACCGAGTCTGCCTCCAGCTCCAACCATCACACAAAACCTTTTGTCTATTGTTCCTTTTGATTTCTTCCAGATGTGCTGAGTCCCAACCTCCATCTCCCTCACATTTCATCCCCAAACTATCAAGGTGCTCCTTTGTTCTTCCTCTCGTTTCTCCTCTGAATCACTGTGGTTTATGAAAACTTGTCCATGTTTCACCCGTGGTCCTTTTCGTTTTCTTCATTCTGGACATTCTTGTGTGGAGGCTCAACATCATTATCAGTTATCCTCATACCAAGCCAACATACATGGTCTCATTCCAGCATTGCTTGAACACCTGAACATCACATAGACGAATTCCATAAAAAACAAACTCAAGAGCATCACATTATCTTCTCTGGACTGCAGTTCAAAGGTGTGACTGTGTGGGTTATTTGAGTTGTTTCAGATCACTAAAATAATACAACTATATTTTCTCTCTTTGGCACTTTGCAATCCACTATCTTTGGATTTTCGTGTGTATGTGGGTGTGCGTGTGTATTTAGTATGCCTGGTTGATATAATCCTGAGATATAACTACAGGAAGACTGGTATGTATTGCAGTGTATGTGTGAGTACATCCGTGTGTGTGCATGTATGTAAGAGGTTGTCCTGTGCAACTGCTCAGTGACCCTTCCTTCCTTCCTGCTCTTTTCAAACCAAAGCTGCATGGGGCAGCGTATGGAAAGGGCATCTATCTGAGCCCCATCTCCAGCATATCTTTTGGATACTCAGGTAGGAACGACTCATTCCTCGCCACTCAGTCCCCTCCGGCCACCCCACCCCTCTACTTCCTATTCCACCATGTTGACTGAGTACGCTCTATGTCTGTAAAATGGCCTGATTATCATCTTGGAACACGTCATTTTCACATGTGGGAGCTTTCCATGCTATCATATTGTGCTGCTCTGTGTTGTGTGTTCTGGGTGCTGTATCTTGGGCATTTTTTCTCTGAGCTTGTGTGCCGTGCCGCATACCATACCATACATTATGTTGTGGCTGTGTAAAATGGATCTGTCCGTGGATCTGTGTGTGTTACTTTGTACTGTGTTGGTATTTTATACTTGTTGCTGTTAATGGGGTGACTGAAGAGATATCTAAACTTATCCTGTGAATTTCCAAAGTTGGTTTTGAGGTCCCACCATGGTTATGGTGCTGATTATGTGGACATGACACCTGCAGGTTCCATGTTTACCTGTTAACACTAACAAGCCCCAAAGCAATGGTTTCCCAGTTTAGTTCGTTAAGTTGGCAAGAAAAACTTCAACTCGCATCATATCCATTTGGCTTACTCAGTCCTTGCTCAATCAAAGACAATGAATACATACTTAAGTTGATTTTATATTTTATTAGAACTTTGCGGTTTTGAAAATGTAAAGATAACACCGTCAATTGCTACATCAGCTTGTGTGCAGACAATATTCAATAGCATTTTGGAATAACCTTCATATGAAGGAAGGTTAGAGCTCTGGTTAATACTGTCTCTCTGTACAAGGAGCTCAAGAGCACGAGAGGAAAGTTTTTCACAGCTTGAGTGAATCAAAGGTTGTTCTGACTCAGGGTTGTTTGCTGTATGTGTGCTGCTTCTTGCAGGAATGGGGAAAGGACAGCACCGCATGCCCACCAAAGATGAACTGGTGCAACGTTACAACCGCATGAACACCATACCACAGGTGTGCATTTTACATCCTCACATATGCCATATTTGTAAAAAAATAAATAAATTGTTGCGCATGTTGAATCCAGATTCCCATCACACACAAAGAAGTTATGCAAATAAAAAGACAGAGACATGGAACAATTTGAAGCCTTGAGAGAAATCAACATGGATTACCAGATAAGGGGCTGTTCAATTTATTTTACAATACTTCGTATTTATCAAACGTTTCCTACATTCACAATGCCCTGCTTCTGACTATTACCGGTACAGTTTCAGTGTTTTTAATTCTCAGTGGTTCCATATGTACCATCATCAGCATAGTTTAGTCATGGTACTCACTGTAGCAGCTTGGTGGGACTTAACTGTTGTCTCTTTTTTCAATAGAGTCGTCCGATACAATCAAGGTTTCTTCAAAGTCGAAATCTGAACTGCATCGCTCTGTGTGAAGGTAATCACAAGCAGAAGGTATTGTATGTGAGAGCTGAAATAATAGTTAATGTTACATTAGTATACTTGACTTTATGACATTTGAATAAAAAACAAAAACACAATATTATCATATTGATTAAGGTCCCAGTGAAACAGTAGTTAGAGCATCTTTGTGCTTTGTACTGTGACACAGATTATTTGAGCAGTGTATAGTTATAAGAAGTGGTCCTTCACATTTGTTTTGACTTCTAAAAAGTGAACAGGGATAGCTTTCAGAAAAAAAGAAAGACAGGAAGAAAATACCATAAATTAGAATATTACAATAGAAATCAAACGAAGAATGTGGCTAGTGCAGTTAGAAAACTAAAAGCAAGTATTGTACTCATCATCATTATATAAGAAAAACAAAAGAAATATTATCCATTTGGATAATAACTGAGTTAAAGGCCTTAAACTCTACAGCATAGTATATACAATATAATAAACTATCAAATATAACAAAAACACTACTACTATGATGAATAATTGGAAAATAAAGTAAAAAATACATCCATCTACTACCATCTCTTGTGAAACATGCTTCTCTCTCTTCCACAGTTATCACATCAAAGGATCTGCAGAAACATGGTAACATTTGGGTGTGTCCAGTATCGGACCACGTCTGTACTCGCTTCTTTTTTGTGTAAGTATTTCCAACACTTGGAAACTCCTTGGTAATTTCTACACAAGTAATGCAACATATCATCACACTAAAAAAGGCATAATTCATCACACAAGTTGCTTATTTTTTTTCCTACGAAGCCGCACATGATGAAGAGGATTTCATGAATAATTGTAATATAAGCTGCAGTTTTCCCTCATCACTCATCATCATTTTAAATTAGCCGAGAATAAGTGATGGCTGAGTGGTGTTACCGCTTCACTGAACTGGGTTCCTGTCAGGTCATAGCCTTTCAGTATGATGTTTAAAACTGTCTTTTGGAGCTCAGCAAATAACACATTACACCCACACTGGCTGCTGATGTTATGGCTCTGGACACAGGCATTCACCAGATGGCAAAGTCTATTATCATGTCCACTGCTGTCTTCTAAGTTGGAAATTAGATTTGAGATGGCCTGCAATCAAATTTAAATCTCAGCTAAATATAATTTGATTCTGAACTTCTGGTTGTGTTTTTTAGTTCGAAGAAACGTTGATATGATTAGAATAAAGACAGGAAGATTTGTTGTGTCAGACCTAACAGCGCCTCTTCTAAAATCACTGTAATTCACTTGCTCCCGAAACAACAGCAACCCAAAGAGGCTCATGTGTCTATGGAAAGGTTGTATCTTCAGTAATATGTCTTGTTGATGAGAAAAGAAGAACACTTTATCAGTTTATTTTCAAACTGGGCCCTCATACCACCAAGTAGTAGAAACATTGAGGTAGTGAGCAAGAGGGGGGATAAAACCTGAGGCAGCTATTGATGAAAAGTTGAAGAAATCATATGTCGACTCATCTATGTATATGTGCAGGTATGAGGACGGCCAAGTCGGAGATGCCAACATCAACACCCAGGAGCCCAAGGTGCAGAAGGAGATCATGCGTGTGATTGGGACCCAGATCTACTCCAGCTAATGGCGGTTTTCCATACGTCTCTCTGGCGGAGGCACACAGGCAGGCAGACAGCGAATGTTTGGGCGAGCTGACCTCGGACCTGATACAGAAGGCTGTGGGAGCTCTTGAGCACATTATTTCTAAAGTTGTTTTTTTTCTGCTCCTCTCATTTTCCTCTCCCTTCTTTGTTCCTCTTTTCCAAGTGGTTACACATTACATGTTCAGATTTAACATGGTTAAAGTCAGTCTGCTTTTCTCAGTTAACTGGAGAAAAAAAGGGAGTAGTCTTGGTGCACTGACTGATCACTGATCCTTTGGACTAATTATATCTATTTATCATTTATATTTGTGAAAATCTCGTAAAAAAAAAAAAAAAAAAAAGAATCATTCCAAACAATAATTAGATTCCTTTTGTGTCAAATAATTGATGGATTTATATGCACATAGAAGTTTGTTATTTCATTGTGTTTGCAAACGCATAATCTCTGATCTGTTTATTTACTATTATTTGACTAATGACATGAATTAAGGTCTGTGACATAGTTACCTGAGGGGCCAGCACTACTCTGTCATTTTGTCCTTGTTCACTCTGAGAAACCAATAAGCGAGGTGTGGCTTGAACTCACGTTATATACACTATAGGCACTTTGTTTTCGATAACATTATCAAATGTAAAAATCGAGCTGTCCAATTTGCATTAAGACAGTTCTCATTAGTAATGCACCTTCAAACCCTCTCAGTCTCCAAGAGGCAAACAGACAATAATTGACAAAGACAACTTTTATCTAACTGGATGGAAGTGACATGGCAGGCTGAACAAGAAGGGTAAAAAAATAAATAAATCAACAACAGTGGATTTAATTTGTGGACATGTTATATCTGTTGCATATGCTCTATGTTCAAAAAGCTACCACAATCTGTCACGCGTCATCATTTTGTTCAAGTAGTCCTTTTCTTTACGTTCAAAATGAATCTTTTCGTATATGGACTACACTTCCCATTGGAGTCAAAACTTACAAAAGCCACTGTACAGAATCATGGACAATTTTACCAAACAATCTAGTGGCAGTATCCAGTGCAGGTGAGCTCACATCCTCCCCAATCTCTCCCTGATGGACACTGGATGTTATAGATCGGCATTAATGTGTAACTCTATTGTTTCTCCTTGGAGAATGGCAACCTTGTATAGCTACTCAAGTTTACCAGTTAGTCATGTACTGTATGTATGTATGTACGTGTGAGTTTGTATTTTCTGGACATTATATAGACATTGCACTTATTCAACGTTTGCCTAAACTGGAGAAATGGACTGTCCTCTGACCTGCAGTAGATGGGTGGTGGAAGACAAGTGGTTAACAAAAGTATTTATGGACTCAGCAAGATATAATATCCAAAAACTTAACCATGTCTGTACTGAGATGGGCTTTTGGTGTCTCTGGGAAAGATTCTGACTACTGGAATGGACTTCGAGGCACTGAGAGCGAATTGTATGAAAGGACATTGGACATTGTTGCAATGTGTTGCCCAGAAAGAAGTGGACATGTACTCATCGTATTGCGGGACTGTGCTAATAGCTGATGGCTGTTTTTGCCAACCGACTTGAGCTGCGAGTCTCCGAGCTGTATGTCTCTGGTGAGTAATGTTTTCAAAGATGATGTTGACGATGATGGTGGTGATGAAAGGCGACGATGCAGAAAAAAAAGAATAAAGCCTGATTTTGCACAGTTTTACATACAGTCTCCTTTTCTTTGACGTCTCTGTGGAACTCTAATTGGAACCATTGAAGGTAGAATTATCTTGTGTGGCTGAAGCTTTTTGTTTGCATTTTGGGCAGAAGGGGGCACCATTACTCCACCAACACATACACAGACCAGCTGAGTTTCAAGGCTATTGATAAAATCAAACCAGACTTTCACATATATAATTATTTGTATGATGCTTTCTAAATTCAGAGTTTGTGGACTTTTTTTCATACAAATCAAATTTACTTTTAAGTTCATGTGGTAACAAATCAATTGGCTGTAAACGGCCCTTCTGGTCATAGAGCCATTATGTCCAGCATGTAAGAACATTGCTTCTATGTGACTCATGTGAAAATACTATAATAATGCTGCCCCTGAAAAAAAAAAGAAAATGGAATGAATAATAAACATAATATGTCTATCCTGCTACACACATACATTGTTAATACACACACCATGTAAATTGTATAAGGCATATATAGGTGAGTTTTTTCCATTTACTTTTATTCTAGTAGTGTATTCTATACATAACCTTTAACAACATTGTATGCATCAGATTGGCTTGAGCAATACTAGCTAAAATAAATAACTATATTGGTTGTACACCACATCAACCTAAACTAAAAAGAATAAAAGTGGAAGGAACATATTTTCCCTTTAAAAGTTATTGCTTTTGTGGAGGTGGTGCAGGGCAGATCAATATATACCTATATATTTGCAATACCTTCAGGCCTGCTAAAACTACATCCAATTGATTTATTGCATCACAAATTCATTCAAGTTTACATTGATTTCCTCAAATCTAATCTTAGCTGGTTAAATATGGCAGGTTATGCTTTCACCTCAGAAAGAACAGATCACTAAAAGTTGTTGACCAGCGAATTGCTCACTATCCCTGTTTCTCTCTCTCTCTCTCTCTCTCTCTCTCTCTCTCTCTCTCTCTCTCTCTCTGACCACAGAATGCTCTCCTCTTTCAAACCAGCTGAACACATCTATTCGGTACTCCGCTGAAAAAAGTCAAGTCTGATGGCTGTTTTGGCAAAGGAGGCCCTGTATGTGTATGACAAGTGCTGGGTGTGTAGAGCGCGGGCATAATCATGGGGAAGCTGAAGCACTCATGGGCCCTTGAAAGGCACTTTATGCGTGTATTTGTGGCTACGGTAATTGGGCCCCTCCCTTTGTAAGATGACCCATTTGTCAGGGCCCTGTGGCTGGGCCTGTGTACTGATGTCTGTGTATGTGTGTGTGACTACCAGATGATGTGTATGGTTCACGTGTTGCTATGATCTCTGAAACCTGGCCCTCATGTTGGACATGGTCTCCTGGTTTGGCTTTGTCCCCCATTACCAAAGCCAGCTGGCTGGTGACACACAACTGCACATCGCTTAGATCCAACTAGGGCTGGGTCTTTCTGTTATAGTTCAACCGTCTACCACTGAGGGGAGCTCTGGTGTTATTCTAGTTTGCTTGGTTTCAACGGCCTTCTTTGCATACTTAACTCAAACAAACACACACACACACACACACACACACACACACACACACACACACACACACACTGGGCACTAGCACACACATGCAGGTAAATACACATACTACACAGTGGTTGTTTGGTCAGATAAAGGAGTAGTGACGGGAGGGCAGAAGGTCACTCAGGGTGTCTGGCCCTCGGCGGAAGCGGCTGCTCCCAACCTCCTTCTCTCCTGCCTCAGTAATAAGTGTGACCGTTTGATTTCTGCACAAAAGGAGCAATTACAGGGAGTTGTTTAATCACCCACACTTTTATTGAGCTCGGGGTCTCTTAGCTTGCAGCTCAGGCCCCCGTTGTCGGCAGCAGCGGGCGACAGAAGTGACAGAGAAGGTCGGTGGTTTAACGGGGCGCGAAGGGGTCTCGTTTGAGTTAAGACTTCGCAGGCTACTCTGCACGCTGCGGAGGCCCCCGGGACGGAGACAAAGAGGTAGACGACACGAGAAGACAGGCTGGCCAGCCAGGCAGAGAGATAGATGGACTTAACAGAGAGACGGAGACTATAGAGGGCAGAGTTTGGGGGACACATCAGAATCAGAATCACTTTATTCCGCAAGTAGGATAAATGTGCAGGAGTTCCTTGTGTGTTTGCGGAGAGATACAGCAACAATTTATGCAGTGACACAAAGAAAAAGGGGTATTCAGGTACATGGCAATTGCACTTGTTGAGCAGAAGATGCGGTTAATTCCCAGGAGTACAACAGAACCAATGTCTTATGCTGCTATTTCTTTTTTTTCTCGTTTTGCTTGAAATGCTACAGTATGAACAAAGCACAGACATGATTCCTGAACCTTTCAAGCAGTGTTCCATGCAGGGACTTGTGCGGACACTGTGAGCGCAGGGATGGCATACAAAAATGTGTTTTAACAAAGAGAGGGAGAAGAAAAACAACAGAATTCGATTTTCCTACTTTACAGTCAGCCCAGAGCACCAGTAAGCCCAACTCCCATTCAAAACAGTACCGAGCACTGTCAGTGCCGGTGCCTTTTATTGAATTTTCAGCCCGGGTGTTACTCTGTATTTGTGTGCATGCCGAGTGCCTCCTCCTCCTGCTTCTGCCTGGATTTGAATGATGGAGTACAAGTTCTTGTCTAGTCCCTCAGAGATGGCGAGGATGGTGGTGTGAGGCGCAAAAGAAGGGGGTGGCGGTGGATGGCATAGCTGGTGGTGGCAAAATGACCGAGGTGAGACAGGTGTGTGTGTGTGTGTGTGTGTGTGTGTGTGTGTGTGTGTGTGTGTGTGTGTGTGTGTGAGAGTGTGTGTGTGTGTGTGTGTGTGTGTGTGTGTATGTGTGTGAGAGGGCGAGAGAAGAGATAGAGAGTAGAAAGAGAGGGGGAGGGAGAGAGGAAGGGAGTACACCATTGCTGCTCATAAAGCCAACAGCTGTGTGGGTAATGTTTTGTGACACCGAGCCTCTCCGAGCCCTTCTGTTTCCCAGAGAGCTAGGAGACGCCATATTCCGTCGTCACAAATGGCTCTGTCATTCACCCCCTAAGTCTTAATTATCGCTCCCGTTTTTTTGGCCACATTTTGCTCAGGCGTATGGATCCATCTGCACGCTGTATAATTCCACTCCGCAATTTACAAGTGGCATTTATTACAATGGCCTCCGCGGCATCTCCTCTTTAACACCGGCAGCCCTTTCCAGAAAGACGAGGGGGAACAAAAGAGCAGTGCAATCTGGCAGCAACAGTGCCCACCCTCAGTTCCCTCAAATCTCTCTCTTGTCTTTTTTCCCCCCATCTGCATCCTTGCTCTCTGTACAACTACAATTTTTTTGGTTGCTCTTCTGTTTGTGTGTGTGTGTGTTTTCCCTTTGTTATTAATTTAATTTTTATGGGATTCACAGTACTCGCACAAACCGCCCCCTATCTGCCTCGAAGCAGAGGAAAAGGAAATAGCTGATGTTGATTTTCTTTCCCTCCTCTCCTCCTCTCCCCCCTTCGTAATTCATTTTGGATTAATTCCCCTGTCTTCAGAGACAATCCTAATTCTTTATTATTTCCACTTCACAGGCTTGATGACATCCCCATATCCACATATCATATCCAGGGGAAACTTTACACCCAGCAGACTTTGTTGTTTTCTCCTTTCTTTTCCCTGCCTCCCTCCTCCTTCTCTTTTTCTCTGTGATGTTCCTATGTCTCTCTCCCGTTCATTTTTCTCTCTACATCCATTTCTACATCCTCCCGTTTTTCGTGTCAGAGTGAAGTTACTTGTTAGTTTCTACCCAGCCGCTGGGCTCCCGTCTTCTCAACAGAGATCGACTGCCACACCTACCTACATCTTTCAATCAGCATCATAATATGTGTATGTACTGGGCATGTCACATCTGCTCAGCTCTCCCTATTCATAGTAGAATAAAACCAATGCTCATTGCCATTAAAGTGCCATTAAAAAAAAACTTCATTAATTTCTCATTTGTTTTCCTCTCCTCGTAGCGCTTCACAGTGCTTCTCTTTGACTCCCCCACTTTCCAAGTCAATTTCCTCTGCTGAGAGATGCTCATTCACAGATGGACACTCAGGCTCATCATATAGCAGCTCTCCTTCAACCTTCATGTGTTGCCTCTCTATCTTTTTCTCTCCCAGCCTCTCTTTTATCCCTGCCGTCCCTCTCTCGCCTTCATGATTTTCTGCCTCTGCATTTCACTCTCCTTTTTACACTTTTTCCCCTTTTCCTTATCTTTCTCCCCTCTGCATCTCCCTCTATGGTTTTCTTTTCATCAGCATCATTCTGTTCTCTCTGTATATCTTCTCTTTGTTTTTCTGCCTATCTTACTTTCTTTCCATGTCTCTTTCTCTTTGCTTTGTGATGCCTCTATATTTTTTGGGGGTGTTTTTTCCCCCGCTCATGGCAGGTAGTTTCTCACATCAACCTTCTTCAGGTTTTTAGTGACCATTTTTGCTGCTGCCACTGGTGCTCTCCTTTGTCCCACATCTACTGAGCACTCACGCACAAACTCATACCCAGACCCACACACACACACGCAATGTCCCATCTCCAATTCACTATTAAGTGGGCCCAGAATTTCCCCTGAGCTCTGGTATGGTGGCGGCCGCCTCTGGAGTCCGGCTGTGCTAGATGTGTTGTCTGCTCCCTTACCATTCAATTACCCTCCTGTAATCTGACAGGCTCCTCATGACCTGCACTGGGACAATCACTAGTGAGTGTGTGTGTGTGTGTGTGTGTGTGTGTGTGTGTGTGTGTGTGTGTGTGTGTGTGTGTGTCTGCTGTATGAGAGCACCTCTCTCTCTTTCTCTCTCTCTGTGTCTATTTCCACATGTCTGCCTGATATTATATCTGTCTCTGCGAGTGTATTCCTGCTTTTCAGATACACGAAGAAGCATGGATGTTTTTGCATTGTCTGCTTTTCTTTTCTGTTTCTTTCCTTATTACTTCTCTCACTCAAAGTCTCCCCTAGATCTCTGCCCTAAAGTCACTTGACATCCTGCTGCACCCGCAGAAACACACACTGACAGAATGAAAGAAACTAAGTCTTGCCACAAAACAGCCAAAGCCAACATTTTGCTCTCTTATGTGCTGTTTTTATTTTGCCCTGCAATCTACCTCTTGTCCCTTATCAGTCTTTCCCCTCCATAACTCGGCCTGCTCTGTCTTTGTCCATCATTTTATTATGTTCCCCTAATCACTTTCACAATTTTTTTCCCTTTTTACTAAATCTTCATCTACTCCATGTGTCTCTTTGTCCCCCCTCTCTCTTTCTGTCTGTACGAGGCAGGCCGGCTCTCGGTGTTGACCTGAGAAGGACTGACATTCAGAGGCCGGTCCCCTGCCTGCAGCACTGACATTTCTGCCAGACTTTGATGGTGCCTTTGAACAGAGATGTGTGGAGGGAAGAGCTGCCTGTCTCTCTGCCTTCCAGCAGCTCTAGCTCTGCCTCTCCACCACTGAGAGTGAGATGTACTGCAGCGGGCTGCTCTCCCGTCACAAACGCAGGCACACATGAATAGGGTGAGACGCGTATACACATCTGAACTCATTTACTTATCCCCATTTACTGCACATATCAATGATCTATTTATATGAATCTATGTGCATTTAGATGGAAAACACATGCACATACACAATCATATACCTCCTGCTGGGACTCCTTCAAAGACCCTCATTGCTCCCCTCCGATAAAACTGGCACAGCGAGAGAGAGTGTTGGTCCCGGTTATCTCTCCCACCTCTCCCCTATCTGCCCAACCTCCTCCACCTCGCCAACCCCCACCCCCTCTGCTGTGAGGCCTTCAAAGACACCCATGTAACCCTGTAGCTCCTTTCCTCCTCTCCCTCTCCTTCCTCAATGCATTCCAATCTTCTCTAACCTCTCCTCAGCGCACCACACTTTGTTACCAGCTTGTCACAAGGTTACAAAACACAGAGGAGAAATGATGTAAAAATGGCGCTCAGTTCTGTTATTCAGTGAATGCTGGTTCTTCGCCAAGCTGCCTGCTTTGGCAGATTCCTCTCTCTCTCTGCGGTCACTAAGGGGAATGGGATTGTTCTTTTTCATGTGTTGGAGGTAGGGACCAAAGCATGTGGTGCTCTGTGAGTCTAATTAAAATGACTTGGCTATTTTGCCATGCGATGGTGTCTCTGAGAGGAGGATGAGAATTGAAACAACTACAATTTAGTTTTGCCTGGTTCCTCCTCTCTGTGGAGTTGGACTGAGGATGAGTCTGATTTCCCCTTGATGAAAGATACACTGCCAAAAATGTCCATCTTGTATTATTTCTTTAAATCTTTAAATCAGCCCTCTTCCACAGACTGTTTTAAGTCTGTTTTTGTGAGAAAAATGTATTTGTGGCTAATATAGCCTAGTCACTTTTAAGGGCCTTCTTAGATTACCTGACATTTTCTTGAAAAGCCCAGAGTAAACACTATCTTTGAAGATACCGTCACTTATTTTGAGGAAAACTCTGAGGAAAATCGCATGAGAAACTCTCTGAATAAAGCCAGCAAAAGTAGTGTTTGCATGAATTGCATGCATTTTTCAAACTGAACAGAAGATTTTGAAAATGGTTCTGTTCACTGATTGAATTCAAAACATATGTTTGTACAACTTATACAACTTGTAAAATAGGAATTTTCCTTATTCAAACTCCCCTTCCTCACTAACACAAAATAGTAGCTTTTATTTCCAAAGTGGGACTGGAGGCTGTTGTCCTCCAAAGTTTCCAACATAACACTTCACTTAGTGTGTTCATTTTACGAGCCTGATTTTGTTTAAGAAATGCAAGATTTGCAGACAAATTGTACCTTGATGCATTTCTTGCTGTGTGTGCGTGTAGAAAAAAAGGAAGTGACAGGTCCAACCCCTTCAAACAGCCCTGTGGCCCAGAAGCATGGCATGATTCCACCTCAGCCTTTCTTGCCAGCTCTCCTCTTTCTCCCTCCTCTCTCCTCCCTCCAAGCTGGGGGCCCCAGGGTGCCTGAAGCCTGCCTGTACTGAGCTATTGATTGGGAACAGGGCTGCAGCTCACCTGCTAATTGAAAGCCGATTGGGGCCCTGGGGCAGAGCTGTAAAACAGGCCCCACGTGGCATTAAAAGCTGAAGGCTGACGGGCCACTGTAAATCCAGAGCTGCTAATAGAGGTGGTGTATATATCCATCTGTGTTAGAGCTGGGTGAGAGTGTGTGTGTTTGTTCTATTGTATACACGTAGATGATGTTAATGATGTACAGTACCGTGTGCAGATTTTCTCACTTGGTAACTAGACACAACAACTGGAGACTCTGTTGCATCTGTTTATGGTTCCTTTGAACTAAAACACTCTGTAAAAATGTGTCTTTATATTTATGGTTCACACAGTTTATCAGGTCTTTTCAATGCAACTTTTTGTTTTTACTCAGTAACAGAATGTGACTTGAAATGTGGGGAAGTAATACTTGAAATACTCAAAAAGGAACAAATACACAAAAAGACAAAACTTTGTTACAGAAACAACATTAAATGTACTTTGTTATTTCTCAATCTGTATGTGTGTAAATATTGTGTGTGTTCGCACATATGTGTGTTTGTGTTTGTTTATGTGTGTGTGTTCTTGCATATATGCACAGACACCACACACACACACACACACTTACACACACTCGTACACAGCTCTTTCATGGTGACAGTCTGGTCTCCCATGGCACCAGGAGAACAGTCTCGTCTGTAATGGACACATCCTTCCTCTTTCTTCAATCCTCCTGACAACAGCAGTAACAGCTCTTCATTCTTCCCACCCTCCCTCTCTTCGTCTCTCTACCTTCCTCTAGCTTTCTCTTCTTCCTTTGTCTCCGCACAAGTCACACCTGTGATCCTCCGCTGAGACATCAGCTCTTGAGCTGAGCTTCATTTTTCCCCCTTTCGCTCCCCTCCCATCATTTCTCATTTCTTCCATGACTGTCTGTCTGTCTCCTCTCTTATCTCCCTGTCTCTCATGTTTGGTCCATCTCTGTATGTTTATACTGCACGTAGGCCTACATGTATGCATGTATGTATCATCGGCTCATAGTTGGTGTTCCAGTTCATCCTAAGTGATCGAGTTGAGGTCAGGGGTCTGTGCAGGCCAGTCAAGCTCTCCCACAAGAAACTTGCAACACCATTCCTTTGTGGATCTCGCTTTGTACACTGGGGTTATTGTCATGTTTGAAACTGGAGAGCTGCTTTCCCAAACGGTTTCTGCCAAGATATAATCACACTATTGTCTTAAATATATTTGTATGATGGGGCATTAAGACTTCCTTAAATTGTATAAAAGGGAGCAAGCCCACATTGTTAAAACAGCTCAAGACCAACAGACTGGATTAAGATAAACTTTTGGCCACATAGTATATCTATCTGTCTATCTACAGTATCTCTCTGGCTAGTTTTTCTTCCATTAAATCTCACTCTGCTTTCCCTCCCGCTCCATCTTTCTGTCTGTCTCTCTCTGAGCAGTGTGATTGAGTAGGGAGGGTGCTGGCCGTCCTGCAGCATGGCGCATGGAAACAGAGGTTAATTGGATTGTAATTAGAGCGGAGGTGATTAATTGATAGCATCTGTAAATTTGGATGTTTCCATTGTAAATGTGACAAATGAGAGCGTGGCAGGCTGGAGGAGGAAGGGCAGAAGGAGAATGAGGAGAGAGAGAGAGTAACACATGGATAGAAGGAATGGAGGAGGTGTTGCAGAGATGGTAGAGAGAGGGGGGGGGGAAACATAGAGTCATGGGATGGAGAGAGAAAGGTTTATTTTTAGTTAGTGCTGGATCCCATGGTGGTATGGCATGGCAAGGTTGATAAATATGACTGAACGCTTGTGTGATCAAGCAAGCAAGGTACCAAATGGTTGTAACCACTTATTATTAGATTTTTTTTTTTAGGAAATGCTAATGACTGTTTGAAGTGGAATTGATACAGGTTAAATTACAATTAGCTTAGCTCAGCATAAAGACTGGAAGCTGGAGGAAGCAACAAGCGTTGTATGCAACTCTTGATGAGAAAGCCATTTCCCAAAACAAATGAACTATTCCTTTAAGGTTGGTTATAGTTTAGGTGCAGTGAAGGTCAAGTTAATAATCAAGCAATTTACAATTCCATTAAAATGTAGCTTTGACTGGCTTAAGTTAGATGAATTGTTGGCTGTCTCAACAGTTTACAGTTTAACAAATTTGCGTTTCTGACGTATCCACATGGCCACTGTTTCACACAATGTGCTGAATATAATTATCAGTAAAAATAATCATGTTACATCTACACAATTCTACGATTATAATTTTACATAATGTGTAACATAACAGCTAATAGACCCAAGTGGTTTCAGACCAACTGTAGCGTTCCATCAAAACACATAATCACATTTCTTTGAATGAGACTGTTCTGTTGACGCAGTGCCAATGCAGAGGATGCCGGCAAGAAAGATTAACCTAGCGCAAATGTTGCACTGGCTGGGAGATTATTTATTAAGGTAATTCTACTGTTTACCAAAATAAATCAGTGAGAAAGGGATTACAAGTGATTTTTAACTTCCCATAGTTGCTCATAGTGTTTTGGATTCTCATAAACCATACATTTCACTAAACTATATTATTTTACTTGGACGTTCTGAGACATATGTCATTGAATATCTCAATTAAAATAGGTTGTATGCAATATGCATTTTTATTATTATCATATCATTGGATATCTTTTCTTTGCAAAGCTCCGTTGACCTTTTTTCAAGGGCCTGCAAAGCAGGATCAAGACAAAACAAAGCAATATTCTGGCTTCAATTTGATATATGCCTCAATTTCAAACATAAAAAATCCTATCAAATTACAGTGTTACTATTTGATCCATTGGCTCCCTCACCAGATGCTTTTGTGCATTTTTGATTCATGCCGAAAACAAGGTAGGTAGTCAACACACCTGTTAGCCTGCAGGAGTTTTATGTTTTGTTCTGTGACATAAATCACACTTGTTATATCTCAATAGTGAATTCTGATTTTGCTTCAGCATGTTAGCTTTCTACTAGCAACAATCTATATTCTTCCGCATTTTCAAACATCATATTCACAAAATATAATTGATATGTTACGTGTCGAGGCATTATCATGCATTGCAACACCACACGTGTAAATATAAGCCTTTTATTCACAATACAGCTAATTTTCTTCCTTTATGTATCCTAAACAACAATAAATAATCTGTTTAAAATTACTGTAAAAATCCAGCCTCATAAAGACGTCATCCCTATAACACTCACAATTGAAATAAACATATTTTAATTGTCCTATAGTAGCTAATCTAAAGAACAAAAAAAAAAATCTTCAAAAGGACTGTATTTTCCTCTGATTCTGAAGTACGATAATCGCTGAGGGATTGTGACTCAACCAGGTTTGACTGTTCTCACTCATGTTTAGATTATGTTATGACTCCGCTTATTTATCACATGGAGATGTATGCTAAAATGTAGCATATGGATAGGGTGTGAAAGACGCACCATGTAAGGTGAATGTGTAATGACTTTGCCACAAGTAATGCCTGGGCTCACGCTGAGAAGCTTTGAACCTTTCAACAAACCTATTTATATACAACATATACTGCAAAATGAAATACCATATATTGTCCCCTGAGGAAATCCAGCTTGTATGCACAGCAGTGGACAACATGTAATGCAACTTAACAATATTCACAGAAGGACACGGGTAAAAAACATAACCTGTGCTGGCCATCAAATTAAGGCATCATCCGAGCACAGAGAAATGACCAAAGCAGCTTTTGTCCATCACCGAAAAATGTACAAAGCTGTACTTTTTACAGTTGTAAGTTCACAATCTAATTTATTGGGCAGGTGTCATGACTATATAAAAACTATTCACAGAGTGTGCGGACGGCTCACGATGGCTCGTGTGGTTCGTTGCTCAACGGAACAAATTGTTCATTAACTGTGGGCCTAATGCTCTAACAAATGTTCCAGGAATATTGCTGCGGTGGTCCACATGAGGATGGAATTAAGCTAATCAAATAAGCCTCCAGTCAGGTCCTATCAGACAGCTCCAGACTGCAGCAAATGAGCCCACGTCGCAAAATTTACATTTCATCTTCCCCAGGGGACAGGTAAGGTCCCACCTCGCCGCCACTTTCTCCCCCACAATCAGCATCTGGCTCCTGGAGGAAGAAGAGGGAAGTGGGGGAAAAGAGGGATGTGGTGGTTCCTGCCAGTACCAAGAAGCTGCTGAACCTCTCCTGCCACTTCCCGGGCACACTTCCGATGAATAAGGGAGAGAAAATAGAGAAAATGACAGCAGGGGAAATATTTGCTGTTGCGGTTGGAGCGCCACTCAGCTCCCAAGAAGGAGGGCAGGGCATATTTGCGCAGCTGTCTGTCTCCCAAGCCCTGAGTGTACATATGAGAGTGTGCCCGCTGGAGTCTATTTGTTTGTCAAAGTCACTATGCCTGCACTCTGTAAGTTATTTGTGCCTTTGGTTGGGCATCAATCTATATGTGTGTGTGTGTGTGTGTGTGTGTGTGTGTGTGTGTGTGTGTGTGTGTGTGTGTGTGTGTGTGTGTGTGTGTGTATACAGTACATTCATGCATGGGCATTAGAGTGTGTATGTGTAGGTGTGTTGTGTGCGTGTGTGTCTGTCTGTCTGTCTGTGTGTGTGTGATTGAGTGTGTATCTAGAGAGGAGCATATCCATCTGTCTTTCTCAGATAAAGATGCCAGAAACAAGGAAGAAGGAGAGATTCTGCTCCAAGAGAGCCTGGGGAAGGAAGGAGAGCCAAACAGATGCCCCTACAACTCCTCGCTTGTCTCCTTGTCACCTTCCTCCTTCCAGATGCTCAACTTGTCATCTCCCATTTTTATGTGGAGTACTGGCCCACAGTCTCAAGAGAATATTGAGGCACCCCATGCAAATGTGTTAACTTGTATTCCAGCAATGACAGCAACATATAAAGACAGAAAACGGGGCCAGATGTATCATACATACAGTACATACAATATGTATGGTTTCATATTTAGAAAATAAACATAAATAAGTGTTTATCATAATAAAAATAAATAAATTGTATTGTGTTTTTTTTTACATTTTTTAAGTGATTATCACCAATTGTTTGGTGGGATTTGTGCTACTTAAACTTTAATGTTGATAACATGTATGTTAGAAGTAATGGGATACTGTGGCTCAGTGGTGAGCAGGTGTCGTCCTTCAATCAGAGGATAGGTGGTTCGATCCCCGCCTCCGCTAGCCTATGTCGATGTGTCCTTGGGCAAGACACTTAACCCCAAATTGCTCCCGTAGCTGTGCCTACGGTGTATGAGTGTGTGTGAATGTTAGCTACTCCTGATGGGCAGGTGGAACCTCAGCCCCTCCCATTGGGTGCCTGATGACAAGTAGTGTGAAAGTGCTTTGAGTGTCAGAAGACTAGAATAGTGCTATACAAGTACAGAAGCCATTACCCGATGACCTGCAATCTCTGGTATCTGAAAGAGTGCCAAAATCGAATAACGTTTGATCAACACATCTTCTAATGTACTGTAAATAATCCATCAAATGTATTCAACAATAAGAGGTCTCCTACATAGGGTTTTCAAATGAATGACTTTTTGATGGCTAATAAATCATGTATTTGTGCTATAGTGTTAAGTTTAAATAAAAGAAAAATCTTGGATTGCAAGCATATTTTTACAGGCTTGATGGCTTACTTTTTTTAGGGAGAACTAGCTCCCACCATTTATTATTGACTTTTTATCACAGCAAATGTCTAATGCAGTGTCATGGATTTGTCACTTTTCCAATAAATCTTCAGTCAATCAAAACATTCAAAAACTGTAACAAAACTATATTTATGCATAGAAACAACCTTATTGTTTAGCAGAACTTTAGGCGGTAATTTCAGAAAGAACATGGGGTGGTAAAGGTAGGAAAAGTAATTAAATAATGAAGCAATATACATTACGCATTCTATTATGAGCTCACCACCTGCAAGGAGTTGAGTAGGAGTTTCCGGAATTGCCAGTCGGGCACACTTAAGGCTTTGACTTATGTTTTGGAAACCGTGGCATCAACACTTAATTACCATAATAAGTAAAGGAAAATATATTTCCCATTAGGGAGTATACCAACTCTGTCATAGTTGTTTACATTGTGCGTGCCTTTCATCAAGCTAATCGTGTTACGAAGCTTGAGAAAAATATTGCAGATCAAATTACCACTGCCAAATTACCAATTATCAAGTTGAAATATCTTAAAAGCATTGTGATAGGTTTACGTTTTACAAGCTGTCAAAACTGTGTTTTGCATTCACTGAGCGTTCTTAAAGCTATACACACACCAGGGGGGTATCGGCTAATTAGAAGCGCTTTATCGCCCAAATCAATCAGATTATATTTATTTAAATGTTCCTGCTGGCAGCAGTATACAAATAAATATATACTTATGAGGATATATTAACTGTATGTGCAATACATGTACAATATATGTGTATATTCATGTTGGTGTAGATTACCATATAACTAGGAGTTTGAAATGTGTATGGGCGGAACAGTATGTATGTATTACATAATCAGAAATTCAATCAATTGAAGCAGTGAAAGGAAATTGTGTATGATTCTCTGTATTCTTATCACAATCACCTTAATCATGTTCTACAATAATGATATGTATGGTGTACTAATAACACTGCTATATAATTATGAATGCTTTCAACACATCCATATGTTTCTTAAGCGCTAAATAAACTTAACAGCGTGGCATGCAGCTGGTGATAGTCTATGTCTGTGAGACGGGCAATCGGCTGCGCCTGTGGTGATCAATGTCTGCGGCTCGAGAAGCTCTCATAAATAAGTGATTCCTTGTCGGCAGAATCGATAGTCGTACAGGAAGTCATGATGATGTGATAAGAACTTTCTCCCTGTAAAACTAATATTCTATATGAACTATATTTTTTGTCCGGTGGGAGTGGCCAGCTTATCCAGTGAATTTTAGTTAGCCTGTGCGGGAGCAGGTTTACATTTTTGGTTGTGTTGCTATGGTGATCTTTCTAAACTTGCTTCGAGGAACCGAAAAGCCTGACCTACGTCATCTTATCCTGAAAATTAGCCTGTGGCCTGTACTCTGTGTACTTCACTCCCTGACTCCAAGACATTTTAACTTTTGCCTCCCAATGACTATTATTTTGTAATGTTTGAGGTAATTGCAATGGTTGCATATACAAGACAATCTTTATTTATCCAATAAAAATGATACGAAACTTTCCATACCACTCTATTTTGTTAGTGACCATAAGAAAGTTTCATCTGAAGATGTGCTGACTCCAGTTGGAGAAACGCAAAGACACATTTTGTGTTTTATCCAAGTCAGTATACAATGGCACTGAATTCTGGCACTAGGCATAAATCATGCACCGCAGATTCATCCAATATGAACATACAGTAAATCCTTGAGATACTTTGTAGACAGAAATACAATGGGTCTTATGTGCGATGACAAGGCTTTGAATTTGTCTTCAAATAAAACACTGAAATCACAATTACCACCAGAAACAACAGAGTTATTGTTCATGAAAACATTGCTATCAATGCACATCTGCTCATGCTGCTTTACCTTTTTGGCTGCTGTGTTGAAGTTTAAAATGCTTTCAAATGTTTGACTGGTCCATTTGATGCAGTTCAGTTGTATCAAGTAATTGTTGGCTTAATGAGATACATATCCCTCCACAGAATGCTTAACCTTAGCTAATGTCCAAGCAATCTTAAAAGAAGAACTATGTCTTTAAAGACTCACCACAAGAGGAAGCTGTCACTGCTAACATACTGTATGACACAAGAGGCATACTTTCTTGGAGGGGAGGGTGCAGCATATTGGTGATATTACTGGGAACCTGAAATGGGCTTCCAAATGTTTGCATTATCTGATGGCCATGAAAAGAGCCTTGAAATAATTTCCCCAGGTTTGCTTAGTCTGAGGAAGGACTAACATCCCTCTTCCAACTCCTCTAATGTCTGCCACAGACCTCCTTTGCCCATTCCCTAATTTGTTGAATCGCTTTGGGCCAATTTCTTTGCATACTCTCACTGAGATTGTGTCACATATGAGGTCCTTCTCTAGTCCCCTTGATAGTATCTGCACAAATGCATTCAGAGAGGTTTTGAGGCCTGTCGGACCTGGTAAGCTTTCTATTCAAAACAGCTTTCTTTTGTCTAGATGTGTTCCAGATATCTGAGGAGGGGATGCTGAAATGGTCTGGCCTTGTTACCTTTGGTAAGTAAAATGAAAATTAGACCAATTTTAAAATTACCTTATATCCCTACCATTTTAACAACTTTCAGAAGAGCAGACTAGCAGAGTCTCTTTTTGTTCTCACATGTTCTGAGGGTTATCAATGGCTTATTGGGAGTTGTTGATTTAGGAGAGTGCACTATATTGGTCTTATATGACCTTCGAACGACCTTTGGCACTATTGATCATGGTACTCTAATCAACAGATTAAGGCAGTGAATGGATGCAGAATTTAAACAACAAAAGACTTCTCTGTAGTCGTCGCTGCTGCTATCATTGTTTGAACACCACTTACTGTTATCATTTAACGGAGGAAAACGTAAGCACAACAACCACACAGCCACCATAACTCCCTGTGTATCTAACAAACTATCCCAGGATCCTGGATGTTTTACTCCTTTCACCAAAGCACTTGTGGACAGCAACCAAAATATGTCTTTGCTCGAATCCAGCTGATGGGAAATTATAGTCCTCATGGCTATTCCAGAGTCAAGTTTAACACTTTTTGATTTGATTGAGAATATAGTTTCATAATTTATCTTCAGCATACATTCATAGGTAAATCTTTCTATTTTACAGTTGCAGCACATATCACTAAATGGCAACATTGTACATGAAATTGAAATATTTTTAAACGTGCTGAAACTGGAGGGTGGGCATATGAGCGCAGTGTAGGATTACAACACACATAGAGGTAGAGTGAATTCATGCTTTGGTCAGGATGACATTACTCCATTATTCTTTACATTACAAATCGTTTGTTGCTATATTAATTAATGCATTGATTTTCGTAAAGAGAACCTTTAAATGAATGCAAGCGTTAATACATAAACATTGATATCATTGATATACATTGACTTTACCTAGCACTTAACAGTTGACATGATGATTTTGAGATGTCAGCAATTATATCGTAAGCCATAGCCTTTTCACAAAGTCTGCTTCCAGCTTTCTTAGAAAATATAGCATGAAATGGGTATCTGGGAGGATGGTGCGGGGCTGATGTGACAAAAGGTCAAGGTACCACTTTCATTCTCAGTCTTTTGAGGCAAGACTACCTATCTTCCTTCTTTTCATGCCAGTAGCACCACATTTTTCAGCAAGAGAAAATAAGATAAATGGCAAAGTCAAAGCAGACGACTAAAGTACATCGTAGCATTACTAATTGTATACATAGACACACTTTGTGCTTGCATCGTTAACTGTGTGTGATGGTTTCTCAGTCCATTACACTTGAGGAAAGCATACATTCTAATGACATTCTGCGCATAACCATTATACCGCAGTTGTAAATATTTATACCTGGAAAAAAACAGACATACCTCATTAAGCCATGATGAACTTAGAGGGTAAAGGACGAATGAGCTTTCATATCAATAATGTAATGATTGTGTGTTTCTGCATTGAAATTCTGCTGTGTAAATGCTGATGACAATAGGAAAGCTAACAGATGAATGGGATTATGGCTTTTTGTTTATTGAAATAAGCATTACTGGATAGTAATTCAATTCTGACATGGATTACAAATTCCTCATTCCTGCTCTATTAGTTGTCATAATTTCCCTCGAAGCAGCAGGGTCTCTAGGCCATACTAAAAGTGAATTCTAGATGCATGCATGGCCACACACACACACACACACACACACACACACACACACACACACACACACACACACACACACACACACACACACACACACACACACACACAAAATCGTATTTTCCGTTTAATATATACATAGGCACACAAACATAAACACAGTCAAACAAACCACAGAAGTACCCCACCACATGCACAGTGTGTGGTTGGACCTGCTCCCGTCATCAATCATGTCCAACACACTTCCACATTTGTCCATTTGATATTTGTTTGGTTATTGCCTTTGCTATTAGTGTTGCTGTAGTTTAATACATTCCCCGACAGCTCTTATTTCCATTATAGGTCATCAATTAGCCATGGAGATGAGGAATGGAGTGTGGCGGGATGTACTTCAAGCTGTCACATAGAGTGGCGAATTCTCGCCGACCCTTTACAAGAGCAACACGCTGCAAAATCCTAACATATTACAGAGCTTGATTATTCTTTTCTGTATTTCAAGGCATATGTTACTCTATCTACCTTTATACAGTTTGTGACTGAGTTCATCTCAAATGGAGTAACAGTAATGGAGGAGACATAACATACAGATTAACAGGCCTTATTTTTTGGGGCAAAAACATACTGTAATGGTGCTGGAATATTATTTTCTTTGCCTGCAAATTAAGCAGAGGAAAAGAGAATTAAAAAAACACCCTAACAAACAAAACAATAAACACTGCAGTTTGAAGGCTTGTGGCCTTTAAGTTTCTGAGCAAACTCTGGATAAGAAAAAGCATGAAAGACTTTGAATTTTTTTTCTTTGATAACAAGCCAAAGACTTTAGAGCAAGTTTGTGATTAAGCAATAAGCAGGTTTTTTTCTTTTTTTAGGCCTGAACAGTATTCACTGCTGCACCTTAAATGAGATAATGGATTGGCTCTACTGTTTAGATTGGGGAACTACTTTTTTGTTGTGATGTCACAAACACATTTCACAGGAAGGAAAAAGTGAAAAATCAGAACCCAAGAACAAAATACAAACATGTGGAGCTGCTAAGGTGGCATTGGTTCTTCCTATATTTTTTTCTTCAGCTAGTAACTTTTCTGCACAAGGACAAAGCCAGGACTTCCACCACCACCAAATGTATTAACAGTACATTCAAAGTTCATTTTGATGGACGTTTGAAATGACTTTGTTTAGCTTTAAAGGAACCAAAATATACTTTTTTCAATTAGCTTCTTGAGCCACAGGGTCTTAACATGAACACAACATTGTATGCAAGAGTTAGAATAATGTTTATTTCACATCAGATTTTTATTTGTGTTTTTGTCCTTTCTTTTTCTATAAGACTAGCAATATGTTAATCAAAATGTGATGACAGTTGTGGTGTGGCGCTTATGTTGTCGGGTTGTCCACTGTCAAAGAAAACCTGTGCATAGCATATTTAAAAGGCAATAAATCAATGTGTAATAAGAGAAAAACTTTTCTATGAATGAAAAACTAACTAAAATATATTAATATTATTCAACATTATCATTATGCTGAGAGAGAGAGCACAGCCCTGTCTTTACACAAAGCAGTGAGCTGTGTCTAATATGATTACATGACATTCCTCACATTTCTCATCAGGCCCAGAGGCCTTCGTTTGCCCTAATGTTGACCTCTCTTTCCTCAAATGCCCTGGCCTTGACTCCTCCATGGCTCAGTTGCCTTGTACAATGCACTAATTCTGCGACTAAATTCACATCTTCTCCTCCTACTGTATCATGCTGCATCTATCTCTCTTTATCCCTCATGCTTAGCCATGTCCTCTCTTGTTTCATCTTGCTTTATCCTGCCAATCTCATGTCCTTGTTATCCCTACCTCTCTCCCTTGTACACTCCCTCCCTCTCTCCCCCTTCCTCCCTCGCCCTCCCTTTCTCTGTCTGTCTCTTCCTCTTTTCCCTCCCTCCCTCCCTCCCTTCAGTCTGCTGTGGAGGTCAGGTATGATGCAGAGCCGGAGAGCTCGCCCGTGTTTAATTACATTAATAAAACACCCTGTGAGGTAGAATGACCTCGCACCCCACAACCCTCTCCATACCCTCCGCATCCCTCACCCTCTACCCGTCCCTCCTTCCCTGTTGTTCTGCAGGCTTAGGTCTATTGAGGCTCCCTGCAGGCCCAGTCCAATTGGTGCCAGGTTGCATTTCATGGCTGATTGCGAGGCATGTGTTTCTCCCTCTTCGGCATTGGTTCCGCCTCTAATCTCCAGCGGTTCCCGACATGCTCACTTCACTGGAGGTCATGTCAGAGACTTCTCCCTCCCTCCATCCGTTCCTCCCTCCCTCCCTGACCCGCTGCAGGTGGAGGGAGGAGAGTGCGCTGGCAAAACGAGACCTCTCTCCAAACAGCTGTAATGAGGGACATGCCCTTCTGGATGAGCTCTTCAGAGATGTAAACCATCCTGATCACTCTCCTTGCAATTTGTTCATATGTAGCCATCTCTAACTCTGTCAAAGGGAAGGCCAATGTGTTTCCCACTGCATCTTGCAGATTAAATTTAAGGACGGAAGTGAAACATTCATTTGGAGAGGAGCTTCTCGACATGAGCCAGGTTTTGGTTCACTTGACATTGGTGGAGGATCTCTGCTCCTTGCGTCATAAAGCTGAAATCGGAGGCACACAAAAAGCCCCCTGGGCCACAAGACAATGGTCCTATGCACATAAATTATGGCAGAAGCAGGATGGCATATGACAAGCAGCAGTAACTTACTGTTATTGCCTGCAACCGATGATGACAATTCCCGTGGTAGCCAACAGGTCGGAGCGATGTAATATGCATAGGATTCATGCAAATGAAATGCCTCAAACATGTGTCAAAAATATCGCTGCTACTGGGTTGAAAACTTGTATCTTTGAAAAGCAGCCTTATTGCCACACTGACAACCATGCATCCTTATTGTAGTTTATGAATATATTTTGTGGGCCTTGGGGTCACACAGCTGGCACTTCCTATAAAGAACCACATAAACCTTCAGCTCAGGTAGAAACATGGACATAACTAGTTGGACTTATGAGGGTTTCCCACAACAGCAGGAATCTAATCTCCTATAGCCACCATCATGATTTCCATGAATAGTCAACAACCTTACCATAAACGTGGCATCATCTCCACCCAGAACATTACAGCTTAATGTCGACACATAACTTACATTTCCCCCAGAATAGAGAATCCTAGCCATGTGTGAATTGTTGTGCTTTTGTGGCTATGCTATTTATGTGACACCTTTTTCCTTGGTGTATGCATGTATGTATGTATGTGGATACTGCAGCACTGTTGTGGCATGTTGTTGCCGATATATTATGGGCTAATAGCAAAACCACAGGGGCACTCTGGCACCCCTAATGGCTTTGATGGTTGATGGTTTCAGTTAGATTGTGACAGCAACAAGTAGTTAAAAGCTTTATATGCTGTGGGCATTGCTAGTCTTTTCGTGTCCCTTTGGTTCAGCTTTTGAATCTCTTGTTTCGCAGATGGGCTTTTTTTTAAAATATATTATTTGTTTTTACCTACCTTATCCTTACTATAAATACTTGTTTTATTGATCTCTAACACCTTCTTCAATTCATGGCTGGCATTTTTATTGTTTCTCCTTGTGACTTTGAATTACTGTTGGTTCACTGTCTGTGAAGCATTAACTGCCTTAGCCATACCAACAGTGTTTATTATCATTATCATTATTTCATATGTTCTCGCCTTGCATTGCTCTCCTCCCTTTGTTCTACTCCATACACTCTTCACTGTCTGCTTTGTTATTTGTTTGGAGGGTTTTCATTAGATTCCCCGACTAGCAATTAGTGTTCCTCTCCAAAGCGAAGGCAGAGCAGTGGCACTCAATACCCCATCTCTTTATTGCATGGTTAAGTACCCTTCAGACTCACATGGTTATTAATAACATAATTGCTAAATCACACAAAAAAAGCATTGCGGCTAAATAGGTTACCACACTGTTTACTTTGCCTCAAAACATCAGGTTAACACATCTACCTTTCTCCTCCTTCACTCCCTCTGTCCGCTCGCTCTCTTTCCCTAGTTTGACTGTGGGCACAAAGAGAGGCAGAGAAGGAAAGTTAATTAGATAGAGGTCCAAAGAGAGAGAGAGAGAGAGAGAGAGAGAGAGAGAGAGAGAGAGAGAGAGAGAGAGAGAGAGAGAGAGAGAGAGAGAGAGAGATGGTGGTGGTACTGGTAATGGAAGGGGGCTGTATAGAAACAGATGGCCCAGAATTTATTAACTTGCAGGAGCACTTCAAGGAAGCCACTGCGACCAGACATTAGGCCAGTCACTGTCTGGGTGGGGGCTAGCGGGCGGCTGGATACAGGTAGAGGCTGTCAGAGCCCAAAAATAGAACATAGATTTATCTCTGGATTGTTGCAAATGATCCATCAGAGGAGAACAATGGATGCAATCCAGCTCACTGGTTGACGGTTCCACCAAATGTCTTTGAAGTAGCTGTAAGTACGCGACTAGATAACAAAAGAAGAGTTATATGTGAGAGGTTTATTAAGTTAGTTTATGTCATGCCTCTCTTATGTCCTTTTTTATATTACAGTGCTGTAACATTATCACTCCTTTTGATAATATAGTTCTCCATATAGAGTTTGTAACTTTCATAACAACATGTACATATTAAACTAAAGGTTAAATATCCAAAACCTTCATCCATGCCTATCCCTTTGTGATGGTTTTAGTTATGCACTGTACTCTCAGCTATAACACACTGTAGTGTAATATGCTCAGACATATGGGTAAATAAATAATGAAAAACACCTCTTTGAGAGGATGAACAGGTAAAATGCATGTTAAATTAATTGCGCTGCAAAAGTTCAAGGCAGCTACAGACTGCTCGAAAGAATACACAACATAAACAGCTTGCAGATATTAACAAAATAACAACTGTTAATAACTGTACCCACTCAAGAAACATAACCAAATGTTATTGTTGATGTAGTTTCAGCCCATGGTCAACATGAGCTAATTGGTTTATTCAACACTCAGTTTAACTGATTGTCTTAATTTATCCTTGGATTTGAGAACAATAACAGCAATACTAATTCAGAAACACTTGGGTGACACATCAGGGTTACATCATATAAAAAAGAAAATGTTTCATATAGCGTAACATATATACAAGGTTTGTAAACTAAAACATCTAGCAGTTGGACCTTTATTTGTTCTCTGTGTCAGTGCAGTTATACAGTATTCAATGGACAACCTTCAGTGCTTGGAGACACAAAATACATCCTTCAGACTACAAAACAAATATATCCTATCCTTCCAGCACAATAAACACCATTATACTGGATTGAAGCACACTATTGGGAATGGAACATTCTTAGAAAATAAGTAGAAAACAACAATATTATATTGAGCCCCTGAGGTCCTCAGACATCTTAAGAAAGGTGGGCTTTGAGTCCACCACATACTCAGGCTAGTGTGTGAATCATATACACACACACACACACACACACACACACACACACACACACACACACACACACACACACACACAAAGATGCACACTGTGCCTTCAACATACGTAGTAGCCCCAGTGGGGAAATTGAAAAAGATTGAGCACAAGCAAAAGAGCAGGGACAGTTACAGGTGCAGAAAAAGTGAAAATTACATTGTTATTATTGTCATTTTTTAGAACTTATTCTTCTTTATCTTCTCATGTTATTAACAATGCTGTGTAAGTTTATACATATTTGTTTTTGTTGAAGCTGTGAACTAAGATATACAAATGCTTTATCAAATTGCCTTTTCGGAAAATGTGTTTGCCTATGTTTACTCAGTGTTTCATATTTCTGGACTCAAATGCAAGAAGGGATTCTCAAAAGGTTTTTAAGAGTTGTAAAGAGATGTAGCAGTTTTGATGTGTTGAGCCAAAGCTCTAAAGGCAGCACTGCCGAAATCAAACAGCTTGCACAACACAATGCTAAAAGCTAATGAAAAATACATTTAGGTAACACGTTACTTTATTTCAGTCTCTCCAAAGCGGCGTGATGGAAGGCGACATGTGCCACAGAACAGCTTGTGAACTAGTTGTGTAGCCTCTGTGAAGCAGCGCTGTTTGTGAGTCAACGGCGTGAGCTTCAAATGCCACACTGCTGATCCTGCCGGGGCTCCGCCAAAGTAAAAACAGACTGTGATGACAACTCGGTGGTGCCATAAAGACGCCCATTAACAATGTGTGTTTCTGGTGTTGCCGCGGGGAGATTCAGATCAGCTCACCTCAAGCTGTTGAAGCAGCCCACAGCAGAAAAACAAAAAAAAACAACCACCCTCCTTGATCAAACATTCCCTATTGCATATAAGATAGACAAAATCCAACATGACAAAATGCCCAGTCTTTGTAAACAGGGGCTAAAGCACCTAACAAGGTTTGACTGGCTGCAGTGCCAGGCTGTGTGTTACATCTGATGGAAACAGAGTGCAAGCTGTTGGTGCAAGGCATGGCATGGAGCCTGACAAAAGCTGAGTGCTGTGTAAGCTCCACTGTGCTCTTTCTGTCTAACTGCACAGCGTGAGGGTTTCAAAGTGTCCTCATCTGACCCTCAGAAATAGAGGGCTCCCCACACCTCATTTAAAATTTTCGGAGAACGCCTCCTGTATAGGGAGTGGGAACTTTCATTCTACTGGAAAACAGGCCACCAAAAGTAAAACAAAAACAAGGCATACAAGGGGATTTTACTTAAATAGTAAATAGTAAAAACAATCTGTCAGTGGTACAACAGAACATTCACTCTTAATTCTTGAAATAAGGTCTCATATTTAGGTATTTCAAGATAAAAAGAGATGAGACAATCATTTTGAGCTATATTTCACTCGTATTAGGTGTTAAGTGTTGGGTGTCATGATAAGCCTGTAACTCTCAAAAGTAGTATTTTTTTTTCAATTGACAAGATGTTAAAGATGCATTATCTAAAAACACATCCCTATATCTCGCTAAAAAGTATTACTTCTTTAGTTACTATGTATTATATTAAGTTTTATGAAATATTTTGACAGTAATTAGACAAATATAGTTGGTTACATTTGCAGTGCAGTCAATGACCTGGTGATTTTTTCTTTTTTTCTTCTTAATACTTTCCTCTTTCTTTCTTTCTTTCTCTGTATACAAGTATGTATGTGCATTTTCATTTTGTGTTGCCTTTGTGTTGACTTTGTCATCTGCACAATGCCTGACGAAGCATGAGCGTAAGTCTCGCCAACTGCACACTGGTCTCATCATCACTGCTATTGAAGCTACTTAACAGATGTGGGCAGCCTCAGAGCAGGCACTGTCTCACTGATGCAACTGTAAATTGGAATGGAGTATTATTTTTAAGCAGCTCTATATCCGTCATTGCCACAGTGTATTTGTGTTTGATCTCCCAGTTAATTAATTTACTGTACAGACAAACTATGCTGAGAAATGTGAATGCTACTCTTTAAAGTATTCCATTGTCTTTTGCATTGCATGGTGCATGAAGTCTGGTTGTCCTTGTGCCATTATTGCTTTAGTATGCACTGTGCAATTCTGTAAGTTGTCAATGTCACTTAGACAAATCCCTGTATATTTATTTGCAGAATACATCTACTGCAATTCTGAAAAAAAATAGCTGCCACTGGTGATAATATTACTTTATTTTTTAGCATTAAAGCACAAATGCAGATACTTTACTGGCATTGTACAAAGCTAATCTTTCAATCATGCTTCCTCACAATTAGATTTTTTATTGTCATGATGATTATGAACAGATAACTGAATGACCCATCATGTTAATGGTTTCCAGGCTTTCAGGGGCCCTACCTTAGCTAGGTATTATGAAATGTTGATTTGAAATCCAAGGACATTGCGGTCCATCTGCACTTCAAGTTGCTCTAATTTCATATATACCTAAAAAAAACATCTGTCAAACCCTGCTACTGCAAATTGAAACAGCTTTTTTGCTCTGATGTTTTCAGACGCTGATGACACTGCGCTGATATTATTGTTGGTAATAACATGCTCAGAGGGGTGGTTTTTTTAAAGGCACTTATGACTACAGCTTTGAAAAGTCTTCTCTCTCCAATCTGTTAACATACCAATAACTTGTATAGTCTGCAGTCATTATGTTCTCTTTGCCTGCTCTATAAATGAAAAACACCCTTTAACCCTCTAGTGTCTATCTAGTCAAATAAAGGTCATTCGCAGAAAGGTTACAGGTAGTCATCACATTTGGAGTTATCCTCTTCCATTAACATGCATCTGTTATACCAGATACGTAATGTATTTCGGAAAAATAGAGCTGTCCTCTGCCCGAAATTGTTGAAGACTTTAGTTTCCCGAAACATCCAAACATAATCCACAATGATTCATGACTGAGCCACAGAGATGCATTCATTCTGCAAGAGGGCTTATCTGGTTTTTGAAATCATTGGACATTCTGGCATGATTTAAAAAACCTTCAAGTATTATATGTAGAATACTGTTCATAAGGTTCATTATCAGCTGCATAGTGTGAACATAATATTGTTCTTTAACCTGGTGTTTATAACTTGCACCATCTCCAGAATTTGCGGCGACTGAATACCTGAAAGGAAAAGTTTGACTTTGTTGAGAAAATGTTAATTCATTTTCTTGCTGATTGTACCAGTCTCTTGTCTGTTTGGTAAGCTGGAGCCTGCAGCCAGTTCTCTTACCACAAAGAGTAGAAACAGAAGGAAAATGCTAGTCAGGCTCTGCCCAAAGGTAACAAAATCTGCTTATACTAGCACCTCTTACTAATCAATTAATTGTACAGTATTTTGTTAGTTTAATCCACAAAAACCTAAAAAACAAAAGTTATGGCTTTAAGGGAGGTTATGTGCAATCTCACCGAAATAACTACACCCCAGGAGTTTACTGTTCCTGTTAAAAGAAAAGCCCACAGTTTGTTGTTGTTTTAAAATTTGGCTTTTGTGTCCATTAAAAAAAAACAGATACAACATGCTAATTAGTAAGTTTTAGAAGTGCTGGTATGGCAGATTTGGCTTAACTGTTTCCACATTTGCAAGGCTTTGTGCTAAGCTAAGCTAATTGTCTGCTGGCTGCAGCTTCGCATTTGCAGTACAGACATGTGGGTGGTATACTTTTTCTCAACAAGAAAGCAACTTGTCTCCCAAAATGTTGAACTATTCCTTTAAATGCAAGTTAAGGAAAAAAAGAGCTTTCTGTTGTTTTTTTTAAAGTTCTGACAAATCCTGCCCTCCTCTTTTTCTTGACTCTCTCCAAAGGCTTCTCTCCTGAAGAACCTCAGGGGTAGCCTGAAGACTCCAAGTCGAGATGTTGGCATCAACCCTGAGTCTTACGCCTCCACGAGATTCCATCAACCCCCTGACCTCTTCACCTCAACTCACCAGTCAGTCTCTCTCCCCATTTATATTGCCAGCTTTATGCCATATTCTGCTGAGACATGTTTCATGTGTGTGAGTGTTTTTTTAGTGTGTGTTAAATTTGTGTGAGATAAAATAACTAGATCAACTTATCAAAGTGAGACCATGAAACAATCTGAGTGGCTTTGAAAACAACTCTGATACATTTTGCATCAAAAGGATACACTGCAATTATATAATACACCCCTGACAATTTATTGCATCTTTCACTGAAGGTATAAACGACTATTGTTATTTTAGAGAGAAATTAAAACTTCTTTTTTTTTTTTTACAGTAAATGCTGTTAGTAACGTTTTTAAGTTTTAAAAAGTTGTATGAACAACTGTTAGAAATGGTGCTCTCAAACAGTCGTAGGTACTTTTTAAATCCATATCAGATGAATCTAGGTTGGCAGCATAAGGGAAGGGGAGTGGGAGGACAGGGTATGTGTGCATGTATGTACACCACATATTCACACGCAACATTAACGTTACTGAGTTGGGAAATAGTAATACAGACTCTGTCTGTCAGACTCTGGTGTCATTTAAATGGGCACATCAGCAATACTTTCAATCTTAAGCACTTGCAACCACTCTCTGCTCACCACACATATATACATATATATATATATATATATATATATATATATAAAAAAAAAAATAATATATATATATATACATATATACGTATATATATATATATATATATATATATATATATATATATATATACGTATATATGACATCAAAGCTGCAGAGTCATAGTATACATACACAATGAGCTACAGTAAATACCTCACAAAAACAAAATCAAAATACTGCATGAACATGCAAGAGCAATGGAAGTAATGCCACTGTGAGTGTTCTCACGGGAGGCCTGCACAGAGTATTCTGGGATTCATTAGCTGCCAGAAAGTGGATGACTCATTGTGGTCTCCCTGACCTCTTCTTTGTTTTTCCCTCATTTATTCACTACCTTACATAACTAGATAACTTAAACATGCAGCGAGAGGCCTCCTTATCATTCAACGGAACATCAACAGCAGTATATACAAAACATCACCCGTAAAGGGAAAATATAGATGTAATCCACCTTTTCAAAACTTAATATACCAAAACATAGCTCAGGACTTGACCAACAATCACTCCTGCATTTTCCCTACTGCACAAAAGCAAATTAACTGGCAAGAAAATGTGTTTTAAGAGAAATTATAGCTTCTGATTGAGTGATTCTTTATTTTGCTGTGTGTGTGTGTGTGTGTGTGTGTGTGTGTGTGTGTGTGTGTGTGTGTGTGTGTGTGTGTATGTGTGTGTGTGTGTGTGTGTGTGTGTGTGTGTGTGTGTGTGTGTGTGTGTGTGTGTGTGTGTGTCCTCTTTCAGGGAGAGACTGCAATTGAGGTTTGAGGCTGCTCTGGTATTACCATATACACTCACGGATTCACAAAAAAATACTGTCACACCTCATACTGGCTGTGCCATGAATATCAATGGATGCTCTCCTTTTGGACTCACTCTACAAAACAGACAGTGAAAAATGTTCATGCATGACTACGTTCCACCTGGCCCACTCCATATATCCAGTTTAATGGGATAATGAACACACAGTATAAAGGAATTGTGCATGACACCAAGCTGCTTTGCACAATGCATGACTTATGTCACTGATTTTGCTCCTTTAAGGGACTATATTTTTGGGAGCTGTTTCAAGTAGTGTGTCTGTGACATTCCAACAAGTCACCTTGACAGCGGTGCGAATCATTTTGGTAATAAAAAACGGAAATGGCACTCACTCAGGACTACAGTTATGTGAAATACTCAGGGTAAATATTTTTTTGTATTAGTCTGGAAATTATTTTGCTGACACATTTACCATGTTCCTAGTTGGCCTACTGAGGGAAACATCCTTGCTCATTGCTAATGGGCAAATACAGTTTCCATCCAGAAATAATAAGAACATAATTTGAGGGAAATGTGTCTCGAGGTGTGCAAGATCTTTAAGAGACTTCTTTTACACAGTTTTGTTCTTCTTGCAAGTTCACTTCACAAACACAGCTGGAACTATTCTTGCTGCTCTTTTGTCTGAAAGGAGAGCAATCGACAGAGGTGCCCTGTTCAACCATCCACGTACTGAGCTTGGCACAGACAAGAAGAAGAACCCTGTCAACCTTTCTGATACGCTTGCCTGTGTTCGAACAAAGAGGATGCTTACAGACAGGCATAATTGAAGAGATCATGCAGTACCTGCATATTCTCCTGCCAGGCAGTTTCCAAGTATTCACAGCTGTGCAGGCAAACTATCCCGCAGAGAAATGACAAAAGCAAGGAAACAAAAATCACAAAGCCAATAAGCAGCACTGAAGCTAAATTAGCTATGCCTTTGTGGGAAAGAATGGCCCTGATGGTATTGACAAGGGAGACCCGTTGTGTTTTTGCTCCCCATTCAGAGCGAAAAACTCTGCAGGATTTTTTTGAGATGGTCTACAAAGACATGATTAAAAAGAAAATAAATAAATATTCATTACAAAGCCAATGTAGTGCCAGATGTTACTGTTAGTTGCTCTCAGATTACAACTATCCCCAAAGATCGCTCACTCTGACAGGCATCACGGGTGAACATGAACACACACACACACACACACACACACACACACACACACACACACACACACACACACACACACACACACACACTTGTAAATTGAACAGTGAATAGCTCATAATCCATCAAAGCTGACTTCTAAACTACCAAGTGACCCACACTTTTTATTGGGTACACAATACAAAATGTATGTACTTATAAAACTGTTAGATATTTTTGAAAAAGGTGGTCACCCCGTTGTCTATTTATGACAGATAAGATTCTCCTGATAACATAAACTTTTAAGTAACTCGCAGAAGGCAGTCAAATGTCAAATTTGCATCAATATCAAGGGGGAAAGAAACTGGCCAACTCAATTACTGAGTCATGGGAGATGCTGATTTTGTTGAATTCGTCATGACAAAGATTGTTTTTAGTCTTTTGAATATACAATACATGTAGAATAGAATACTCTTAGATAATTTGCATGCAAATAAACAGACAGACAGACAGACAGACAGACAGATAGATAGATAGATAGATAGATAGATAGATAGATAGATAGATAGATAGATAGATAGATTATTGTGAGGCAGATGTATTCTACTAATTAGAAAAAGCAACAGAACAAAAAATAATCACTACTGTTTAATTACATCTTTTTTCAACACTGGACACTTTTTTGCGATCTTCCTCTGATAGCTCGTTTCTTGCCCAAATCCACAAGAGGATCAGAGGTCATGCTCAGTTACAGAACACCTCTGGAGTTGAAAGATACTCCATGACTTGCTCAAAAACCCTTAAACACAGGATAGCTTATTACTATATTATGCTAGCATGCAGCCCTTATTAACAATTATCATAATGAGTTTGCCACATGCAATCGATCATTGATACACGATACACATAAATGCAGTCATAGCAAGCATAATTACTCATATCAGTGTGAGTCGGACTGCCCTTGTATTGATGTTATATTCCCATCTGCACTAATTAGACCTTTCTGTGTGCGAGTAATGCAACACTGGCAGTGCACATGCTCACTCGCATGAATAACAAAACTATTCTGAAGAGTGGCATTGAATGCATCATTCCCTGTGTGAAGTGGGGGACAGACAAGTTTGGAAATTGTGCACAGTAGATAGATGGAGAAGGCGTGGAAAATGTGTAGTGCAAACATGTTTTGTTAAAATTGTAGCTCCAACAATCTATTTCACGGTCTCTGAATGGCAGTGTTGATTCAGCACCACGGACAGTGACACAAGGCAGCTCTGATTCCTGAGGACTGAACTGACATCATTTCCAACCACAATGTTTTATTTTTCTCTGCCTCTGTTTACAATGTCCTGTTTAAGTGGTGAAAGAGTAGCATATTTGTTTTAAAATTATTCTACTCTCAAAAGACGACTGTGTGTTGCATTCCATCATGCTGCAATCTTTTTAATTATAAACCCGAATATGCCTTTGATCAGAGCACCTGACCAAGCTCCCATTTTCTTTCCAAATCATCCGTCTAAAATAAATGAAAGAAGCTGAAGGTTGAAACAAATGACAAATATGCTCTGAAAAGTACGAGTGAACTAACACACTTCACACTGATATGTTGGAGAAAAACATACTCTAACACATGAGGGAAGATCATAACACATATGAAGACGTATGGATATTATGACAGTAATTGACGACAGAATAGTAACAACTGTCTGAATTTTTCTTTTATTGTCTGGACAAGATGATCTGTGTTTTAAACACAGTTTATATTTAAACTCATGTGATATTTGGAATTGTAGTATTTATGCTTGAAATGGCCCTCAACCTCCATGAAAAATAGATATATTATAATAATATTAGACCAGTAGACTAGTAGTAGACTCAGTCGTCCCAGGTAGTTAATCGCATTCACCTGGTGTCTCTATGAGACAGATAGAAAGAAAACCAGCAGGGCCGTGGCTCCTGAGGTCCAGGATTGAAAACCACAGCTGTAGAGAACATTTCTACAAGGCTTCACAGCAGTGTCTTTCATGAATAGTCCTCCGGACCTACATCCCTGCGGTTTTCTTCTTAAACATCTGACAGGGACTTTTTAGGCCCAGCATGCCAGATGAATGCAATTATTTAGCAGCACACCTGGGTTTGGCTGACCAGAAGTGGTATGACGACAGGGCTCTTTGGTGCTATCAGTTGTCGACAATGTATTTTAGATATAAATCACCAGCAATAAAGGATACTTTTTACATAGAGGAAAGCACAAATGCTGCCTTTGCCCTGTTTTAATGTTCCAAGCTTTCCACTCTAATTAAATGTTTGCATTCATATTCTGCCCTGTGGAATGTCAGTCCTCCTGCTCTCTCATTGGTCTGGCCCGCGCTCATTATGGTGGGCGTGGTCGGTTCATAAGAGTACGAGTTGACGTCACAGTTAGAAGGGGGTGTTTGGGGGCGGGTTGCTTAAAATATGAAAACACATAAAGCATAAGAAAGAAAAAATACGGCTGATTCCAAACGAGGGGGGGGGGCGTAAAAGAAGTAGAGTGAGTAGAGAGGGAAAACCGGAGGAGTCGGGAGACGGTTTAACAGGGGGGGGAGTGTGCAGCTGACTACGGAGAGAGAGAGAGAGAGAGAGAGAGAGAGAGAGAGAGAGAGAGAGAGAGAGAGAGAGAGAGAGAGAGAGAGAGAGAGCGCAGCTCGCCGGCCCATTGAGGAAAGATGGCTACAGTCACTGCAAACGGAGTGCTGCAAGAGAATGGATTCAGCACCACGAACAGCGCCGGCAGGATGAACGGGCTTACTATCGGCCAGAACACCATTCCAATGAAGGACCACGACGCCATCAAGCTTTTCATCGGGCAGATTCCCAGAAACCTGGAGGAAAAAGACCTGAAACCCCTGTTTGAGGAATTCGGAAAGATATACGAACTCACTGTACTGAAAGACAGATTCACGGGAATGCATAAAGGTTGGTTATTTCGGTGTCTTTACTTTTGTGTTCCTTTACACATCAGAAGGAGCGAGAGAGAGGGAGAGAGCGAGAGAGAAAGAGAGAGAGAGCGGGAGGGAGAAAGAGAGAGACAAATTAAAGAGCGTCCCAATTCAGTTGTGGGGCAGAGAGCATGAAAAGTGTGTTAATTTGCAGATGTTTGGGACGGAGAGGGAGCCCCATAGACACACACACACACACACACACACACACACACACACACACACACACACACACACACACACACACACACACGCACACATATATCTAAGGCGTAAGAGGGAGAACACGTGGACGTGAATTGAGAGTGGAGGGTTAATTGTTACAGCGTCCAGCCAATCCACGTGAATACTACAGCTGAAAACGCCTTTGTGTGTTTACATTGACTCTCATGTGATGGAGCATCCCCGTTTAAGGGGGCGGGACAGGCAAGTGCTTGATGCTGTGTTATTTCTGCAGCAATATCTACACAACTAAAGAAGACAACAACAAAATAAAATCCGTCTGTTCTGCATCACAGATCCATTTCCAGTATGTTGTCGGAGATAAATAAATGCTTTCAGGAGAGCGGAAAGTGCAAACCATTATCAGGCAATCAGCATCCGTGATTCACGTGGTGCTGGCATGCTGCTTTGACCTTTTACCCGGCTAATATGTCGCCTACTTTTCGGACGTCATTATCTGTGGAAAATAGTATTTACACGGCAGCTGTATTGTAAAACCGCTCCGTGGGCGGGTTGCAGTCAGGAAGTACAAAGCGGGATAATAGTAGAGGCTGAGATCCAGCATGCGTCGTCTCTCTTCTCTCTTGTTCCGTTCTCACCCCCGCTGTCCCCCTCATTGTCCAAAACAAGCGGGATCAGTATTCACGTAGTAATTAGTCACGGATCGATCAATTATAATGATAGTTATAACGGTGAATGCCAGTGTGCGGTTTGGGTGGGAGAGTAATGTCACACATACAATACAGGTCCAAAATTCAAAGTCCGAGTCTGGTTTAAGCACAACTTATTGCTGTTTACATGTAATGTAGAAACAAATATTATAAAACAAACCACATTTTGAAAGGCATTAGCTTTATTCTATTTTGCATTCCGATGTTTATCTGTGTTTTTTATTACAAGCCATGAACTGCACCAGCTATTCCAATGTCTTATTCTATGGTGGTCAGGGGAAATCAAATAACCATTCAACATTAATAATACAAGTGAGTATTATCACTATTATTTTTTATAATTTAAGACATTTCAGGCCTTTGTTTGGTAATGTTTTAAACATTTATTTTATTGGAATGGAAATACAAAATAAGGTCACACTTCCAGCACGATCCAAGTCGTCATGAGCAGGCAGTCCTACAGTTTATTATCAGCTAAAGTACAAGATTAGTATTGCACTGTCACTGCTTGTTTGAATTTATAGGTTGTGTAGATAGTTGTTAATTATGTTGTGCATTTTAGATACAATTTTAAAGCCCAAACACACACACACACACGTAGATTTTAAATCACAATCAGTTTACTCTCAGTTAAAATAATCCATTCACAAGGCAGGCACATTATGTATGCCATGTTAGTCAGTGGCTTTCATGATCTTATTGATCAGTGCAAGTGAAGTTTGGGAGAAACCAGCAAGGGTTCAGCATTGCTTTGTTGTGTGTGCAGCCCTAAAGGTCTCCATGCACCACCTGTCCGCCGGCCACAAGTCGACGATGCTCAACCTCCTCCACTTGCCGTTGTTCCTCTTTGGAGCCCAGTGATCGATTAAAACAATATTTCTGATGTTCGTGTTGTTTACGCCTGTCCTCAACCATCCCTGAATGTCAACACTCTGGAGGATGGTTGCCTCCAGAAGGATAATCCTGTTCCAAAGCCAGACTGTATGCCCGTTCAAATCATCCCCCGCCAAGGCCACTCTGATGTATGCATTATGCCCACTTCATCCAGCATGACATTCAAAGTCACTTTGGGAGCACAAGCGTGCACTTTTAATAAGATTTCACCAATGCATTATATGGATGAGTTTTTCTTATTGGCCACTTACCTAAACCATGTTCATGTCTCATGCATCAATGTTTGATACCTGTAGACCGAAGCAAGAAAGAACTAGAGTTAGAAAATGGGATTAGTATCGTGAACAAAACAGTGTATCATGTGCTGTGTCACTCAAGGAGAGCGGTTTAAAACACTGAATGGATGCCCATTCTGAAACCGAGAAAAGCTTTTGCAGGGTAATTGAAGGTACATGTATTACTTAACTGTAAAAGTACTTGGGTTTCTTCTAACTGAATTCTATTGTAAACAACACATCAAGGTCAGCACAGCAGTCTCTAGACTCTTAACTTTTCTATTAACACTAATTAATTAGATTAATCTGACAAGCAATCCCATCTCAAAGCCCACTTACTGGCTATTGTCCGCAGCTTACACAGACTTCATCAATGTAAAATGTAATTGTTTCAGAAGAAAAGGTATATAAAACTACCAAAATCATACACAAGTCCACTTTAACAAAATTGAATGACAATACAAAACATTATGAATAGTGTTATGAATAAATTATAAAACTGTGTTTAACATTTTCCTCCTCATTTAGCTGTGGAAATCCATTGGAATATAAAACCTAAACTCCAAAGATTTTTTTATTTTTTGTATTTGTGTTAAGTTTTACATTCATAGGAATGGAATATAGGTATGGAATATATATAATATGGAATATAATATAAAAAAGTATGTTTTATTTTGTCACCAGAAAATCTGAATCATTGTGTTTTCGTTACCTTAGTATGAGTCTTTATATCTACATACAGAGCAGGTCCTCTTCACTGAGTTACAATATGTGATTTATAGACAAAGCTAGTAACCAGGTGGAAACCTTGAGTTCTGAAAAGTGAAGCTGATGCGGAAGTGCCTTAACGTGCATTCTTTCAAATGACCAGAAGGGGGTGACTCCTCTGGTTGCAAAAGGAAGTCAGATTGTATGGAAATCTACGAGAAAATGACCCCTCTTCTAACTTTACTAATTATATATATTAATATATTGGACTTACATTCATCAGATCAGTAAATAAACAACAGTTTTTTCAATACATTTGCTAAATCAATTTATAGGGTGATACTGTGGTGTGTTTAGTTTGTTTTTGCTTGGGCCAAGGGCCAAATAAAAATCGTTATTGCAGGTTTTAAAGAAGAGGGAAGTCATTTTCAGCTTCCTGGTCCATCACATCAATACAGTGAAACATTATGTTTGCTCAAAACACCAATTTGTGAAAAACACACCGACTCTATAAGTGTTAGCATTACACTGACATTGAATTATCCAGTGGACTGTATTTTTACAGTTTAAGACATTATGCTTCTCATCCAAAACGTTTCATGATTTCAATTTGTCGGGGGCGAGGCCTTGACATTTTAACCTCTCTGGGTTGCTCACTTCATGATGTATAGAAGGGTTTAGACAGATGTTTGCGTCACAAGAAATCTCACTATCTGCCACCCACTATAAATCACTCAGATGAGTGTAAAACATCTTTACAACTTCACAACTAACATTCCAGTGGATAGTTTCTTTTGAGCCTGATGTTGTACTGCCTGGATGAATACATTGACAAATGTTACACAAGTTGTGTAACTATCATCAAGATAGACAGTCAGTTAGATAGCGGTTTTAAAAGTGTGTTTGTTCTCAAAAAAGGCATAATATGCCAATGGGTATTGGCAAGCTATTATGTCGAATTCCTGGGAGGCTCCCAAACTTGTAACATTGTCACAAATTCAATCCACATTTTTATCATAAATAGTACCACAAACATTTTTCCCAGCAGAGTTAATAGAATATAATCAGCTTGGCGCCACAATCCCTAAAAACATAAAGTTCATAAATATTGAGTGCAGTGCCATAAATTTAGCCTGACTGCTATTTTAAAATCCCTCTTTGAGCTTAGTTTGTGGTTGAGAGAGATTTGATTTGTTTCGGATAGGTGATGTATATGGCTGTTGGCATCAGTTAGTAAACCGTGCCTAATGGATGATTTGCAGCACTACCATTTTTCACAGCCTGAGTCCTGTGACAAAGAATTGCACCATAATTATGGAGTTAAGGGCAGATCAAAATATGTCATGTTTGTTCATGACTAATTCATGTGGAATGTACTGCATCACTTTGAACAGATGTTTTGTGCTTTGTGAATTCTTACTTTGGGCATTTCAGGGTTCTCCAGGGATTCATCTGAATATCTGGGGAATTTTGTATTTTTATATTTTCCTGTTCACTTCAGTGGATTAGTGTTGCTGTATGCGGATGTCTATTCAGAAGGCGATTATATCCTTACCGTAGTTGTTAGACACTCTGGTTTTTAATGTCGATTTGATAGTTTGTGTGTCGTCAGGGAGCGTTATGCAGCATGTGTGATGACTTGACACTATTGGCGTGCACGGCGCTCGTCAGTGTGTTGTGCAGCCAGGTCGTGCTGTTTAACATCCATCATTTCGCTGAGCACTACATTATCATAATACTTAGTGTCAGTGCCAGAACGCATGCATTGTTCAGACATGCTGAATGTTAGTGGGGGGCAAATCTTTTGCTTGAGTAGCGTTATCTATCAATCCGTCTCTGATGCTGAGAGCAGGGACTCTGGGCTGCACCACACAGCCAGGAGGAAGAGATACAAAGAGATGTTAAATATCCTCATCCATTCTCCTCTCCTCGGTAGGTCCATGCAGTGTAATTGGCTATAAATAGCCTGCCAAATTGACATAAAAGCCTCAGTAGGGCACTAATATCTAATTGCAAATGAGACATAGAATGGAACAACAAATCCTTGAAAGTGTCTTTTCAATTCGTAGACAGTTTTGTGGTACTCTGTGAAATTCAATTCTGTTGCTTTAAAAATATATAGTTTTGAGACTTTAAGTAACAGCCACAAGGGGTTACAGATCCACGCCTGTATTGGGTTTTATCCACAGTATTAGCGTTGTAGAGGAAGTGTTGGACAGTGATTGACAGTTTGCATAAGTTGAGTGACAGGTGTAGCGTAAGTCTACAGATGACCCTTTTGATCATTAGAAAGAGGGCTGTGTGTGAAGCAGACAGCTAACCGCTCAGAACAGCCCGCTCCGAATGTAGATCGACTGAAAGATGCTCGGCAGGTAATAGTGTGGTTAACACAGAAACATGAAGCGGTTGATGAATCCTCACATCGTATTTGTCTCAGTACCCATGAGAGGGTCAGGCTGTCACATTCAGCAGCATCCAGTTGTTTTACATAATTTATTTTGCGCCTGTATCTTCTTTGGAAATGAATTTGCATTATTTTCCCACTTTAATGAACATTCTTAGATGAGACACATGTGAGGAGACTGGAGGAGAGCAAATTGCTCATGATTCATGAATTCACTGCTAATGAATTGAAATTTTATACAAATTTGTTCTGGAGTTATTTCAATTACAGCTACCTGATGCCTTAAAAAAAACACAATTTACTCTTAAATGCCTGGATGCATGCAATTGTGAGCACACACTAATTTCCATTTTAAAACAAACTTTTAGAAGAAGCGTTACAGGGGGGAGGAAAGTTATTTAAGTAATTACACGAAACGTGTCTTGCAAACGCAAATACACATTTCAGATTTCCCGCTTTCTCTTTGAACTAGTTTAAAGGGTTTACTTTTTCATTTGTCTTCAATATAATGTGTTGAACTTTTGCCCTTTACTGAAATTATGGTGTGGTAAATTGTCTTTGATTACTAAAATATTAATTTCACCCCACTTAATCACAGGAAGCCACCAGTCCTGTTGCCACCATCAGAGCCATGTTCTCCTACTTTTCGTCTTCCCATTTAATGTCTTTGGTTGACGATTTCAATTCAAACTTTAATTCACAAAGGAAGGTTTAAACGTTATCAGAGTTATTTACTTATTTTATCTTTTCACGTTTTCCTTTTTACTTAAAATAATCTTCACTTTACATTTCTGCTAAATACTTACAAGGCTTAAAAGACTTGTGTCAGTTCCTAAAGTTATGCAACACATCCCAGTGAACATCATTTCAGCTTTTTTTGTCAAAGTTTGTGTTTTGTGATATCGTGTGCAGACAGTTTAAATCAGTTTGCACTTTCTGCTGCATTACCACTGAACAATGCAAGTGGTATGTTTTTGAAAGCTCCATTTGTATGATTGCACATACGACGAAGAGGACAACAATGTGGGATTACCTGCAAGTATGACATTAATTCCATGCCAATTAGTCAATTTTACATTTTAAGCTGACAGCCCTAACCTGCTACCAGCTGCTACATCCTTGTTACCACCCCTCAAACTGTATCATTGTGTCTCTCCTCATGTTCTCCAAGTAGAATGCTCATCTGTTCCACAACTGGCTTTCTCAGTCGCAGAGTCCTTTGGGTTTAAGGTATCCCCTGAGCCAGCACTGCTGGATATGAAGCTTTCCTAAAGCCCCGCCGGTTTTCCAATACCCAGAGGAAGCCGAGGCAGCCATGCAGCAGGCCTGGATATCAAAGGCACTGCACAAAAAGAAGTCCAGTTTAACAAATAATTTAAACCAATAGTATCGAAAGCCATTTTTCTGTAAGCAAGTGGGGAGAGATCGCTTCACTTGTTTCAGATGCAGTTTAACTTGCTTTAAGCATGCGTCTGGAAAAACTCAACAGAGGTCCAGTTTTCGGATCTCAAGTATTTACATCGTTTAATCAAGCTCCACACTATACAAGTACCACATTACAATGCAGTATGGTGTACAAGTTCTGCTTTCAAGTTTTGTTTCAAAATTACCAACGTTTTTGTAGTAGTAGTATAAAATTGAATTATTGATGCATGCATTTAAGATGTACAATAACAGTTTTACTGAATCAAAAATACTTTCATGAAAAGAAAATGATCAAATAAAACTTCAATGCTCAACTTTGTTTGCCAGAGTTCTGGTTGGGACATTTTTATGTCATTCAGTATATCATGTGATGAAATCTTGCCAACGTATTTATTACACTTGGTAATATGCAGTTCAGCGAACCGGTGAAAAACACCAAAAATGCTCGGGCACTGGAAGAGCAGCCACAGCCTACAATTCCCATAAGCCTTTGCTAAGACGTGCCCCCCAAGGAGGCCTCGGCTCATGTCCCACAGTTTTGTAATGTCACAAAGGATGAAGAGTGTTTCCCCAGGCTCCCAAACTTTTCTGCTTTGTTGTGTGGCATGCTGTTTCATCAGTGTCGTTTAGGCGATTTTTCCTCTAACCACCTAGTTGTGGAGGTGGGTGAAGGTTGTCGTGAAAGGGAGCTCTCTTGGCCGGGAGCCAGAGTGTGTTGCTGGGTTTTGGGGGCGATGGGTGCTATGTGCTGCATGCAGGGTATCATCAGTATGTCTGAGTGTGTGTGTGTCTCGTTTCTCCCATGGGAATCCTTGGCAGCAGGTGTGACATGCAGTAATGGGAAATTATGCTGCACAGTGCAAAACCTCTTCTGAACGGGGTCACCCACTGTCAGTTCTGCCAAGAGCATAACAGAGCAACCACTCACCCTTTAATGAAAGCTGTCACATTTTTGTAAAGGAATTATTTATTGATGCATATTCATTCTGTTTTCTGGAATTTTCAAACTTAAAGGAAAGTCTCCAGAGATGTGTGGGGGCACAGTTTTAGCGTATCACCAGAGGATGTTAATAATTTAGCAGCTATTTCCTCCTGTGGCCAGTTCAATAACTCAGAAATCATTCATAAGACATAATGCATATTTTTTTAGTCGTGAAATGAAAACAATAATGCCCTGTCTGCAGGAGACTAAGCATCATCACTCCCGATTTAAATGTAATCTTCAGGAACACACCTGTTTTTACACCTGTATGTTGAACATTTTTCTTTTTAGTTTTGCTTGGTTCATTTCATTTTATTAAATGGGAAAACAACAACAAAAATACAAACAATATAGCAAACATGTTCTTGTCATAAGCAGTGTATATATGCATACACAATTCAGTAAATGTAATCTTAAGAGGTTGTCATATTTTAAAAAGAAATGTGTATCTTATTGTAATTTTATTTCTCAACACAGCATGTTATTTTCTCCGAGGCTATAAAGCTATTAACTTCAGAGAGACACATTCCAATTGTCAGCGCAGTATATGAATTCCATTTTAATCTAATACATGTTTTTGGAAATAGCTTGTACGGTCTTATAGTATGGCTTGCGTAGATTGGAATTACTTGACAAATCACAAAACTCTGCGTCCATTTGGAAGGTTACAAGGTGGTTTTCTGAAGTCGACTGTAAGGATGCCAAATCTCTGAACAAACGCCAATGGAGAGATGTTACACTGGCTTTCTTGCTTTACATGGTGCATTCAAAATGAACTTTTATGGTAGAGCCAATAAAAAGCAAGATCTGTGTTTAAAAATACACTGCAGTCTAAACGGGGTAACATAAAGATGGAGAAAGCTTACTTTTTTTTAATCTCTTATATGTCTTGTGCTCTTAGCTTTCACAATCGGTATTTTTACATTTTAGACATTGTATTTGATGGGAGCTGAATGCTAAAATCCCTAGATCATCAAAATGATGTTTTGGATATCATGTGCTGTGGTCTACTATAAAGCCCTTACTTAGCATCCAACAAAACACAACATACCACATACTCTTTCTTTAAAGAATACAATATGGTCTCTGACACTTTAACCGTTTTTCTTGTTTTTGTCATAAATGGTGGTTCATTGTGGATTAAACCCATCTCTCTCCTGTCTCCCTGATACTCTAGGATGTGCCTTTCTAACATACTGTGCCAGAGAGTCAGCACTGAAGGCCCAGAGCGCCCTCCATGAACAGAAGACTCTGCCAGGGGTAAGTGCCCCCAATCTGCCCTCTGTCATAGGCTAAAGCCCCTGGGGCAGCCAGCCTGGCATGGGATCCTTTATTAACATAGGGATTATATCACACTTGCACGCACACACACACGCACCCGCACATATGTGCACACGTCGAGGCACATGGGGACACGGTATACATTAACACGCACATTCAGGCAGACACACACGGATATGAAAACAGATGGAAAGAGTCCCGACTTTCTCAGCCTCTTTTTCTTGCTCGCTATCAGAACCAGTCTTTCTTGATCACTCACCCACACACACACACACACACACACACACACACACACACACACACACACACACACACACTAAAGGATTGTGAGTGGCCTATCTCACCTTGCAGTGTCTTATTACACTAATCACCCCAGCGGAGATATTTGATAAGAGCTCCTTCATAACAGCCTGTGCCGTCCTTCCCCTGTCCTCTCACAATATGGCTGCTGCAGACACTAATTGCCTTAAGGAATCTCACTCTCATTATCACATATAATCAAACAGTAAGTATAAACAATCATTTTTACCATGTATACCACCATCTGGTGTTTTTTGTTTTAATTCTCTCCCGTTTAAAAAAATACATATTTTTCCTGTTTTCTATCGGTTGCCTTTGGCGGACGGGTAACTTTTTCAATTAAAATAATGGCCTCTTCAAACAACACAGGTAAAGCCTACCCAGTAGTGGGCTCTTAAGCTCACCCAGGAGGAGACCCTCAATCTGGGATCAGCATGAGCTTGTGGTGTGTATCTGTACTTGATGTGTGTGAAGGGGATTCAACTCTCACATCAGGGGAATTATCGAGGTGTGATTGAATTACGCCCGCGGTCCCTAAGAACGTGAAAGTGCTCTAGTGCCCGTGCCCAGCCCCAACCCAACCCCCCCCCCCCCCCACACACACACACACACACACACACACACACACACACACACACACACACACACTTCTTTTCACCGTGAACCAAGACACCCTCCCAGGTTGGGGCTTTAATCAGAGCCTCGGGATATCCATCTAAATCTCTGGGGAGGGAGAAAGGTACAGAGAGACAGAAGAAGACAAGAGGGAAGGGACAGGAAGTAGGAGAGGAAGAAAGTAGGTAAAGGGATTGGTTTATGGGCCAAAGGTGGTTGATGGACTTGGGCTTTATAGTATTCCTCACTGTTGGGTTAATCAGCTGTTTTCACTTCACTTCATTTCATAGGTACTTCACTGAATGTTATGCACACAGGTACACTCCGAAGAAAGAGTCCCTGGGTGACCGAGATCCCTGGCTCGTTACTGCCTCCCACAGCTTCATAATGAGATGATTGTCACGATGGTCCTGGCTAGGTGTTCCTGTCTTTATTGCTCTCATGGAGGAAGATTCCTGTTTGTATTCTATCTATAAAGAGGTTAATGGCATGTTCTGTGGGGTTTTGGGTAAACAATTCCCCAGTACATCTCACAGCGAGGGGTCAGTCCTGCAATCTCAGACTGAGCACCGCCTGCATACAGAGGGCTAATGAAGATGTGCTTTCTTTCTGCGTGTGTGTGGGTGTCGATGCGTGTATGACACAGGCACACACAGAGAGAGAGAGAGAGAGAGAGAGAGAGGGAAGAATAGATGGAGAGAACACCAGAAGAGTTGGAGGGAAACAGGGACAGACCGAAAGAAGGGACACTTCTTGACAAGCCTCATTGTCACTGTTATGGCTTGATGCTTCGTCGTATAATGCTGCCCTTTCGGTGGCTACTCCAAACAGTTTGCAGAGATGATTGTGCAGTCAGACTGTGGCGGTGTCAAGTCTTTCTCTCACCAGATGATACCTGAAAGAAAAAAGTAATTGTTGGACGAACAAAATAATACTAAAACGCTGCCTGAAAAGATTATTTGCCGCAGGTGAATCACATTTTCAAAAGCAACTCTATATATGTCACGGGGAGTGTTGATAGCTAAGAGATCAAACAGTACAGTTTCATCATGTTTATCCAGCATGAAATTATTGTATGGCTTCCTCACTTCGACATTGTGTCAATACACTTTTCGACAAAGCAGCACAGAGAATGCTGTATTTTACGCAAACCTTTGATCCAGAATACACTATTTTGCAACGGTAAATTATTGTACTTGAACATACTGATGGAAGAATCAAAATGATGGGGAAAGCTGAAGTTTAGTTTGCTGAAACCCAGAGACAAGTTAAAGCACTATGATAATGCCTTTGGCATCATTCATACAGGATGAATATAAGCTGCATATAATAAAGGCCTGCCCTTTTGGCCTAAGGGGTTGGAGTGTGCAGACAGGTGAAGCAGAGGATGTGAACACCCCATGTCTTTTGATAAAACATAACACTGTGAAATATGTAAGGAATAAAAACTGCTGTGAATCACCAATTACCTTCTCTTCCAGTGTGTCTACCTGCATAAATATACTAATTACAATCCACTAACAGTACATGAATACAGACTAAAAAACATTGTTATGTTGGCATCACTGATTATGCCTTAAAATGTTTAGAGCTACATTTTTAAGAAACAACAAAAAAAGTCCACTTAGTAGAGATTGTCTATTGAACTGAACCCAGATCGTCACAGTCGAAGGAACATGTACACAGGAAAAACTCATTTTGTACACAGGGAAAAGTAACTTTTGCAGAGTTACTATTATTTTTCTCTAAAGTAATATTTCATCATTTTGGAGCGTAATTACATGCCGCAGCCAGTAGAGTAGGAGCAAATATTCAGAATGAAATCTGTTGGAGTAAAACAGCGTGACCACGCCCACTACGAGTAAAACATACTCTAACTTATTAACTCTGAGGCAAGAGTAGAGTTTACTCTATTTAGATTGGGACCAAATGTTATATTTTTTTGAGTATTTTTTTTTCTCCAATTTAAGTCATATTTACTTAGACAAGTGTACTGTGTACATGCCCAGCTTTATAAGGATCTCAATCAAAATGCTGTCTTTCTACTCCTTCATGTAGTACTTTCATTGTTACAAAGTGTCACTTTTACTGATATTTTCATATCACAACACAGTGTGTGCATTTCACCAAAGCAGCAGACTAAAGGCTTAACAGTGTGACAGCGAGGAGGTAGATATATCTGTGTGTGTGGTCTCAGCAGGGAGCCACAACTCTTACATCATCTCCAGATTGGCTGTGAATCTTACATTTTTCTATAACTCACATTCCTTTATTCATACTAAGTCTCGTACTGCAGTCACAGCATTCAACTTGCCACCAGAGAATCTGGCTCTGTGTGTTGTGGCTGAGGCAAGCAGTGTTTACATTGTTTGATTAATTGCATGTAAAGAGCATAATGAGCTCTTGATGTCCCGTGCTCCCGATCCTGCTGCTACAGTTTGTACAGTAAATGTAATCAGAGATTCAGCCCCTTGCCCTTGGTGAGCTAGTGCTGTTGTGTTTATGTGCACATGCAGCATATCCCCTGATGTAGGGCAGCATGTCACTGCATGAGGACAGGTTAGGTCATGCCTGTGAATGATTTCCTCCACGATATGATTAATTCGTAGGACACTCACACATTGACTTCCGCCAAAGAATAGTTTGTGAACTAGGCACTAACATTTCCTTTCCACATCAATACAATTTGTGTAGATCCAGGTAAGTTGTTGATATATAAACTCTATGTAAATCATGGAACTTTCTTTGCAACATTATCTGGCAACAAAAACACTGAGAAAGTATGAATTATTTTTGCTGTTAAAGCACCAAAATGTTTTTAGTTTTTTTTTACAACTGTGTGCCTCCCAACATGCCGCCATTGGAGCCTGGAACCTTCAAATGAATCCTGCCTTTTCCTTACAGGGCCACACTACTTTCTCCTCTTATGCCAATTAGCTCCTGGTGTTCGCATGTAACAAGCATGCTAATTGGGTACTACTGAAGCCCAAAAGCCAATTAAGTCTCTCATTTACTGGTGCTCTCTTCCTCCCCTCCCCCAATGCCTTCTCCTGCCTAATCATCTTTTTGCCACTTTCATTGCCCCACCCTCTTTTTTCCACACGTTCTCTGTGGAATGTGCTGAGTTTCAGCTGGCACCCCAACCTCATATGTGTCATTTATGGAGAGCATTCTCTGAAGGGATCGACATTCTTTGGTTTCTAAGTGAGAGTACCAGCAGCACCTGACCCATGTATTGATGACGAAGCAGCCAAGCGCAACAGTGAAGAAGATAGGAGAGGAAAAAAGTGACCAACTCCTACTTTTCTTAAGTGTTTCACTTCATATTTGAAAGGGTGAGCTTGAAGATATCAGCTTCCACCAAATTGAGTAGCAAAAGGTTTGGGTTTCTCAAATTTGTTTCATCTCCTTCTTCGTCTTCTTCAGTGCATGAAAAGTGCAGAAAATTGACTTCAGTGTGTGTCACACAAAAATGGGTCAGGGGAATATTGTGCAATACTGGTATTATGTGTCAGTAAGCACACTGACATGGCCCAATGCATCCATGTTCTTCACACTCTCCCTCCATCATACCACAGATGTGGCCACCATAGACCTGTCACATGCCTCTGTTTGTGACTCAGTCAGTGTACGCTGAGAATAAGCAATCAGCATGTTTCCCATTTTACTGCCCTAAAATCACACATGCCTTCGATCGTGAGTATCAATACAAACCAAAGTTGAACTCATGTAATTGTTTTCCAAGTTCATTGCTTGATTTTAGTTGTTATTAAACCAGAATTGTTTTCACGGAAATGTGACTTCTTAAGGGAATTTATGAGGCGCTAAGAGATGCAAGCTAACAATGATGTTAAATGATTGATTCAGTAGTAAGGGCTTTGTGGGGAGTATTCCAGGTGAGAGTTGTGTGTGTTAGGCGTCAGGGTGTCTTAAGAGGACACACTGAGCCCCTTTCCAGCGGGTCCACTCCTGGACATGCTGCAGTTTAAACTAATTACTCAGGCCACACAGGGCCTTTACCCATTCTTTTAAGGGACAAATTGTGTTCTGTTGCCGATCAATTTGTCCTCCGTGCCAGATTTGTCAGCCTCCAGTGCCCCTGAGCAGTTGCCATTATGAAGAAGAAAAAAAGAAGGCCTGGGCACTGGACGTGAGACCTCTGTTAAGGCTCCCGCTGCTCTCCTCATCATCAATTATGTCTATATCATTTTCTTTCTGCTGCCCGCTTTAGAAAAGAAATTAAAAAGGGCCATTGTTTTTCTAATCCCCTTGGGATGAAAGCATTTACTACGCTGCTGCACGGTGCACGGCCATCCTGCCGATTAGGGAGTGAATGGAATCACAATCGAGGGATGCACTCGGCATTGTCTCCTATTATGCGGCTGGTGGTCCTGAATATTGTGCAAAAATTAATTTTGTTCCATCTGATGGGATTTTCAACCTTGGAGAGCGCGAAATGTTAATCCTGGCAGGCAGGCGGGTGAACATCGTGGAACGCCTGGCTTTTTTACTGGTCAATGTGGACAGGGCGAAAACATAGTTGATAGTGAGAGAGCCCTTAACCAGCCCATAAAGATGGGAGGCCAGAGGCACCGGACAAATGAGCAGGAGAGATGGTGCTTTTTGAAGGCTGCAGGGCAGGAGAGTTTGGGTGTTCAGAGGAAGAGAACAGCCAGGCCCATTTGTCCTCTTGATCTTCAACATATACTGCAATACAGTATAACAGGCTTGTCACATCACCAAAACCCAAGTATTTGTTCATCCTTCCCCTCATCAGTGGTAGTCTGTATAGGGATCATTTTAGGAAGGACGACTTCTGGAAATGAGCAAATATTGTGAGGAAGTAAATACATAATTCAATGTTGTTTCTTTACATACAGACTCAGATATGTTACATATATGTATTCTGTGCTCAAATAAAATGCCTGAAAGCAACAGGTGAATATTTAAAAGCACAATGACAAGAATTAAAAACAAGATGAACAAACAATTTAAAATGATCAATAGAGTAATTGACAAAATGATAAATCCTTTGTGATTGCGTGGATTAATTTATCCACTTCTTTAGCTGTAATGAGGCAGAACTGGTAAATGTTGGGACAGCATTGTTAACATTGCTGCTTCATTGGGGAAGAGGAGAAGGCTGAGAAATAGCGGAGAAAGATGGAAATGAGGCCCGTGTGCTGTCATACCTCCAAGAATGATGCTTTTACTCTTTTACTCGGGTTGGATTGTTGCTGTCTCTTAGTTAGGCTGCACGCTGGAATATGACATTTCCCAAACCAATTAAAAATCGAACTTTCCGTTGGATCCAGATCAGGCTGTCTGGCAATAACAATCGGGTAGAAATACAAATAACAAACCAAAAAGTAGGCAGAATCTTTTCTTCTAAATCATCAAAAAAGGCTGTGGATTTGGCTAATTAACTTTCCATTCCACTCAAATTTGAGAAAATCATTTTGAGAAGATGAAGGCTTAAATCTACCTTCAAAGTTGTGTAATATTCAAAGGATGCCTCCATCTAGTTTCAGACAATGTGATGTCTCAATAGAAACAGGTGTTGGGACCCTACAACTATTTGGTAATAATAATAAAAAAAAAAAAAGTATTCTACTAAGACAGCTGCATGGAAAAAGGAAACATTGTCTAGTTCTTACTTTTCTTTCTTGTTCCCCCTGCTAGTTCCCCCCCTTTCCTCTCTTTTTCGTCCCCCTCCTCCCTGTCAAGCAAGTTCACCAGACTCACAACTCATTTTGGCAATCATAGAAGGCATCCGGGCAATCTGCACATATTTGTTCAAAGACAAACCCAGAGGTGAAGACAACCTGTTGCTGCTGAGTTCAGCAAATCACAAATGAAAGAAAGAGCTAAGGAACAAGGAAGAAAGAGCGAAAAAAGGAAAGCGATGAACTGATGAGTCACCATGAGAAAGAAAGAGAAAGACATACAGACAGAGAAAGAGAGAGATGAAGATAGGTGGAGTGAGAATGAGAGAAAGAGAAAGAGAGAAAAAGAGAAAGGAAGAGAGAGAGAGAAATAATTGAGAGAAAAAGAGAGAGAGAGAGAGAGAGAGAGAGAGAGAGAGAGAGAGGAGATGCATTCTTGCATAATTAACACCCGAGCATCACCAGGACAAACTCCTCCATCAGCGTGTCCAAAGGATTAACTACGCCACGCTCCTCTTATCTCCCCCATTTCGTTTAAGAAAGAAAATGACCTTGTGCTTGTTTACATGCTGATTAAAGACAGGAGGGAGAGAAGGAGACAGCGAGAAAGTCAAACTGTAATCAGAAGAGTTTGTTAGGTGAAGTATTTTTGGTGGTGCACTCTCAGCAGAGACAGTGAGCAGTAGCCAGACTGTGTCACAGTAGCAACACAAAAAATGACAACCACCCGATGTAGCAGCAGCTAACGAGCAATGAGTGGGCTGGGACAAAAAGAGTGTGTGCGCGTGTGTGTGTGTTTGTGAATGTGGTGCGTGATCAAATACATGTTTGGTGTGTGGGTGGTTCCATTAGTTGCCTGTTTTATTGCACTGGGAACAACTGCTGTTTCTGGGGCTCCGATGAGTCAGTCAGTCTATACTAGAGGCTACTATCTCTGTGTGTGTGTGTGTGTGTGTGTGTGTGTGTGTGTGTGTGTGTGTGTGTGTGTGTGTGATGTGCATCTGAGTGCTCTAGTGTTTCTTTTCTTTTAAGAACCATGTTTGATTTTTAGACCTTTGAAGTTAGGTAATTTGTCAACAGAGCAGATTAGGGTTCCTTTTTGCTTTGGGATGAAGGCAGCTTGTTTTTTCATATATCAAGGCAGCTATGTTTACTATATATATTTATATATGTCATTTGTTGGGGAAATTGCCATGAAGAGCTGAGACTATGATTGAGACTCTCAAATCTCTTCATCTTGGTATTGCTACGGTAAGTGTTTCTCTATGTTAAGGCCACATTCCCCCCCCGCCCCCCTTTTCCCTCAAACGTTTTCTCTTTTGCTTTAGAACCAGGGGAAACTATGTTTTCATTTAGTAATGCACCTCTTTGTGCCATAAAACCCTAAAATCTCAGTCAGTGAGAAAGTACAGAAAAGAGGCATTAGATGGTGTCAATACTTTTGGCAATAATCCATCACCACCGATTAATTGATGTTCAAAACTGCATATAGCAGCATTATAATGAGAATATGGTAGAATAAAAGGTTATGTTATGTTAGGACATGTTTTCTCCCATGTTGAAAATTATTACAACAAGCAAAAACTGTTTGAATGAGCATCTAAGCATGTGAGCAATAGCGGCTGTAGCTCATGGGGATGAGTGGTTGTCCTGCAACCACAGGGTGGCTGGCTCGATCCCCAGTCTCCCCATAGTTTGCATGTCAAAGTGTTCCTGAGCAAGACACCTAACCCTAAATTGCTCCCCGGGCGCCTCACTAAGGGCAGCCCACTGCTCCTTAAAATACTAAGGATGGGTCAAATGCAGAGAATACATTTCATGTATGTAAAAGTATGTACTATGACAAATACAGTTTCTTCTTTTAAGCTATGTGATCATTTAATGTCCACACATTTAATGTATATAGTGAGACAATCTCAATATTATTTGCAGTCTCTCGCTCTCTCTCTGCTAAATCCTTATTGCTGTCATGCGTCTCCTTTCCTTGTGTCACTACAATAATGGTCCTTTATCCTCGGCAGACTCTGACTCACACAGACGGGAAAAGAAAGTTCACTGTGGGAAGAAAAACATCTGTGAAGTAGCGTTATGAACATACAGACTATGAATCACTAGTTTTTATCCATCTCTTTCTTACACTGTTTGTCCTGCATTTTTAAACGGCTTATTGGTCATCTACTGAGGACAATTTGAATTACAGCAATAAGAGATGGACCATTACTTGATGAACACATATTCAACATCTACCTTTTGTTGTATCATGCCTGGGTTCTCTATTGACAACATCAAAGAAACAAAGATATCTAAAAATCAAACTCAATTTACTAATTCATTCTTTTATTGTTAGCATAATGTGCAGTGTCACACACATTTTGTGGGGATGCTATTCTTTGGTCATCAGATTTAATTCATCCATATATACTCAATAATTGGACTTAAGATATTAGAACTAAATATATATATATATATATATATATATATATATATATATATATATATATATATATATATATATATATACATTGCCAACTAAGCGTCCGCAACAATGCCTTGAGCTAACATTACATTTCAAAATGGCATTCCCTTTATTTAAATCTATTTGGAAATACATTTTTCTAAGGCTTAATTTCCATATTGGTAACTCATTACACTTTAAGTGCAATTGTAAGTAAATAAGAGCCAGTAAAATACCATTTTCTCACCATTTGGTAGACAGAGGCGCAAGATGGCGATATAGAGGAGTGAAAGGTGAAATGGGGGTGCACCGGCCCCCGCTAGTTTCTGTTCAGTCAGACCCGCTACGGAAGAGGAAAGCTCTGACAGTGAGGTGTCGGAAATAGCACCAAGGCTAACACCTCACCTCTTGCTTATTAATTCACCGCTCTCATAGCCGCCTCCATATCACACACATGCCACAAACACACAAACAATGCACAGCTTAGTCACTTGTACAGGAGGCTGGTGTGCACATCTCTCACCTCAACACACACACACACACACACACACACACACACAAACAAACACACACACACACACACACACACACACACACACACACACACACACACACACACACACACACACACATTACATTGTCAGATCAATATTGCATTACTGCGGTATGTTCTCCTCTGAGAGGTTACAGTGATAGGTGAGGGGTGTGGGTAAAAAACCTGTCTGTACAGTGGCCAGGCACATAGGGCAGATCTGAGGAGACTTCACATCTCTGACAGCCATTTTCACCTCCTGGCTTCATCGGTGTCGCTCCCCACTCTCATCCACAGCTCTAGGGCCTATGATCATCTATACAGCAAGTGTAGGGTGTATAGAGTGGGTGTCTGTCTGAATGTCTTGGAATGTGAGCAAAATATTATGTTTGGGCTTTTAACTTCAGTTGCATGCCCTGTGCAAACTACAGGTGTTCAAACAATCTCCTGGAAACACAAAGCCTTTTTGTTCATTAAATGCATATGAATTTGAAGTTTCTTGTAACATTTACAAACCTGACACTACATCTACTTTTAGTTCAGTTGATGTCTTTCTATCTATGTTGCTTTTGATTAAGGTTAGGGTCAAAGTGTATGTGAGATTTAGTGGTCTTGCCTATATGCTTAAGTAAAAATGACTACAAAATATGATTTTGAACAAATTGCAGTTCTTCATTTATTCAAATGAGTAAAAATGTCCTGAGATCATGCCGATGTGTGGACGGGTAAAGTTCTACGCGTGTTTGTGAATATATATTCATGCATGCCGATGTAGGTTTGTGTGTGTGTGTGTTTGGTTCAGAAAGAGAGAAGTCCTTGGTGCCGACTAAAGCTCCAGCTTTTCCATTTAAACTGTATCATTAAAACGGGCAGACAGGCGAGGGAGACGGCCCTTCCACACCTCATAAAGTGTGAGTGCCATGCCAGGCGAAGTGCCACGCACTGCTGCGTTTACGGCAAGCCAAACGCACTTTTTTACACACCTTGTCCTCTCTCTCTTTCTCTCAAATCGCTTTCATGGCTATCTGTTTATATGATATTACTCACTCTCTGCTTTCCGACTTTTCTGTTTTGCCCGTGTTAAGTATTGACCGTCATTTCAACTGCCCCCTTTTTCCTGTCAAATTTTTTCCAACAAGGAGTTGGAGCGTAACATTGGAAGGGTATAATCAATGGAAAAGCACCACTTAGGGAGCCCATTTGATGCATACTGTAGGGCAGAGTTGATTCAAGGGTGTAGAATGAGTCAAGCCTCATTTCGTACACTCCCCAATTAGTCATCCAGCTTGTGCCCTCTATAACCCCCTTTTCTCAAGAAGCACCAGGCCAGACGGGCTCTAGTTTCACACTAAACTATGGATGAGTTCTTCTTTTTTTTTTTACCCTCTCACTCCCAGGGCTTTTTCTGCAAGAATATAGAGCCATATCTTTTTTTTTTACTTTTTACGATCTCCCCTCCCTTTCCTCCTGCTTCACACCTTTGCTTGGATAAGCCGAAGCAGACCCTCCTCTCCCTTAACCTCTGCCTCTCCTCTTCCACATCCTCCTTCACTACCTCTCCAACTTTTCCACCACAATAAATCTCTTCCCAAATCCCCCTTAAACCTGCATCAGCAGCTGTCCTTAAAACTCCATTATCTACAATTACTTCAGCATTTGGGGGCCAGAGCACACCTGCCCCCACATAAAAGTGCCCTTGCCTAAAAAATATTAAACCTGCCCAAAAGGGATTTGTTCTATTTTTTTCTCCCCCTTTGTCGTGCCTGCAGTGCAGCTGCCCTCATGGCAAGGCTTGTGAACCAAAAATGTCAGCAGTCTGGATTAGTGCTCCTGATTGGTTGTGTGGTTGTGTGACTGCGGGCTGTGTTTAGATGGGTGGGTTTCCTAGTATGATCACAGGTGGGAGTCCACTGGGCCTCCCTGATTGGAAAGCCGATGGGCAGGAGTGTGTGTCATTTGCATGACTGTCCTTGCTGTACTTTGTACATGCATATAACTGAGCAGCAGACGAAACATTAAGTAGTGCATACTTTGTGCAAAATGTAAATGTATACAGTATTACAGTAACGCATCCTACATGATGCAGTTTGGTACAGATCAAAAAGTTGCATTACATAGAGCATGATCAATATTAAAATTACTTTCCATTTCATCAAACTCTCCCTCATCAAAACATTGTTTTCAGCAATAAAACTATGTTTATCCATGTAGTGTCCTCATTAAACTTCGGATTACTGTGAAACATGATGATAGGTTGCAACAAGTCTAAAATACTTGTTCTTGGTTATTTGTCCTTCTTTCTTAATTTGTACAATTGACAATGAAAGCCAACGTTTCCGCTGGTAATCGCAAAAGAGCTTATATTTGCTGCAATGCTTGATACTGAATTACTGCTGCACTTTGGCTCTATTCCCTTGAGGAAAATGCTAATCAAAATCAAATTTCACCCTTGTTTTTTCTATGAGCTGGTACACGAACCGATGTGGTAATTAGCTGGTAAGGATGCTGCGTTTAGTGGTCAAACATGCTAATCAGGTTCTCACAAAGGAAGCCAATTTAAGTGCAGAAGTCCACGACCGATGCCAGTGTTGATGGCCTCCTCTAATGGTTCCTGAGTTTGCATGTGTACTTGTGTGTGCATGTGAGATGTGTGAAAGATGCTGCGGGCAGGGGGAGATGCGGTGCGCGTGTTGGTAACAGACATGTAGGGAAGGAAGGTTGGCGGAGGAGCGAGGGGAGGAGGGTGGTTGAGCAGACTCAGCTGTAGGTAGCCTGATCTGCTCTGATTGACAGTGATGGCAGATAAGGTGCTTGTGGAGAAGGGAGTGTGAGCAGAGCTGCGGGCAAAGATAAGGGCCAAGATTAGCACCCTGCCACGTCACACACAGAGAGACAGAGTCCAGCAGAAAGGGAAAAAGATTGAGATGTTGACATGGTAAGGTATTGGCTACAGTGAATACAATTCAACCAAAAGTAAAGGCTGAGTTTAGTGTGTGTGTGTGTGTGTGTGTGTGTGTGTGTGTGTGTGTGTGTGTGTGTGTGTTTGTGAGAGATTGTTCAACAGACCGTTTCACAGGTAGCATGCACACACCCTGTTGTGGAGACAACTCGGTGGGAGGGGGGGGGTTCAAGGAGGAGGGCCACTAATCAGCTCATAATCCAAGCGGCTGCCGTTTCCAAGGGAACGCTGCTGTACATTCATGCGTGGCAAACAGATACACTCTCTCACTTATTTCTGTCTCTCTCTCTTTATGTTTGTCTTCCACCCCTTTTGTCTTTCCCCTTTACTCTTTTTATCATCCTATTCCTCTTTCTTTAATCTCTTCAGTCATTTACTATCAATAAAGCCCCATTTCCCCCCTTTACCTATTCCTTCCCCTCACTTTTTCATTGTCTCTTTCTTCCCTTTTTTCCCCTTTATCTGAATACAGACTCCCTTTTTGCTCTCTTACTTTCTTCCCCTAACTCTCACCCTTCCCAATGTTCTCCTTCCCCTCCACCTGACCCATCAAAATAGCCCCTTATATCTCTCTCTCTCTCTCCTCTTTTTTTTTCACCTTTCCTGGTCAACATAACATCCATCTGCTCTTCCTTTACCCGTTCTATCTTTCACGTTCTTGTGCTTTACATTCTCTACTCCTGTCTCTTTAATTGTTTGCCCTCCTCCCATTTCCCTCCTGTAAACACAGACTAAATTTTCCCTCTCTTTTTCCAGCTTTCCACTTTTTAATTTCCGTTTTTCTCCCCCTCCTTTCCCCTCTCTTTTTATTTTCTCACTCCCTTCCTTTTTCCTCTAAACACTTTTGTCTTCACCCCTCCTCCCTACCATCATGCCAGGGGTCCAAGGTTGGTGTATTTGTGCAGTGATGTTGGAGGCCTTGATGATCACTCTCTAGGAGATGATTATGTGGTCAGGGCCCTGCAGCCTCCTATCCTGCCCCGCACTGCTGGAGCTGTGCTCTGCTTCTGTGTGTCTCACTGTGTGTGGATGGAAGTGCACAATACATGCATAGAAGATAATTTGCTTGTTTGTGTGTGGACACTTGTGTATGTGTGTGGGTCTTCATCTCATTAATCCTTTAATATAGGTTGCTGATAAATATGCATGTAAAGACTGTTGTATTACTTGCCATAAAAACACACACATCTCCCGCAGACCAAATCTTTAAAGAATGAATGCATATTTTATGTATTAAATATGTTTAATTTCACAGTTTGAGGATTTAAATATTGATGAACGGTGCTCATTTTGTACATAATTCTTTGAATAAGCTTTTGATGAACAAATCCCAGTCGAGTGTGTGTTGGTTTGTGTGCATGTGTGAGAGAAGCCTCCCTCTCTCTTTGTCTAAGTCTGTGTCGGCCACATGTCTTTCCCTCACCGTCTGTCTGCAAAAAAGCAGAGCTCTCCTCTGGAGTAGTGATGTAAATAACACAAAACTGTAAATAAACAACACACAACTGTAGCACTAGCTTTGATTGCTCCCTTCCTGCTATCTCTTTCCTCTCCTTTTCTCTCCTTTCTTTTGACCTCTACCTATTTTTCTTCCTCGCTTCTTCAGTCTCCCTTCAAGCAGCTGAGCCCCACCCCAAAAGCAAACCCAGATACCTGAAGCTCCTGGCATTTTGACTAGCAGCTATATTTTTTACCAGATCAGGCTGTCTGATTACTCTGGTGCAAATGTGAAAGAAGTGTCGGTCATGGTGTTCCCGCCAGCCGAATCACCTTCTATCTCTCCCCCTCACTGCGGGAGTGATGGCCTGACTGCGCTCATCGCTTTCACCTAGGAGCACAAGCACAGGTCGGGCTGCGCCTCCATTCCACAGAGACAATCGATTCCTTTCATAAAATAAAATGGTGGACATGAAAGGAGCTTGATAAATGACGGGCTATTTGGCCCTAATTGCAACTCTTTAAAATGTCTTGGTGATGATTTGAGCAAGCTTCGACTGAAGTTACTGAGATCAAAGCGAAGAGAGAAAGATTAAAACGCACTGGCTGGCTGCGTCTTAACTGCATGTCTCCGACTCGTGACCCCACAGGGCCTCGAGCTCAGAGGAACAGCCAATATTCTGCACCTTAGGGCCAAATAAATCAAAGTCTCCACAGAAAGTGTTACCTATCCATGAGTTACGCCGGCTCCTGGATCCTGTTGCAGTTTATCATCATCAACTTCAGCTTCATTATGGCTTACTAGCTCTGAATAAACATAGAAGGCTGTTAGCACACACATTTACTGATGACAGTCGAAAAGGAATATATAACCATTGAACACAAGCTGGAAACTCGTAACTCTCAAGCGTACAAGCTACTACACACATGCCAAAATAAAAAAAAAACATTAATAGAAACAGATGACAGTCAAACAAAAGGAGTATCGCTGGGAGAGTGAAGCACTGGGTAGCAAGGGGTGAGGAGGTATGTGTGGGTGTGTGTGGGGGGTGATAGAGATAAATGGGGTTAGATCAGAAGGAGCCATTAGGACGATGGAGGGGAGCAAGGAGAGCGGAGAAAAGAGGAGAGTGGGGAGCCGGTGCTGGTCTGCTCGGCATCCCCTGAGTCGACTCGGAGACGATGTTTAATCAGGCCTGTGAACCTACGAGACCGAGGTCACCCCGACACACTCATTAGACCTGATGGGAGCACTGTACCACGACAGATGAGTGCAGTCTTTACTCCGTTCATCCATCTCTCTCAAAATACACACATATAATCACCTTGATTCCCCACCCCTCCCCCCTCTCTCTTACCTCAAATGCCTCATCTCTTCAGCCTATTATTTGTGTGTGTGCATGTGCACTCAGGGACACACATTTACACATACGCATCACACACATACATTTTGGTTTGGCCTCCGCTTTGTGGTTTGGCAGATACACTGTATATAAGCAATAGCTGGGTGAGAGCCAGAGATCTCTCAAGGAAAAATGGGCCTCAAAATTGATAAAATGGACGAAAGGAAATGGCTTTGAAATGGATGGCAAAAGGCTTGTAGGAACAAATAAATACAAGGCTCTGAATGCTCCATTGGATTAATAGCAGTCAATTGTCCAAAAGCTTAATTCGCTCCCTTAAATACATTCATAAAAACTAATCGCGATGTTTAATCAATATGGTCTGCCACCTGGAAGTGACGCTTACTCCTCTCGGACCAAACAGGTTGGAGTCAGGGGAGTTGATAATGGTTGGATGGGGATGTTTGCTGAAGCTGAGCATACAGTTGTTCTGTATGCTTCCCCCACCTACAATAAGAAGCAGAGATTTATTACCATGCAAATGACAACCCACAGAGCATGCCAAGGAGTTAATTACATGCCAAGCTATCAGAGGAGTTACATGACAAAATAGATTTGGCATTGGCAAATTAGGATGGAATTAGGAGGAAGAAGAGTAGGCGAGAGAAAAACAGAGAGAGAGGTGTTTGCATTGGTCCTGCATCAATTGAGAGTATTCCAGTAATGTCACAAACATTTGGGAGTTTGTCTGGACACATGCAGACATCCACACAAAACTAAACATCAGATAGCCTGCACTAGTGTTATTGCATCCAGTATTACAAAAGAAAGGCAATAATATATTGTCTGTGTGTTATTGCCTCTCCCTCACTTCACCAGCCCATCAGTTGGAAACATCCAAACTGTTTGTATTATGGCACTTCTTTTGCTGAATGTTGGTTATTGAAACTGCCAAGGACAAGAACTGTCAATATAATGAAACAATATTCATACCCTGTGCGCTCAGTATCCAATACAGAGAAAACTGGGTTTCATAACATCCCAGGGCAAACAAGAATGTCATTGTGCAGAAGTAAACTTACCTCTGCAAAAGAAAAGAGGGAATAAAGCATACGTAATATTTCTGTTACGGGAAGAGCAGGGAATGTCCTATAAATCCTGATTGTGACAGCCGTGTAAATATTTATGTTCACAAGTCAGACTGAGACTAACAGCAGAGGACATTGTGACTGGGGAACTGGGAATGTAGCCCTACTCTGCTCAGCACGTTAACTCAATATGCATCTTCCTCCCTCGCTCTATTTCTCGCAGTATCGTCCCTGCTGCAGACCACACATGTATATTCATTACTGACCTCTGACTGTCTCAACCGTGAAAGCCGTGAGCCCTGAAGGCCGGTGTGACAGCACCGTGAAGCACGTCCTAAACACACAACAGCGGCTCAGCGAGACGTTTTTGTACGTTGCAAAAATGAGAGTTAATGAATGCAGATGCAAGTGCGAGCTGTCTGGTGCGGCCATTTGTATTTTGTTTGGTTCACTCTAGTTCTGCCAGCTCTCTTGAGGGCAAAATACTTGTGCTGTGGGTGGACAGAGGAGGGGGTGACGACATGATAAAGGACATGACTCGGTAGGCTGTTGGGGATGCTGGGGGGAATTAGCCAGTGGATACTGTCGGATAGCGGGTGGGTAGTGCCTCTTGGGTTACAGAGAGGGTGGCAGTTGGTGTCAAAGCCTCTTTTATCCTCATCTCTGTTGCACAACGGACAGATTGGTATCCTTGAGGATAGGATAAAGGATGTGTGAGGATAAAAACAGATAATTTACAAGCAGTTATAATGGGGCTGATGTGAGTCACAAAAGACAATTTGAAGGCTTTTAACATACATGCAATATTTGTTCAATATGTAGACATAGTATGTATGTATATTTTGGGGATGACCCAGAGTAGTCGACTGTTTAATCTAAGGAGTCTAATTTGACTGCCGGTCCCACAGTCAAACGGTTTCAGTGCCGGGGAAATGTGGTTATGAAACAAAGGATCATTCCATTTGGGATATCTGAGGGTGTTGCCTGTCTGATTTTACATATAACTGCTTGGTTTCTCTCAATAAATCATGATAAATAACCTATTTTGGGTATATTTATCAGCCTATTCATAATACTGTTAATACAAATTTTAAAATAACTCATGTGCTTTCAATCCATCTCCTAAGTGCGCGTCAATAAATCATAATGTATACAAAGTTGCAAGATCCAACGTTGTGGTACCGTCGGAGCAGAATCTTGTCGGTAGCGTCAGAAAGGCAACATAAGGCTACAGTTTCAAAGTCAAAGAATACATGTATTAATCTGATTACTCACATACAAATTTAGCACTATCAGAGCGCTAAATATATTTGGAATTTATGTCAAAATAATCTTTGTCAAAATCTGCACGGGAAGGCGGGTAGAATGAGCTATTTGTGGCTTGCAGCTCTCTCTCTCTCTCTCTCTCCTTTTCTCTGACTGTCCCTTCACTTTCCTGTTGTTTCCCTTCTGTCTGTGGATTGCCACCGTGGGGGGAAAATGGAATTAGGGACGACGTTTTATTCACAACCATGAAACACAGCAGGCTGAAAACCAGTTATGTCTCTCGATCTCTCTCCTTTGCTGCGTTTCAGTACAAGGGACAGCGCTGCACCTTCACGCAACAAACAAGTTCAATCTGTGAGCAAACAAAAGAAAAGGCTTGACCAATCGGATTCAACTATGTAAATTCTTAGTGAAGAAAACCTCGATTATATTTTCACTATATGAAAAGAGATATTCTTAGAATATTTTTTGACAATAGTGCCAATACGATGCTTCTACGGATGATGTTGGTCGATGGTCCGGTACAACCCTTTGGTCCAGACTGTATTATCTCAACAACTGTGTGTGTGTGTGTGTGTGTGTGTGTGTGTGTGTGCGCGTGTGTGTGTGTGACGAGGGGACTGTTGTGGTCGCTGGGAGACAGGGGGTCTAACGAGGATGTATGGCCGTTTCAACATCCATCTGCAGACTGTTTTCTACCGTCATTCACTCCTACTCATATCACTTCTCTGCACACACACACACACACACACACACACACCAACAACAACCATCCTTGTGCCATTACGTCCACTATTATAGCATTCTCCTGACAAATCAGAGGTGTGCTTGGAATCCAGAGCTGCAGTGGCCCGGGCCTCGTCTTAGCCCCTGTAATGGAGGTAAAACCTTTTATCAGTGTTTTGAGCTGCCCTGGTGCAATCTCTGCCTTACTTCTGGGTTATTTAGATCCATTTTGGTTTCTACATTCAGGCATAGGAAATGTCTTATCATCGTTTCATTTCTTTTTGCAACTGATAGTTTAAAATGTGTAATGTACGAACGAGCACAGTCCTTCGGTATAGGACGTAGTGCATATACGTATATTAAGTCTATGTATGAGGATCAGACACATACTGCCAAAAACACCAAAGAGTTATTTAACTACATTTTATCGACTATTACAAAAGAAGTACATTTCAGTACCACATTAAATTTAGCTTGGTATTATGAGGCAGGTTTGACAGCTCAGACACAGCTCTGACACTTTTTAGTTGTTACCAATGCATGGATGGATTTGGAAAATAATATACATTTAATTTATGTTTTTTGCAGTTTAAAAGTTACCTAAAGCACATTTCCTGATATCCTTTTTTATTCAGGATGAGATGTTTTATGCACCTCCATATCCTTACCTCTGCAAACACGAGTTGCCAGACTTTAACCATGGAAATAGAAATTACACAGACTGCTTCACTGACAAAAAATGTAATAAAGTGATAACTTGACCCAACTTCACAGCCACTGTTACCATAGCCCAACAATATTTTAAAAAAGGAAATTATTCTTGTTGTTATTGATGCATTTAAAGATATAACAGGATTATGTTTGTCTTTCTCAGAAGAATTCAAATAAGCATTAAGCACATATGTTTGATTTTAAATGTAATAAACAAATGCAATTGAATCAGAAGCACACTTGAAAATACAATGTGTTGAAGTACTGAAATATGGCTGAGTGATTACATATTAGACACATTTTAATCTGTGTACTGCACATCAGATAATACACAACATATGAATACCGAAAAAAAAAGATATCTTAACAACCCAAATGCAACTTGGAAATAGAGAGGATTATATACATGTTGTTGTTAGAGCTGAAAATATCACCAAATGAAATTTCACAGTCTGCGCTTAAACCTCAACTAATCCAAATATTGAGCTGAGGAGCGCTTTTTAATTAAAACTCTGGGATCACAGTCTGATTCAGGTGAAAGGTAAAAATTGCACTGAAAGACGGCAGCATCCACATCAGAAGGTGTCCTCTAGAGTCTAAATCAATAAACAGCAAGGCAGGCTGATTTGCATCACAATCGGTCTCTTTTGCTGTTTGGGGAGAGCGACGCTGCTCTGCAGTAAGTTCCGCTCCTCTCATTACTCATAATAATGCAAGTAAGCATATTTTATCAGCAAAACAACGCAATCCGATTAAAAACAAATTATGACAGCACTGTTTGTTTTAGAGGACTAAGACATTAGGCCAACTTATTCAGCTCAATTACCGCATGACTTGTCTGGTAATGAATGGAATTGTCAGAGACCAAAACCCAAACTGTCTGTATTTGAGATGAATAACTCACAGGGGATTCATTTGTCATTTTGAATTTCTTTAACATGCAGTGATCTTCTCGTCAAGCTCAAATTCAGCATGCACAATTATTTCTATGAAGAGTTTATATTCCGAATAAAAAGTTTAAAAAATATATGCAATCGGAAGGTACTGTATCTGTGATTTGCCTCTCCATTCGTTTTCACACCCTGCACTGTTTTAGTGCAACAGCTTGGCCCCACTGCAGTAGTAATAGTGTATTTGTACCAAGCGGCACCCCTTCGTCCTTAGCTGGGTGATGACATTGTCACCAATGGGCCCTGGGCACTAAAGTGTGACAGGTCAGCATGTTGCGTCAACCTTCCACAACTCTCTTTTCCTCTTTTCTCCTGTGTGGATGTCTAATCCTCCTTTCTCTGCATGTCAGCTTTCCTCAAATTCCTTTTGTTCCACTTTCCTTCTCTTGCCTCGTCTCAAGCAACTCCCTTCTTTGATCTAAATAGTAGAGAAAGCTCGGAGAATAATATGACTTTTTGGTCTTTAGGCTAATGTCAGCATGGAGAAGCAGCATGCCTTGCCTGATACAGTATTACAGTTTTCACCTGGTTTCCCCTTGCCTTTTATCTGCTCTCCTCCACCAGACAGTTTAGATTCATTTCTCTCTGATAGCTCCATCTAAACCCGATTGAGAAAGCGAGGGCAAAACAGAAACAATAGCAGAAGGCTTTCCTGAGGTCCTTCACAGATGCCAGGTTGAATCAAACAATATCAGCATGCAAGTGAAACACCCCGGACGATAATGTAATATTTGTCACCCACAGTTCACACACACACACGCACACGCACACACACACACGCACACACACACACACACACACACACACACACACACACACACACACACACACACAGCCTCTCAAGCCCCTAAGCTTCTTGCGCCCCTGATGGGAGACAGTGCCTTGCTGGCAGTGGTGATAAAGCATTTCCAGGCTGTTCTGCCCAGCCCTAACCTCCTGCCTGTGTCTCTTCCTGCTTCACAGACCCAAGCCCCTGCTGGCTAACCCAATCGATCGCCACAGCCACACAGCTACACCCAAGACAAAGCCTGTCTCCTCCCTGCTTTCGCTCCATCTCTCTCTCTCTCTTTCCATGAGTCAAAGACAAAGCGGAATTTTCTGCCATGTTTATTCCCTCTGGTGTGTCAGCAGTGTGGATCTGAAACATGTCTGTTCTGTTGTCAGTGTGTGAGTGTGTGTCCTGTGTGGATCATCAGTACAGGTCTGACGCACTTTTTTCTCTCTTGAATGTGTACGTTTGCATCTGTATGTGCGCGTATGAAATGTGTGCGTCAGTTAATGACGGAAGACCAGGGCCACGTCTAGGCCCTCAAAGTCGAGTTGCAATTAAAAGGTGAGGGGAATGACTGTTAAAATGGCACTTAAGGAGCAGGGAGCTCAGCTGGCTAGACCCATTTCTGTTCGAGTGGCCGCTGACGACTCCCAATTCTCTCAACCAATTATCTGAGCACTCATCTATGCACAGCAGGGGCCACTCCCCTCCCTTGACCAATCAGAAACCAGAGTGCCTGAGGTTAGTCACTATGGCAAATTAGACCAGCGTCTTAATACAAATTCAAAAGCAGTCCGGCAGAGTGAAGAAACTTTTTTGTTGCCAGAACTAGAGCCAGAGTTGGAACTGAATATGCATCTACTAAAAGGCTTGGACTGGAGCTTGAACTAAAAATAGTTATTACTATAAGAGCTGCAACTACAACTTGAAATAAAGTTAGAGAGAGAATAAATATAGTTACAATGAGAGATAAATAAAAAATAAAAAATAAAACTACGACTAGAGCAAGAACTTGAGCTCAACATCCTAAGAGCAATAACTAAGACTGCAAACTGGACTAAACAACAAGGACTAAAGGGAAATACAAATAAAATGAGAGCTACAAATAAAACTCCAATTTAGAACTTTAATTATAACTAGGACCAAAACAGGAAATGCATCTCAAAGTAGAACTATTTCAAGAACAAAACTAGATTTTAGGAAGCCAAAATATAATTAAATGGTGCCTACTTGTTACAATTGAATGCCAGAATCTAGTGTGAATTTAGATGACAGGAAATATAGAATGTTCACATTACATACAACAAAAGGCCAAATAATCTGATGGTGTGAATTGTTAAAATAGACAGTTTATCTGCATTTCTTATCCATAGATAATAATCGAGATATTTGCTGCATTATTGATTGAAGCATTGATATATTGGCTCTTGAAAGTTCAGGCCCCAGTCTTATCCAGATGTGTTGTTGAATATATAAATACAACTGAGAGTTGATAGACTCCAGTTGTGAGGAATAAAAAAACAGGTCGGCGATAAGAGTTGAGAGCCCGTGGCTGGTTGTCACTTCAATATGAAGCTTCCACATCATCTCCTACTTACTTATAGTACATGTATGTGAAAACACACCCACTCATATCTGCAGTGCATGTGTGTAGCACTCACAAGTGCAGTGTGCTGTCATGCAAATCCTAAAAACATTGCAGAGTTATTTCCATATTATATCTAGGGCATCCATTTTATTGGGGGCCTGGAATTAAAACTTCATCCGCTGGCGAAGAGGGTTCTGTGAGTGGCAATAATTGAGGGAATATTGCCTGTCTTGAAGAGCGAGCCGCGCTTTTACGTGAGGGCCCAGAAAGTCATTTCATTTTTCTGCCCATTACTTTTTTCTTCTTCTCCGTCTCCTTCTTTTTCTTTTTTTTTGGAATCAAAGAGATGTTGAGCTGGTGCTTTGAGACTGGGGGATATTGATAGAACATGTGTGGCGCAGGGGCACAGGGAGGAACGGGGGGAGGAAAAGCGCAGAGAGATGAGTAGGACTGATGTGACCGAGGGAATTACCTGAAAGAAAGATGGGGGAGAAGGACATTGATGGGAGCGAGTGAGTGCCAGCATCAGAAGAAGATGGGGCAAGAGTGATATATATGTCAGAGTCGTGTGTGTGTGTGTGTGTGTGTGTGTGTGTGTGTGTGACACTCCCCCCCATCTCATCCCACACAATATTCCCCGCCCTCCTCTTTCCATTCCTCTCCCATCCACTTTCACCCTTTCCTCTTTCCTTTCTCCCTATTCCTCCCCTCCCCCCACTATTTACGCTGACAGTAATTTGACAGGCCTGGGGTTGACAGACTTGAAGCCGGCAGGGTAAGCGATTGTCAGGCCTGGCATTGTTGGGCAGCTGCTGACTGGCTGAGGAGCTGGCAGTGAGATCGGGAAGCTGCGACTGGCCAGGGGATTGATGGGGAGGCGAAGAGAGCTGTCGCTACAGTGATGCGATGGAGTGGGATAGACGGCCCTTGAGAGGCCCAGAGGGGGGGTTTAGGTGGGGTTGCCCAGCCCAAGGTGCCACCTCTTTGATTACTGCTCTGCAATCTCACACAGACGAGACCCAGACACCTCTCACACCCCGGCCTTCACGCAAATACTTTTCCCATCAGTCACCAAACAGCACAGGTATTCAGACAGTTACAGATATTTTCTTATTTTTTATTCGTACAGTGTTGACCACATATTTGAGCCGGGCTGGATGTAGTAGATACCATCTAGACAACCTCACCATGAAAATACAGAATGGAAAAGGGAATTGTGGACTTGTTTCAGCTAAGCCTGGTTAGTCATCCCCGTTAAGACTATATGGAAAGCAAATAAATCAATTAACATAAAGAAAACATGTTTGTACAAGTGAGGGAAGAGATAAATAAAGTCAGTTGTTTTAACAGAGTTCAAAGGAAAAAGCTATAGGCGCTAGGAGCGAGAGCAGTGTGCCAGCTGGACCCAGATCTATGGAGTCCCCTAAGGGTTTACACATACTTATGTAACCCGTTGAGAGATAGCCAGGTGGGCACGCACCCATATACACAAACACACAGGACACAGTGGATAATGTGTGAGGTCCAAGCGTTACTCATATACATCTATGCGGCCTCATACTAGTAGCATACACAGTGCAGCAGATGCCAACCTGGCTTGACTTCACAAGTGGACAAACAACCTAAACACACACTCTCTCTTGGCAACCTCAACAACCCAGAGGAAATCAGCATACTTAAGATTAAAACAAAGGGGCCTAAAGCTTTGATGTGCTGTGCATGTTTTCTCATCCATCCAGATCTCACTTTCTCTTTCCCTGGCAGTCTGCAATCTTTATGGGTTCTTTCTCTGCCCAGTCCTATACCCTGTTCTCAACTAGTAGAGTGCTGTTTTGGGAAAGAGGGAACATGTATTTGTGTAATAGTGCCATGAGGTCGAGAAACTCACTCACAACCTGTAACTACTATGTAACTACTTTCACTTCAAATAAGGGAAAGAAAAAAATAAAACTTACAGTTAGGTGTTTTTGATCCGCCATCAGCAATAACCTAGTAGTGCTGTACCTGTGGACACATCAGAGGGGTTTATGGGATCTTTATTTCTGATTGCACCCTTGTGAGCTGACAACGGCATAAATCTCAGCGGTGCTTTAAGCAGCAGCATATGCAGCTATGAAATGCTCAGGGAGGTTGTTACAGTTAAAAAGAGGGAGAGGAATAATCTTCCTTCCATCAGTTCGGCCTACGTGCTTCTTCAGAGAATCTTTTTCAGCTTCTGCACTGCAGAAAATGTCTATATGAAATGTTATTGAATTGCATTTGATGATTAAATCTCATTGTTGTTCAAATGATTGAACCATTTGGATTGTAGGGTGACATAACTTTCAACTTCCAAAGCAATCCCTTCACTTCAAATAGGTTCAAGACTTTCATTCTGGTGAACCACATTCATCCTTTTGTAGTCCTGACAGCCATGCAAAGGAAGCGGTTTGGGTTGCTAGTTAATGATAAAATAATTCCTTTATGCATATACATAGAGGTTGGATGTTTTTTGTATTAATGCCAAATACAAGTCTTGCTGTCATCCAAGTATCTATGCACCAGATTTAGCACTGCACATCCCCAGCAATACAACCGCCAATTGTGAAGTAGATAGAAAGTTCTGGAGAAATGCAAAGGGCATACATACAGACAAAGAGAGAAAGATTGCTTGCTTTATAGTTAGATAGTAGCTAATGCTCAATACATTCCCATAACTATACAGTAAAAAGTAAATATATAGTATACAAGCAGATTGAATAATTCCTCAGCCTTATCCTTTAAACAGCAATGCTCTGATGAATCACTTGTCAGGGAAGATATTTTTTTGCAGTACACAAACTGATGCTAGTCAACACCGTCATCACTTTGGCTCGTCCCAACCTGCACCTGCTGCTCCCTTACTAAACAGAGCTGAAACCTATTCCCATCCCTGTCTCTTAATCAACACTGAAACATCAAGTACAGCTAACTCATTTTGGCAGAGGTGCCAAGGCCCCATGTTAACATCCTCCCCAGTGCTCAATTGAGCAGAATTCCTCGCCACATCTCCTTGCTTTGCTAACCAAAAGCATTTTCTCAAATAAGACTGTCAGGAAGCAAGGATGGAATTTGTAGGCAAAATGTAGTCAAACAAAAGGTCGAAAGAGACTATGGATGTGGGGGAGTTTGTAGGTCTTTGAGAAAGCAACGGGCCCAGGCTGCCACCCAGGTTGCTGTATTTTTTAATAGAGGGAAAGGAAGACATAATCACACTGAGAATGGTGTTAGATTAATTAATTAGTTAATCAAATTGTATCTAAATTCCTGCTCATGCTTCGTACGGTCTCTCCTCACAGTGGTGTTTCTTTAACAAGGACTTTTCTGTAATGGACCCTTAACGAGGAGTAAGCCTCCCTGCCTGGCCCAGCATCTGTGCTCTGCCTTGCTGGGTAGATTACGCCGTGCTCCAGCCAAAGTGCCCATCACTACTCCCTCACAGCCTGTTACTCCATCCCTAATCTAGACTGCCGAGATGCTGCACTTTCTCGACTCTCAGGCCATATGCTCACCCAAAGATCAACTGAGATGGGAGGGTGGAGAGGAACAGCTTGAGCCTGCTGCTATCTGACTTAGGGTTCGAGCTTATCCAGAGTGAGTGAGTTCTTCTTCCCTTCCTTGTGAGTCTTACTCAGTGAGGGGAGTGAAAGAAGGAGACCCCAGTAATTCATGGCAGCAGATGGAGATGTCAACTCTTATTGTTCTCATGTGCGAAGTCTGAACAGGACTGGTAAGCCACTGTTGCTAATCACAGCCCAGCACATGGTCCCAAGTAGATCTGGTGATTACGGGGGATATTGAGATGTCTGACATTATGAATCCTGCATGCTGGGAGACCAGACTGGGCTCGGGGGCGCCGAAGTACGGCTGCTCTGGGGCCCCAATAATCTGAATGCAGAGACTAATCCTATGGAAGGCAGTGGGAGAGGCTGCCAGGGACCCACCATTGAGCTATGACCTTTTCATAGCCTCTCTCTGATCTGGTAGACTGGTGAGGTGTAGCACCCTTGGAGGAGGAGAGGAGGGGAGAGACAGGATCTGAAGAACACATATAGAGATGGCACTGGAACTGACAAGAGGAATTGTGCAACCTAGAAGTAGTCTTTCCTTCCTTGACAATGTCGTTATGTGATTAAGAATGAAAGGATGATATATTATTCTAAATGTTTCTTTCCCCAAGAAAAGACAAAAAAAAGAATGGGGCAATGGAGGCACTGTGCAGCATTTTCACCTTTAAATCTAGACACAGGTTTTCCATGATTTACACTGAAATCTGGCTGAAATATTGTCATGTCTATTTTTCCACAAACATTAGGTAACACATCTCTGCCCCTGTGAGATTGGAGCCATTCAACTTGTGTTCAGCATCCCGGCCCTCCACAGTGGTGACTAAGTTTGAGTACCTAACACAGCCTATTAGCTCTTTGTGGTTCACTATTTGTTTGTCTCTAAATAAACAGGACACTCTGACTGGGAGGTCAGAACTGGGAATGCAGGCAGTGTCAGCTTCCATTATAGCTCTTCTCTCATTTGCGACACAGCCACTTGGTTACCTGGCCCGTATCCTTTCTCAGGGAGAAATATTCACTTCTTTGTCTCTATCATTATATCTCTCTCCTATCTGGTCCTTTGCTTTACTCTTTCTGACAGTCTTTCTTCCTCCGTTTTTATCTCACTCTGTTCATCAAGTTATGTTGAGATGAAGAAATCCTCAGATGATTGCAGCACTTGCGTTGGAGGAGAGTGTTCAAAAGTATGTGTGTGGGGGGAGAGAGAGGGATATGTGGAACATTTTAAAGATTGAAAGGTCAGGATGGTAAATTGGCTCTCTGTACATGAGTCTCACTAGCCCTTTGACTATAATGTGTAGTATTACTCCATTCTACTGCCCTTTGTGCTCACAGTGAGCAAGAGACAGTGTAATATGTGAGGGGCAGATTTTTGGAACATTCTGTGAATGTTTTCCCCTCCCTCTTAAGTGCTTTTTGAAAGAGTAGGCATTTGAAAGCTGAAGAAGGGAGATACTGATTTGAAAGGGGTTTTAAAGAAAGAAACATGAAATGAAAGTCTACTATGTCTGTGTGGGCGTTTGTTTTTTTATATAGATGAAAGAGGAAAAAAAAACTTTTTTTTGAAATATGGATGTATTTTTTTATTTGAATACCACATACGTACATACATACATACATACAAAAAAATAAAAAAGATACGCTCTTGCATATGTTTTTTTTTTTCTTCTTTCCTCTCACTTTTCTGTGAACTGCTGGGCTGATATCTTTGGTGGGCTTCATTTTCATTTAATTGAATCGAGGCCCTTCCCACTGCGAGGCAGGATTTGGTTAAGCTGAAAGTCCTCCTTGACTGCTGTTACCTCGGTGCAGATTCGGTTACAGCTGTTACCACGGCAGCAGCCTGCCAGAGCCTGTCTCCGCGGATACCTCCCCTAATTACTGTGTTTATTGGAAATTAAAGATATACCAGCTAATGAAACGCGGCAAACATTACCGGCGATGCAATGTCATTAATTCTAGCCTGGCTCCCATCTCCCATGTGAGGCAGAGGCGGAAAGAGGTGCCGCATATTAGCATAAATATGAATTTTAGTCAGGTGGAAAGCACTTGAATGAAGAAAAAAATAATGAAAAAGGTGTGTTTTCATTTCCCTCTGTATTTTCCGGATCAGGATAAATAAATAGACAATGGTGGACTGGGCACAGGGAAGGCAGAGGACACAGATAACATTGTGAGGCTCGCTTTGGATAAGGCCCCCCGAGCTGTATGGCTGTCTGGCAGCCAGGCAGGAGGAGGACATAGAGGAGGGCCTGGGAGTAGAGGCATCTGTGGGCCATACAGCATAGACCCCTGTTTCCTGTTTGCCACCACCAGTTATGCCCTTACCCCCCTTTTCACAGCCAACCTCTCCACGGCAGGAGACGACACATATAGTGCCTATATCATAAACACCTTCAGGTCTCAGGAGATGGCACGGTTTCCACAGAGCTGCTGCCTGTTTGTGTATGGGTAACATGTTAGCACTTTAACGAGTCTATATTTATGCCTGTCAGCTTCACAGCATAATTAATCCTTGTCCTTTCGTTGTCTGTGCATATTTTGCATGAGATAGTTCATTTTATATTAGCTTTTGCATGTTGCTGTCTCAACTGTCAACAATTTTAATCTTTAAATTTGGAGATCCCAAATCCAGGAACGAAATGACTTATATGTGTTGTGAGTCCATGGTAGTTCACGCAGTCTGGATGTGGGAGAGAGTCCCTTTACCTGTCATGCCCGTTGTTGCCTTGTTGTCCCTGTTTAATTCCCAGCCTGGATCCTTTACAACACTGCTTTAGTGGTCTATCCAATTGATGTTGATGCTGCTATGGCTTGCTCTGACTAGACTATCGACCTTCCGGGCCGATGCACTACATCTACCCTGATTTGGAGTCGTTAAGCTGCTATCTGCATTAGCAGAACCCTGTTTTTTTGTGTTCAGAGGAGTAACAAGTACACTCTTCAATGACAGATACACGCAGAGAGGCAGTTTGTAGATACATTTAAGAAAATAGACTAAGAGGGTTACAGCCTCGTTCTCTCCTTAAGTATGTAATTTCTGTCTTAAAAAAGAAAAAATATTTCATAGATTCTGTGTTTTCTGCAGTCAAGGGACAGAACATACTGTAATGCTGTGTTCACACCAAACGCGGCACGAAAAATCGCTTCAGTTTACTCGCGCGAGTGAAAAGAAATTAGAAATTTCCCCTTGGGGATTAATAAAGTATATATCTATCTATCTATCAAGAGGGTGTTCACACCAAACACGAAAAATCGCGCCGCGACAAACGGGCCGTGGCTTATCGCCGTCGCTTCTCTTCGTGAAAAAGAGTTATCATTTCCGCTATCAACTATGAAAGAAATAACCACTAGTTCTGCTATACTTGTTGTGGAAGTCCCAAAAATGTCGGAACGTCAAACGCCCTTGTGTTTGGGTTTATAACACCATCCGTAGCCGCACACAGCTCGGTGAATTTCACCAACTCCTCCAGGAACTGCGGTCTCCGTGGCGGAGCTCCTCAACGCTGATTCTCAACGCTGATTCTCAACGCTGATTCTTAACGCTGATTCTCAACGCTGATTCTCAACGCTGATTGGCTGACGCAACTACGAGTTGGGAAATTTCAACTCGCGCGAATTCGCGCCGCGTCCTACGTTCTGTTCGCCCCACGTCAAATTCGCAATTCGCGCCGCCTCAAACGCGTCATTCGCGCCGCCCGGCGGAACATTTGCATCTTCGCAACCTGTCACGTCTGTGCATTGACTTTGCATGTAATCTGCTCGCGCGAATAATTCGTGTCGCGTTTGGTGTGAACACAGCATAAGAATCAACATTTGAACACTGTTAGCATGACTAGCCAATTAACCAACTAATATAACTTTTGAAATGACAGGCTTTTTAGTTTCCACTACCACTTTTTGAGGTAAAGCTGGTTCACAGGTCAGCACAGGTCACTAGATAGCTCCCTCTCGTGCATGTACTCATATATATGAAAGACATACACACACACATTCACACTTGAGGGAATATTAGGGATAAGGGCAAGGTTGTAGGCAGCACATTAACAAGATGTTCCACTTCCCTCTCTCTGGCTTGTTTGTACAGAAACAGCCCCAGTGCTCCCTCGTTCACACTCTACCCTCACTTTCCACCTCAGGGTGCCTCATTTTTCTCTGCTTCTCCTCACATATTTTCATTTGCGTGGCGCTATAAAGAGAAAGATAAAACCCAGGTTTGTACCAGAGGAGCATCAAAGATGCGAGTAGAAAAGAAAGCAGGAGGATGTTTTTAGTTTTCTTGTGTGTTTTTTGGTCTTCTTTGCTGTGCCTCGTGGGTAGTGCCTCCCAAGAGATCAGGGCTTCTGGAGTGTCATTCAGAGTGGACACAGGAACTCTGGGGACTGTCTCACTACTTCCAGGGAAAACTTGTGAGGAACTATTTTATCAGACTAGCCCCTCGGAGAATCCTTCCTTTTCTATTGCCTTTGTTTTCATTTTCAAAACATGTAGATGGTGGTGTAAAGAGAAGAGATCAGAGGACATGAGAGACAGAGATGTGGGCTCTTTTTGTTCTATAAAGATACCATCTCCTCGCAGAGAGTTCAAGGATATGCATCAGAGACAGTTTCATGTTGCGCTCTTTCTTGTCTATTTGACGCTTCACAGCTAATTACGCTCCCTGTAGAAAGGTATAGTCTCTCTGCATCTTTAAACAGTAAACACAACTATCCTGTCTGTGCAGCACTGTAAGATAGCCTCCCTGCAGTGGATTGGGGTACTGCCTTTACTATCAGTTTTGTCCTACACACATTTCCTTGTGTGCAAATGTCCTTTGCACACCTTGGAGCGGCGCTGTAATATGATTAACGCAGAAGTCGTCCCAGCAGTGGGCCATGCTCTGGAGCAGTGTGCCTGCCCTTTGGACTGTCTAACCAAACACATTTATCAGCAGCACTGATATTAAACTGCACCAATTTCATCATGCCAGCCACCACACCCTGAAAAAATAAAAATAATAACAGCAAAATCCAATTTGATAAAGCAATAATTGGATTTCCAAACATCTGAGGAGAGATGTGATCCCAGATTATGTATTTAATGAAGTCTTGTGATATTGGCTGTATTTAAATTGTTAACCACGAGAAGTGTTTTTAATAAATACAATAGCACTTTTGCAAGAAAGTGGGGAGAGTGATACACTATTGGGGTCTTGGGTTGTCGTATGTGGACTGCCAGTGACATGGGGGGCTTGATGAAATTAACAACTGATGGATGGTTATGAAGACGGGCCCGTTTTAAAAGGATGCAAAGACATGCCGAGGCAGAAACTCAGGTTTGTTTAAATGCTCCCAGTCAGTCAGCTCATGAATGAACGCTCTCAATAAATAAGCAGGTCGGGCCTGCTATCATGACAGCTCTCTGAGGTAGAGACGGGAAGAGGTATGTAGAAACGTCCTTTTCTCTCCATTCATCTTTGCCACTTCCTCACTGTTTAATCCCTCTAGCCCATCTGGGAGGAGTTGAGATTGCATGGCTCCTTCATTCTTATAACCTAACTCCCAGTTCAATTTGTCCCCGGTGACTGTTGGCTCCTCACAGGCTTTGATTAAAGCCATTCTGCCTTGGGACAGCCAGCGCCTATATAATGACGATTCATTATAGGTTTATAATGGCAAGAGGACTGCGGACTGTATGGGACCCTCAATGCAGTATGCATTAATCGCCCGCATGGCAGAGAACATAGACAACCCCCTGCAGTTTGTCTTGTGCAATTGGCCTTGAGGGACTTATTCTCACATGCCCTCGATGGCATGCTGTCTTGGAGCTTGAAGCTCGTCAAAGAGCTCTAAAGTGAAATTTTAATGAGCTCCAGTATGCATTACCCCCCCAGTGTGATTTTTCCATTTGATTTTAAAAGCGGATGCCTGTGGATGCTGTCATTGAAATGATCAGCAGTGCAGAGGGCTCAAGTGTTCAAGACAAGCGCCTGACCTCTGTGTAACGGCAAGAGTGGACCAGCATTCGCTTGTTTGTCTTACTCTTCCATACAACTCTCCTATAATCTCCCAGCAGGATGAGGATGATGGACAGACGGACACATTCATCCATTTCCTCTCCTTGCTGTGGTAACCTCCCTGCCATCCTCTCAGGCTGTATATTGGCAGTGTGACCTATTTTTATCAACACGTCCCTATCCCACCTCCAGGCCAGATGCGGCATGGCTCTGAGAGACGTGGAGGGAAGATCTGCTGTTTACCAAGCCTCCGTTCCCTCCATGTCTTTAGTAGAGGTCACCACAGCATGAGCTCTCTCTTTCCAACACACACACACACACACACACACACACACACACACACACACACACACACAAGGACACATATTCATTCCATTGCTGACTTACTGACAAACACTGGTCCTCTACATTTGTGAAGATACAAACCTGGAATTTGACATGTGCTTTTCATTGTATTTTTAACAAGAATCCCTTAACAATTACCATTTGTTTGCTCACAGGCTGAAAGTGACATACCCAATATTGAATTGTCACTGTTCCTAGCCCTTTTGATTACAGTCACTATCTTGATATGTTCTGAAAGGTAACTTTTGTGAGTTTACTTTTAAGATGTTTTGTATGTAGTCACATTTACATTTTCCAAACACATGTTGTTAATTTGTGGTTACCGATTTCCCATTTTGTAAATAAATTGCCACTCTTGAAGAAACACACTCAGATCGGAGCATCTCATCATCCTTTACCTCATCTTCTCACACCACACAAGTCCCGGTCCTGTGGTCCAGTTGCCGAGGCCGGTACGGAGACAGGCAGAGGGATGAGTCTCACTTTGTTAACAGTCCCTGGCTACAGCACAGCCCCTGCCGCCTGCTTTTGGAGGGTGATTTCTCAGCCTCCAGGTGTTTACCTGCAGGATACACATTCCTCCTGAGAAACACATCAGTGTCACACACTAGCTGTGGGCAAGCACATCGCTCAGTGCTGAGTGAGCGAGTGAGCGAGGCAGCGAGGGTGGGGCTGGCGGTGGCAAACAAACAGAAAATCCAGGGCAGCGCTGCTTTGTGTGCAGCCCTGCTGGAGCTCAGACTCATTAGGTATGAAGCCATCTCAGAACAGGCATCTGTATCCTGTGAGAGATCCCACCAGAGACTGCACTGAGAGAGCCATCAGATCTTCTACAGCAGGCCCCTTTGAACACAAACTACCAGCCCCCCTTCCTTCCCTCATTCCAGCTCCCATCTAAACACAGAGACAGGATGGAAATTTAATGAGAATTCTGTGCTGCTTAAGCCTGCTGCAGCTGCTGCATGAAGCAGAGATAGGAATGTTTTGTTCACTTATTTTGCCCCTGTGTGCAGGCTGTGGGGTGAAAGTTGCAAATGGAAGGGGGAATAACAGATGAGTATCTGCTTGCATCTGATGAAAGGTCTAAGTGATACAAATGTGTCCCATTTCAGTGATCCATCCAGCCCTGTGTCATCTCAGTGATTTGTGGGAAAGGTCGTGCAAGAAATGACTTTGGCTGAGGAGGCGAATCCCCTGTTTATGTTTGTTGTGCTTGGTGTGGCGGCCCGCAGAGCGATGGGCTGGGGAGATGGGCGTCTGGTGCAGGTGGTGTTTTTGGAGGATAGGGCTGATATATCATTTGCCAAGGTCGTACTCAATTAGGCTATTTGTTGAGCATAGCTGCATGAGGTTGGTTTAATCAACCGAGGAATGGAGACAACAACGACAAAAGAGGAAATAAATTAGGCATGGCCAGGCCACACTCTCAGGCACGCAGCCGCATGCTGGAGAAATGCTCCATTTAGCTCTCCATCTACTTTCACCGAGAACCCACTGTCCTCATGCTTACACCAACCCCAACACACACACACACACACACACACACACACACACACACACACACACACACACACACACACACACACACACACACACAAGCACACGCACACACAGACACCTTTCATTACTTCTGTGACTTTCTAATACAATTGAAACAACCTTTTTGGATCATGACAGGTTACACACAAAAGGTCAATTATGCCAGATGGGCACAATTAGTAAATTCATTTTCAAAAAGATTTCAGTGGGAAAGTCAGAGTGACGCAAGCTTTAATGTGTGGAATACATAACACAAAATGTCACTACCATGACAAAGAAACAACATTTGTTTACCCTGATTATTCCTAAGACCCTGAAGGGTGCTGAAGCACCTGTATAAGTGGGTACGACCCTGGAGGAGAGGAGTCAGACTGTGTTAATAGTGGGGCAATCAGCGGCCATTCAGGTTAATGGGCTTTCAGCTGGTCGGGCCTGGCTAATGTGTGATTTGGAGGGTCAGCCCATAGCTCAGCAGCAAACACCAGTCACATTCACCCCCGCCACACGCTGCCAATGCAGGTTTTAGCTTTCCCACCACACCCTCAGGCTCCTCGGCTGCTTATGACAGTAAATATTTGATTTAATAAATGAAGGTTGATTGGCTCTCAAAGGCCTGGCAATGGACTGCATTGTGCTCAGGTGCTGACGACTTTGGTTTCAGTTTCCTACTAAGGGACTGTTTTTAAATCACCCAATTTCTACGTTGTCATCTGTTCGGGCTGTAAACTAAGTTAAGGGGTGAGTGGAAGGATTGGAGGGCAATGCCAGATGATTCATTTGATTGTACAGAAACTCCATAGATAATGTGACAGCCATGCTGCAAAGATAAGGAGGAATGCATCGATCCCTTCGCCTTGTTTTCTCGCGCATACCTGTATCTTCTTTTTCTGCCTTTCGCTCTGCTTCTTTCTCTTCCTCACTTGCTTTCTGTGAGACCTCTTAAGCTGTGACATTTCCGTTTCCCTGGAGACAGAGCGTGCCAGGCGGTTGCCATAGCAACTTGGTGCTCTTTAAGGCCCGCACAGCATTAGCCCCCCCTGCCCCATGCCAAGGGGGGGGGGGGTTGGGGTTGGGCAAGGGAAGGGGGGCTCCAGAGAGAAAGCACACCTGCTGGCTTCCTGCTAATTGGCTGTTTCTCTTTCGCACTACTTCCCGGTTTCTGCTTTAACTTTTTACCCCCTCCCTGGATCCCCATCCACTGTGGATATGGTTTCTCACTCTCTATTGCTTTCTTTCTTTAACTCCTCCTGGCTCCGTCTTTTATATACACTCTGGGCTCCTTCTTCTTGTAGAGCCCGACTACAACTCTGGCCTCCAGCATCTGGCATTTATCTTCATCTGACCCTGTCAGTTCCTTCCTCCTCTCCCTTTCACTTTCTTGTTTCACTTTCTTTTATATTGTCACCCGAGGGCCGTGCCACATGGTTCTGACCCTTTCACGTACATGTACTGTACTTACTATCGGTTGCTTGTCATGTTGGTGATATAACAATTTCAGCTTGTTCTGATAGGTGGCCCTGGCTGAGAGCATCAGGTAAATGTAAAAGGTTAAATGCAATCCTTTGTCCTTCCACCCAAGCATCCTCCTAACATCTAAAGACAGGAATAAATCTCTCTCATACACATCGTTGTGCATTTCACCTTCATTCAGGCTCAGTCATGGCGTGGATAAGTGTAAATTACCAGTGGGGGTGTGTATTAGGGCTACGGTTAGTTGGTTAGGGCCATCTCCTACTGGTGACTTATCCTCTCATTCTCGAGAGACCTATATAGATTAGAAATGATCATGTCTCACTCACACTCAGCCATCTCTCTATCCTCATCCCCACAGATCCTTGCGGCTGCTTTCCCTATGCAAACTGCACAGCTAGTATTTCTCATCTTTCTCTGTATGCCGTGCTGCCTGAATGCACCTACTGATTGAATGACATGTTCGTAAAGTGATATTTATAGTGTGTAGTGTATTGTTTGTCCTGCACTGTCCATTCGCACAGCATTTTAGGTGCTGTTGTTCCTGTACAACATCCGAGTTGATAACACTTTCTCTGTGTCATAAAGAAAACAAGTGTACTTTTATAGTTGGTGAATACAGAGACTCTGATACTAATTTCTGTGCAGAAGTCTGTTTTTAGTGTCGGGCTCCGGGTGTTTTCTTTGGTGATACTTGTCACAGGGAAGCTTGACAGGTGGCCAGACCAGCCTGTCAACCTATCGGCTGGTGACATTTCAGCGATATGAAAATGACTTTGCGAGCATGAGGCCCCGGCTCAGCTATTCCTATTCAATTAAGGCCATGAACAAACCTTCTGTGTGTTTTCCTGCTGATAAAGTCATAACTATTGACGTGTGAGCGACGCGAGTGACGATTATGAAATCTGCTTGCTGCCACACAATGAATGTTGAGCAGTCTGTTTGTCTATTTGCCAGGAAGGAGATAGGCAAATAGATGGTTGTGTCAGTGAAATGGGACTGGGGGAGATAAAACAATAATAGAAGAAATCCAAAGGCTAAACCCGACCAATACTATTATAAATGCCACATACTGGCTGGCATATCATTTGTGAAGATATTTTTTTTTGCTGTCAGTTCCTGTACATCATGTATGTTCCCTGGGCACATTTGGCTTGGGATTTATCCTGTATAGGCTGCACTGCCTACCTGAGCAGTGTGTCTGCGTTGCAAACCTCTTACTTTTCATTTCAGCTCCCATGTTAACAGGGAAAGCCTTGGCAATGCTTTCCGACGGTCGCATGAACATAAGCTGACGTGGAATCATGACCAGGTAACGTTTGGATCATCTGCTCCAAACCAATATTCTCCTAAAAACTGTAGCAGGTAGAGCCATGAAAACCAAACAGGGCAACAGCATGATTTCCGCCTATACGTGTCCACGTAGTTAGACAATGTCCGATGTACTGGACAAGCAAACCAGCCGTGCGTTACCCCTGCAAAAGGGCAAGTCTGACAGTGTGACGTCACTTTTATCGTGCAGAGAATCGGGGCCCCTGGAGGCTGCTTAAAGTATAAGTCCGGCATTAGAGCAGCCACATAGCCCACGTGAGCAGCGTGACTAAAGGAGGGACTCATCTGGAAATTCTGAGTCTTTCTTTCCTTACTACAAGCAATACTATATCTATATAATATGTCATAGACATGACAAGATATGTTTATACTTACTTAACTTAACACCTTTTCCGTTTCAAATTAAAAGCCCACTAGCTTTTCTGTATCCAAAATTCCTTCATTTTTTAGCAAAACGCTTTAATTGTGAAATATTTGCAGGACTGTGTTTTGTGAAAAATGCTGTGACTTTCCCTGCTGGAAAATTAGTGGAGGAACTTTTAATTGTTGGAATACAGTATTCATATCAGAAACCCTGCATAGACTATAATGTTAATACGTTCAAAGAAAATGAGGTGAGGCAGTTCTTTCTTTCTCTCTCTCTCTGAAATAAAATGAAACAGTTCAGTGAAAGAGAGGCAGGTAGAGTTAGGCCGTGTGAGCCAGGCATGAGCGTTTAGCTGTTTACTCCCGTAATGGAAAATGTTGGCGGGTGACAAATAGATCTAAAATAAAAAAAGACTGAATGTAGTCAGAAAAGGCCCTGTGACCTTTTTTAGTAGCTTTTGCGAGGGTCCCAGTCCAACTGACCCATTTAGCTCCAGCACCTGGAGCTCACGTATTGATCCATTGACTTGCTGTGCTTCATCTGTCCAACCCATCCACCTTTGAGCACTTCAATTATCAGAGCCATCACAGCCACACCGCTCCGAATGGCAGCTTGTCCAACACTGTAATCTGTCAGGGAATGAGATCCCGACCACAACGTCACAGCGCCAGACGCTACCACATAAGTCACCTTGATCGCGAAGGGCCGTCAGGGGCTGACAGGGTTGTGAAAGGGCCCAACTAGCCTTAGAGATCTCTGCAGCTCAGCTTAGCTGCACAATCTACCCAACCCTAGGGGTTGAGATTTTAGAGCCTCGGAGGCTATGTTGGCAACCTCAAATGCCTCATAGAGTGAAATGTACTTCATTGAGCTGAAATGTGGTTTGGTAAAGTAGCTATAGGTTTGTGTGTGTTTTGTGTTTTCCAAGGTGATCAAGTACTTAACTGGAAACATCTTGTGGTTTAGAATAGTTTGGTCTCACAATAGTTATTTCCCTGATGAAATTATGAAAATGTCTTATTTTAATGAATCCAGATTTTAGAAATATTTAATTAAGTAAGTTAATACATAACAAAAATTGTAACTTCAGCATTTTGTTGTATTATTATTTAATTAAAACGTTTTATCTATCTCAAAAGGTCTTTGTAAAAAAAAGATGATATATTAGTAATTTATTACACAGTAAATTTGTCGAAGCAAATTCTACTCAAATTGAAAACATATTACTGAAAAAAAGATCACATTTAGTCACAATCTAAATAGAATAAAATACTCTTGCCTTAGAGTTAATAATTCAGAGTATTTTTTACTCTATTCAGTTTTTATATTTAACTCTTCTTGATGATAATTAACTAGAATTCTATATAGAATTTGATTCAATTCTTTATAGAATTGGATTTGACTCTAAATATATTTATATATAGAATTCTATATAGAATTTAATTCGACTCCCTTCAGCTCTCTTCTGTCCCATAAACCGTCAGCTCGTTCCAGCGTAGTGAGAGGTTTCATGGCAGAGGAAACGGAACTTAAGGAACCGTAGTGGGTGTGGTCACGCTGTTTTACTCCAATAGATTTTATTCTGAATATTTGCTCCTACTCTACTGGCTACGGCTATTAATTACACTCCAAAATGATGAAATATTACAACTTTAGAGGAAAATAAAAGTAACTCCGGAAAAATGACTTAACATAATTTAAAAAGGTAATGCACCACCAAGGGAAAAACACACACACAAAGCCAGAAAGAACCAGACAGCAAAAAGCTGAAGAAGGCTGCATTCTGAATTCAGCTATTTCTTTTGTTACCAGTATGTTCCACATGTGTGCAAGAGAGTGCTACACTTTAGAAAGTTACTAGTATGCATATTCAGAGTGGTTGAATATCACTTCAACAATAATTCACAAACAATACATGTGGTACATTTTACATGTGGTACATTCTGCATGTGTTAAAGCTGGTGAATAACCATCAGACTTCTTTTATGAGAGACAGCAGACGTGAAACCACAAGGACAGATTTTCAGAAGCAGTCCGTTCGGCCTGAACTAGCTGGCTGGCGGGGGACAGGATATTGATCTGAGATCCAGTCTGAGCTGGGTGAAACAGCACGGCCATACCGCCGCCCACGCCAGCACACAGTCGCTCTATAAAAAGATTGAATTCCTGGGGAAGTAAGACTGTGTGTGTGTGTGTGAGGGAGCGAGAGTGGCAGAAAGAAAGTAGGAAAAGGAGAGAAATTGCGTGTGTGTGTGTGTGTGTGTGTGTGTGTGATGGTGTGAGAAGTAGACAAAAAGTGTTTGTGTCCATGCAAGTACAAGTATTCCTGCGTGTCTGCGTGTTTGAACGACCCACCCGCCGGGACGACTCTTGCTGACAGCCTCAGGGCGGAGGTTTGTGACTCAGAGCTGCAGTAATGGACAGAGCTCGGCTCCAAGTAAGGCCAAATGGACTGCAGTCAAGGCAGAAATTAGTCACTAAACGTCTCTCTCTTTGAACACACCACAACGGTGCTACCACCTTTGCAGACAGGAATGAGTAATCTACAAAGTACAGCTTATCCATTTGAGGTTTCAACTAGCTATTGACCTAATAAGGCAGATTTGTAAAAATTAAAATAAAAAAAGATGTTTGCTTCAGTTGTAATAGCTGCTCTTGATATACAAGAGGACTTTTCACCTTCTCATAATGACAGTGTTATTTAAAAAGAAAAAATCTCCACCTGCGATGTCACAGAATTCCCCAGGAGGACGTTTACAAGTTTTTAAGTCGATGTGATTATTTTGTCGTAATGCTTTGCTTTGATTTGAATTCTGATCAAGCTGTATTAACTCCACAAAATACTGCATTTCCCCAAGTGCATTGCTTGCTGAAACTTTGGTCCATTCATTTGTTTAATCTCCATAATGTCACTGAGCTGTAATTACCATAACAAAGATGTGGCGTCCTCCTTTGACATTGCTCACAGAACAAAATCAAACAAAATTGCTAAAATAACATCTAATATAAATTAAAATTGGCTGGGGTGTTGACAGCTTCATAATATGCAGTAGATACGGTCGAAAATACACATTAGCATTGCTATTTACATAGCAAAAAGTCTCTGAAAGCACAGAGAAGCAAAGTAATGACAGGCTCATCCTCACCCTGTAATTCCAGTTAAACCTAACTTTTGATGGCTTACTCATCCTCATTAGATATCTTTCACATTAAGAAAAAGGGTTTCTCTTTAAAGGTGTTCCAAAGTGGCTTGTTAGTGTTGTGGTACTCAAGTTGACATCCCATCAATAGTAAACTCAGAACATTATAATCCATCTTTCAAATATACATAAAATTGACCATGGCAACTCAAACAATGGGAGTCATACTATACATTCATTTGTATTGCTTACCTTTATAGACAATAATACAGAGTGAAATTTCAACATGGCAGAAACATCAGATGAACACAACACTAAGAGATTAAAAATTGCAATACTGTAAGCGACTCTAAGCAGCCACTGCTACTAGTAGAGGCAAATGTACCCTGCATAAATCAGCAAATGTTCAATGGTAAAACCTTCATTTCAGTGAAGGTGAAAAATGTGACAAAATGCCAGGTAACGGAAAGATAACTAAGTCAATGTCGAGAGATCATGGAATTCCTGTAAGTCGCAAAGCTGGAGCGACAAGGCTAAGAAAGGCATTATCAAGATGAGCGTGGCCCTACTTGGCCCCTGCCGTGCTTAAACTGGCACTTTCCTGTGAAAATTGCTCTAAGCCACTGTATTACCGTATCTCCCACATATCATTGAACTGTCAACATTTTACCCGTTTTCGTTCATATATTTGAGAGCTACTGAATGAAGTGTTTTATAAGGGTTCAAAGTCTTTGTTATAGTAAATTCCTTTTCCAGTGTGGGACTTTTAAGTTGTGAGTTGGCTTGCAATGGCACCTCAGGGTGCTCTGGCTTCCAACTGGCCAAAGAAATATGACTGTGTTTGGACTGGTTGTGCGGGTTTTCTGGATGTGATTTATACCCCTGTGACCCTGAATTGAAACAGCGCTGTTACTTTTAATATCTTTTTTTGTCTGAACAGTGTTTTCTGGCCTTGAACCTGAGTGACAGCTGACAGTTACTCGTCCTTGCTGTGCCAAGCCCTGAGCCCTGGCTCTGTCTGCGCTGTGCCCTGCTCAGGTGTTGCAACAGATTGTCCTCACTGTTTCACAGGAGGACGACTCCACCCTGCTCCTCTCTTTCAAAGAAACGCAGGGATTAGTATCTGTGCATCCGTTGCGGCCTTTTATCCAGAACTAACACCTTTACCATGACACCAGCCGCACAAAACAAATGCTGGCTGAGCCTTGTAGCACACACGCGCACAGCGCGTTCCACAACATGGGCACTCTGACTGCGACCGGGTGTCAACACTACCCAACTCAATTACTTCAGTCTGCAGCGCACCACTAATCCCCACCTCACCCCTCCTTTACCCCACCACCATTATTCCTGTACATCAACAGATTTGCATGTACTTTCACGCCACTATTTAGTTTGGTGTTTATTTTTAGAAGCCCACGCCTAATTAGGGGGAGCTGGTGTAGAACACAAGCATAAACGGCAACATTAGTGCTGGAGCTAATGAGAGAAGATATTGTGGGTAAAGTTTAGTAATTTCATTCTGTACTCTATTATTATTCTTTCATTATCATCTCAGCGGATGGCTGACCCTTCTACCTCTCACTCTGTTGCTCTCCTTCTATTGCTCTTGGCAGTGTCAGGCTCTCTCTTCTCCCTAATGTGTGGGTATTAAGTATAAATAGGGTGTAGATACACGTGTGTTTGCTCATGTTGGCGTGTTGTGTGTATGCTTGTGCGTGACAGGCTCGTCTGACCAAGTTCAAACAATAATGGGCTATGGGGAATGATGTGAGAAAAACCACTGAGTCGTCCCCAGCACACCTATTTTTCATATCAGCCATTATATACGGGCCCTCATCACCAGTCCCCCTCCCCCGTTGTTCACCTCATTGGGAAAAGAAGACAGCAGAGAGAATCAAAAGTAATCAGCGAACGTCAGGGACGCTTCATAAACCTTGTGCCTGCGTTGCGGCCCCCCAATCATTGGCTGATTTACGTCTCTCTGATTTTATTTTTCACCGCGATAACACTCATCAGTTATCATAACGCACCTGGGCATGTTCCATGGAGACGCTGATCATTCTTGGTGCAGGGTGGTGCGAATAGACGGTATGGTGTGGGGAGGTGGAATGTGGAGGTATTACGCAAATTATCCGTCACACTGGCAACATGTCCATGGAGGCAGAGCAGGGGATGCATTGCTCTGGGCAGTCAGCTGTGCCGGGCCTCGATGTGAGCCAGCTTGTCATGGGCTCATTATCTTTATCAATTTGCTCTTACCATAGGGACAGAGGTGAGCCGACAGTGTTTTAGAAGACAAATCACTCAAAAGCTGAATATGCTGGCCCCTCTATTAGCATGCAAATATATGCATTAACGCTTTGATATTTTCATGCCCTTTGCAATTTTGCATCATGCAGAGATAAAATGACCACAGAGGCATTTCCCCATTATCATAGTGACCAATCTGGAGGAGACTAGATAGTTTACCTCATCATTATGATACATAGCTCAGGATGTTAACTTTTTTTCTTTCTTTCTCGATGACATGATGGGGTCGAGTGAAAGTTTTCTCTGATTCATCTACTGTGCAAGGGAAGATGGTCTGTGAATTGTCATCGATTACCTGGTCAGTGGTGGCAGGAAGCTGTAGGTCTGTGTGCCGTCACGCCTGTCTCCCCACTTGCCCTATCACGCTGGAGCCCCTCTGTGCTCCTCTGCCTAATCAGGCTGCTCAGTATGCAGAACAATCTCCTTGACGGTCCCAGTGCTCAGCCCCCAGTCGCTGAACTCCCCTAAAGCTACGGAGCCAGGCTGGGCTGAGCTGTGCCCAGTGAGCCAGGGCCAGATGTCAGATAGGATGGATGGCAGAGATGGAACAAGCAGGGCTGGATCAGGTAGTACTGGCAACAACATTTTTACAGTTTGCCTGCTGGGTAGCCAGATTGGTGTTTGCGACAAAAGACAACAAATATGAGTGTCAGAAGGTTGAAACATCCGCAGGAAATTACCTGAAAAGCATTTTCAGATGTCTATGGGTTATTAGCAGATCTAAATGCATTCTAAATGTCTCATATGCTTTAATTTAGATACGTATTTGAAAAAAAATAATAATTCAAAGATACAAGAAAAGTAATTAAAAATAACTTTTTTTAATTAATCATTTTATGACCTCCAACATTTAGGTTGTGACCCAATGAAGGTGTCTGACTTTACTAAATTACTGAACTGTATACAAAGTGGTTAAATCCAGCACCACATCTAACAGCTACAACAGTAATATGTTATTTATCCATTTTTGTATTTAATATATTATATATCACTGGAAGGGATCAATTGTGCCTTTGCTAAGCCCCAACCCCCGGTGCTACTTAGTCAAGCTATCAGAGCTACCATGGAGCTCACACTGTCACTAACTGCACTTCCTAACAAAATATTATACATTTTTGGGAAAAAGGTTAAAAAGATAAAGATAGAAGCTAAACCACTACATAACTTGGCGAACTAAGGAACACCATTCCTGTGTAAAGCTGGTTAAGTCTTCGTTCACAGTTACAATCATTTAAAAAGCAAAAGCAGCATGTGTATGCAGTATACCTAACACTCAGTAATAATGCGGTAACAAACTCCACTAATGTTAGTTCAACAGGTATTTACATAGAAAACTAACATTTTAGCGTTCCATCAACTGCTTGCAGTCCTGCAAGTTGTTGTTGTTCTGAAATATTTTTTTCAGTGTGTTATACACTGGTTTGTTGACCTGTCAAGTAAAGTCACTATTATTATAATAGTTATTATATAGTCATTATTTGTGCACATATTGAACATGCTCAGTCCCTCCCAGTCACACTCCCTAATGAAGACTACGCTGATGTAATTCCAAAGCAACACCTCTAACCACGTGCTGATGTTCACATACCTACTGCATGTCAAGCAATCTCACCAGAAAAGAAAAAAAGAAAAAAACAACAAAAACTAAAAAAGACTCTCCTCCCTGATAATTCTGAAGTATTCCATGTCTGCCTCTCAACATGTCAAACTTTAAAAGAAGTCTGGGTATTGATCTCTGCGAAGAGAGTCTGTCAGACTTGCCACGTGCCGGCCCCCGGCTCCCAGCTCAGCCAGAGCCCAGAGAGGATGTTATCCCCCCGGGGCTGATTAGGGGCATTTCCCTGGGAGACTCCCAGGTCAGTCTTTAAACTTCTTCCCCCTCCTTTAAGCCTGCCATGTCAGACACCCAAGACTCAGGGCGATGACTGCTGAAGAAACGGACATATTGTGTGTGTGTGTGTGTGTGTGTGTGTGTGTGTGTGTTTTACAGGAAGTTCAGAATTAATTACTGCCGTTAGTCTCAGGTTTCCATTATATGTGTGTAATCTTTCACCCGTCGGTCGTCATTGTCACCGCTGTGCTCTGATTTATAACATGGTCTGATTCTGTCAACATCGGCACCAACCTACTCACTGCCGTGAGAGAGAAAGGAAGACGGTGAGAGAGGAAGGGAGAATAATCTATTTCCATTGACATCACAGTGTTTTTGTAATTTTACAGTTATCATCAAATCTATGTTGCATGGATGGTTACTTCTAGTAGAATGTCCTATTTTTCAAAACAGTTTTGTAAGTCTATTTTATGTTTCATAGGATAAATGCAATCTATAGTCAAGGGAGAGGAAGCAGAGCGGGTGAATAGTGTTGAATGACGACGTGTGTGAGAAGAAGGGATGAGCTATGGGTGAGAGATGGAACAGAAACAGTCCCTGGATATTTCTGATTGAAAAGTTCTCAGAACAAGTTGTTCAGATTTGTTGACATCTTTAAACGGAGCCAACACAAACAGGCATAACTTTAGCAGCGATAAAGAGGCAAACCAAAGGAGCTTTTGCTAAATCTACTTTACCGAATAGATTATTCAACCCAGAAAAGGTTTGTCTAATCTTAGCAATACATATTGTGGACCAATAAGGACCTTAAGTTTTTCTGTGCAATTTAATCTAAAAGCTGCAGTACATCAAGTGTTTTGAATGTATTAATAATCCTAGTTAAATCACAAAGTGGGGCTGAAACAGATAAGAGCATCTGTATTGCAATGAGCTTTAATGCACAAATGTAAAAAGAAAAAATTGCACAGCAAGTGAATACAAAACGACAGAGCTATAGATCTCAACTCGTCAACATCATATATATTTGCATTTGCTCCTCCGTTGTTCTTTCGAATATAGTACTTCTTCTATGAACTTACATCAGTGTGCTGTACCATATATGTATATGTATATGACACAATGTTACAGGATTAATCGGTACCAAAATGAATTTCCCTCTTGTTGCCATTGGGTGCTGAATCTTTAAAGCCAGGAGAAATGGACAGAGCTTTGAGGGGAGTTTGTAACTGAATAAGTCTTTAAACAGCCCCATTCAGAGGCCCTGAGGTTGCGGTGCCATGCCTTCTGTCGCTCAGCAGGTCAAAGCAGGGACAGGGCGTCTACCGGGGGGCAGACTGACCTTTATCTTATTGAGTTAAGCGTGATGCGATTACAGAACAACCTGAACTGCCAGGCCCATTACCACCCTGTTCTCCATTAGTGACCTCTGCCTGGAACTAGATGTATACAGTACTTGCATCCAGACTGCACAAAGACACACATCCACACTTACAAACGCAAGGATGCATGTAATAAACCACACACAAGCATAACCAGGCACGGACACACTTTGAGTTTGTGCTTTAATATTTGGCGACAGTATATAGAGGTTAAAGTGCATACATAAATGTATGTATTTATGTGTCCATGTACAGTAGGTGTACCTTTAGTGTAGTATGTGTGCAAGTCTGTATTTATAGTGCAGCAGAGACGGCCCGTGGGGCGAGCATGCTCTCTCCTTCTTTTGCCTTGTCGCGTTTGTCTGTTCCTATCTGCCTCACAGACTCCTCTGCCTCCCCCACACTCTGCCTGGGGAATGATTAAATCAGTGTACGCCTGTTCACAATCCAAAGAGATTGGTACACACACACACACACACACACACACACACACACACACACACACACACACACACACACACACACACACACACACACACACACACAGACACAAACACATACACACCACAAACACCCGCTCAGTCACCTAAACAGACACACAGTGGCATAGTATGGACATAAATATATATTTACCTACATCCCGCTGACAAGCATTTGAACACAAAACCTCAAATATTTATTCAGTCTTAAACATGGTCTGTCACAAGATCACGTTCACTCAGCATGTCACATGAGACCAAGTATGGCAGCTAAGTTGCATTACTTACAGCTCTGTGTGTGTGTGTGTGTGTGTGTGTGTGTGTGTGTGTGTGTGTGTGTGTGTGTGTGTGTGTGTGTGTGTGTGTGTAGACAGCGTTGTAATTAAGCATTTCTATATTAGGTCTTTTAAGAGATGTGCACATACAGTATATCTTCTTCAACTGCTCTGTATTATTGGTTGGGAGGATCTCAAAGACGTTAGTGTGTGTATGCCTGACAGTATGTGATACATATTCTGTATCTATACATTTATGCTCTGTGATCATAGAGAGACACTTTGCCTCCTTTGTATGCCAGGGTGTAAGTGTCTTGATAGCCTACTGTATGTGTGTGGGGAGGCATCTTGACGTATGAACATTTGCATGTTGGCTCTTCTACATGAAGGTTCATTCGTCTGTGTTTTGTGCTTGAGTGTGTGCGTCTCCTTGCGTGTGCATGTGGCAAGGCGTCCTTATGATAAGTGACTCCCAGGCTGATTAAAGAGAACTATTTCTCTGCATAATGAACACAGGAGATCCATCAGCCATTGCCTTTGAGGAACGTCAGGCGCGTCAGCAGCTAAAGTGCCTGTGATCTTTCGGATTTCAACCAACGTTGATTAACTTGGCAGCATATTAAATGGAAAGGTATTGAGCTGGTTGGAAAAGAAAAAGAAGAAAAAAACACATCCCCAAGAGTTTGTCTTGTCGGCGCTAAAGTCATATTTGCATATCCAAGTTAAGTTAAAGTGCTTATGTTTGGGAATCGGTGCAAATATGATTAGAGTTTTCCAGGTCAGCCGAGCGGGTCAGAGAATTACCAGGCTTATGTCTGTTCAGGTCAAATGAAGCAGAGGGGATGTGTACTTACATTTGCTCTGGGTTGCACTGCATTTGCCTATTTCACATGTTCAACAGCATACTTAATCATCAGCCTTTCTATCTGTAGTTAAAAACTAAACTGATTTCAATTTAACTGATTTAAAAGGGTATATGGGCTTACACTTAGTTTTTAAGTATTTCATTATTACATATTCAATTGCAAATATTTCCAGGGGTTAGTTGTATCATGAAACATGTATAGTTATGCATGCCGCTTAGATCATTGAGGGGGAAAAGTTGGACTTAAATATCCTCTGATGAAAGGCAAGTTAGAGTCAATACAATGAACTCAAAACAAACAAACAATGATTTAATCAAATAATGTCACCTTTTCTTTTTATTGATAATAATACAAACTGATTATTATCATTTTAGGAATGTTACAGTTCATTTGTATTAAATTAAAAATAGACAGAGCAAATGAGGGAATCTGTGTCTCTCACAAAAACTCTCACCCCCCAAACTTAGGAAATGCAAACATTTAATCTATCGCTTCTAATTGTATCTATTAAACTGCATAGGCTTTGACCCCAATGATTTAAAAAAATATTATTTAAAGTGTTTTAAAATAGAAACCAAAAACAATTATATCACATTTGGAACAAATTGATTGACAAAGTCATGACAATTTGGAAAGATATAATAAAGCGCCTGTGTGATATGACAAGAAAGTAAACCTGCGGGATCTAAAGATACCCCAGTTGGTAGGATTCTGGTTATTCTTGTGTTAAGAGACTGTTTGGAGGCACCTCCTCTTCCAAAATATGTTTTAAAATGTGCACCGGGCTCAAATAATGTTTTTAACCAGACAATGAATTGCTCATTCTGCATTTAAAGAGATTCAGATAACTGTAATAATTAGATATGTTAAGCATCTAATATTGTGCCAAATATATATGTATTCAGGGAAGTGCAGTGCATTATTTAAAAAAAAATCAGCAACAGCTTCCAGATAGTTGTAGTTATCACACAACTGAGTTTGATCTCTTTTATCTTCACCGTGACGAAGGCCAGTCAGGTAGAACAACGAATGTGGCTGACGGTCCCCAGACTTTTGGAGGGGAGATGCTATGAGTTAAACAATGCAGGGAGGGCAAATTGAAATTCAGAGTAAATGTACAAAGGTAAACTTCAAAAAGGCAGCGTAGGGACTAGTCCTGCTTTTTTATCATTTATTGGCCAGTGCTCTCACAGCCTGCCAGGAGTTGTCCCACTTATTCCACTGCTAGATAGGTGAACCCTCCTAATATGGGATAGGCCCTTGCCTCTCCTGCAGCCTGCTGCCTGATCTGATATCAGGCCCGTGTGAAGTTTTGTTTCACTCCAACTACATTTCCCAGAAGGTCTTACTCTTGGCTATACTGAACCCGGGGGCACATTTATAAAGAAAGGTCCTCAAATCTGATTGAGACTTAAGTGGAAAGAACATGAGGAATGAATCAGCCTTTATGCAAGCTGTCCTGTTTTGAAGTCGAGCTGCAAGAGAATTCTGAAGACGTAAAGGCATTCAAATATCTCCGAGTCAATTTCATCCTCCTTTTCCTCTAGTCAGTAATGGATCGTCGCTCCCCTACTATCGTGCGTAATTTGTTTCCTCATGTTTACAACATCAGACATGGTTTTTGATTATACATTCTGTGATTGGAAATGAACTCATCATTTCAGCTGAAGATGGCATAGAACTTAGATGACATGGAGGCCTTAGCCTGCAGAAATGGACCAAGATGTCTGAGACTTTTGATCGCTCTACAAAGTGACTCCGCCTGACCTCTGTGAGGAAGGGTGAATATTGTCACGTTGTAGAGCGCACATCCAAATATTATTTTCCTTTTCAATCCGGGCTTGATAGGCCTGAGTTTGTCTTTGTTGTGTGGTATTCCGCTGACACTCTCACCCTGGATTAAAATCTTAATTAACTTGAGTATCATTCTGCCCTCCTATACTTGAAAAGGCAAAGAAGGAATACTACGGGGGAGAGGGGGTGTCTGGTACATAGGATCATGGGATGTTCGCCAGTCTACTGTAGGGGGCACCACTAGTGTGGCTGGAACTGCTGCTCTGCTCCTGTCTGCCGGGCCCCTCCCCTTCAGCTTGCTCTGCTCTCAGTTTGTTTCTGTCTGTCTCTGATGAGCCTTCATAAAGCAGAGGTTTGGGTATGGGAAAGGGGGAGATGTAGTAAAACAGCTTTATTAAGACACAGCTCTCTCTCAGAGCATGACCTCTGTTGTGAGACTAACACGGCCACAAAACAAATATATCCTCCCCTTTTACTTTGAAGGGTGGATAGAGAGTATGTATGTTTGCCATCATTCGTTGCCACGGCTGCAGGCTTTGGCTAGTCCACACGGTCTGATCGTGTGGGTCACCTTCGTGACAGAAATGACACGCCTGATCAAAGGCTGGCCATTTGCCGCTGGGATGCCTCAGTCTTTGCGCCCAGCTGTGCCTGCCTGCTTGTCTGACCTTGGCCTTCCATCATGAGGGCTTGTGTGGCAAATAATGGCTAATCTGGCCACAGCTAGTGCACCTTTGGTGTCCCCTTTATCCCTCGTTTCATCTTGGCATTCTGTTTCACAAGGCTACATGAACTCCCGGCCTTTCCAGGGAGCCCTGATGAGGCTGTGTCAGTGTGGCTGAGGAGGATGGACATACATCTCAGAGGCGGCGAAGATGTGCGGTGGGTGGTGTTGGGGTAGAAGGCAGCATGGTTGAGAAAATTATATCACTGTCAATCATACGCTGTTTATGACATACTGACAGCTTGGCCCAGCCTGGCAAACATTTTCCCATTCTCTCTCTACTTCTCTAGAGGAAATTAAGGACTTTACCTGAAGGGGGCGCTGTGCTGGGAGCTCATGCTGGGTATTCTGCATAGCGGCCATCTGCCCATGACGGCTGGACCTGCCATAGACATTAGCAACATCCATGCCACAATGACAACTCTAACACCAGCTGCCTTTATCTCTGCAGCTTTGTTTCTTTGTCAGTGTGAAATACCATTTGAATTTCAAATGGAGCATAAACAACCCATAATCTAGTACAGAGTACAGAGAATAGTGTTTTTTTTCTTCTTCTGCCCCACTATGACAGAGTTTTAATGTGCTGAGGCTATTCTATGAGCTTCCCATGTAAAGTACTCATCGTGCTTTATTGAGGATCATTGCACTGGCAGTATCTCTTAGCCAAACACCAGCGTTACCATTCAAATACGGACATTAATTCTGCAGCCAGGGTAAAAAGGTGAACAGTCATAATAGTCAACCCTCTCACACTCTGTTTTTTTTCTCCTTTTTATATAGCCAGAAGCAGTGTTTTTTCTTTCCTTTTTTTACAGAGCAAGAATGTCTTTGCATCTGAAATGTGCATTAATGCACCGTTAAGGTCAACTCGGCTCATTTAAAAAACAAAGCATTCAGTGAGTTGCAGGTCCACGGGTCTGCTGGCACACAGGGAAGATTTATTGTCTGCCCTGTGCATGTGCCGCTACTTGTTACCAGCCAACCCCTGACCCCATCCTGCCGACACCGCAGAGACGCTTAATCTCCACCGACAACTTCTGTATACATTTTAGTCAATCTGGAGCACCACGGTGCCCGGACCAGTGCCCTGGCATGGGTTGATACCACACATCGCCAGGAGGGTTGGGTAGGAGAGAGACAGAGGGGAATGGAGAGACATCTGCTCTGGTCACCAACCCTGCTATGCCCTATTGTACCGGGAACCATAACATCCCTGTGGCCTACTCTACTCTTTTCCTGAATGCATGGTTGAGGGAGGATCAAAGGAAGCGTAGACCCGAAAGACAACTATTTTGTTATCTTCCATTGATTGTAGAATCTTATTTTCCCTCAAATTCAAGAGAAAAAACTACAATTGTTACAATATGATATGCATGTTCTTTCAAGGAAATTGGTAAACAACTGAAACCCAATCAATGTAACCAACACAGAACCCCAGTTAAATTGAACTGTTCATATGAATGGTTTTGACAGTGTGGGCACGAGAGGCAAGTAGAGGGTAGAAGCCTTTTTATCTCTCCCTCTTTTCAAGAACGTGCCTGGAAGATGTAATGCCTACCAAAAACCTGCCTCTCTATGTCGACCTTCGGTAAAGCGCTGAAGCTTTGAGAACTTTTTGAATATATGGATGGTTCTTGTGTAATAGCGGAGTGGAATACAACCAATTCACAACGGAGAACCTACACATGATGGATGATAGTCTGCCGTAGTAGCTGATTGACAACACAAATTGACCGTCCAGAGTCAAAACTTTCAATCAATTGCTTGGTGGCTGGTGACTTTCCTATCACGCTTAAGACATTTTAGTGGATTGTTTGCTGAATCTCTTGAAATGTCATTCATCTTCCCCCAATCCCATGAGGCTTAACATGAGGTGATATTTTTAACCAACGTGGAGAAGAAACAGATTGAGGTAGGTGAGATAGAAATAAAACAGTGATTGGGTATTACTGTAGAGTAGAGGCAGGACTAGCAGTCAAAGAAAGGTCTGCGATGAAGAAATTACTTCCAACTCAACAAGTGATTCAGGAGGACTCTCTTGGTCTACAGTATATTCCCCAGTAAGGACACACAACCGGAAATATCATTTCCCGAAGATTGTTTCCAAGGAGAAAGGACTTGACTTGGAACAGATCCAAATAATGGTAACGCATAGTGGTTCTACAATATAGCATGGTGAGTTCAAAAGGCGATGCACTTTGCTACGATCCAACTTCATTCAGTGGTACTTGTATATTTTTCAGTCACATGTCAGCAGAACAGGAGGATTTCTTTACCTATAAGACATTAGGTAGCTCAGTCTAAAATGGTTTGGAGCAAGACGCCAAAGCAGTCTTTGTCTGTTGCTCCTGCCGTATGATGTGCAGTATTTATGCTCCAGTATGTGTACTTTTTTTTTTGTGATACGTTTCGTCATTTAAATCAACTTAACAAGAAATTACAGGGCATGCATAAAAGTATCGTGGGACTTGAAGAAATTATTGCAAAATTGTGATTATGGGCTTTTAGGAGGGGCTGAAAATCAACTGCCTCTTGATTTGGAAATTTCAGCATCCTCAACGAGATGATGAGGCTGTTAAAAGACTCATTCTCTGTTGATGGGAAATGCTGTGACAGCAAAGCAGCTGATTCCATCACTTGATGAGGCTTGTGACTTTAAATAGTTGATATTCAGTCATCAGATAACTTAAATAAGTCACTGCAGCTGCAGCAGGGTCTGCACAGCTTTGGGTCAATGAAATCAGCAAAGAGAGGTATTAAGAAACAGGGAGGGGTGCACTATTTATCTTAATGTTTCCTTAACTTAAAGAAAACAAAAGCTAGAAGTTACTCCTCACTCACAAGGCTTCATACTAGTGGAAACTGATATCCTTTAAAAATACTGATATTAATCCAAACCTTTTCACCTATTATTATCATAATAATATTAAACTTTTAAAGATGTAGCTTATTTTGTAATTCAAATCGGGTTCTATCAATGACTTTTGCGATGGACAATGGACAATCTAGTCTGATACATGTGTTCTTTTAAGGTTTCATTTATTCCACTTTTTTAAATGATACATCGTCTATGTATGTAGATGATACATTATAATAGACATTGCACTTACAGTGGCTCAAAACAAGAGTTCCAGGTCTAGGTAGCAAACTAAGTGTTCATATTGAAATAGTCAGGCTAAGAAATGTTTCCTTTCTTCTGAAAAAATGTGTGGAAAATGTGTGGAATATTGTAATTTGGGGTATTTATCCAAGAATTAAAAATATAATAAAATACATCATCAACACAAAAATCTAACTCAAATCGTATATACTGAACATGCATGTTCAATAAGCGTGTAACATATAGCCAATAGTCAGTTGTTGGAGCTTTAAGCTGTAGAAAAGGAAATTGTAGAGAAAACATTTTTCCCGGCACACTTACTCAGACTAACTTACAATAAGTGCAACAGCAGACTGAGCTCATATTAGATCTCCAAAAAGTCAGGAATCCAACATCATGAAATGCAACATCTGATGCCACTGTGCAGTGATAACATTCAGACTGGAGACTGATCGGAGTGAAGGACAGACACACAAGGGATCTTTTTTTTTTAAAAGTAAGGTGAGGAAAGAGACAAGGAGATTCAGTCTGGAGAGGGTTACAAAAAAAGAGACAAGGAGAAAGACAGTCACTCAAAGAGAGGTGGCCAATGATGCTGCTCATGCATTGGGATCGCCACGCCCACCGAGCAGCCATGGGCTTTGGATTTCATCTATTTTATCTCCTATGTCTTCTTTTTTTTTTAGGTTACATAGAGCACGTCCCCCTTTTTCCCTTTTCCCTGCTTCAGTGAGGCAAAGATCGTAATCGCCCCTGACCGTAATCTACCAGAGTGGAACGCTTTTCTTCAATAGACAAAAAAGGAGCTTATAGATGCTGCACACTGCAAGGGTATAACATCACAGGGTTATCCTGTTGAAAAAGGGGACGGATGTGTAGTGTGTGTTTGTGATTTGTTCCTATTGCAATGACATGCACAATAGACAGCGGACAGACGGGAATGCGGAAAGAGAAGAAAAACGAAAGATGGAAATATGTCACAACTTCATATAACTGTACATTTTTATTTCCCTATTATTTGTAGGAGTTCTTCGGGAGGAATCAATTAGTCGTGAGCACACCTAGCATAATTAGCAATCATCATTCCCCTTTAGTAGTGGTGAGCTAGAGCTAAAAGATTGGTCACAGACAGGTAGATTCACGTTTTCTCAGCTACTCGCAGCAAAGTCTAAATGCTGCGATACAAACAGAAACTTTATAAGCAACCAAAAAAGTTTTGTTGACATCTCTTCAGGCAATACTAATGAAGTGGTGAACCTCCACCTCCAAAAGCCTCTTGGATTCATCTCCTTGCAGTCTGATCGGTTGACATATGGCAGTTTTGAGTGTTTGAAAAGTCTACTTATTTCTTTCCACTTTACTTCATTTTTTCTTCTTCTGGCATCTCAATTGTCCTTATGTGAAAAAATAAAATCATATATATATATATATATATATATATATATATATATATATATATATATATATATATATATATATATATATATATATATATATATATATATATCTGATGCTTAGAGGAGACTAAAACTGACACTAGATGTTATTTGCAAAGAGAACTGCAATCATAGAGAAATCGTTTTTGTTGCCACAACCAATCCCCCTTAAAGTTTCTCTCTCTGTCTGAAACTGTGTCCACCCTTTTTCTCTTCTTTTCTCTATTATTTTTCTTTCGACATGCCTTTTATTTTATTATTTCTCTGTGTTGCCTCATTTTATTCCCGTCGCCTTTGTCACTTTCTCCTTCTCTGTCTTGGTCTTCACTTGTTCTTTTGTTTCGTTGTCACTTCCTCTCACTATAGTGTTTTTTTGTCATTTCTTTCTTGGTTCTTGTCTTTTTGCACACCGTCAGAAGCACACGCACACACAGGCACAACGCGCACGCACGCACGCGCACGCACGTACGCACGTAAACACACACACACACACACACACACACACACACACACACACACACACATATAAACCACACACAAATAAATCCTTTTTCTGTGAAGTCCCTGAAGTCAAAGAGAATATGATTTCCAAAATCCACGAAAAAGTAACTTGCACATAATATTCACAGTGCATTATTTCCCTTGGAAAATAACACTCGCCCATCTAGCCCAGAGCTGAAAGCTGGCACATCAAACTTTCCAAGGATTCATCTGAGGTTTAGGCACAGTATTTAGGCAGAAGTGTACATAATATGTGGCTCTGTTGTCTCTGTGAAGGGGGGCTGTTACATGGCGAGGAGAGAACTTTATCCAAAGAGCTTTGTGTAATCCTTATCTCAGGATACATATTGTCTCTTTACTCGGGCACTTCAGTTTGCCGGCCTGTCCTGAATGCTAACGATGACTAAGCAGTCATAATAATGGATGGATGTTTTTGGTATAGCCACCAATACATACAAATTGCTATTTCACTTACCTGGTAGTTTCCAATTGTATGTGTGGAAGCCCACAAGCATGTGTTTGCCATCGCAGAAACAACTATGAATCATTCTTTTGTGTTTGTTACATAACAAATGATTGTCATATTTGTCTCGGCCAATGATGATTTGGAAACCGCATGCGTCGACTGACGAATCTCACTGAGGTACTTCCTTGTTAAGCGCCGGTGTTGTCCGTGTCTCGGCGAACAGTGTGGATTGGCAAATTGGATAGAATCTCATCAGGCATAAATAATGGCAGCAATCTGTAAATAGCGTTGGAGCAAGGGAGCAACCAAAGCTGCTCCTGGTGAAAGAGAAAAGCCTGCACTCCTCCACTGAGCCTGCTCTCTGGATGCTGCCACTCACGTATGTGGCTCCCATTTACACTGATCTATATTAATTCCTTGGGAAAAAAAGGATGAATAAGGAAGTTGATTAAGGAAATGAAAATCTATTATGCTGAGCCGAAGCTCAATGTGTTCCAGTCTGTTTCACACTCTGGGATTTTTTAAACCTTAATGGCTATCCAGTTAGTCACAGATCAGCGAAGCAAAGCTGGGATACAATGTTTATTTATCCATCTACTTATTCTTTTTTAAACATTTAACCCATCTTCCTCAAGACTTTTGTAGGCGTATCGGCTCCTGGCTATCAAAAGAAAAACACTGAATGTCATATTACAACTTTTGACATTATCTCTATAACTATCCCTATCTCAGATTCTGCACAAGTACAGTCAACAAAAACTCAGTGAGCTACAGTACTTTGATGAAATGCACCTGGCATTCATCAATAGCTGGAATGAAAGCTAACGCCTTCCCGTGTCCACCGAGGCTTGTATCCTCCCATTGATTTCTGGCCAGGCATTTGCTCACCCCAGCCAAGGTCCAAATGCAATTTAAGTGTTGTGTGGGGACGCGTTTCTAGCATAGAACCTGACATAGTTTGGTCAATAGCCCCAGGCAGTGAATGAGCTCTCAAGTGGTACACAGCAACAGCAAGATGTATTTCCTCTTCCAGCTCACCTCACGCCCCCTCGTCAAATTAAACGGTAGTGGCTGGAGGGATTTCTGCAGGCCTTCAGCATGCTTCCACCCTTCCATCTCTAAGAGTACAAGGCAAGCCGACGACAAACACCGCTGCTCACACACGCAGGACAGAAGAAAAAACAAAACACTTCAATTATTCCATTTCAAATGGCATCAGCTCTCGACCCTCTACTTCAGGAAATTAAATTTCAAAATGGACCACAATTACGGCAGCAAAACAAAGGCGCTTGATGATTAAGGGGGGATTTTAATAATGCCAGACTTTCAACACTGCTCTGCAGAATATAGGTTAGTGAAAGGTTAGTGAATTGAACAAAAAAAAAAAAAAAAAGAACAAAAAGCCTGAAAAAGTATGGTGCGCAAACTTTTTTAAATGATGATATCTCGCATATTTAATGGGGTTATTGGAGCCACTGCCATTTTCTAACACCTTCGGATGTTTTTGTTGTTGTGTATGAGTATAAAAAAGATATTATTGAATGATAAGGCCGAATAGTTAAGACATGATTTTGGCCATTGACACTAATATCAAATGTATGCCAACACGAGAGGTAATTAACATGCTGGGTTGAAATATAACATACAGCACAAAGACATGTTATAAATGACATATCCTTTGTTTGAATGTGTAGACACGCACAATAGGCCGTCACCAGCCTCAGCATCCAACCTCTCAGTCGGGAGAATAATTGCCCCGGAAACCTGATGGACTGTCAGGAATAACACATGCTTGTTTCCTCTGTTCTTCTTTTCTTCCCCTCTCGCCTGGTGACACAGACAGGCGCTACGGAAGCACCTTGTGTTCACCATGCATGGAGATAAACTGCATATTGCATTCTGTTTCAAGTGTTACAAATCTATTGCAATAATGTAATAAAAAATGTATTATTCATTACTTCTACAGTGACGATTGGGGTGAAATATGCATATGGGGCGTGTGCGATTTCAAAAAGCCAATGCCGGCCCGACGTGTGACGGGTGATGAGGGAACATCGCATTGTGTTTCTGGTGTCATCAAAAGCTGGAGAAGGGAGATTAGTTGAGTGAGGACAACACGGGCAGATACAGGGCCACTTCATGGCTGGCAAAAGCACTGTGATAGTTGGCATGAGAGGATTGCTGGTGTAAATAAGCATACCTTTTCAATCTACTGTATGATGTGAATCCATTTGTGGTCCCCAGGTGTTACAAACAAAAGGTTTGGATGTGTTTGTTCCAGATCTGTCTAAATGGTTTCGCTTTATTTCCCATTGAGATAGGGTGCTAGGGGAATGTGGGATTGGGGTGCCAACCGAGTCATTTTGCTGCCTACTCTCTGCAGAGAGTATAATTGCAGACCTTAAAAATACCCATTCTGCTTTGGCACGTGTGAAAAGATGGGTGGTGGAGGTGGGAATTGTTGGTCATGTACACGAACATGTGGTGTGTGTGTGTGTGCGTGTGTGTGTATGTGTGTGTGTGTGTGTGTGTGTGTGTGTGTGTGTGTGTGTGTGTGTGTGTGTGTGTGTTGGACAAGCATGGTTGCACATTTGAATGAGATGTTTTAACACATATGCATTAGTACTTTCATATATATTATTGAAGAGAAATAGTGGAAAAAATGCCTCCATTGTTTCATTCCAAGAAACCTCATCATGGCAGAGTATATTTATGAGGTAGCGTAAAATGCACTATATTTTAAGGAACATATTCTATTTTATGTTGGTGATTTCCAAGTGTTTTTCTATTGGCCTGGGGGCCTGTGTGAATGAGTAATAGACAGAGTAATGGCTTCATCCTCGCCCGAATAAATTTGTTTTTCTTCCTCCTGCCTTGCAAATACAAAAAAAATGCCAAAAAAGATAAATAACAGGCACCCAATTACTCTGGCATCACCGTAATCAGGAATTTATGTTTACATTATCAAGATGTACCACTGCTCTGCATGACAACACCTTGCCACAGAAACAAATGGCATCTACATTTCCTCTGGGTGGTAGCTAGGTGCAGGTTCCTATTCATTTAGCCAGTTTGCCTCCTGAAGTAATGGAAGGCCCTGACCTAGAGCCTCTCTGTCAGCCCATTAGTGAGTGTGGAGAGCATTGCGTCGGCGCCTCTGCTGTTCTGCCACTCACAAACACCCCTTAGAATCAACACAAACAAGCCCAGAACGCTGCCCCTTCTGCTCTCTCACACTCACACACACACACACACACACACACACACACACACACACACACACACACACACACACACAATGAAGCTGGGGCATTGATTTTATAATGATGCCCAGGCTGCTTCCAGCCATGGAGGAATTGAAGCTGGCTGAGCTGAGCTCTTGGTGTGTGGAGAGTTTTTTTGGATGGGAGCCCTGCTGGTTGCTGGGACTAGTTCGAAGGAGAGGCAAGGCTACAGACGTGTGGAGTCGGTGGTTCCAGAGCATGTAGAACATGGAGAGGCAGCCGTGCCCAACTTCACAAAAGCACCCAGAGCCAAGCGTCCCTCCTCAGCACACACAGACCTGCAACTGCCAATCAAAGCAGCCTCGGGCGCTGCCACTGCCTTGTGTGCATAAATTAGCATGTATTTGCATAAGAATCCACTCGTTTAGCAGACCCACTTGGCTCTCCCCCCAAATGGCATTTTCTCGCTCCCCCCTCCTCTTTTTCTCACTTTTCCTCTCCTTATCCTTTTACAAGCGCCGATAACGGATAGAAAATAGTATGTTAACCCTTTTCATACCAAACCTCTCTTGACACAAATTACATGTGTGCATGCATGATTGACTGTGTGCATATGCTTGTTTGTTGTGGGTTTGCAAATGAGAAAAATTAACCAACAAGAAAGGCAAAAAATATATAATAATTGTGCGTACGCTAACATATATCAGTATGTACACAATGCACCAGCAATTCATGTGAATGATCTGAGAATATTCTGTTGTAGGAGGAAAAGTTCTGCTTTTGCGATTACTATCATCTTTGAAATGTCTTGAACTTCAAAGTTGCAGTGCAGATTGTGTGTCACATAGCATTCACCAACACGGCAACATTATTCAGTGTCAACTTTAAAGCCTTGTTTTTCCCAGTTCTGCCTTAATATCCCACAGAGCAGCGGCGCATGCATAGCCTTCTAAATTACAGCTTAGAAGACAGAAAAAAAGGAAGTTACAGGTCAGCAATGGTTACAAGGGAGGTGAGCGAGACAGAGGAAGACAATGAGATGTCATGAATTTTTCAACATGAAGAGCCAATCAGGACACCATACAGCAGGCCTGGCAGGGATTAATAAGTAAAGAACAGCGAGAGCTACACGTTGCCCGGAGCACAAGTTTTGGAATGCAGTAATTGACAAGGATTGTGCCTTCAGAGTCAACTTGAAGCCGCACAGATGAGCCTAATGAAGGTTTCTCTGACTTTGTTTCTGCTTACTTTTAGCGTGGTCCACAGCTCTCATCTGCTAAATTATTAAACATGGTCTGTGGTCCATAAAGCTGTCTATGATTGCTAAGTTCTTCACTGCCAGCAACACTCCACAGGTGATTAGCTACCATGGATGTATTAAATAATGGATGAAGTATTCAAACACAGTGCCTTATTCATTTTAATTTAATTTCATCTAGTTGGACAGTCCTGACCTGCAGAATTGCTGACATTTTGCGAGCTCTGACTAACATTATACTCCCCGCTACCACCTGCCAGATCGGCACCGCACATGAGCAACTGTCAACAGAGATGAGAAAAAAGCGAGACGGCTTACTTGTTATCCGTCAATTTCGGACACAGTGATTCTCGAGGGAAACATCTTGCTTTTTTCTTTTGGCCCCCATGTTTTACAGGACAGAGCAACCATAGCCTGCGGGAGCATGCGCGGCTTGGCTGCGTTTTCCTCTAAAGTCTCGCCTACTTTTTAGACAATAGCTTAAAGGTAAATTACTGTGAATAGCAATTGTGTGTGGAAGCTAAATTCTGCCTTCCACGTGGACACTCACGTCTCGGCGTTGCCTTTTTTTAATCAACACAAACACACACATGCACGCAATTGTGAATCTCGCCTGACATATGAGGCGTAAAGGTAAACATGTACATCTGTGTGGGCGATGGGATTAATTAACACAAATACACATTTGCATTTTAGATAGCATGAGCTTGATGTGTATTCAGGTGTGAATGTGATAAGTGGTACTTTGTGTGTGTGTTTTGTGGGGGGGAGGGTGTGGAAATCATAAAGCGATAACATAGACTTTTAAGTTAGGCTTGTATATACCTTTGAGGAATACTGGCACACTCTGCGTGTATGTGCGCGTGTGCGTGTGTGTGTGCGCTTAGTTTTGCGTCCAAACAGCAGCTCTAACCCCAGGAGGTTGTGCAGTCGCTCAGGGAGCCGTTCTTCCTTTCCATGTTCCCTGCTGGTCCGGGCAAGTGGCTGAGCTCCCTGTCACTATCTCCAACCTGTGTTTCTTTCCTTTCCTCATATCTAATATGAGTCACACACGCACTCAAAGAAACACACACACCCAAAGGGCTTAGACTGCCCTGCCTCATCCCATTTCCACAGCGCCTTTGATCCCCAACTCTCCCAAAAATACATTGGCCCCATTGCAGTGTTAACTTCCTGCCATGCTATTTAAGCTTCCTTGTCTGCCCGGAGCAACCACAGCTTTGGCACTCGCTGTTGGCTGTCTGCTAATGACAGCGCGGCAAGAAGAACATGCTGGGGGGTGTCGGACAACAGTACCAGGGAAAAAGCCCTGAGGTGCACCACACGATGAGGGTGGCTCATTATTGCCACAGAAGGGTTAATGTTCACAAATGGCTTTGAAGGGCCCCTCCCCCAATGCTGTTGCTTATTATGAGAGCTAATGATGTCAGCGGAGGGCCCTGCTTGTTGATTAGCCTAAATGGAGGACTAATAGAAGTGCGTGAGTGTAATTAATGACTGAAGGGGACCTTTAACAAAGACAAGAACACACCACTGTGGTCGTGGGTGTTCCCGGGTTAAGTGTGTCCCCGGACAACATGGCAGGGCACCTCATCAGCTGGCCACGTTATCCTCATGCCATCCCATGCCATGCCCTGCCATGCCATGCCACGACACCCACTCCAGCACCCAGACGGGCCAGCCTTTGTGGCCAGGCCTAATTAGCTGTCGCAGCAGGTGGAGCAGGGACCAGGGACACTCTCTGGTCTGCTCTCTGACAGCACAGGTCCTTGCAGAGCTCCCCCAGACACTGACCACACATGAATGTGTGTGTATGTGTGTGTGGGGCTTAGAGTGTGCATGCATGCCTGTCTGTCTCTGCGAATGTGTACATGTGTGTGTGTCGGGGAGGAGGGGGCATTTTTGTGTGCTTGAGTTTGACAGACAATGAGCGTTTAAAAAAAAAAAAACGTTCCGGTGAAGGGTATATCAGGTTGCATTGTACACCTACTCCCTCAGAGACAGGCATGAATAAGCTCATTTAATGTAAATGTGGGTAGAAAAAGTTATAGTGTAGGTGTATGAATATGTGTCTGTGTCTTGTAAAAGTAGAATTATATCTCAGTTAAGTTTTGCCTCTGCTTTTGACAGAGATAGTCAGCATTCACCTTACCTAACCCAGACAATACACAAACATGTTTTTAATTAGGTTATTAAAGCAGAAATAAAGGATGTACAGTACATCAAATATAAAGTATGTCAGAGCAAGTAAGACACATATTGAAAAGAAGACAAAACTACGGTGCCATCCTCGCTGACATTTACAGGTTGCAGCAGATGTGTATGATTTATAGCACATGTACATTAAATGTAGTGGATGCCAAAGATACAGAGACACTAAAGGCAGAAAAGGTAAATAACTGATTTTAGATGCTAAGATGGTTTCTCTGGCAGATCTGTGCCCATAAACAATCATTCAGCCTTCCTCTCCCTTAATAGCAACCCATTGACACGCTTCCTCTGAATTGTCAGAGCCCTGTCACCTCCCTCCCAGCACAATGCATTACTTAGTGGGTTTCCCTCCAACCCCCTGTTGTGTTTGTCCTTCTTCTATTGCTAAGTCCATGTGTATGCAGTGGAAGGAAGATACAGTGCATGCTGATGCTCCCTTCAGTTTACTAAGGCCTGTGTAAGCTGCAGTAATACTTCTTTACTGAAAGGTCCGCTCACACACACACACGCACTCCCCTGGTTTAATCTATTACCATTTTTATGTGGCTCAAATATTCAGGTCGTGTTAACCAATGCATCATTATGAGGCGTATAACTGCAAAAGCCAAAGGATTTATAGGCTTACATAAATTACGTGATATGATAGTGCAAGTTTTATGAGTTGCTACTTTGCAAATATTCTTTTAAATAATAATAACAATAAAAGAAGAAAAAAACTACTGGTGTTGTTGGAAGATGTGAAAAAAATTATTCCTCTCTACCTACTGTTAAACCTGCCTTTAACTGCACATATATATCAAGATATTCACACTATACCTTTTCTTTATATTAATTGATGGGTTCATTTGTGTTTTTTTTCCCTCCTTGCATACATCTAGCGTCATCATTTCCCTCCATGTCATACTGGTGCTCCCTTAATGCATCTCAAATCATTTCTACTGAGCATACTCATCCACGGTGATGGCAAACACTATTCCCAAGCACACACGCAACAACATACACAATGATGTATAGTGCATTTGCAATGTAATATGTTTTACACACGGTCACTATACATCACCTCTGATGTTGTGTGAGTAGGTCTATTTGATCCCATTTGGCAGATGGATCCAATTGTCCGGGCTGATATTGGGCTGTGACAGAAAGCAATCTAATGGCAGGCTCATTGATGATGATGAGTTCTGTTCCATTGCACTTGAGATCCAGTTCAATTTCAAAAGCAAATTCAGCCATTCATCTTCCAAATAATTGTGGCACTTTATCAATTGCTCCCAGTCTTTTATCTATCACTTCGATTGATGTGATCATTTTCACAAACGTCTTGGAGCACACATGCAGGGCTGTTGCTTGAGTGTGTGTGTGGGTGTGTGTGTGCGTGCTAGTATGTGTCTAAAGGCATCTCTGCACAAGTTTATTGGCATGCGTGTGTGCGCAAATGGATGTATGCATTTGTTTGCAACTGAGTAAGTAAGCATTAGTGTTTATGCCTCCATATGCTTAGTTATAGACTTGTCTGCATTTGTTTGTGTAATAACAGTCTTCCATTGCTCATTACACAAACACATCTTCTGTTCCATTATTATAACTATTCTATTTGTGTGTTTGTTCTGCTTTGAGTATCCACAAGACCATTTGGCTATATGGAAGTGTTTGTTTGACGAGCATCTTCATTCTTGTGACTCCCATTACTATCAGCAGCCAGTGAGTGTGTGTTTATGAATCTGTGTGCGTTGCCACATCCATGCCTGTGGAATACCTCAAAGTATCTGAAGCCTGTCTGCGTGGGTTTGGCATAATATTTCATATAAAACCTAATAGAATCAATAGCCCAAAGCGTACAAATGTTAATCTGTCATCATGTTGAGGATTTTTTTTGGCGCCCTGTAGATATCTCAAAATAATCAGTGGCGATAGCAAAAACTGCAAAGACTACCATCTTTTCCAATTGTGCAACAACTCAAAAAAAAAGGGCTAAATATCATAATAAAACATAAAATAAAAATACATATTGTATTTTAAAGCACAGTGTATCCCATTGTTACCATTGGCACTGACTAAAAGTGCCTTAATATGTGAAAAAGGCTAACAGAAATGAATATATGTGCTTGAGAGGTATTTTTCTGCTGTTGAAGTTGGCACTGTTTTATTCTATTTGATTAACATCTAATTATGGCTCCCGTTTGACTTGTTTTACATGGAATACCACCTGATTCTGCTATTTGAAGGCTTTTTGCACATGCACCTGTTACAAAGGAGAGAGCTGTCAATGTGTTGACACCCTCTCTCAATTAAATACATGCGCATGTCTACACAATTAACCCAACAGTGCCGATGCAAGGTGTGTCTGTGATCTGAGCTAATCTGAGTCACAGGTTGTCTAATTGGCTGGTAGAATGTGGTTCTGTATGTGTGTATTTGTATGTGAATGGATGTATCACTGTGATGGTCAAATCAAGTCTGTGATCACACTGTCGCTTGCTGTTGAGTGTGTATGCTCTGTAGAGTCCAACATATACGTGCACGTACACACGACGTGATCCCTGTAGTCAGTAGACTGTGATTTAGATTTGTATGTGTGTGTGTGTGTGTGCTTGTTGATGGTGAAGAGCTAGAGGATTAGTGGTAGCCAGTTAATCAAATAATTCATTTTTCAATTAATTATTTTAATTTAAAATCTAATATTATCAAAATACAAGATTGTTTAACTTTTTTATTTGTGTATTTTACTTTGGTGATAATATACATGTACTAACCATTTTAAACATAACTTCAATAATGATCAAAGAAAGAAACTGGACAAACTCATTCGACCCCTGACCCCAACGTATAGTCCCCCTATGTGAAGCTTTAACCATGGACAGACAAAGAAGTCTATTCTCAATATGTAGACAACAAAAACAGCCACAAACCTGTGTATCTGACCTAAGACAAACTTTTTTATAAACACTATGCTTTTTATGCAGAAGTCATCAGCCTCTGGCTATATTTTACAAACAAATGGAATTTCCATTGTAAACAATAATGTTTTGTTTACATTTAACACTTTTCAGCAACATTTAGTTGATTATCCTAAGGGCTAAACAAACACTTTAAAAATAATTTCCAACTCCATAAAACCTTTGGGAATTTGCATTTGTTAACATTTCAGTGTTTTTATTCTCCTTCCTGGTGCAATGCCACCTTTTACAGCAGAACAGAAGCTGACCTGGAAGGGTGGCACAACATGTAGCCTGAAAAAAGTGCTCAACTTAAATAAAAGAGCTGTTGCATCTTCCAGAGACATAATTAACACTTTAGTTAACACTGTACAATGCTGCCATCTGTTTATAAGCATAAAGATGATTGAATATACTGTATATACAGAAACACCACATATTAAATCTATAGATCGCAAGCTCTTCCATCCTGGCTGCCTGTTTTTTATATGCCGCTCTGTGATTCTGAGCATTTTTGCAGGCCATTTTGATGTGTGGGCTAGTGTGTGCTCTGGGCCTTGAATTCTCAATTGTTGGATGTTGTCATTGCCCATGGAGCGAGTCCAGCTTCATTCTGCCCTTCGCTCTGTGATTGCTCACCGCTGACTCGTCTCATCAACATTGTGGTGGGTACCGGCTGGAGTGCAGACCGGGCCCGGCAGGTATACGAGAGGAGCAGAGCAGGATATACACTCATACATCTGACAGATGCATGGTGTGTCATTACTCTCCACTTATTATCATTCTCCCACACCTCTTTATACTGTGAGCCACTTTAGCTATTTTTCCCGCCCGGCTCCGAAACATTTGTACTGTGGCCTTGCAGAGTGATAGATGCTCCTCGGGAGGCAGCAGGTTATTGTTGCAACTCCTGCGCTGACATTTTGACTGGGCATTTAACCTTCTGTGTTTGGGTGTATGCAACTATCAACTTTGTTTTTGCAAAGATCGTATACAAACAAAGTGAAATAATCACTTCAGAAATACTTTTTGCAATGCAATGGGTTTATGGAGTTGGTGCAAAATTAAAAGCAGACGTCAGAGCAAAGTCCTCTTCTCTCCTAATCCCAGATCCTCTTATATCCACTATTTGTCCATCCTTTCTTTCTCTACCTAATGCTTGCTGGTCCTTTCTGCTTTCTTATTCTGTTCACTTCCTTCATTCTTTTCCTTTTCAAATGCACAGCAATGTTACACACACACACACACACACACACACACACACACACACACACACACACACACACACACACACACACACACACACGGTCCCTGTGGCCAGGCAAAAGAGAGCGGGAAGACAGGGAAAGAGAGAGGAGAGAGCAGCAGTCGCCTCACAAGAGCAGACCTCATAAAACTCCCTGTCACTTTGACTAATTTGTTAGTCTAGTCTCACAGTGTTGAATCGTCACTCCCCTCTTCCCCCTGATGCACCTCTAGCCCGACTCCCTGTGTCTTTCTTTCCACCCACCCTCATATTCACGGTAAGATGAGGAAGGGAGATTGGGAAGAAAAAAAGGGGGCAATAAATGTAATATAGTGCACTGGCCATTGGTTGCAGTGATATACACAGCAATCCATCTACAGTCAGAGGAAGAACAGAGGCTTTATGGAGCAGAGGATAACATGATGGCTCGATTTCTCATCCACTTTCTGTCTCAGTCCGCCTCCGTTTTACCTCTAGAGGAGGGCTGCTGGGCACCGGTAGAGTAAAAGTAGGAATAGAATGGCAAAATAGGGCTATAATGGCTACAGTCCCCAAGACTAGATTGGGTTGGACTGGGCCATGGAGGGTGGGGTAGTATAAATAGGTTCAGATGCTCAGCTGGGCTTCTCAGAGGATCAAAGAGCAAGTACTGGATTTATAGATGAATTAGAAGCCCACATCCTGTTCCAGGGGGAATCAAATGCCAGTTAATTATGGAGAACAGGACGGAGATTACAGAGACGAAAGACAAACATCGAGATGTTTCCCTATGAAGCTGCAGTGTCACACCATGGAAATCTGCATTATACCAGTATAAGTACTAACATTTGAGTACTTTCCGATACCTAGTACCGGTATGAAAACTGAATATCATTACAGTTCCAACATTAATTAAAAAAAACACGTTTTATTTTCATCAGATGTTCCTCACTTGCTGACTGTAACAAATCAAATCTACAACATGTTGCTGACATTTTAATTTTTCCCTAAAAACCACTTCTGCGCATTCACTGCAGCTGGTGATAGATTTTTTTTAAAAGCTGTTTTACATCAGGTTATTGTTGAAGCTGGGTATCTTATTATGCTCAATTGAAGAGAGGTGAACATCATGTTGCCGGATTGGTCTTGGGTGTATCAAAGTAGTATTACGAGTACAAGTACATGAGCACATGAGCTCATATTGGACCCGATATTGATATCGCTGCATCCCTTGTTACGAGCATTTTTTTTTGCTGTTGCCATCCCCCTTCCCTTCCCAAACCAACCCCTGGTATCTAGTCTTTAAATAGGAGCTCAAACTCAGAGCTAAAAATAGGCCGCATTTCACCACCAACCACCCTCTGCTGAGCTGTCAGCGCCCCTTCTCCCTCTTCGTCACAGCGAGGCAGACACAGCCCTCCTGCATGTGTTTTCGGGAGAGACAGGCAATGTGTGATCACTCCGGCTCTAACTCATCTCCTCTAACAAACACGGCAGGCCCGACCTCTCCTGACTTGCTGGCCTCACAGGGAGGCTGCCGTGAACTCACACACCAATTTGAGGGAAAGACTCACTCCTGCTGCGCCGGCCCTGTTTCTCTTCCCCACAGACGGGAGGGGGCAGGATGTCCCGACGCGTGAGCGATGGGTGAATGGGAAGGAGTAATTTGGGCTGGTACCATACAGCCTGTCCATGATCCAGGAGCTTGCTTGCAAGTGAGAGAGACCTACATTGAGATAATTGTATTTCAAAATGCTGTATTATTTTTCAACTGTACTACCTAAATTCCTTAGTTTATGAAGGATCCAAATTGGACAAGTTTCAAAATCTCAAGGAATTTTGCTCTCTGGATTTTCCTTTAATTTTGGCGGGTGTAATACAGTTTAGAAGAGAACAATCTTTACCAATTACAAGCTTACCATGACACTTTAAAGTGAGTATTGACAAAAAGCCAATTCCATTTAGTGAAACATCAGAGTACTCTCAATTCCCTGAAGCTCCAAAGACACTGATGATAATGACAGAGGTCAGTGCACTTATAGTGGCTTTATAATGATCAAAGGTCAGGAACTTAGCATCCTTATATCTGCTTTAGGAATGAGGCTTCTCGTTCTCAGCCGCCGACATCGGTTCTATGTTGGCTCTTTAAGAAAAGCCAGTCTGCAATAAACATCTTTAATTGAGCTTAAACGGTTGTAAATGGCATCAACGGCTCCAATGAATTCACTGACGGCGAAACTGCAGAATGATAATGAGAGGCATCAAACGATGGATAGCTCATCAAGAGAATGGTACCTGATGACTTGAAAACTAAGTGGTTATCTGATGTTTAAGATGAAACAGCAAAGAAAAACTAATCAACCAAAACTTGTATTATGTTTTTTTTGTATTTCTTCATAACATTTCAACATTTCTCTGAAAAGGTAAAAATGAAATTCAATAAAAATGAAATAATTGTGTAAACTTAGCTTTCATAAAAAATATTAAAACTGTTAAAAGTTAACTTGTCACTACACCACAATACGCCTTCATGTCATGACTTTTCAACAATAAAACAGTGAGGCCACAGCAGCACAGATTTAAAATTGTGATGAACATGGGAGCACAAACATGGCTGTAACTGTTTCAGAATTAACAACAAGTTATTGGTTTTGGGAGACAATACTCAAAGAAAAGTCATTCCAACATAATTATTTTGGAGATGTGTGAGTTCATAGACGGCTAAAACAGTAATGTTCAATCACAGTGTTGGCAGTAGTAGCTTTGGTGTTGCAGGTAGATGCAGCCAAGGCTAAATGAGTCTATCTATATTAATTTCCTTCGTACTACAAACTAAAGGCAACCAGAATGACAATTTGACATCTTTTTTATTGACTTCGCTGCACAGTTATGGCCATTGCACAGCAAGGGAGGGTGACATATACAACAATTGCGACATTTGCAACCCTTTTTCATTAAAAGATTGAATAGATTTGCTCAGGCAGAGGACCAACCAACCTATTGATCCAGAGCAGTGTCTGGCAGTTTGTCTGAGCTATATTGTTGTATAGCCTGAGCTACTGCAAGCTAGTTTCCATTTAACAATATGCTCTGAGTGAATTTGAGTTTCCTCTGGTAAACAGTTACACAGTGTACTTTGTATATCTAGTGCTTATATTGTGAAAGGTAACAGTGGAAGGAGTGGATCTGGTCTGTGCTGTCTTTGTCAAGGTTGAGAAGAGTAATTGTGTTGGCTGTCTTGCTTGTCCCTTACACACAAACTGATTGGTTAATGTTTTTTATTCTCATAATCTTAGACAAATTCATCTGAGAGAAGTTCATCATCAGCTTTTGGCACCTAAGTTGTGGGGACAAAATGTATATGTGTGCCTTTGCTACTCTGCACCTCATATTTTTCTATTTAGGCAGATTGGTCTACTCTCTTCCCTCCAATTGGTGAGCCAATATCCGCCGTGTGCCACTGTGGCACATCAGTTTATGAGTTACAAAGTTATGAGATTAGTAATGTGTATGGCTGAAAAGGTAATGATTTGCCACTATATCCTGCAATTAATATTCCACTTTACCCCAATACACCTGTCATGTGTGGATGTTCACTGAGGAAAAAAAATTACAGGAGTGCCCAGATATGCTTTCTTTATCCATCATGTGCGCAAGACACAACAACAAAAAGATTGGAGCAAATTGTTATTGCATACATGTGAAACCATTGTTTGAAACTAGCTTTAGTCTATATTGTGTGCATTTAGCTTGCTGTCTTTTTTAGTGACTTGATATTTATTGCACACGCAGCACTTTTTGTGGATTTAGCCCTGTTCACTTTACTAGTTAACTACTCAGAAGACAGAAGCACACAGCATACTTAAGTATTCATATTTGATTAACATGTCCCTAAAATTGAAAAGTACTAACTGTTCCTGACTTGTTCAGTAGATGAATTAGAAGGTAACAATTGACATGGAGTTTGAACAAATAAATGCATTACGATTTGCAAATCAGTATAATTTATTCAGTCCGATTCAGCTTGGATCACTACTGCTAGTCATCTAGAAAGAAAAGAAGTTTGAAGGTTACAACCAAAGAGACTCAACAGTAGAAGAAGAGTAGAAGTACTCACACTTCTGTCATGGTCTTCAGAGATAATTTTTTGTATTTAATTTATTTAAGTGTGTGGTAGATTGCATTTCTCTTTGCTGGCTTTGTGAGCAGTGGTATTCACAAAGCATGGTCAAAGGCCAGCTGTGTCCTTGTCTCTCTTTTTCTCCATTGCACTGTTATCAATCAGACGGACTTGCAAAGATAGATGGACTGAAATGCATGCACACTCAAACAGACACAGCAATACGCTCTGAAACATGCACACAGTCCTTTACTGGAAAATGTAAGCAAGTTCCTCTCTTCCACACTGTTGGCTCTGTGACTTCAGCGGACTTTTATTCATCATAACCTAATGAAAAATATAGATTTGCCTCTGGAGATTAGAGCAAAGTAAAAAAAATGAATGTATAGACATCAAGGAAATAGAGCATGAAGGAGGGGAAAATATGGAGAGGAAAAAAAAAACGTTAGCGAAAAAATAGAAAGACAGATAAAGGGAGAGATACGGAGAAAGAGAGATGGGCTCTCTAAGTGTACCAGCACACAGGCACAGAGCTGTGAGTTCCCAGGCAAGACAGCATGAGCTGCCTATTTGTCAGCATTGATCAACCCATTAAGGGGCTGTGGTGGGAAGCATATTGGTTTTGGAGGCCAAAGGGGCAGAAAGAGACAAAGATAAAGCAAGACGGGGGGTTGTTGAACTCCTTTCAGCCTCGGCAACCACACGTCTATAGGATGAAAAACCCTGTAGTCCTCCTCTCCAATGTCCATGCAGTTCATTTTTTGGGGGCCATCGGGAAGGTAGTACTTGTCATTTGTCTTACAGCATCTCTGGGGGCTCAACTGTATGTGTTATCTTAGCTTGCTGCTGCTGCCATGCTAATACGGACCTAGCTTCACTGATCCTCTTCCTTGGTGAGAGTGTGTGTATGCATGTGTGTAGGCAAAGGGTGGGCTGTGTGGGAGTAGAGGTGAGTCCTGGCCCTAGGGGAAAGCAGGCTGCCTCTTCGCCCAGCCTCTGATGAATTCATATAATTAACTCTGCCTTGATCTGTTGGCTAATCCTGCACTCAGTAAAAAGGGATTAAAATGTCACCTAAGCCACCTGCTGTTATTGAGCCCCTAGACTTTTTGTGCCCGTGTATGTGTGCGTGTGACAGTGTGTGTGAGAGACAGAGAGAGAGAGAGAGAGAAAGAGGATAAAAGTAAAGTTAATTTCAAGATTTCTGTGCAGTAAGCATATATGCTAGAAACATTTCCTCTGTTTGCGCAAGAAAATGTATGTAGAGGACATAATAAATAAAGTAGCTCAAAGAAGCAGACACCTCAACTGCTGCCACATGCATGTGAGCGCTACTCTCAACTCCATAGTCTGGCATCAAGCTGAACTCCATAATTTGGCAGGAAGCTGGAGCAGACGTTTCAGCAAACTTGCTCTGAAAACTCGTTGTCACAGTCACTAAAAAGGGACATGAAAGTGGGACATGCTGGAAGGTGGGAGTTGAGGAATCTTTTTTCCTCCCCTCTCACTATGACCTCCTTGGACAAAGTAAAGAAAAAAAGGAAGAAATAAGAAAGAAAGGAGTGCCAATTGGTTGGCTGACAGCCCACAGACACAACGGCCAGCTTGACTTGCCGGCCACCTCCGATCGGTTGCCTAGCAACCCCAAGTGTACTTTTGGGTTGTTTAATGACTCTTGCTGCTGCAGTGGCTCAGGGGCTACTAATGAAGCCTCCCGACCAATCGCCGCCGTTTAAGACCTAGAAGCTGACTCATCACTGGACAGGGATCTTGGGACTTCAGGCTACCCTAAACCTCTTATGTGAGACGAATTCTTCCCCCAACCTGACCCAAGCCAAGACACACACACACACACACACACACACACACACACACACACACACACACACACACACACACACACACCTTAAATACAATACTGCTTACAATGCTCCAACTGAACTTAACTATGTCCACAGCATACTCACATACATCAATGGTCAACGTATCTTCATACAAAGGTGATAGATACCTTTTTGTCCATTCCCCTACAAATGTCCAGCAACATAAGCGATTAGCGCGTTAGGTTTAGTAAAAATCGAGGTGGTTAAAATAAGTATATTTATTACTTATATTAAAACAATGGTTTCCTGGATGAAAGTCCTGTGTTTGCTTTTTCCACCCATCCACCCAACCTCATGAGGACTTTGTTGCTCTGTAAACTATTGAGTTCCTTAAGGGAAGCTCTGCATGTCCTGTCTTACAATTACATGGGTTATAAACAAAATACAGTGCATTTATGTTAGTGGTTGAGATCAACCTGCAATGCCTCACCTTACTTTAACTTGACCTCAGAGTCACATGCAAACTTATTCAGTGCAATAGTGAGGAGTGATACTGTCCTCGTCTGGCTGTTTAAGGGCATACACACATGATAATAATTATGTTAAGGATCCCTTCAGCCCTTGATCCAGACTATGAACACAACCAACAGAACTCTGTCAACTCAGTTCTTTCTCCCAGAGCCTCAGTAAGCCAGACTTCAACACTGTAAAGGCTGCAGCTCAACCCCATGGAAAACACAAGGACATTTAGAGACTAGCTTTTGCTGCTTAGTGTCTGCAAAGTCGAACACTATCAACAATGTCCGCCCTATAGGACAAATGGCACAAAAAAAAAAAGTATTTACTTATTTTTCACATATCAGAAGAAGTGCTAGTTAGCATTTACTAATGCTAACGTATGTTTGTGTGCAGGTCCATTTATATGGATGTGACTACGCTTGCGTCGGAATCTGTGTGTGTGCGCGGCTTCATATGCTTGTCTTTGTGATGCGAACGTCATCTCTCTGAGCTTTGTTCCAGTGTCACAGCATATTGCTAGGCGAGTACACTATGTCCCCTGGGTGTCACCATGTATACGCTTGTCTATACATGTCTCAAGTCTTCGGTCTATATTTGGCCTTGGTCAACTGCTGTCAAGAGCTGCGTTGCCTGAGGGCCACACACCCACTGTGCTGCCTTTGCTGACTGATCTATCGTGTGCCATTCACCGGCACTCACATGTTGGACCTGTCTGCATGGCCTAGTTAGAAAGATATTCCCACTGCTGACTGAAGCCAGAAAAACACCATGCCAAATATGACATGCGTGGGTAGCTTCAATAAGCAAGGGTCTTTGAGGGTGGCTCATAACACCTTCACTTTTAACAAAGGAAAGCCGATATTATTTCTGTTTCAGAGAAGTCACAAGATCAAGTGTTTTTCTGTTTTCACATTCAGACTCCGGGGAGTGAACAAAAAAAAAGAGGAAACCATAGACAGGGGAGCAAAGAGAGCCAGGAGAGTTTTTATTCACGGCATTCAGTTTTTAAAAGGTTTTTTTTATGTTAGCTTGGCGACGTTTTGCTTTCACCTCACTATAAAATGGTTCTTCAAAGGTTGTTTATCGATTCCCCACTGTTAACCTTTCACAAGCTGTTTCACAGCTACGCTGTTTGGTGGCTCTCAGTAACTTCCAGGAGGAGCAGGCTGGGGCAGGGTGGGGTTGGCTGTCCAGACCAGTGGCACATTGGTTGTGAGTTACAAAGGGCTTCTGGGTAGAGAGGAGAGAGAGAGGAGGAAGGGATGAAGGCAGAGAAAGAGGGATTGCGGAGGGTCAGGGATGAGCAGTATATAGCTGGTGACTGGGAGTCTGGAGCCAGGAGGGGACAGGAAGAGCAAGGACCAGCCTGAGGGGACCTCTCCCTGTGGGTCTGGGAGTGGCTGATGTAATGGCATTAATCTCCAAGTGCCATCTGACACCCAGTGTGGCTCCGTCATTGAAAAGTGCTAATTCTGCTGAACTGTGAGGGGAATTCAGGCTTCTCTAGAGGCAGTGCCCTGGATTAATTAAACACGTTGGCATAGAGAACCGAACAGATTGATCTCTTTTACGGCTTTATCATTGCTGATTTTTGCATTAAGCTCACAGAGCAGGACAAAATCAAGACATTAACGCCAGGAACACTGCCACATTTGACTTGATCTCTCCTATCATTTTGTGCTAACCGGGGATTTCCCATCTCTTCCTTCTCTCTCTCTCTCCCTCTCCAGATGAACCGACCCATCCAGGTAAAGCCAGCCGACAGCGAAGGACGAGGAGGTAATTAACCTTCTCCTGGTCTCCGTTGCACACCCCCCTTAAAAAACACACACGCAAACACACAAATACAATGGAACAGCGTACAAGCAATCCTTAATATTCTGCTCTCACTTGAGACACACTGGGAGTTAGTAGAGTAGCCCGTAATATAGGTCACTTGCTTCTATTGACTTCCCATCTGTGCCAGCAGAGGGGCTGTCTCAGGTTCACAGTCACTGGGAGCGGTTCAAAGACAAGACCGAGAAACATGGAGAGAAATAAAAGAGAAGGGGAGTAGAGGATCTACATCCCCAGATAATAGAGTTAAGAGGCAATGGAATAGACTCCAAATAAACAAAGATAAGAGCGCACGCACACACGCACACGCACACGCACACACACACACACACACACACACACACACACACACACACACCTCAGAGCTACATCATGGACAAAGACGGTATCAATTTGAATGGATGTATTAATTTAGAAGTCACTGAATGAAGTGAAGAGACGGCATAAAGTAAGTCTCTCAAAGTGGCACATATCATTATTCAAGGGGTTTGGAACCTCTTTTTGGTATCAGCTTTTTTAGTTTTTTCCACATCCACGTCGACAGTATCAACTATAAATGTTCCCACTGTGCCTTCCATTTTGCCGACTTACTTCTCGAACTGACCATTTAACCACCTATCTATCCGTCTGCCTAATTTAGAGTACTGTCACATGATTACATTGGGATTAAACATTATTGATTGTTTAACCATCTAAAAGTTATCCGAGTCAGATTCCGTGTGATCCAATGTTTGATGTTAGACTTCCATCTGAACTCTGCATATGCATCAACCGGTTCAATTCTAAAAAAATAAATAATAATTTTCTTCTTTAAAAAGTAAAACTGCTCGTTTAAGGCATTAATCATGACATTAAAGTGTAGCGATTGTGCTTTGACATAGTACTGTTCTTTCCATAGCCTCCTCCCTCCATCTTTAGTCTGACTGACAAGGTGATTGACTAGATCATCCTGAAGCCATTTGTGACTAACATCACTGAGGTTAATGCAGATTAGGCCTGTTAAAGATTTACATGGGTGGAATTAGATCTAATTGGAGCAGTCTGTGTCTGCCCTGTGCTTACATTTTGGTGATTTAGGCTGCCTAGGTCAGATTAGACTGAGCCACTCTACTGATTTATGTCGTCAAGTGTGAATCAGATGGACCATTTCTATTGCCACACACACACACACCCCTGTGTAGATCTGATTTGTGTCAGGGCGGCAGTTTAATTAACGGCCATCTAAAAACAGGCAAAGTCTGACCGACAAGGCATGGGCGAGAGCCAATCGGCATTCTCACCAAGATAAATTGGATCCCTGGACTTAAAAAGGGAGGATGGATGGGTCCCAATATCAATTACAACTCTTTTTTTCAGCGGAAAGAGAAGGGAGATGAACCGACCGTGTGAATGAAATACAGAGAGCTCTTAGGCTGGCTGGCACAGCCTCTGCTAGTCTGTCAGATGGACTTTCTATATGGGAGGACAGGATAGGGCACAGCACAGAATGAAATAAGACCAAGCAGACAGGCCCCAACAGAGATATTGAGCGTTAATGGCAACAGGAAGTCAGCACATAGGCCAGGGAAGTAAACCACAGTCACAGCTGACAATGAAATGAGATTTACTATGAAGGCCTGTGGTTAAAGTGAAATAGACAGCCAGGCTAAGACTGACTAAAGGAGAGAAAGTAGCTAGGGATTCTTCTGTGGAAGCCTGGGGAGCAGTGAGGTGCACAATCCCAGTGGGGCCTCTTGATTGTCAAACCCAGGGCTGCACCGGGACATTTGTACCTCTAGAACGGAGTCACATTTATCACTACAAAGACATCAGCAATTATCTGTCATGGGAACTTGTGCAGAGGTCTCGATTACGTGCCTGTGCAGGCATTAGGGCCCATTACTCCATTTGGAGACTCCAGTAGCCCCTCACAGTGTCCCTAAGAGACAACTGGTCTCTAGGGGTATGGGAGTGTCAGGAGGAGAATAAAACCAGAGCTTGGAAATGACTAGGGGGGCCACGGCGCCACACAATCCTGCCGCTCGGCTGCCATTGTGCATCACACAGCTGATTCTCTGGCTGTCTATTACAATGGCTCATGTCTTATTTTATTTTTTCCTTGGATCATCAAGAAAAAATGGAGCATGAGACGGGAGCTTCACAGCCCTGAAATCTATTTCTGTTCCTTGAGTCAGTCGCCCTCTTCCCTACAAAGTCCACATTTATATGATGTGGTTAACACCACTTTTTGTCCTGCCCAATTCCATCAAACCATGATTTCAACTCAGAGATACCGAGACACAATCAAGGCATAAGTTGTCTGCTCACTCGCTCTGTGGTCAGTGCAGGAACAGACACGCTAATATAGCTCCACTTGAAACCCAAGCAATTTGCTTCAAACCAAAAGAGGCTGAAATGAGGAAAAGTAGAAATCACTTGTTCTCCCTCTCTATTGTTTTTCCTTCCTTCTCCCTCACTCTCATTGGTACTGCAGTGCAAAGGGAGAGATGGAGCGAGTGATAGGGAGAGAGGTGGGGATTCAGTACAAGGCCCATGGAGGAATGCAAGAGAGTGAGGGATTGAAGACAAAAAGAGCGAGAAGGGAAGAGACGACAGGATGAGAAAGTTAACGGAGGGTGATGGAGGCAGCTGAGTGAATCTCAGCAGTAAATCATCTCAGAGCCGTCCCATCCCTATCTCCTCCTCGCCTCGCCAGGAATCTTTTTCTCCCTGACCTTGTCTGCCGCTGTGTCTATGAAGAAAAGATGGGGCCAGATTATCTATGATTGGAGATGGCCATTATCTAAACACAATCTTGGAGCCAGGTCCCACTCCTCTAGCCACTGCTGTGAGACTGGAGACCACACTGATGAGAAGTGAGATGACGGGTCAGCATGCAACACCCTCTCCTTTTATTAACTCTGATAAGATGGTTTCAACACTCTCCCGAAATGCCCAGCAACCTCCATCAACATCGACTTTTTCACAAAGTGCCACTCCCAGTGCATTTGTCTACACACAGTCTCTTTACCCTATTTGTTTATTAGCTCCCCATACTTTTGTTTTATTGGATACTTATAGAGTGCCAGAGGCGTTGCAATCCCTGCATTTTATACTCTGCAGCCCCGAGTGAGCCTTTTTAATATCTTATCCATGCCTTTTGTCCGTCTGCCTGAGGGGAGTCTTTGTAAATGGGTCGTGTTTGTCCTTGCCAACCTGCTGCTCTTCAGATGGTTGACCCCAGTCGGGGCAGTGGAGAGATTGACAGGACCTTAAGATGTTGCGCACTGTGCTGTCATGCCCCACCCCAGCAGGTAGGGAAGAGTGAGGGCTGCTGGCTGGCCCAGTCTGGCATGCCACAGGGAAGGGTCTGTCTGGAGGCACCTCACGCCCACAGAAGAGTGCACCCCACTTTATATGCAAATGAAGCCAGAGGATCCCTCTGTGCCTCTAGACACAATCGCGCAACACTCTGAAAAGTCGGGAGGAACCCTGGCAGCGGTTAGTGTGTGTGTGTGTGTGTGTGTGTGTGTGTGTGTGTGTGTGTGTGTGTGTGTGTGTGTGTGTGTGTGTGTGTGTGTGTGTGTTGAGAAATACACACAGACATGGGGACTCTTGGACAGGCAACATTTTTCAGGGATTTCCAACAGTGACCATTGCACTGTATTCATTAAGATTTGAATGAATTGTCCATATTGATTTAAATGACTTTGTTGTAGAGATCCATGTTTGAGCCAATAGACAATGATGTATCTTAAGAGCAAAAAGAAGGAGTTAAAATAGTTGGACTAGGGCTGCATCAGGAAATTCCTGATCCTTGATTGTTCTGTTCTGGCTTTTGATCCCTCTCACTCTGCTGGGTAAATGGGTGTGACAGCTCTAGTGGTATAAGTAATGCATTTACAAATGCGACGCCTGTATCCTCTCATCATGCTTGATACACTGACAATTTGAACGTTTGTTCTCCTCTGATAGTTCCATTTACCACCTCACTATACTGCATAATCCACTTGCATACATCAGATTGAGACCAGCAGCAGAAAAGTTTAGTGTGCATTTGCACATCATTTTTACTGGGATCGGATCTAATTACTAATGTTAGCTGGATAGGAACTAAACATGAGTTAGAAGTAGATGGGGCTTATTTAGTAGTGGAGTATGTTCTGTAAAGGCAATAGGAAAGTAGTTTGCAGATTTATTCAGGAAAACTGAGTAAAGAATTTATACAAGAAATATTTGTCATTACTAGAATAACATGACATGATGAAATGAGTCGCCCATAGTGCTGATAGTGAAGATATCCCATTATTTGCACACGTTACCTCGAAGTTAGTTTAACAAGTTTACATTTATGCTAACAGCTAATGTGGTCAAAACAATTAATCAATTTAAGAATGTTAGCCATATCAGTTAACTAGGTAACCCAAGTCTGGCAGCCTCCTCGTTGCATCTTCTAACATCCCTGTGTACAACAGATCCACTTTGTTAACATAGGCTTTAACAAATCCATAAAAGTGAAACATTACTTTGAAATACTGTCGCCGCAGAAATCACCTCACATGGGCCGATTCCCATTCGAAGGAAAGGTTGTCGCCACATTTTTAATGTTGACCAACAGTTACACATGTTACATCAGAAATTCTTTTTTGTCTTCCGTTTATCCTCATGTTGTATTTTTACTGTCTGAAAGTCATTTATTGTCAATGTCTTTAATGTAGATACCTTTCAGTCACCCTTTTGCACTCACTTGTCCCCAACTCACTTTGCAGCATCACCATATTTCTCAAATACACTGACAACCCCTTTGTACTTCTTCTGTCAAGCCCAAAAAATAAAAAAAATATATATCATATGTAATAATTCTAATATGGCAAGAAATAAAACTTCTGATCAGCTTTTATGATCAGAATGCCTTAATTAATCTTAAATACTATGTAGTATAAAGTATTGATCCCTAGGGGAGAATCCAAAGTGGTGTAGCAAAGACATGATATGGATGCAAAAGTCGCATGGCCTTGATATTATAACAATGCTCAACAACAAAAGAGTGTGACAACATCTACCCCAAACGTGTCTAAGGATGTTCTGCCTCTCTCAATGTTGTACAAATGCATAATGCTTATTGTCTTAAAAAGCCTATTCAGAAATCAAATTGCACCGTTTGATTCTAAACAGACTCCCGTCTGTCTCACTCAATAATAAAAAGCCGTTCCAAACATGTTTGTACTGTACACCCGGTCTGTCCGCCTGCATGTGCGAGCGTGTCTGGTGGCAGGCCTCCCAGGCAGTAGTGCACCAGCGTCAGGCTTTTCTAATGAGACCAGAAGAAGCACAACTTCTCTGTTGTGCTGCCTGGAACATTACTCTGCATTTGAAATGCACCCAGCGGCATAGCAGGCATCATTTATCTTTAGATGCAGCTGTCCATGCTTTCTGCTACCAGCGGGCAAAAAAGTAATACAATCGTGAAAGAAATACATATATATTTACCATGACACAGTAGCAAGAGAGTAAGTATTTAAAGAAAAATATTCACATTATTGCCAAACAAAAGCAGAAACTTTTGAAAAGTAGACTTCACAGCACTATTTGCTTGGAGAGATAGAATAGGGTGAGGGATGTCATTAAAAGGGTAAAGAGAAAGATACAGGGAGGGCAATAGAGAGACAAAAGGAGATGCGAGGAAAGGAAAAGCACACTCTATATGCATATAATGCAGCCTACAACACAAGTAGCACTTTATTCCAGGGAGAGAAGCATCAATCTTGACAGCATATGGCATCTGTGCAAAATCCATTAATTTTTAATATACCGGGCGCTGAAATGAAAAGGCTTCCTGAGACAAGCAATTGTCAGATGTCAGTAGTGTTTTGATAACTTTTTTGATCTCCTTTTTTTTATTTGCATTCATAAAACAGGGCTGTCCACATGCCACCTCAGTTTGGACATGGCTGCAGACTGACATGGAACCATTTTCCATTCAATTGCTCCCACCTTCAGTCAGAAGATGAGGAAACAGAAAAAAGACGTGTGAATTACTTTGTGTATGAGAAGAAATCTGTGTGTGCACTGGCAATGGCCTGAATGTAATACAACAGTTTGCATTACAAATATCCCGTAATGTATATATAATATAAATAGCTTTCATATACACACAAACCCACGCTATTGTATACTTGAATCATTGTATACTAATTATATTTAAATGCATGCAGTATAAAGGTCCCAGGATAAAAGAATGATGATGTAATGCTACAAATAATCATCAAAATGATGTGGCCAGGCTTCATGACTAAAACACACAAATATACACACGTTATCATTTTAAAGTAGAGGCAAGGTTTTGAAAGTGCAGATTACAGAGGTCTCTTCAGAGTAGGGCAGAGAAGTGCTGTAGAGCTCAAATGTTCTCCAGCTGTGTGGCTCAGCTCGGTTAGAGGGATAAGATGAGCCCCTCTCAATGAGAGATAAGTACCAAGAGGTCAAACAGTCGGCTCAATGAGTTCTGTCATACTTCTATATCCTCAGACAGTTCCATATGTAGGTCCTCACCCCTCTTAATGCAAATACATGACTGTACTTGAGAAGATTATTCTTTTTTTTCCCCTTCTCTCCCCACTTTTAATGGATAACACTTTGGAGTTATGGAGTCGTTGTACAGAGGGTGCATTACAAGATATTTATTCATATTCATAAAATGCCAATTTATAATGTGAGAGTGGCCATAAGCGACGAGCGAGAACATGCAAAATCCAATAAGAGCTGCTTTGGAGTCAGGTGCAAAGTGGACTAATTAATAGCAATCTATACTCTGGCCAGGGCATGCAGTGGGCCGACTGAGACACTCTTAGGTCAGGCAATGAAAAGATAGCAGCCCCAAATTCATTTTCTCACCGTGGCTCTCCCAAAGGAAGCCTCCCAAGTACACTCACACTTCCTTTAATGCCTTCACTGGGGTATAATTTATTTTTGCGTTTGCCAGCACATTTGGAAAGTTCATTACTTCGCTCATGGCTTGTTAATTAGCCTTGTAAAGCCGCCATTAGATCTCCCCGGGCCAGGACCGAGATGAGACTTTTGTCCCGAAACATTAACACACTGCAGGAGGCCTGTAAAACTGCACTCTGCCCATTTAAGTTGTAACCGTGACACCTCGGTGCAAATCTGAAAGATGGAGGGACAATCAAGGCAAAGTCATGTGTGCTCTCGGCAGACTGCCTCGTTTCATGTTTGACCTTTGCTGCCATGGACAGGGGTCAGCCTCATTTCTCTCCAACACCTGTTCAGGGGCGACTTTACAGCCATGCAGCTCCTCTACTGTTGCCCAATATCCAGCTAGATGTGTGTCCTCCATGTCGGTATTTGTTAATCCCAGCTGATAGTATAAGTGTCTGTCTCTGTGGCGATCCGAGAGGTGGAGGGATAAGAATGAGCAGTTATACTCGGCTCAGCTGGTGGGTTTGAGAACTCTCGCTCTGTGAGGCGTGACTACAGGAACATGGACTGCCACCACCGCTACAACACCAGCAGTAGAGACCAGGCAGCGTGGCCTTATTGATTATTCAGGTGCTCATTTGTGTGGCCAAGCGGGTAGCAGGCACGTGTCTCATTTGAACTTTACAGGAAGGGAACAGGATTCGATTTCCCCGCTGCAAAAAGGAAGCCCTGGTGCTTTATTTTTAGAACAGCTGCGTCTAATGGGGCCTGGCAGGTACAGGAGGCGTCACATCTGTCGAGGCCCAGGTGATGCTCTCGCCCTCCGCTCCTCGCACGCTCCCTACCAGTCCAATGACTCACACTGAAGATCAACAGTGTCATTTCCAATAAACTCTTCTTCCTCTTCCTGCCACTTTCCATCAGTTCTGGCGATGGGTTCTTGCTAGTAGCCATTTCATTCCACAACTCAGCGGAATAGGGGATGCATAATGTAAAAAAAGATGATAAATGCACTGGGTAATGCCAGAGCACTGGGAAGATTAATTAGAAATGTCCAGCTTTAGGCTGGCCAAAATGTAGTGGTATCGAGTCCATACATGTGAGCAGGAGTGCACTCCTCTGGAGTTCTGGATCAACTCTGACATGCAGTTGCGGTATTGGTTTCGGTGGAGCTGCCTTTCAGAATTAATGAGGAGCAAAACTGAAAATCTTACACTGAATGTTGGTCAGGAATTTTTGAAGAAGCTAGTATTCAACGTCATCCCAATATGCTGTTTAATCACAGCATATTCATGCAAAAATTAGGAAGTCAAATCATTCCTTTGAATTGTGAATCTAGCTTAATTTACAAACAACTTTACACAGAAACGCTTTCACCGTTACTTCTGGAAGGCCAACAGTGGGCAATGTGCACGTCATGTTAGTTTTTTGATTCTACTTGACTCATTTTCTATATATGTTTGATATTTGTTCCCTGACTTTCAGCATTCATACTGAAGAAATGAGATTATCTTCAATTTGTTATCATACGACATTTTACATGTCAGCAGACTTTTCCCAAGTTTATTATGGGATAGATTGTGCTGCAGAGTTTACTGTTGCTTATTATAATTCCTGCTCCTTTGGTGATGAGAAAATGTAACACCATGTTCTCGATCCATGTTCTCTTTCAACTCTGTGACTTAAGCAGCCAGACAATCTAACAGTTTGTCTATGTGTGCAAAATATTCACTCTCTCTTTCTACCTTTACCTGAAACCCACCGCGCTCCAAACATCATCCGTATCAAACGTCACCACGGCAGACTTGAATAGCTCAGTGGAAACAAGAATATATCTCCCTCATCCCGGGGTGGGGAGGCACACCACACATCAGTGAGATCAACAACAATAACAACAGCAGCCGCAGCAGCAGCAGATAAAAGGGGGGGGTTTGAGTTGCACAAGTTCCTCTACGCTCAGCAGAACGGTGCCATCAGCTGTAGCATTTGTCTGTTCTCTCCTTTCTTCCACCCTCCTTCCCTTCCCCTTCCTCTCTTCCTATCCAGAAGACAGGAAGCTGTTTGTCGGAATGCTTGGCAAGCAGCAGAGCGAGGACGACGTCCGGCGGCTGTTCGAGACCTTTGGCCAGATCGAGGAGTGCACCGTCCTGCGAGGGCCTGATGGGGCCAGTAAGGGTCAGAGCCCACACACCTCCCACTATGTCTTTCCCCTGTCTGTCCCTCTTAATCCCTCCGTCTGTCTGTGTGTACGTGTGCTGTCTTTCTTTCTCTTTCTCCTCCTTACATTTTCAGAACCGCGCTTTACCTTCTCTGCACTCATTGACATCGTCTGCGATCCTCTCTGCTCTTCTGAATAACTTATCTTCCCCTCCAGCTATTCTATTTTTTTCACCACCTCTTATGTGTCTCGCAAGCATTTCTTTCATACTTCATTGTCACTGTGCTCCGACACCTCCCCTCGCACTTTCCTTTTTCTCACTACTCTCTGTATTCCCCTTCCCTTTTTTTGCTTTCCTTTCCGAACTTCTTCTCATTTTGCCCCTTCATCAAGGCAGCTCCTCTCACCCCGGGTTTGCACTCGACAAAAACATCACACAACACCTCGTCTTTCAGCGGACCCCTCCTCCTTCTCTTCTTCCTGTTATCTGAAAAGCGGAGGGGTGTAATCATGTTTGTTTCCCACATTCCCGTCATCCCTCCCCAGAGACATCATTGGACCATAATGTCCCACTGTAAATAAAGAGCCAGGCTCTGGGTTTGGCTGCTGTCACTCACTGTGCAGCCGATTTGCCTGCATTCAGGAAGAGCTTATGCGTTCATGTCTGTGGCGTGTGTGCTATTTAGTTAGTAGAGCATAGTCAAATTAAAGGTGGCTGTGAAATGTGCGATGCAGGAGGGATTGTTCTGAGAGCGAGAGGCACCCCCCTCATCCTTTGATGGGTTTGTGTCTCAAAGCCACAATTTGAGCGATAACGCCAGGGATATTGCTTGGAACCTTCCTTTCTCTCTGTTGAGTGTGATTTATTCTCCTACGTGAAGCGTCTGGATGTGTGAAAGGATGTGTGGGAAGGCAAGGTAGAGGGGTTGATAATGTGCACACCTTCTGAGTATATCAAAGAGAAAGGCTGGCTGTATTGAACCACACGCCTATCTGTGTCTACATCTGTTCCTCTCACTGCTAATCCCGGGTCTATTGCTCTGCGTCGCCCCACCGGCCCACTACCGTTCTTTCTCCCTGGCTTGTTTCCTCTTTTGCGTTCTCTCCCTCCCTCTCCGGCTCCCTCTCTTCCAGTCTGCTCAGATGCCTCAAGCTGATTGACAGCACATAAAATTAAATAAGGCCGATGCTGCTGTGTCAGACAGGATCTAGTTTTCTCCCTCATTCGCGCTTTCACTCCTTTTCACCCTGCTGCACCTTGCACCTCATCTCTCGTTCTCCCCTCTTCACATACCATACGTTTCCTGTGTTGGTATTTGTCTCCATTATCACAGGCTTGATCATTACCTCTTCAAGCTTTCACTGCCATAAAATGGAATCTGTAGAGCATTGTTGACTATGAATGCTACCCCCAGACAAAGATCTCGTATATAGGTATCTGGTCCTATCACTCACTGTGCAACAGTCCCACGCAATCATTACGGGATATTACGGCAAATTATTTTGCCAGCCGGCTCGCTTGGGATGAGGTTCCCGTAATTTGAATGAGACAGACCTTGAAATTGACAGTGCTATCTGTTCCATGATGGAGGCTTTGTCCCCAGTTGATGTAAATTTATGCTACTCAGAAGCTTTTCAGCACCCCTCTTCACCCAATAAAAAGGCCGAGAAGTTTAACATCCATCTCTCTATGGCACTGCTCCTCAAAGTACTTTCAAAGTGCAACACTTGCTGCCAGAGTTGAATAGAGCCCTGAATTGTCAGGAAAAATAGAGAGATGGCTTTTAGGTCTATAATTAAGTTGTGTTATAAATGTCACCCATCCAGCGGGATGGAATTCATGCATACATATTATTACCCCGGGAATTCAAAAGGCTGTGCAGATCCTCTCGCTTGAAAGCAATACAATCTCTTTTTTTCCTTTTCCCCACCAAACTCATTCTGAGCCATCAAATTCAAATACTTAAATGTGCACTATAATTCATGAGGTTGTAGAACTTCCAATCTTCTGAGATGTTGTGCTGCGAGTCCCTTAACGTTGTTTTTTCTAGGTCAGGAAAAGCGTGGCTAAAAGCATTGTTTTGTTTTGTGTTTTATTTGGAAGTGAAATGTAAGGACATTGCATGTGTAACATGACTTTGCTCTTGATGGTGTGTGCCAAGCCCTGCAGTGTTCAGGGTCCTTCTGGATGGGCTGAGGTGCTAGGGTCACTGGGATTTTGGCACAAAATCTGATAGCCTTGTTAGGAAACCAGCAGCAAGTTATCTTGCCTTACAAAATAAAAAGGCCTTTGCAAGAACAAACCACCCCTTATTATTTCAACTACAAAGGTTAAATGCATGTGTTCCTTCAAAGACAGACTTGCAGTCAAATGGCACATAGTAGGCTGACACATTTCAGTTGGTCAAATGAAGACCACTCCTGCCTCTACCCAGCGTTCAAATGAAGTAAAAGGGTTTTAAAGTGCTGTGACACAATCAAAGGCTTGTTTGACTTATCTGTGGGCCTCTGTAAATCTATAGAACCTTGAGGACATGTGAGAGTACAGGAAACACATGGCCTTTACAACTCTCCATATTTCTGCACACAACAGTTTCAGCTGCATGTATTTTGTGGATGGAATGTGGAAGGATAAAGGTACCTCAGGTAAAGGTGCAAATTGCCTTCCATTGGATTTGGAAATTATTTAGTTGTTTGTCTGGGAAGCAAAGCTGACTCCTGAGATGTAGAAGTGAACGGGTCAAACATCTCCTGAGCTGGCCTATCAGTGTTTGTAATTCTAATGAATCATCAAGACTCCTTTGGGAAAGGATAAATGCATACGAACATATGTAACCATTTTAAATAGGTATTAGCAGATCTTAAGAAACCAAGGATTGCACTCAGGAAAAGCCTGTCTGGTTCTAAGACGCTGGTGCTTCTCGATTAATGAAAAGGGGGCAGAATTAATCCACAAGTTTGTTAATTAGGTATCTCTTGACTTAACACATGAGCTACCTGAAGGCAAGGATAAGAATAGGACATAACAGAATACCTTGAGCAGTCGATGACGACCATAAAGCTTAGAGAAATAGCTCCTGTTTAATTTAATGGTTTTTGGAAGACTACCACAGTTCAGTTCCAGTGGATTTCACTTCTCTTAATGTTGTAGAAGTTGAGTGCCTGTCCTTACCTACACACTGATACATCATATGTTTAAGATGTAACCTTCTAAAAAAATATCTGCGGGTTATTATAATCTACTTGAATCATTTTTAACATAATTTGAAACGTTAATGCAATGAGGCTCCAGAACACTGCTGCCAACACCCATTCCCTTGTCTTGCAGCCAACTTTTTATGTTGACTTTTTCTTTTGTGCCTTAACTACACAACAGATTTAAGATGATTTGAATGCCCCTTGAGCAAAGCCCCCCTCCATCTGAAATGATGTGCGAGCAAAGATTCGGTTAGATAGGCAGATTATAATACTATGCCTTTGTCATCATAATCTCTTTTATGAGTGACTGCACACAAATCACAATGTGTAAATATTAAACAGATTAATAATCACAAACAAGTCAGGATAGTAAATGCCTTAGCTCCATGCTCCGAAGTGGAGGGGGTGGAATTAGAAATGGGCGAGGGACAGGATGTTCCACGCAGCTAATACTTTCACTACAATTAGACTGATTTATTCAGAGTTATGCGCTGAACACACACATGGCAGAATATATTTACAAACCAGATAACATGAAAACAATTGTAATGAATGGTGTTCCCCCCATATTCAAGGCCCTTCCCTGATGTTGTGCTCCTCCTCTCTATTTCTCTTTTTCTGTGTATACAGGCTGCGCTTTTGTCAAGTTCTCCAGCCACGCAGAAGCACAGGCCGCCATCAACAGCCTGCATGGTGGACAGACTATGCCTGTAAGTAATCACATTCACAGCAAATGTTCTAACAACTGAAATTAGTGTATTTCAACACAGTTGGAAACAATTTCACAATCAATGTGGACAGTCATATAGATAATTTTGCAAGTGATGTGATGTCACTTGGATGTCTACACCAGCTGTTTTTGCCTGTGGTCTCACTTTAATGAAATGTTTGAGATAGACTGGGATAAAGTTCACAACAAAGATCTGTGAACAATTTTTGATCGTGTTTTCTGTTTTCCAATCCACATGCATACAGCCACTGGAGGGAGTACGACTCTTTTTAAAATTCAATACTGAATGTCTTTGTCTTTTATGTGTGGAAAAAATCCTATACACAAAATATACCAGAATTTCTTAATTTCCTCTTTACTACCCTGCAGTATGTGTATACAGTGTATTATATGGCAGCACTTTATATTAAGGTACATATTCACTATAAATTGCATGCATATTATTAGCATATTGTCTCTTCATTCATCTTATATAGCACTAGTAATGCCTTATTCTGCATGACCATATTTTACAACTACTTAAAAGAAGTTTCCCTCAATAATCTCCCAATCACTGTTTATTAATAGTGAGTAAGGAATTTGTTCTACATGACTTGTGGTCATCACATGCTTTGCTAAGTGCTGGGCTTATAGGGTCAAAGAATAATCATTCTCCTTTAACAACACTTGATACATATGGCCTATTCTTATGGAACAAAACACTCAAAGTGTTAATAGTCTCCAAACAACTCTGAATTAATTAGCTCATAACTAATTCAATAGTAGTTTGACACTGATCAACCCACACGGGTTCCCTATTCTAAAGTTGCCTCCTCTTTACACTATCCAATATAGCAAACAACTACTTCATTTAACAGACCCTATTTTGTCACTTTCACTCAATATTAATTTCCCCCTCTGCTATTCAAAATAACTTTTCACCAGACAGATAGAGAGCGTTTAAAGTCTTATAAAGATATGATTATACCACACATTAATCCTTGAATGTGACCTGAGCAGATGTTGAACTATACAGATATGATGCAGTTTGATATGAAGTTGAGACTGAAGTTGTGGAATAATGGAAATAGAGTATAGAGACGATATAGCACAAACATATACTAAAATGATACTGCAGGCATGAGTTTGTTCTTTGCTTAAATTCCATAGCATGCTTTCTACAGAATTTTGTGAATAATAGAAACAGCATTTTAATTGAAACAACTAACCAATAACTATTTGATTATGATAAGCCTTTCTTCAAATGTATTGACGAGGTTATGGTTGCATTCCACATATAATTTCCACTTGCTTACTGTAGTTATAATATATATATATATATATATGTAGTCATAAACTGTGGACATACTCACCTTGACTTTACCCATTGGATCAAGGGTGGAGTAAAACCAAACGCTGACATTTTTATGCAACCTAAATGTTAACAATTAACTATCATGAACTCAAAACACACTGCATGTTGAAAGGGTTGAAGCTTTTAAACGAAAACACAGACAACACCCAAAAACGGACAAGGATATGGCAGCTCCCTAAAGCATACCCTGCCTTATTATTTGCCCTATTTTACTCTAACATCATTAGCAAAATGAACATCATGCTCCATTGAAGAAGACATGAAACTAGCGACTGAGATCATGAGCTCATGTTTACTGAGGTAATAAATCAAGAATTATTTTTCCACCGGAAGAGTCACCCCTGCTGGCATTTAGAAATAAAGCAAGTTTAAGGCAGGACCACACTGGCTTCACTTTTCAGAATTGGAGGTTGCTGCCTGACACAAGCCTTAAGCTTATCGAGTTCCTACAGCTAATGTGTTTGTTAACAATTGTCCTACTTACCGTACATGTCCAGAAGAAACCATCTGTTGACTGTAATATAAACTGGTATTAAAGTCCTGGATTTGTCCAAACACTGCTGAAAAAAAAAGAACAGATGAACCATAAGAAATACACATAAGACTTAAATAAGGCACATTAATAAAATTAACTTAAAAGAACAGTTAAATGCATAAGAGTAGCTTTCAGGAGCTTTTCAGGATGTAATTATTTGGTTGTTGAACATTTTCAGGCAGGTTGTTCAAAACCTAGATTTCAATTGATTTAAGTAGACTGTGGAAAAAACCCATAGCCATCTGCCAGAAGACATCTGGATACAACTTTGGTAATATGGGATAAATTGTCTCTGATATAAGTGATACAGTTGAGGAAACTTTCAGTTAAAAAAATGATAGCCAATCAGTGAAAAAGTGATAAAAACGGATACTGTACTGCGAGTGGGAGACAAGTGCAAGACCGCATTTTGCTTAAGCTAAATAAAAACAAACGAAGGCACGGATTTCCTCTCTTGCCTCAGGAAATAGTCCTCAGTCCAAAGTTAATAGTTTGAACAGCTCTCTTAACCTGTTCCTGAATATTAAAATGAGTGTGAAATTAGTTGCCTTGCATTGGAAGACAGTGTGTCATCTTCATGGTGAAGCAATGAAATTGAGAAAGTAGGCCAAATAAGATTATTTCAGAATTGGTGTAATTACCTTTTGACACTGTGTATGCTGCCAAGACCATTCATGGGAATGGCTAGTTAGAATCCCGTACACCTAGATATAAATGTGTCATCAGCATATCAGTGACATTTATTTCATTATCTCCACCAGGAGGATCATGCGATCGGTGTGTGTGTCAGTGTGTGTGAGTCAGTGACTGAGTGTGTACCTCTGTGTCGATCCATGGTATCAATCTTGTCTTTTGCTACAGCTCAATGCAAAACATTTTGGGTGGCCAGTTATGACTACATGCTCAAGGACCTCCTGTAGTTGCGGTGACTCAGACCTTTTATTGCCTGTGTTATACTGCTGACGCCTTACTCTCTACTTTTAACTGCTAACACAGCTTGAGTGCATCACTGACCCCTAGCCGCAACATTGTGACCAGATACACAGTGGGGAAGACAGTTTGCATACGTTCATTGATTCAAACAGTGTATTTGACCATCAGCTAATAGCTAACGGAACAAACTACCAGTACATGCTGCTGAGTACCTTACAGCCTCGACTGAGTGCACCTTTCTATTCCTGTTTGTTTTTGATATGTCCAAATAGAATCATGCCTGGATATTTAAATGTAAAAAAATGTTCTCAGGTGGAGGTCTGAGATGAACTGCATATTCATTTTTAAATTAAACCAGTGGCAAGAATGCTAAAAATGATAGATAACATAACAGGGCTTTTGAATATTTTGTATTACGGATGGGACAGGTAGGCTTCATGCATGTCACTGCCTTCTATAACATGGGAGATAAATAATTAGCAGTGAGAAACCCTCAGCCCCTGTTCAAAAGCTGCTTACTGTGAAACAATATAAAAAAATGAAAACACTTGAACATACTTATCAAGTGAGGCTTCATTCCAGTGACTAGAAGGGAGGTTAACAAGTAAGTCAATGATATTGAAAAGCACCCTAGATTGTGGATGGATCTTCTAAATAAGGTCAGATTAATAAATTGCTTTTGTTTCATTAACAGCTTCCCGATAGATATAGTAATATTGAGGGACAGTCGCAGTTTATCAGCCTTCCATTAACTTTCAGCTTTTCTACATTCTTCATAGCTTGGGTATCATCTTTTCAAGAGTTTTTATATTGTTATGTTACGACATAATGTGAAGTTGTAAATACTTTATATAGCTGCTCATCAGTTGTTAATCTGATTGCATAGGAAACACTTCACTCAAGCTAGAGACATAGACCACAAAAACAAGTGTTAGTTATCATGGCTCACATATTTTATATTACATAGAATCATACAGCATGCTGAGATATAATGAGAGGACAAGACCTCACCAGCAATGCAAGAGAAAGGTGCAGGAATCACTATGTTCAGTGGACTGTATTGCACTACAAAATAGATGTAAATGTAAATGCCTTTTAGAGGTGTGGAATGTACTTTAGATGTAAGTATACAAAGAATTGTGAAGAGTCTGTAATGGTTTTCAGTATACAGCAGTTATGAGACGCATGAAATAGCAATAGTTGGTGTTGATTTGTTTAGTTGAAGAATGAGGCCACAGAACCTGTAATTCTTGTCAAGCTGCAGTTAATTACGAATTGGACATACTTCTGTCGGGCTTGAACAAGGCCACCAAAAAGGCTTAAGTAAAAGAAATTATGAATTACGAAGCATCTCCCTGCCAGTGCTGGATGTATGTTGAGTACTGCACAGCTGGACACACACGTGAGCACACACTCTTTCTGGCAGACATTCACACCTTCACACACTTCACTGATGTTCTGCAATAAATATTTACGGATGCTTCCTGGCAGCCAGATAGTGTCCTGGAAGCCAGATGTAATTTACACATCTTTTTGATGTTGCCTCATTTTGCATTACATTGAAGTAGTGAGGGAAGGAAATAAGTGGTAAAGTCGGTTTAACTGTGTGTGTAGTTGTTGTGCAAAATAACGACCAAACTTTTTGGCTTGTAAACCACAAGTGGCAGCTTTTAATAAGCAGTGGGCCGTGAGCCAAAGAATAATCATGTGGCAAACTGATCGAGCACAATTATGACAGGCATCTTCCCGGAAATTTTATTATAATCAAGATATTTACCTTGTACTCAAAATATCTTGTCGAATCAATCAACAGAATAGGTTTACATACAGACGATTTCCATAATTTGACTCCTCTGTCTGTTAGTTTTGCTATCTTGTACAGATTTGGCTCCTGCTGACTACTTCTGTGCTCCACGTGTATGCGTGTGTTGCTGTGGCCCAGGCACAGTTGCATTAGGTAGGACATGTGAGCCACCTGAGGTCTGCTGCAGATGAATCAGAATCAGAAACCGTTTATTGCCAAGAATGTTTGCACAAACGAGGAATTTAGTTAGGCGGAAGGTGCATACATTAGACTAGACATTAGACATTAGACGAGACATACAGCAATCAACGGCAGCAACAGTGCACGAACTGCATGAACTGTCCAAGGCAACATATGGAGCCCCAAACAGACCCGGGGCAGATCAAGAGCCATCCAAAAGTTCATTAATAAACTATATTATCCATAGCTCGTTCCCTCTATCCCTGCACCTGTTATCCTTCTCTCCTCAAATCCAACTTCCTCTCAGATTAATAGGCAAGGTGGCCATTAGTATCCAACTAAGGCTTTGGTACCAATGGGGGATGCAGTTAATTTGGATAATATCACTGCCACATGTCGTCAACAACAGACAAACAGGAGGCAGGATTCAGAGAGTAGGCTGCCCTGCTCACTGCCTGCTGCCAGCTGTGAGGTCTGGATGAACCTTGGAACAAAGAGTTGTCTCTCACTCCCTCTCTGTCCCTCTCTCCCTCTTAATGTTCTCTCTCCAGCATCTGTGTTACCTGGCACACACACACATGCCATGAATCATACCTGCACCAAAACACGCTGGCCCAAAATGAAAGGCTTTAATGAAGCTTAAGGGCAAGGGATGCCACCGAAGGGCATGAGCTGATAGAGTAGGTCATAGCTTTAATTGATGTTTATCGCAGATTGGTGGTGCTTCCAAAATTAACTTAAAAGGTGATTGGGCACAGAACAGGCGATCTCCCTGGTTCATCTGTTGAATTACAGTAGGGCTGCAGAGGCACAGGTGGCAAAACTTCAAATGGCAGAGCCGGGGGCAGGCAGACAGCACCCGGCAAATTGCAGACATTGTCATGTTCGGTGTCACAGCGTGGCTGACAGGGCCTGTGGAGCTCGCCGGTGTTGGCAGCAACATGAGCGTGCATGTGTGTGATACTATAGTTCCGGATTAATGAGAGATAAAACTAAGCCAGAGAACATTGTCACTGTAACACACAATTCATCAAATGCTACATGAAACTACTGTAGTATCTCAGCAGGCTTCCAGCTGACATACTACATGGAGTTTTGTTTTTGCGCTCCTCACATATTGTTGTGGAAACTGTTATTTACAAAATGCTGTGAAAGTGAAAACACCATTATGAATGACAGTATTGTTCTTCTGTGTACTTTGGCTTGATGCAGTGTAGCAAAAGTATGTGGTGGACAGCCCGGCCAGACCAAGACAGCAAAGTTCGGTGTTAATGAGGGATAATCCTCCCATGAGGCTAACAGAGCTGTAGCAAGGTTCAGAGAGTTGAATATGAAGCCCACAGGGGGTTCATCCAATTACCAAACAAACTTGTTATGGTGTATTCAATTAATTTCTAACAAATTCTCAATTAACACTTTTCAGAGTCTTTAAGTCTGTGGAACCTGAGAGAATTACTGAAGTTTCACAGTAGCTGAATGGGGAAGAAAGAAAGGTTCTTTTCACATTCGATATGCTTTTCCAAATGACAGTTTTTCCTTCAATGAGTGTGGCATTGCATTGTACTGTGTTAAGCCTCTGTAGAGGATGGAAAAGGAGTGTCTGTTTACCTGTTAGTAAACACTTAACACCAGTGTCTTTGTATCACGGTAAAGCAGAGATAAAAGCATAATGCCATTTCACTGGTGTAGTTGAGCTCTAATCCCTCAATTACTGGTGTGTATTTTCCATCTACACATTTGGCAGCCTATACACAAACCAATATGTGAGATTTTCACAAGTCAAGTGTGTTGTTCAAGAAATTAGATTAGTTTTTGAACCTGTGACAAATTCCTTAGTTGTAGCTGTCAAAAGTGAAGGCTCCCTGTTGGCCCTTATCAAATTCAGCAAATTCATTTTCTCTCCAGGTATAGGAGTCATACCGGTGGAGGTTATTATTCTGTTTGTTTGTCAGCTTGTGATTTTCTGCTACCAGTGAGGACTGGCTGCTTTGCATCCAGTGCCTGTTGTCTGCTGCCACCTGTTCCTTCATTACCTGGCCACATATTACTCTTTCTTTATGTGGTTAGAAACACTTGATCCGTGAAGGGGATTGCACTCTGAAATCTACCTTTTCTGATTAGGCTGGATTTAGTCAGAATACCTCTGCTTGAGAGGATATGAAGTTCACCTGTTCAGAGGTGAGGATGAGAGGAAAAGTCATTTCATTATTTCAGAAGGGATAGTTTGGCTTTCATGCAATGAAATGCAAGACTCTGACATGAGTGGCAATGCTGACAACACCTGCAGAGGTTGTTGTGGTGCTTTAATGTTGCTGCCAAGTCTGTTCAGAGTAGACATTGCAGACTGGGTCTCCTCCCGTGCTGTCGTCTACAGCAGAGCAATCTGCTGGGAGAAGTCAGACCAGGCCAGACTCGCCTCATCTCACGTCACGGTGCAGTAAGTACAGGCAGCCTCGGGCTTTCACAGTCCCGATGCTTACAATGCATTCTTCATGAGGTATTAAATGAATATACGAATACGCAGATACACAAAGCAGAAAATGAATGTGATCTAAATGCCAGACCCCCATGCTGTGGGCAGGCTTAAGCAACAACGCTGGAGGAGGATGTTTGCTCTGTGCCAGCCTCATTAAATTCAACAGCCCAGTCCCTTCAACTGGTCCACAAAGTTGAGAAAGAACGGAGAAAGGTCAGGAGGTGGGATGAAATGAAATTAGAAACGGAAAAACTGTGCCGCTAACGCCGCCACGTCGGAGTATTGATTTAGTTAATTGAAATGGCATCGAGGGAGAAACACCAGATGGGTCTCCTCTGGCCTGAGGTGGGGTGCTGGCTCGCTCCGATAGGATCCCATCTGAGACGCACTGTCCCTGGGGTCCATGCTGATGCCTTCCTTCATTCCCCAGCCTCTCTCTCACATTTATCTGCGGCCAACGCATTCTCCTGCTTGTGTTATTATAATGTGTGTTTGACACTCTCCACATGAGTTAGTCGAAAAGCTTACATATAAGCCTCTGAACAAGACCTTGCTTGTTTGAGTCTTTGCATTCAGAAAATGCAGATGTCTTAAATATAAAACAATTATAGAAAACAAAAAATGATGACAGGGGTAATGTAGGCAAAAAACAACACACTTCTGCCGGATTAATATATGACTAGATATATTCTGTCAGGTTTGCTGCTGCAGCAGCCATGACTAACCAAACCACAAAGCACGAAACCACCCTGGCAAACTGCCCTCTCAATGGCATATCACTTAGCTGTTCCTGTTTAAAATTGCATGAAGCGCTTAAGAAAATAGGACAGACTTTTTGTATGAATTACAATAAAATGGCATAAAGTTAAGCGGCATAACAGTGAGACTGGAACTGTTTGTTCAGTGGCTGAATACACATACATATACAGACACACACACACCCTTCCTGTGCAGTTGCCATATTGCCTCGAGTTTGGTCTAGCTTTTTCAATTTCAATTTCTTATACAGAGTCACATCAACCTGTGTAAAAAAAAAAAAAAACAGGTGCATCACTCAAACTGGTCAGCCTAGTCATTCTCTGTCACTGTGTCCTCTGCACTCACATTCTCACTTTCTACCACAAAAGAAAATATGGAAATCTAAATCAAAGCCTGAATTTGTCCTGACCCTGTCAGGATGAGACATTTTGTGAAAGATGAATCCAAGTTATGATCATGGAGTCCTTTTCTCCCCATGTCTTTGCTTTTATGATCTTACTAATCATATCCTGACTGCCCCCTGGCTGCCTGTGTCCTTCTGTCCTGGTGGTGCTCCGTGCTCTTTCCCAGCATGCATTGCCTGTAATTAAATAGCAGCCTGGTCCTCTTGACAGTGTCTGTGGCTGCTTTCTCTGCCTAGCAGCCTCTGCACTCTCTTTCTCTGTGTCTATCTCTCCGTCTTTCACTCACACAGAGACACCCTCCCCGCTGCTCTCCTTGCCTGGATGTCACATGAGGAACTGACTCTGGTCTCTGTCTCTCAAATGATTTAATTGGATGCAAACTCAGGAGCACAGACATCAATACGGAACTATATCTGCCATAAGGCAGAGCCATAAGTCAATACTTCGCCCTCCACATGCCGAAGGCTTTTGTCAGACCTAATTACCTTGTACTGTATTCAGCTGAGCTTCACCACTGGGGGACTCGGACTGTGGGATCTGGGATCACAGTTCACTTCCAGTGTGTACAATGGAGTTGGAAAGTTCGCAAAAGCAAATATCATTCACTATTCTCTTCCATTTAAAGCTGACAGTTAAATGACTGCAGTCATGAGAAGTGCATATTCACTTCCACTGGCTTCCTTGCCTCAGAGATATTAGCTCTCTAAGGCTTGAATGTTGTGTACACTGGACATCAGATGACAAATCAACCACGTGTTCACCACTGTTTCCACTTCACGGTCTTCTAGAGTGTTCCTACTCACTCACCTTTTAAATAAAGATGTGCTGGTGCACTGCTATAGATCAGCGATACATCTTTTGTATTATGGAGCCTGCATTTTGTTGTAGGTTATTTCCCAAAGGAAACACACACATTGTTAGATAGCTATTTATTCACTCCAAAGATGTGCACAGACAGTTGTGGCTAACAAACACAAGCTCATTAGCTGGCTGGCCAGCTGAAGTGGCAGGTGCAATCTGCAAAACGCTGCTGATTGAAAGTAACCATGGTAGTTGCAAAAGTTAGTATGAGTTATCCTACTTTGTTGAAACTTTAACAGCCCAGTCAACTTATTATATATCTATTCTATTCATCTTTTAATCTGTCTTGTTCTATGTTTATTTGCATTTTTTAATCTCCATCGAGCCATTGAAAATCAGGACACTATTGCAAATAATTAAACTACAAAACTTGAGTTGCACATTTCACTAACCTTCTAAATATGCGTGCCCCTCTAGGGTGCCTCGTCCAGTCTGGTGGTCAAATTTGCAGACACTGATAAGGAGAGGACCCTGCGCAGGATGCACCAGATGGCAGGCCAGCTTGGCATCTTCAGTCCCATGACCATCCAGTTTGGGGCCTATGGCGCCTACTCTCATGCTGTAAGTCTCAGCCCGGCGGGGGAGGAGACGGTGAGCTTTAAAAAAAATGAAAACAACTGTTGTGTTTTGAGGTTTGAATTCATGATTTATCCCAATAGGCATGTGCCACTCCCAGCAACAGCTCCTTAAGTGATTCACACTATTAAATGGCTGTTTGAGTCCACATTTGCAGAGGCTTTACAGAAAATGCTGCACTTCTTTTTGCATTGTGTCTTTTTATCCCTTCATTTGTCCAGAGAAGCTGCTTATCATGCATGGTTAGCAATACACTGTTTTATTTCCATATGGTTGTGAGCATCCATTTCTTATTCACTTTCCATTCCCACATTTTATGACTTGGTCTGTGAATTTAAACTGCCAACCCAAGCTAGCCTCTTTAACTTTTCATCTTCTTACACATATGGTTTTACACTCAAACAGAGGTGCACTTCATTACCAAGAACCCACACCTGCTCACTCCCTACCTCTATCCCTGCCAGCCAACCCATCCCTATTTCATATTCACACATGAAAGTCACAGCCTGAGTTAGGAGTCTGTGAGATGTTGCACTCGCACAGTAGCCAACAACTCACCCTGACAGGTGAGAATCGCCCACTCGCACAAAATCTCTCCACTAACTCTGCCACGGTGGCATAGCTCTACATATACAGGACATATAGATATACATAGTCTTCAGCTTGCGAAACTCATCTCAACGCAGCCTTTATCTTGTGTCAGTATAATGAGCACAAGGCCAGAGCAGTGTTACATTAGCTGGGGAGCAACGCTGCAGGGCAACACGGACCACTCTGTACAAGAACAAGGCCTGGACCAAGCAAACAGTGATGTGAGAGTAAACATGCTCTGGTCCTGCGGCTATTTCACCCTCCTTTCCTTTTCTGTCCTTCCTTCCGTCCCTCGCACCCTACGCCTCTCCCCCCACTGCTCTGTAATCCTACAGCAGATGATGCAACAGCAAGCAGCCCTGATGGCAGCAACACAAGGGTCCTACATGAACCCCATGGCGGCCATCGCTGCCGCACAAATGCAGCAAATGGCAGCTTTCAATGTCAACGGCCTGGTGGCTACTCCCATGACACCGTCCTCAGGTACACCAACAGGCGCACACACACAAAGGCACGTGCAAACACACAGGGTTCCTCTCTCCATTTCTCACCACTGCCCTGGAACATTTTCATCATTAGCAAGAATTATAGAAGCAGTAGTAATGTATTCATTCAAGGCCCTTCTGCTTTTGCCCTTGTTACATGTTGTAAGATATGGGCTCCATTTTCTGGGCTGAAGCAGACATTGCCAGTGTCAAACTAAAGGAAGCCGGGGTGTATACTGAATGGGGCACGATAGGAGAAGATATACAGCATTCCCTGACACTCATTGGCAGCCACATTACAGTGTCTCTCTCTCCTCCTCTTGCTCATTATCTCTCTTTCGCTCTCTTGTCTGTCCGTCGCTCTCTCCCTCTGTGTCTCTGTGACAGTGTGTGTTTTCTGGGAACACAGCCAATCCGATGACTTTGGATGCAGAGTCCTTGGCTTATACAATATAAGAGCAAAGATTTGTGTGAGATAATCCTGGACCCCAGTCTGAACTATCTTTTTGGCCCTTGTCATGAGGAGCTTTGATGGCTCGACACTAAGTAGGCAGGCCGCCTGAAGGCAGGGTCATTGCAAATGTATTAAATAAAGTGGCTTGACGCTGTACCTGGCATTTGTAATCCACAAGGCCTACATATACCAGGTAATGCCTATCAAACATAATCCTACATGACTTAAATGCCCTTCACCTGGATTAGAAAAATAATATAAATCCATCAGCACAAAAGGGCACAGACTTGGGATATCACCACAAGGAGGAAAGAAGAGGATGCACAGGTCTCTACATCCAATATAGTACATTAGGTACCTTTTCTTGTGAGTCAGTTTTGTCCCACTACTTTTTACACCTTCAGAAGTACAGTTATATAAAAATATACCTTCAAACAAGGTTATTATGTTCAGAAAATCAGAGCACTACCCTTATTATGTTCTGTTACTGTGGAGGATGAGTGTTCTTTGTCCCTGTGCCACCTTCACATGGACTTGCAGTGTGCTACCATGACTGATTTAGTACTTGTAGCTTTAGTTCAGGTTGAGTTGGTACCAATTTATACCAAACTACACTGCACCTCCATGGTGGGTCAAAAGGTATGAATTTGTGCTCATGAGGGCCAATTATATGCCTGTTATACACTAGTACATTTGTGAAAAACATTTACAAAAATATACTTGGAGCATGTTTGACTGTATCCATTTGCAGGCACCAGCACACCCCCTGGCATCTCTGCCACAGCCGTGCCCAGTATAGCCACCTCTATCGGGGTCAACGGATTCAGTGCCCTCCCTCCTCAAAGCAACGGGCATCACAACTCTGAGCCCATCTACACCAATGGTATTCACCCTTACCCAGGTGAGCCAATCAAGTCCACATATAAGAAACATGACATACATTTGTAATATCTAAAGCCATGATACTGAACCTGATACTCACAATTAGCTGCTTGTACTGATTGATGGAGGGGTGTGAATTATTCTAGTGTTGCACTTGATCTGAATAAGAACATCACCTAATTGCCACGATGCAAGTTCAACACGTCAGTGGTGACACATTGAATTATATCTCTTGGCACTGTAAAACTTGACAAGAGACCTTTTTTGAATTCACACTCTCATTACTTCTTTTTCTGATCTGAATTGAAGTGTTTAAGGCTTGAGGGTCAATCAACAGTGTCTGCTGCAGATTTCTGAGCGGCCATCCCCAGTATCATGATGAATCCATCAGTTCATCCATCAGTCCATTATGGTTAATTTGATGCGTCTCGGCTCGTCCTCGGCTTCTCAATGTTGCCCGGGACTGATTTCTGAAGAATTGACAGACACACACTCCCCTTTGCAGCATTATGCAAAGGCAGCTGCAACTGTAATGAACTACAAAGTGGTTTGTTTGGCATGTTGTTAATATTTGATGCAAACATCTGGGGCGAACAGGCATTTTGAAGAACTGAAATATGACAACCCAAATTTCTCCCACTCCCTGTGTGATCTTACCCCCTGATGGTTCTCTACAGCTAAGCCAATTTATGTCTCGCTCTTTAACATTCTCTCTGTCTTTGTGTCTGTCTTGACCATTCCCTGTCCTCTCGCTGTCTCTCCTGCTTACATTTCTCGGTCTCTTTTTTCGTCTCTCTGCAGCACAGAGTCCAACAGTGACCGACCCTCTCCAACAGGCTTACGCTGGTGTCCAACACTATGCAGGTGATCTGTTTCTCCCACCTCCTCTGTCTCACTTCCTCCATCTGTCTATTTCCCTCTCCCCTCTCCGGTTCTGTTTGCCACATCAGTAGACACTATGACACGTAGAGATAGCCGGACAGCCAGCCAATTTCCTCCCGGATTAGGATACTTTACATTAGGATTGCAAAAGGATTTTCAGTTGACTTGATTAAACACCCGCACAATACAAATCTTACTTCCAAAAGTACACCGAGAGCTGAGGATCTGAACCTGCCATAGCCTCCTACATGAGATGACACAGACCTCTCACAACCACTGCTTTCTGCCTGACATCAGCTCTCATTAACACGGTGTGCGTTTCCCTTTCTTTCTTTGTGCGTCCGCTTAGTTGAACTGCACTCCACTCTGCCATACTCTTTGTGTAGTGATCCACAAGCCAAATGAGCCCAGGCTCCCAGTCATAATGCAATGTATTTATGCAATGTCTCGAGGACGCAAATGAACAATGGAATAATGATTTGAGTTTTGTTGTGTCAAATATGAAAATAGAGATGTGAAAAATTCCACTCTGGTTCTCCCTTTGCAACAGCAGCCTACCCTGCCGCCTATGCGCCAATCAGCCAAGCGTTCCCCCAGCAACCAACCATCATTCCCCAGCAACAGAGGGAAGGTAAGAGCAAGCGCGCCCACCCAAGATAAAAGGTGATAATTGCCATGTTCCATTCTAATGTAGCTGTGCTGCTTTGAATTAGCGAGGGAGGGAAAAGGCTGGCTGGGGAAAATGTGAGAAAAAGGCTCCCCATTTAAAGAGAAGAACATTAGCAGTGAGATGGAAAGTTACTCTGTCATTATTCAAAAACTGCACTAATTCAAACTCGCAGTGTTGGACTGCTTAATCAGTCCATTACAATGTGTTTAAGTGGTTATAAATATTCATCAGATTAATTAGCTGCATGCATAATCATTTATTACCATTCCTAGTGTAGTGTTCGTTCTTATGCCACAGCATCAGATGTAATAAAGCATAGGATATACTGTGCTGGTAAATCACTCTTTTTTTACGTCATTTGGGTCCGTTTTAATTATTCATCTATATGATTGTATGAGACAGCATAGAGTGGCATGGATATTAAAGTGTCTCAAACATTGCCAAGAACAAAAGTTAGTATATGTTTACAATGTGTCTGGAGTGTGAGTGCATGCCAGGGTCACAGTGCAGAAATGTATGAAGAAAGTATAGAGAGACACAAACATATCTCACAATGTCAGCAGTTTATTCCCGTTGCATGCAGGCTTAATTTCTCACCATCGAAAAAACACACTGCTGTTAAAAACATCTTATCTCTCACTGCTAATTTTAAACATTTTCATAATTCGTTAGAACTTCAGAAGTCATGACACACACACACACACACACACACACACACACACACACACACACACACCTCTTGGTTGAGCCAGTGGCCTGTCTTTCTGGCCTTCTCTGGGTTTTGGCTGCGCTCCCAGTCCGTCTCGGTCCGCTGCCACAGTCTGCAGCCTTGCCATTTAACAAGAGGCACCTAAACCTGAACACACAGGCACAGTCTAGCCTCAGCTTCATCCTCCCTCTGAAAGACAATAATTGCAACAATGCAATATATCTGTCTGTGTCTGCGAAGAAAATCCCACCAAATCCGAAAATCTTATTTTAACCAGACACATTTTTACTGTGCTATTTGAAAAATGTGTCCTTTTCACTTCAGTGGAGTATTTTAGGCAGACAACAACACTTTCTGACATTCTGAATTTTTCATAACAGACAGTAAAAAGTCTCCATTGCATTATTATTTTTGGCTATCTTCTAGACATATAGCACAACAGCGCTGTAGAATTTTAAATAATCAAACATACTATTTCCTTTGCTGAGTAATACATATAAAAAAATACATATGAAATATTCATAAGGTCATAGTTGGTGTACAAACTTTAATTAAAGTTCAACATTATTATTTATTGGGTAAGAGTGCAGTCTACAAGAAGAACTATTGTATGATTTAATACTCATACATATATCCACTGTCACCAACATGCAGTGCTTCAAGAATGAAACCACTCTTCTTCCACACAGCTGAAAGGACAGGACTTGCAAACATGGAAAAGGCAGATATGTTTTCATGCAATCATCAAGAAAATGTGGTGTTATGTCTGTGAGGAGTTTTGAAACAACATGGGAGCTCATGTGGAGCTCGTCCAACCTATCAACCATCATACCCACCAGTTGGAGACATTTCTTTACACAAACCACTTCTTTCTAAAAGCATGCATTTTAAGACACCTAAACCTAAACAGACAGAACTGAGATTCAGCCTTTAAAGAAAAAAAGATCGCCACTTTGTCAACCCGTGTGTGTGCGTGTGTCCTCTATCTTGCCGAGGCATAGCAGCAGTACAGCCAGCCACCACGGCTGCCTTCTTATCAGCCTTCTCACCACCCGCAGTCTCATCTCGTCAAGCTATCACCCAGAGCAATGAGACAGGAGGGAACGCTAGCCAGGCAGCCAGCTGCAAGCATACTGTCCCCGAGTCCATCACATCTCTTGCTCTCTCTCTTTGTATGTCCACGTCTCTCCCTCCCTCGCCCTCTCCCTATCTCTCTCCCTCTCTCCCTCTGTCTCTCTCCAGTTCATGCCTCCCTTTATCCAGATTGGCCTGTACAATATGTGGCAGCTGGGTGGATGAGTGTGGAGGGATGGAGAGAGATTGGAAGACAGTCCTACTGTCACAGAGTAATTGGGACAAAAACTTGGCTTACACTCTGCCTCCTCCTCCCCTCTCTCTTCCACTGTCTCAGTGTTCTCTTTCTCAATATAACCATCTTTATCTTTCTCTTCCAATCAACCTCCTATTTTTTTTCTCCCTCCCTCTCTGTTTTGATTCTTAGGTGTTTATCTCTTTTACTTCTATCTATGTTCCTCTACAGCTGTTTACATGTGCGCTACAACTGCGCCCACGTTTTCTGAATTCTGAATTTCTGCTTCTCAAGTTCAATTGTTATTTTTATTTATTAAATTCCCACCTATCTATACAGTTATTATGCCACACGTGAATCTAATGGGAACCACACAAATAGATTTGAAGCAGAAATACTTAATTGATGTTCAGGGTAAATTGATACTTTACAGTTGCTCTTATATATAAGAATACATAAAAGTAAGAATATATACAACACAATAAATGCATGGAAGTAAATCACAAAAAAAAACAGAAACAAGGAATGATAAATATAAGTAATATGTGCATCAGACACACACAACATATAAGTCAAGAAAACATGTTGAGAAGTGGAATGTTGTGCGTTCAATAGAAATGCATGAATGATTTGTATAATAACATGTGTGAACGTATAACTATGAATAGGATGAGGATGTGTGGACTCTATGCTGACTAGGTTTAAAACAACGAGTATTTGTGCCGCAGGTAACATAATCACAATGTGGTGTTTACATGGCTCCTGCGTTCATTGGATTATTGTTGTGATTGCTTTATTGAGTCATTTCTCTCTCTCTCTCTCTCGCCCTCTGCTCCCATGTAACCTCCTGTTGTCTTTTTCTCATCATCAGGGCCAGAAGGTTGCAACCTGTTTATTTATCACCTGCCCCAGGAGTTTGGAGATGCGGAGCTCATGCAAATGTTCCTGCCTTTTGGCAACGTCATCTCCGCCAAAGTCTTTGTGGACCGAGCGACCAATCAGAGCAAATGTTTCGGTGAGTCAAACATTGATCTTCAATCACCATTGAAGAGCAGCAACAAGGGCAATGCACAGGTGCTCCCTGGGTCACACAGGCAAGATGATGGGGCTCGGCAATTGTAAAAAGGAGAGTGTGGTGTGAGAAGGTGGACGCTCTAGTTGCCTAAAATAATACAGGCCAAAGCCACCATGAATCCCTCACATAGCTAGTGACCTAAACATCTTTCCATACACCTACTCATTGCTCTCTCACAACATTCCTAACACAATCAGGGTCCATCTCCCCTTCTCCGCCTTTCCCAGACTCCTTTACCCAGGAGAAAAGCATTTTCCCAGACACCCTCAGTTCTCCACCCGGGAAACCAACAGCATGCCGCCGCCCCTCCCCTCGTCTTCTCCCGCCTCCCACACAGCAAACCAGTTCATCAGGGTGGAGGCGATGGTGGAATCTATGGGCTTAAAGAGATAATAATAGACTGGTGTGGGTCTTACCGTTGATTCAGTTGGACAGTAGCACCCAGGAGACAGGCATAGAGAGAGAGAGAGAGAGAGAGAGAGAGAGAGGCTCCCAGCATTGGCTTTCAGTTTCTCTTCAACATGGCACGCCTACGAGGCTTTTTCTTCCTCTCTTCCCTCGTCCGTCCATCTCAGGACTCTCTCCCTTTGTGTGCTCTCCTCTAAACATATGCCTCTCGCCATCACTATCCGTCAGTCAACAAGGGGGAAGGACAAAGGGGCGGTGACCTCATCAGTATCACCGGCTTATTTTCCGCGGCTTGTAATTAAGATTTTAGCTGAAAAACAGCAATAACCCATGATTCGTTTGTGGGGACTTTTTCTTCGCTCATTTCTCCCTCCTTTTTATAGCAGAAGCCCCAGGGCTCCTTTGTAAGACATTAACAAATTAGACAGAAGATGCTGTGCATTAAGAAGGAAAAGTTATTAGGCCTCGAAGAACGTGGAACACTTCATCTTAAAAATGTGAGTTTAGCCTTGATGATGTGGTTAATGGGCACCGTAGACTCACATACTGCTCATGTGTAGATATTATCAGCAGAACAATAGATAGATGAATAGACTGATTAATTGTCCATTAAAAAAAATATATATATATTTGGCTTTGTGCATATCGATGTGAAGCCATGGATATCATAAAGACCATATTTTATACAAACTACCAGAAAGCCAAAAATAACCTTACTGTTAGTTGAGGACATTTCCAAAGCACAGTAGTATATATTAAAATAGGACAAAATGAAAAAAAACAGCGATACAAGTTTATCATTCATATCGATCATACAAACAGTCCAGTCTGCATATAGCATATAGTTACCCAGGATTTGAATTGCCACACTATCCTTTGAGCAGCACATCATATTTCATATCCTAAGTTAGATAACCCTCTTTTTTCTATCTTCCTCTAATTAAAATCTAAAAAGCAAAATTGCAAATTCATCATCTAAATATAGCATAACATTCTGTAAAAATCTAAAAAGTTTATTGATGTAAAAGTTCTACTTTATTTTAAAAGGCAGCATAATGCAGTGTCTTAGTAGATACAGAATGTGTAATCATGGTTTTTAAATTTTACATTTTAAAAACGCCTTGGCACTGCAGAATTATTCTTGTGAGTTTCAACAAAAACGTCTCTGCGTACGTCGCCATATTTCTCTGCAGCGCAGGTGAACTACATGTTGGGATTTTGAGAGTAGATAACCAGACATCGCTCTTTGAGATGGAGTGTTTACAGGGAAGTTTGGAAATTTGAATATGATAAAAGGTCAGTGGAGGAGCACTCAAAGCATGTTCTTATAAAAGATGTATTTTTGGAGTAGGATTTGAAGTATATGCTCTTCAGGGATGCATCAGTCAATTCAGACAGATGTCTGTTTAGTTTGGAATTTGTATTTGCTTTGCGATGAATTGGATCTGAATATGTGACATGGTGTGATATTAAACTCTTACTTGTGCAGAAGAAGTGAAGAAAAGACTTTTGGGATTTATAAATAATGTCGCTTCAAAACAATTAAAGAAAAATAAGATGACAAGATGGGTAATAATATAGCCTGTGTTATTAGCTAGAGATGCTTGATTGAGAATGTATAGAACATCCATAAAGTATAGTTTTGCAACCTATAAAAAGCTACTGTTGAGGAGCTATATGATTGTGTTTAATCTAGCCGTAACTCTATGGATATAACATTAGCCTTAATCCTCTGCATTTAGTCACTCAATATTGACTTTTAAAAGTGATCAAAGCTTACCTTGTTAAGTGGAATTAGCTGGATTTAGCTTGACAATGAATTTCCAAAGGTTTTTCTGAGAATGGAATAACACACACAAACACCTAGAAAGCCTAATTCTTTTTAGAAAGGATTAGAAAACATAAACATGCAGCAGAGATGCAATTTACATGAAAGGGCTTCCGAAAAACATGATACACTTTTTGTTTCTTTCCTTGTTTTTTCATTGTTGTTCTTTCCCACTTTTACATCAGGGAAAGTTACATGTGCATGTTCATTTCCTCTGCACATTAATGTATTCACTGCGCATTTACTTGTCATCCTTAGTTAATTTAACCCTTTTAAATAGTCTTTAACAGCCAAAGGGTTTTCACAGCATCCATGCACCGCAGCACTACATAGTAAGTCCTTCTTTTAGGGAAACGTGAGACATGTGTACTGCAGCATCTGATGCTCAAACTGGTTCGTGACTTTTTTCCATATTGTCAACCAATTATGTCTGCAACCTTGTATGTGTTTTATTAAAGATGCATGACATTACAAAGCATGCAGATATTCTGCTATTATGGATGGCTGCTGTGAGAGCCGTACTTCAACCACTAGTAGTGTTCGGGGTATTGAGTTGCTCGGCACTACACGCTCACTGCTGCATCAAAGACATGAAACATCAGTCAGTTACTTTGTCTCGAGAAATAAATTGTTCAAATATATTGTAATGATTTTAGATTATTTAAATGTATATGGATACCAGCGCTTAAAGTTTGCGGTGCAGCCTGTGTCCTCTCCTTCAGTACTTTGACCCCCAGCATCCTATCTCCTTTTTGGCATGTGGATGTAAATGTGAGGTATGGGGATTCGTTAAAGCCAGGGATTTTGTGTGTGTGTGTGTGTGTGTGTGTGTGTGTGTGTGTGTGTGTGTGTGTGTGTGTGTGTGTGTGTGTGTGTGTGTGTGTGTGTGTGTGTGTGTGTGTTTGCGGGATTGGGAGGGGATCACTGCCAACTGACAGGCCCTTCCCTGCTCTGTTTGTTTAAAGGGTTTGTAAAAGCAGCAGCCTTATCTTACCCGCACTGACAAAAGCCTGCCCTCTCCCCCCCAAATTAAATTGGACCCATAGCGGTGTGATCAAATCAGCTGGCAGGCGGAAAATTCGGGCCGTCAATCACAGAGGTGTCTGATAAGAGCAGGCAAGGAGTCCCGGTGTGGAAAGCTGTGGGCTCATTCCGCCTCGACACCCAGGTGATAACTCAGAGCAGCAGGCACCTCCGTCCTACACCTTGCTCCTAGCATCTCGTCACGACCCCCGTGCCCTTTACTCTTTACTCAGATACGGGCTCAGTCACACACGTGCATGACAACACGCGCACGCAGCCCCTGTCACTCTTACACAGCTCAAACACGCAGGTAACATTTACAGACTTTGCTCTCAAAATCCACACACGACATGAGACTCCTGTTTTTTCTTCTCTCTAATCTTTGAACACCTTTTCATGTATTTTTTTTTTGGGGGGGGGGAGTTAAACTCGCGGCTCCTAACAGCTCTTCTTCGTTTGATTTTTAATATCTGTGTTATTAGCCTTTGTGGTATTTTATGTAATCTTTTTAATTCAAAGATTTTCAATTAATCCCCGGAAAAGAGAAAACAAAGAGCTATTGTTGTGTCATTGTTGAGAGTTAAAAGGGTCTTCTTCTCTTCTTTCATCTCGCCTGTCTTTTCTCCCTGTCTCTTCCTCTCTCCCTTTCTCTTCTCTCGTTTTCTCTCTCATCTCTCCCCCATTCTTCTCCCCCTCATGTGTTGTTCCTTTTTTTTCTATTCTCCCATTTGTTTCTGCACCCATCTCTCTCTCCCGTTCTGTGTTCTTGTCTCAGGCTTTGTGAGTTTTGATAACCCGTCCAGTGCTCAAGCCGCAATCCAGGCCATGAACGGCTTTCAGATAGGCATGAAGAGGCTGAAGGTGCAGCTAAAGCGGCCAAAGGATGCCAACCGACCTTACTGACTCGTCTGCTGTCCATACCCAGGTATAAAACCACCCATGCCACAATACACCGTGCCATGCCTGCTCTCAATCCAAACAACCTCACTTGGATAGTTTACATCGTGCTGCTGCAGTACATGTGAACGTCTGAGAGTGCATTATGCAAAATAATACAAATTAACATAACACACATTTTACTTATTTTATCCTTTTAAAGTCATATTCAAGCATTAAGAACTGAGAGCTTAACAAAATAAAACAATTATAAGCCATTTTTAAATGTATATTAAGACTATTGGCAACTTTTTGTGGTGATTGGACAAGGATGAAAATGAACGACACTAACTCTCCAGTCTTCCCACCAGAACAAAATCCAACCACCCATCATTTGCATTAAAATATAGTCTCTGTTGAAATCTACATATATGACAGACTTATAGAACAAAAAAATTCAATGAACTAGTTAAATATCTAATATGATCAACTACGGAAACATGTAAAAAGGTGTCAGGGCACTATTTTCTAGATTGTACAGGCGCTCTTCAGTGAAATGTTTTGACAGATTTCCCAGCTACACTGAATTGTTTGTGTTTCTTCTTGGGTTTGAAATCTATATGTATATGAAGGACGCTCCAGTGCAATTCATGACATCATCAATACCCAGCTGTGCATAATTACCCGTGAATCGATGAAAGTTGTTAAGCCACAAATTCAGAAAACCAAATAGCAGATTTAAGTACTACAGCATGATGAGTAAACAAATGTTTGGAAGAAAAGTTTGTGCTCACAGCAATAAAATCAACAAAAAAAATGCTTAATGGAAAAGCACTTACTTGGCCTACAAACTGCCGTGGCTTGTATAATGGCGGCCCAAGCACCAATCCCACTAAGCACCATTGGGTGAGTTAAAGTGATGCTTCACCAAACTCTTCTCAACTGACACAGTCATAGTCCATTCTCATGATCTGTCATTTAGTGTGTGCCAACTAACCAAAACATAGCATAGGAATGCTGTGGCATTATAATTTTAACTTGGTTATGCATTGAGTGCTCATTGTAATCAACTGTAACCTTGTAGCAAAGCAGAACTGAATGCTTAGATAACTTGTGATTTGACCGTGTATAAAAATAAATAAATAAAGATATATATATATATATATATATATATATATATATATATATATATATATCCAGCAACAAATTATACGTTTTACACCCGATAAAATTCCAATTCAAACATCTATATTGAAAATGTGTTGTGTGGCCCTGGGGGAACGGGTTCATGCAAACTATGCCAGTGTTTATACAGAAGAGCTCATTTAATACTGAACAATGTTTAGTTAAAATATACCCTATTGAAATCACACTAATCCACTTTGGCATAGTTGATGTTAACGATGGCTGCTTTTTATTATGTTGAGCAAACAAGAGACCTTGCAAATGTATAGTTACCTATATGCTGGTATTGTATCCGGTTACAGATACCTTCAATATCGAACAGTTATTGTTTGAGCCCTTACAAACTCTGAGCTTTTATACAAAATAATAAAAAAAAGAAGGTTTACTTAAAGTGGCACCATCCTTCAATAAAGACTAATTTCACAGTGTCAGGCTTGATTCAAAGAATCATCACCCATCTGTTACAAAGTGCAGCTGCCAGTGAAAAATAATATAGATGCATGCTCTCTTCGCCCAATTGCAGAGACAACTTTTCATTAGAATAGCATACGCCTGGATTATATTCCTCCATAAATAAAAGCATGGTAATACCATTTGTTTGTTTTAGATTTGACTCTTTAAAAGCCACACGAAGGCATTAATGGAAGGTGGTATGCAATACAAATGATAGATGCTCCATTTATCTCTTGCCTGATAGCATTTGAATAGGGCCATGTCCTGCAAATTGAAGAGAGGCTTTCAAAGCAGAAACCCTCAAAAGAGGGGTGGGGGGTTGAGGGCTTGGATTTTGATTTACTATAGCGCATCAATGAGGGACAAATGGGAAATATCCTGCAACAGCATTGAATGACCAGGCAGTCATTGAGATGTACTCAGGATGTCTCCAAGTACAAACATGTCCTGCAATAACATTCTGTCACTTTATCAGGAAGTGTGTGTGTGTGTGTGTGTGTGTGTGTGTGTGTGTGTGTGTGTGTGTGTGTGTGTGTGTGTGTGTGTGTTTTCATGTCCTCCTTCGTCTCTGGTCTGGTTCAATCTATCTCTTGTGGTTTTCTTCTGTTACTACATCACTTCTGGTGTTGAGTTCAGGGAAACCAAGAGTAATTTGATGAAAACATTAAAGGAAAAAATACCACAATGGTTTCTGAGGCCAGCTCCTGGTTTAAAGATTTACTAAAACCATGGGGGATCTTATATTAAGAGGTTGGATTTGAACAATTTGAGCAATCTACTTTGAATAACTTTAAAGATTGTTTTTGTCTCCCTTATATTGCCTTGTATTTTGAAAGACACGTTCTTGAGCAAAAGACTGAAATAAGTAACATTCAACTGTTACTGTTTAATTTTCTAAATCCAACTGCAACAACAATGAAAAACTTCGATGAAATTTGAATGATGAATTTTTTTGTGTTCCTTTGGTAAAAAACTTCAAAATGTAGATAAGTCCAGAAGCCCCCTTCTTTTCCTCTAATACTGACGATTTCGCTTTGAAGTTGAATTAAAAGCACGATCAGACAGCATTCTCTTCTGCCAGTCTAGGAGCCCTGCTATTCTGAAATTGCGTTCTGTGTCTTAAAAGATAAACTTAATGCAAAAAAGCTGAAGCACTCACTGTACGGCCACCCTCATAGCAAACAATGCAAGGCAAATCCAATTACTGTAGACAGGACAAGTTTCTGAAATATGCATTTCTGCCTTAAGGGTTATCTTTGTGAATATAAATACATCAATTCAACCTTTTAACCTGCAAATGTTGTCAGCCTGAGAATATTTCGCCACCACATTGAGGCACAAGAAAAGTCCCCTTTTTTGCGCTTTGTTGAGGATTATTTGTCTTATTTCTGTTTTACTTGTCCACTTTTTTCTGTATTTTTTTTGTTATGGTAATAACCATAATAACTTCATTTGATTTGTCAGGCAGAATAAGTGAGAGTGTGGAATAAATACGGAACGGGTACTTTGAATTCTGACTTCAGGAAGAGAAAATCCCACTGTTTCTTTCCTTCTTTTGCACCCCCACCACCTGGCAACCTGACATGGCCAATCACAGTGGGAGGTGGCCTTTCTCCGCTATAGCCACATCCCCCCCACCCCCCACACACCTGTCATGGGGCCAGGTTCCCACAGCTGTAAGTTGAACCCATGGTGTCATTTTCTTTTGGATGACGTCATGTGGTGGGACTGTGACTGCGTTGCATGACGTGGCATTGATTGATATCTCTGAACTCTATCTCTTTATAGTTTGCCCTCCTTTTATATACTGTATTGTATATTGGCAATTTGTGGAGTGCAGTAAACCGATGCCTCTCTTGGCTGGTACCTGTTGTACATAATGTAACAATGTGCTGACTGGTTGGTTGATTATTACTGGAAGTGGCCTTTGACCCTTTGTGCTATTGTACTGTGTGCCCTTGTGATGTTTTACTTTCTCTCGTGGGATTCATGTGTATGAATGTACTGTATTTTCTTTCTCATTTATCTATTTCTTCACATTCACATCAACAACTATTTTTTTTACGAAAGTCTGAATCTTTGCAAAAAAGGACCTTTTTCTCCCTCCAATCGACAGCTGTTTAGTTGAGCGATGGCCAAGATGACCCTATGTTTGCGAAGCCAATTAAATCTCCACCGTTCGCGCAGAGAGCACAGGCAAATGTTGACACTCCACTTCTCCGTGGATTCCATTTGTACAGGGAGTACTTCTGCAAGATTGTTTTGTTTTCCTAACATGAGAATCACTTCCCATTTATTTATTTATGAGGGTGCAAACCAATTACGCCGCGATAGCAGAGCTACAGACCCACATGGCCAAAATGTGTCCACCATACAGCCACACTGTACACATAGATGTACGAGCAAGGTGCAGAAAGAGAACAATACAAATACCTGGGATGAGTATTTGCTGCTGCCCGTTGCTTTTTAGCCACCAGATAAATTAGCTCTCTTGTTTTTTTGGCTTCCATCTGAGATAATTATTACTCGCTCGGTCAGAAGAACAGACAGCAAACAGAATCACAGTGAAAGAGGCCCTTTCTTTGCAAGTGAGGGGATCTATTTGAAAGGAGCTGTGTTTTTTTTCTGCTCTGTGCTCGTATATAACACCAGTGGCTTAGAAAAGACGGCATCTGTAATCGCGACTGTTCGTGAGTGCTTTATGCTGCTAATGGCTGGGCTCGCTTTGGCACACATAAGAAGAAGAAAAAAAACGGATCTATAATGAAATGGTAACAAGCTCATTTACAGGAATGGAAAGATAGAACAAAGAGTGTCTGGGCATGCGTGTTCCCGTCACAAAGTCCGTCCCTTTCATGTTCGCTCCCAGAGAGTGATTTGCTGTGATTTCGTAGCCTTTCTTCACCCACATCATAGCTCACAACATATTAGGGATGATAGGCTGTAAACTATGTTTCATATCCAAATCTCAGCTGCACAGACATATTTAGTGACAATGCAGCATTTCAACACAAAGGCTGGGGAGATTCTAGGTTGCCTTTTCAAGGAATTCCAATTAGGAGGCCATTTATTCCAATATGTCCTTTTTTTCATTTTGGACAACCATCAGTTTTTCTGTCATAATCATAACACTATTTCAACACTCACACTTCTCGTCTCGTTTTTGTAGTTTGTTTGTAATGAATTAACAATAAGATGAATGACAGCAACATCTCAGACAATATTCAGCTGTATTTCTTTTCATGCAGGGGCATGTATTCAGTTTAAATTAGGCCTTTCTTGGATTAGTGCCGTCACAGTGTAGATGTCTGTTCCATATGGTTAAAACACAAATCTCCAACCCCACCTCTAGCCCACTTATTTCTGGTTTTGATTGACACACTCCTCTTTTTTTTTCTCCTCCCCGTCTGTTTCTCATGCTGTTGGCTGTGCCTGTCAGTCTGTGTGATAACCAGGAGCCAGCAACCCTGAGCATGTTTGCCGCAGCCTCACTGAATCCACTCTCTTTATTCTCCCACTCTCTTTCTCTCTCTCTCGCTCTCTCTCTCTCTCTGTCACAGGATGAAGGGCCACAACACCTTATTTCCACAAGTGCAGTAAAAGTACAAAGACTTCTTGCTCTGCTACATATCATGAAGGAAGGGTGGCCCCTTGATCCAGCTGGAAACCCGCTGAAAGATTGGGTGACAGAGGGGGATCCCAGAGTTTTTTTTCTTCTTCTTTCTTCGCAAATGCCTTTTTTTCCCTGTTTTGCTTTGGCGTCTGTGGAAGAAGATATTTTGCAGAGACCAACTTTTTGCTGCTGTTTTTTAGACATGATGGTGGAAAAAAACCTTTATAGACTCATTATGCTCAAAGCATGCATACTGACACAATATATAGATAAACACACGTAAACACAAATAACAAAACACACATTTAAAGATGCTACACTTAAAAAACGAAAAATGAAGAAAAAAAATACTTTGTACATGTATAAATACGTGCAAATGCCAACTCAAGTACTGACCTTAACACATGCGCCAGCGTGCGTGCGTGCGTGCACACACACACACAGACACACACACACACACACACACACACACACACACACACACACACACACACACACACACACACCAGCCTGCTGCCATTTTGGTTTTTGTGCCTACACAGGTGTTGTGCTCTGTGACAGGGCAAGCTCTGGATCAAAGAAGAAAATGAGAAGAAGAAAAGAAGAAGATGAAGATGAAGAAGAAGAAGAGAAGAGGAGAATCCAGGATAATTTACATGCATCATTCCTTAGGAAATAGGGACCAAAGGACTAAACGCTTTTTAAAAGAATATAAATATATAAATATATAAATATATATTTAAAAACTCATACCTTGTAGCTGCAAGTATTACAATTTACTCGTAGTAAAAAAAAGTCAAATCATTAAATCAATATCCAGTGGCCTACTGTAAGTATGATTAAAAGAAAGTGGAAATAATGTATAAAAAAAAGACATGGCATCGTAGTATTAGGGGTGATCTTTTGCTCTGGATGCTGATTTAGCACCAGGTTGTAGAATAGTAAAGTAGATTAGAAAAAAATGTAGATTTGCTAACTTTTGCTGTTGTTTAAAAAAAATAATACTTGAAGTCGTAATGAAAAGTGGGCAAAGAGGGAAAAGGGGGAGGGTGGGTGGTGGGAGGAGGGGGACATGTATCTGCCCCTGTACGCAACGAGTCTCTTTTTCTTGGATGTTAAGGTGCCACTGGATATCTCGCTCATCATGATGTATAAGTCACCGCACTCTCTGACAGCTATGAACAGACTGTTCTGGAAGGAGAAAAAAAAAATTAAGAAAAGACAGAACTTACTAATGTCTGTGCTGGACGGGGTGCAGACGTTTGAGGCTTCTCAGTAGCCTTTGTGTTCAAGCGACAATCCAGTGTAAAGACCAAGCAAAATGGACATGGGGAGTCTTTTTTTTTTCTTGACCTTTTGTATTGCAACAAGGAGTGTGCATTATGAAGCCACAAATTGTTTGAAACGTTGACGGTTCGACTAAGAGAGATGGACAAATGGATGGTCATGAGGGCAACAGAAAGGAAGGAGGAGTAAGGGGACAGCTACTGAAACTGCCAGCAGAATGAACTCAGTATACAAATAAAAAAATAGCCCTTATGGCGTTGTAATTCTGTCAAAAACAAAGTATTCACATTGTAAACAACCAGGACTTATATAAGCGACATGCCAAGGATATATGTGTGTCCACTGGAGCTGCTGCAAACCCCCAGATTGAGAAAAATGGCCCCTTGTCTCTTGGGTAGATACAAACAAACACTTCTTTAAAGATTACTCGATTTACTGTATTGATGGCAAAGGAGTGCAGGCTTTTAGAGCTCATCTAGCTCTGTCAAATATAATGTTAATTACACTATTAACATGTTCCCTGACCTGCTTTCTTCATATATTATACATAAATCCTATAGGAGTAAAAAAAAAAAAAGCTCTGTTTAAACAGACTCAGATTAGATCAATTAGATCTAACAGTCACCCTTAACCGTCATTCAGCATGCATGTAGCCTCTCCGACGCTGACGCCAGACAGGACAGCGTAAAGCACTCCAATACTGTCATGTCTTGATTTAGAGTCCCGTAGCCTTAATTTAGACTGTTTTAGAGCTCTGGATGCAGGCTCTTTTCTAAAAGCAGATCAATATGTTTGGAATGAGCTTAGAGAGAGGAGCGATACTGTATTAGTCACTCTGAACACTTCCCAATTTTCTCTGTTGAACACCAGCTCACATCCGTACACCAGCTCTTTGAGCCCTGGCAGCTGGCGGTAAGAGGCATGGCTCGGCAAGAAGGAGAGAGGGAGGTAAAGGGAGGAAGTCAACACCCAAACACGGCATTGAGATCCTTTAAAGTGATGCTTCTACAGCAGGATGAAGGCCAAAGACCTAATCCAGAAAATGTGAAGCTGTAATCAAGCTTCTGGTGACAAACACTATCTGTGCTAGATGCTTAAAAAAAGAGGATTTTTTTTAAAAGATTCAAATATATTTGGGTCTAGTAATTTAGGCTCCGGTCCAACCAGTTCCTGTTTACTACTGAGACTTCCCTCCTTGATGTTCATCCCTCTTTCTCTAGCTTTCTTCACAGAGAAAAGCAGAGCAGACCTTTATTCCAAATCACTGAAGGAGGGACTGATACAAATGTAACAGCATATTATTCACCACAATACAATTATTTGCCGTTTGAATAAGCAGACGGTTTGGATTTGATATTAGAGTGCCATGTACCTCCTCTCTTTCCTCTGTCCAAAGAGCAGCGATGCCTCTCCTAACTTCAGCCCAACTGCTCAGCAGCTCTCCCCTCGGAACAGCATTTCCAAACCTGGCTAATGTCTGTACTCACTAGCCTTCAATTATCGCCTGCACCGTATTAGACATGCTATTTCACCTTTCCCTCTAATCACACTGTAATCACCAGCCTCTATACATTAGCAGCAACCAAGTGAAAAATCACAGCGATAATCACTTGGACCAAATGATGGGAGAGATGGTCCCCTGAATGCACATGGATGACAGAAGGAAGATTAGAGAGAATTATGTTTGTGCCTACTCCCTGGCAAGGCTGCTGACAGCTGACCTGGCACCAATAATACTGTTGAATTTACCCAAAGAGGCGATAGAGGATGTGGGATAAAACCTTCCATACAGTAGCGTGGTGTTAATATTGACATTGACAAAAATTCAAATAGAAAGGTGGACAATAAAAGGTATGAAACAGTTTTTCCTTTAGCACAAACGCTGCAACAGTAGCTGCTTAAAGTTGGGTCGAGACCAACAATTTTGCTTGAAATCCTCAATTTTATAGAAGAAGCTGCATTGAGGCCTGTGTTATTGTGCTTCTTCTTTCAGCATGTAACTGAGTCTCAATTATTACTTGAGAAGCCACAATATTTTACAAAATAAAAGTACAATCCTTTCATTCTCTTGCTTGTATCCCTGCTGGGACACCTGCAAAGCACAGTGCTGTAGGTTTGGAATATTTGTGAGGCGTGGTAGTTCTTCAGATTTAATTCAGATTCAGATGGCCTATAAAAAAAAAAATATGACAGCTTTAAAAATTGCCTTCAAATGAAAGTAGGTTAAAACTCTGTCCTCCTTCTCAGCCCTTGATCGGATGTGAGTTGGAAATGCAGGAAGCTACATGCATTGTTGTGAAGTGAAGTAGGTCAAAACAAAGCCATGTTCTGCAAACCGCTTACGCTCATTATTCATGTGAAGCTGAACTAATCGATGGGAAATCTAATGTTCCATGAGCAATGAAATGTCCTGTTCTTGTCTCCGACATCTTTAGAATACCTTCTGCGAGTGAGGCTCTGTCAGGCTGAACATGAACCCTGTCTTATCAGATGCTGTACTAGTTCCCACTGCTAATGGCAGGTTGAGTCCCCAGTGAGCCAAGAACCAGCCTAGCCTGGATATCCTGCTGTCTGCTTGGCTGACAGTGCAGTGTTCATGTAGCTTCTCTGCTATGCCAGGGCTAAATTAGGCAATGTGAAATCAACACTTCAACACTTTTAACAAGGGTGCTGTTATTATTTTTACACCCCGGGGAGGTTGTTACTGAAGGGAAGTGCATTCAAAACAGAAATAGCTGTGAAACATGCTACGAAGTAACCAAAACAAGAAAAGATGGATTTCAGATCTTTCCATTCCCCCATTTATTGACACAAGTCTCTGCCTGCCCAGCTCACCGCCTCGGTCTCGTCTGGTTTTAGCCCAGGCTATGTTTCACCTCTAAGAGCCATGACAAATGTGGACCCAGCAGGCACTCACCAAGCTGCTGCCAAAACATTATTGGATTTGTGTCCTCTAATTTACAAATAGAACATGTAACTTGACATTTTAGCCTAAAATAATTAGCATGAATCCAATTAATTGTGAGTATAGCATTTAGCACGCCAGCAGGCAAAACATACAAGGCAAAGTCAAACATTATGTCCATATCCCCCAAAGCATATGGATTCTCTTCTCCGTGGCCATACAATTACCTTTATTTAGCATCTCCCAATCAGTGGTTTAGTGCTCAAGTAGAACCAAGACACCGCTTGATTCTCTGTCACTGATGCATGTACTCACTCTGACCCTGTATCATCAAATGAGAACGGGGGATATATATATACACGTATACACATATCCTCAGTTCACACTACAGCTCTGCTCATGAGGTCGTCGTATAGAGGAGCATGTGTCCTTAGAGGGACCCAGCCAATGGCGGGTTGTGCAGAGAACTGCTAGAGCATGTCTATGAGTCTCCAACCCCCTGGGTGCATAACACTCACCCTAAAATAGCAGTAATTGTCAAGGAAAGGAAGTGAAATGTAATTGACTGAAAGTGGAGAGATAATTAAAGGAACCTGTTGGACAGAAGGGAAGAAATTAATGCCTTTCATTTAATAGCTGCTTTGGGAGAGAGCTTTTCCGTCATCTCACTTTCGCATAGCGCGGGTTTTGCTGTGGAAATGGAATTTTGCATGGAAAGAGGTGGAGGTGGAAATAGGCACTGGGTGGTGGGGGTGCTGTGTGCTAAACTGAATCTCCACAAAATCACTCCCAATGCTCAGGGCATCAAGCGCTATGATGTCATGATTCGTGGAGAGGTTCAGAGCCTTGCCTTACCCCTAATCCGGAGGGAGGTCGAGCAGAATCACTAATATGAGGTCAGTGCTGTAAGATCGCATCCCATCGCGGGGGAGTGCCGAGCCAGCAGAAGGGCCGATGAACCAACTAAATTGTGCTTTTGATTTACAGTATTGCCACCCAATTCCAAGTAGTAAACAAACAAATAAAAAATATCCCATCTTCCACCCAACGACGTACGGGGAATCACTGGTGGTGTGCGATTATGTTCAACAACATGGCTGACAGTGATGAAGACAAAGATTTTTTTATTCCTTCATGTAAATAGCCTATAAAATGTAAAAAAAAATTAAAAAACAGTGAAAGGCTGTATAGCAGTTTGTGTTGAGAAGCCCCAACTCTGTGGGACAATGATGTCACTATAAAATGTATCCACAGCAGTGCAGGGATCTAGGAGAGTTTTAGTTCTTTTAAGCCCCTTAAGTTTGGGCTCTGAACATGCATCCTACAACCCTAAGCGTCGGACCAAGGCTTAGAGAGTATTTGACTTAGTGTCAAACTTAAGCCACAGCCCTGAAGTGATCCGTTAATTAAGATTCTGTGTACGCCGACATGTCATGATTTTTCTGACAGAAGAAAGATCGCCTGTGCGGTAATTGGATTAGTCCAATTGGGGCTGATGAACAGATATGACAGTGACAGTAGAGTTCATCCATCTGCATGCTTACTGCTTGACAGTGCGACAAAAAAAAAAAAAAGTCACCACGACACAAGTTTTGGCTTTACAACATTTAAAGAAGTTAGTTTTGCAAAAATAATCTCCATGTGACAGTTTGTTCAACATGTACATAAATCATTTTGGAATCAAACATGTAATACACATGGTGGAACCCACATGTACGTGGCTAGGCTGAGATCGGAGGAACAAGAGAGCAGTTATTGGAGAACCCTGCAGAACCCCCTGCCAGCTTCACCCAATCTGCCACAGCTCTGCTGACCACACAGCTGCGTTACTCCTGTACATACAATATAGCTTATTTTTCAATTATGTTAAACCTTCTTTACAGGCCATAATAGATCATGTTCAAATGTTTAAAAAATTTAAATAATTGTTAATATATTTCAGTGAAACTAAGAGAGGGAAGCTATGAAATGATTTATCCAAAACAGAAGATGAAATTATGTTATTTCTTATTTAGTGAAGCACTGATGTTCAAAATGGGATTTTATACTCATGTTGGTAAATGGTTCTTTATTTTCTCTTTCCTTTTGGTATTATCTGCCGAAGCTGGGATAGACCCAATGTCATGAGGTTTATTCAGATACACGCTGATGATTTTTTTGCTGACTGAAAGCTCCTAAATCAATACAAGAATTAAGCTGCACTGTAAAAGGATGATTAACAGCAGTCATGGGAATTCAGAAAAAATAACTCCATTGCACAACTGAGTTAAAATGAATTAACATTGCATGTTTTTGTTGTTTTAAGGGGAAAAAAAGGCATACAAAAACAAAAAACAATATCAAACTTTGCAGTCAGATTGGTTTCGAGAACGATGCTGTCATATCTCATTGTTTTTAATACATGGATGGTTTCTTTGAATGTTTTTATTTCCATTTATTTTTATTTCTCTGACACAGTTTAATTGTGATTTTTCTGCTTAGTTGTTTCTTGTATACATTTTTAAGAAGGGTTGGTGGTAATCATTGACATTTCTCTGATTTGTATCTTCTCTGTTCATACCTAAGGGAAGCCTCCACAGTTTGTTATTGAATGTGACTCGATCCTCTGAAGACTTTGTACCAACAGTAGATAGTGCCACATTGTTTTACTCCAGTCAGGTTGATTTGTTAATGTGAGGAGTGAATTCTGCCTTAAACCCAGCCTGTTCTCTCTGACAGTACTACCTGTGAGCAGTGGTCATATACACTCTTTTCTGGGGATGCCAAATGTTCTATCTTCAAAAGTAAAAAAAAAAAAAAAAAAAATGCTGTCAAGACAAACCCTTCGCCAGAGTCAGTTTTGCATCAAGCCCATTCTGACACAAATAAGGACGTGGTCATCCACCTCCATTTCCATTGGTTACAAGGACCAAAATGTAAACAAACTCAGATAACTGAGCAGTTTGCTCCAATCAAGCATTCAATGAGAGCCTTTAACGAATTCACATTTAGTCATAGGTGATTTTGCACCATGGATCTTAGTATCATAAATTATTACATTCCCAGCTTCACTATCTAATTCCATCCTGTTTGTTTGTTCCCATGCAGAATGAATTAATCATAATATATTTGGGTATTCATATTCACAATGAATGGAATAATCATTTATTTTATAATTTGACTTGAACAAACTGTTTTCTTTTTGTGTTCAACAGAGATGTAATTTGAAATAGCGTTGGTGCGGATCCGTTTCCCTGATTTGGGGTGATATCTCCCATAGTGCTCCTGAACTCTGTAGTTCTCTAGTTCATTATATTCTGCTTAGACTAAAATAAAGCACAGTCCTGTAGAAGATTGAGCCTGTTTTGTCCTTCCTTTTTGTTATCTATTCACATAGCTTGATTAAATAATTCCTGAAGGTTTGGATCCATCATGGCGTGCATGCATCACACCGTTTGCAAAGATGTGAAGTGCACGGTGTCCTCTTGTCACTTGGGTTGTGGAGAGAGTGCATTTAGGACATGTCATTGTATTAATTGAGCTAACAGCTCTAACCATATCCGAATACCAAATTAGATGAGACGGTTAGTAGAAAATCGTTTAAAAAGGGCGAATAATGCATAATAAATGGTAGGGAGATTGGAAGAGGGAGAGGAATTAATTGTGAATTGATTAAAGGGAAATGGATATTCAGCTCTTGTCTCGTGGAGGTGTTACAGTGGAAACAAAATCAGGTGCAATGTGTGCTGCTGGTTATCGTCTGTGAATAAAAAACAGGAGGTCAATCGATTAATCAGAGGTTTTCCTCATTTTGCTTTTTATTGACAGAGACGTTATGATAAGAAGGGTCAGGTCTCATTGAAGCCTATATGGCCAGTGTCCTTTTTATGACCCAGAGGCTCCTCATCCCTCATTATCCATCTGAGTCAGTCAGCAGTCACAAGACACCTCAAAACCTATTACAAGGGTATGAAAAGCCTCTCCAATATTGGGTCTCACAACTAACCCGAACCTGCCGTGCACAGCGTGTGGGATAATTTAACTTGTTTCTTTGCAAATCAACATGGTTCAACAATTTCCAGCATTCACAACTGTCCATCACAACAGAGGAAAAAGATCAAACTCCCTGACAGTAATTGTTCCCAGAGCAGAATATGACACCCCATGGGAACATCAATGACCAAACCATCCCCAGACACCAAACATCATGTCTTGTTTATGGGCCTCTCTGGTGCGTCCGTGTCGTAGCATTGGTGTGGAAACAGATTTATGGTTGCTAAATTTGCTGGTGATAAAAAGGCAAAGAGTGGCCAGTTGGGGCACTAACTCTTGAGCTATTCACATGTTGACTCCCGTGCAGAGTCCCCGGGGACCCTTTTTTCATTGTGCGGCAGACACTCCATGATTCCACATGACAAACTGGATTGTTCCTCGAGTGAGTCCTGCTGAAAGATTTTGGTCCTTTCGATTGCATCTCCTACCCCTGAGATTTCCCCCTACTGTTGCCTTTGAGCCATAAGCCTCGACAGCCACTGTTGTCGATACTCAATCTGTTCTGTAACCCCTAAAGCTAATGAAATGTGCTAACAGGGGTTTGTTTGTTTCTCTCCAGGAGGGGGGCCAAGGGAAAGAAAATGGAACAACAAGACTCTTTTGACAGTTCCATTTTTTCTAATGTTTTGGAGTGAGGGATAATCATGAAGTATGGATTGGATAGGGGAAAGTTATTACATTTTGTTGTCTTTATCCTTGTTTGAGTTGTAAAAAAAAAAAAGGTCAGATTGTTCCAAACATGATTCTTTGCAGTTCCCGGATTTATCCTCAATTCTGAGTCATACTCAGTGTGGGGAAGGAAAAATCGTTTTTCTCACTTCTCTCTCAACCTTGTATCCCTGTAAATCTTTGGTGTAAATTTGACAAACACACAACCTCCTGTCTGGCTGGAGAGTTTCTTGGTTGTATTTAATTTATTGGTGATCGGGATGGGGTGGTTTTATGAAGCTCAATTATTACAGCAGAGGACACAGACACACGTGAGAATACAATATGGTGTTTAAAATATCTCAGTCTTTGCAGTGTCTTCAATATATTATAGTTGCATCATAAACAACTGTATTTGTGTGAAGGGCAATGGGATTTTTTGGCTACATCCAAAATCATGTAGTGCTTTGCACAGGTATCCATCAGTGACAGCAACACATTAATATATATATATATATATATATATATATATATATATATATATATATATATATATATATACATACATACATACATACATGCACTCTACGTAATTACTTTAATGCACGTTTAAATTCATGCTATGCACCTCATTCGATCATGGAATGGTGTGTTTGTAGGTAATCAAGAATAATGGCCTCTCAACTTCTTAACTATGTCCTACACAAATATTTACCATATTGAGTTATCACTTGTCACTTACCATGCATTTAGCATTTGACTTTTATCGTCCATTAATCTATCACTGCATCCATTAGGGACACTCAAGCATTCGGGAGCTTCTGAACACTCCAACAGGCCTATTAGCATGTTCTGTGATGGGAAACATGTTGCAAACACGAAGCATAAGCTAAGGCACTCAGGAAACTGAATGTGCTGTCAACGCCGTCTTTAAATTGCAGATTTGCATAACAGAGTATTTATGCCTCCTCTCTGACACCTCTTTCTTTTTTAATTATCTTTAAAACAAAACAAAAAAGAATGTCCCTGAAGGAGGCTCTGGCTGGCTATGACAAAGGGTGGCAAATTTCAATCCCATCCCTCTTAACAGTCAGATTCCGAAATAACAAAAGATTATAACTAAGTGAAAGTGTGAAGAAGACCTGGGTAAGCAAAGCTACACAATCCCTTTGATCCTATTATGTATTACAAAAGCTTAATCAATATCTAATCAAGGGGAATACAGCATGCCATGTCTTACAGAGCTCTTTGCTGTCAGAGGTGAGGTTGCCATGGTGACTGGACAGGTGTGGAGAGCTTAGGCTGCAGTGGTATTGATGGAAATTAAGAAGCATTGATGAGCATTGAAGATGCCGGGATTGAAAAGTGAGATAATTAAAGAGAGGGATGCAGTGGGAGGTGCGGGGGAGGGGGAGACAAAAGAGATTTGTGTTGGAGATACAGGAGGTGATGCAGACAGGTGCAATGTGGACCTGCAGACCTCTCTTTGTTTTCCACCGGAAGAGAATTTGTGAAGACCAACAGAAAAACTATTAGCAAAGAAAAAAAAGACACATTTAAGCTGTGCGTATGAAATTAAAGTGTCATACTTCTTTCAAGGGGTTGCAATTACAAGGGTGTCTTTCTTTACTTTAACACTGAAAACGCAATTTATTTCTCAACAGAAAGACAGACAGAAAACCACAGGCCGCAACAATTAAATTTGCAGATAAATAACCTGTAAAACTAATGTCAATTTATCAAATAACATAACAAACAAAGTATCAAAAACCACAAGCAGGGTTCTTGTTGCCTTGAAATGCCTCATTCTTAATACACTTAATACAACCAGTTGGGAGGAAAATATTAAATTGATGATATGGTTGACCACAATCACTTGTGTGCAAGTAATCTCATTCCAAACTAAAATCAGAAACTCAACTTAATGTAGAGGGCCTTATTCCTTTTAAAACCACTGGCCTTTCTAATGAGTAACATCCCACAAGGTTAATTTACGTAACTACATCCATAGACTAAATGTGATGAGAACACATTGAGGGCATGCACAGGCCTCCATTTTTTATACCTCAATTCCTTTCGGTCTCATTTCTAGGTAATTCACTGGGTGGTGAAACTGTAACAAGGGAATATAACGCGAGTGAGAATGACCGTGTAAAAAAAAATAAAAATAGACGACCCGGGCAAACTAAAGATGATGTCACTGAGGCGCACAGACTGTGCAACAGAGGGAAACTTGCAGAGCAGCGCATCTGCACGGTGCCGTTCAGCCCCTCGACTCATCCGAGCGGCAGGAGTCCAGCAAGTCCTGTCCGTTCTGGCCCTCAGCCCTGCCCAGTCCCACAGAGAGCTGTCTGTCGACACCTGATTAACACTTGAGATAATAGGTCATTAAAGTCCCACTCCAATCAATGAGTCCAATCGAGTAATCAAGGCAGAGATTGAATGAACCCAAACCAGCGAGGAGCCCGGTGGGAGCGAAGAGCCTTTAATCGGTACAGGGGAGAGTGTGTGGCTTTCGTCTGGAGATGTACGTCGAATAATACTGTTGTGGTTAAAGCCACCCATCTGCAATTTGGGGAATTATTTTTCTTCACTCGTGTGGTTTCGTGACCCTTGTGACATCAAAATCAAGTGCATCAATTTAATAAACCAAGAGAAGCAAGAGAATCTTCATCTTTCATAAAACACTGAAATGTTTTTCACCCATTAGAAGTACGTATAGAAACCTAATCATTCCCTCGATTTGTATGACCTCCAGACTCCTTGCACGGTCCAAAGCTGTGCGACACAGTCTCCTCTCCACCCCCCATTGTTTAGCTGATGTATTATCTCTGGCCTTCGTTTAAATCTCTTGGTATTTGGTGGGTCAATGTTATTTAACCTGCCACCTTTCAGCTGTGAAATTGCATCCATTCTCATAAATCACACTGAAGTGTCATTACTTTCTGATTACTGTCTTAATCACACAGATACACAATTATTGCTTGTCGTAAGCATCCAAATTACCACACATGGATAGTTACTAATTTCTGAAACACAATACACACGCACGTGTTTTATTGGACCATCATATCATATGTTCCACCACAGTTTGTAATAATTATGAATAAGCATGAACACAGTCCTGCCACCTGTGTGTGTGTAGGCACTTGAGTGAGTAGCTGAGCCGGCTGACAGCTGAGCTGAGCCAAAGTGAAAGCATGAGGCCCAGTGACAGAGAGAACAGAGGGATCAAGCATTATCATCAAAAACGACTTCAGTGCTCCCTACTGCGGTCTCACAGCTTCCTCCAGTCAAGCTGTCCGTTTGTTTGTTCGTTTGTTGTGTCAGAGTGGATGGTCCGTCTTTTTGAATCAATGCACTTTGCAGCCTCTATTACCCGATGGGGGATGGAGACACGAGCAGAGGGCAACAACAACAAAAAAGTTGAGATAACAACAGGAAGGTGAGGACACCACCTACTTTTTTACTTTTCAAATCCGTATTGAGATTGATCCTGATTCACATATATCTTTACGTATGAGAAATTCCTCAAAACAGAATCACATTAAGAAGTTTCACATCTAGCTTTGCTGTTACCTTGCGTTTCTCCCAGTAATTTAACTGCAGTTTGCTCCTGTAGGAACTGGCACACATGATGCCAGTGTGGTTCATAAAAAAGACAGAGCACTGCAGGGGAGTGTGCCTAATTCTGCTGTGAGAGGAGCTCTCGTAAAGAGACATTGTGGCTAGCCTACTAATAGAGCTGTGAGGGGAGAATGATGCAACTTGGAGGCAACGCTTTAATTTGCCCTTGGTTTCACACGCGCATCTAGGAACAGCCACGCTGTTCCAAATCCGATTGGCCCGTCTACCTTTAGACACGAGCCAACCACTAGCCTCCGAGGTATGAGGTAGCTGGATTTAGAAAGTGTTCAATTTTGTTTTGGATGTGTTCTTTTTTTTGGGGGGGGGGGGGAGAGGGGCCTGGCTAGGTCACATTTGGTAGATGCAATCTCTCTGTTTGAAGGTGTAACACTGGAGTTTTCCACTTTTACATCCCTTTGAGCTCTTTGCCTTTCACATTACTTATCAATGTTTAAAGTTAATTTGTATCAAAAGATATTTGCCGTGCAGTCCACACTGAGTCCACGATGCTATTTGTATCTTAGCAACCTGTGCAGCAACAGAGGAAGATGAGAGAAGCTATACTTATTAACCTGTTGCTATGACTACGGCGGGAGGCAATAACTCAGAAGACGCTTTAACTCTTTCTCTCTAAACTGCCAACCTCGATCAACAGACAGACGAATAATGTTCAGAACATTTGGTGGAGGGAAGAATAAGAGCCTTCATAGTTCCTCTCTGCGTCTATCTGATTTCATTTCATTTTTTCTCCAACTGTATTCAACCGTGTTTGTGCGTGTGTGTGTGTGTGTGTGTGTTACAGCCCCAGCAGAATATGTTTGCTCTACAAACCAAATAAAGCCATAACCTGTGCACCATCTGAGTGAAAACAGAAACAAAGAACAAAAGGCATTTCTCCTTTTGTTTCCCTTCTCCAAGAGTTGAGAATACTTTATTGCACATGCATAGATGTAGCACATTTGGAACAGAGCCTCGCACAAAGCACAATCATTTTTGAGGTACTCACGTGACAGGGTGCAGATGCTTCCATTTTCTCTGTCTATCTCGTAACGGGTACACTGAGCGATGACAAATGCTTTCCGCGCGCAGGTTGAAGCACGAGAGTGAACTGATTTGAATTGATGTTATTCCAGCAGAGATCAATGCATTTTTTTAACAGCTGCAATTACGCCTCTCACGTCAATTCATCAAGAGATTTGCATGAGGTAATTGTTGGCGCCACGTCTACTGATGCATTTTTATTACGTTTCAATTAGGAATTGAATCCAATTAAGGAAGTCATTCCAATCAACCAACAGGGGTCTCTCCTTGGAGCAAAGCCTACAGTATGAAGAGGCTGCTGAGCAGAAGGACAGATACCGAGCCAGAGGTCCATCTTTAATCCAAAGTAATTTTCATTACCTTTCACAATGCCTTTCACAATAAATAAAAAATAAGAAAAAAAAAGTATTAAGGCGGTCTCTTGTCAGCCATGTACTTTTACATATTTTCTTTTCTTAAATTTGACAAGCTAATAAGTTCTTTATTAATTGAACATTTTTGTCTATTTATTCTGTTTTGTTTGGGTACAATCAGATCATCAAAGCAATCACACTGGGCAGCTAACAATTAATATTTCAAATGCATTGCATTTAATTAATAATAACAAATTGTAGAACATGTTATGTACGTACTGCTCACAAGCCTTTTGTTTCTCGAATGATTAGGTTCAGAGAAAGAAATTGTAAAACAGAGACTTGAGCGTGCAGATAAGTTATTCAAACAACTCTGACACTATTAAGTGTTTATGAATTGCAAATTTACATTTTTATACTTAGTTTATACCGACTAACATAGGTGTTTTTTTTCCACAGAATGAAAAGAGTTGTTCAAGATCATCTATGAACCCTTTGAGTTGCATTCTCAAAGGAGATCAAAAGCCAAACCTCTAACTAACCCTGATATTTGCTCCCTCACCGGATGACACAATATCAGTGAAATACACTCACAATAACCCAACCTAAAAGAAGAAACCACAGGGGTGTTACACACTGTTTATTTGCTTGTGAGAATTATCTTCCTCATAACATTGTCAGAGGCGATGGGCACGGCAGAGCTGCACCGAGCGAGCTCAGAGCTTTGCTTTTGTGGTCGACTTCTCATTCTATGACACCATGTTAATATACTTGTTTCTTTCATATATATAAAACTGCTGAAAACTTGTACTGAGGTAGACAGGCGAGAAGGGCGATGGTGGCTGTTTCGGCTTGCAGAAGCGCTTTGCCTTTGATCTCAGGGCAGAGCGGAGTGTGTCGAGTGGTCGTGTGCACGGTGCTACTGCCCCCTGGGGGAGACGCGGGGGGATGATCGACGCTGGGAGCGGCAGATGGCTCCGGCGGCTTCAGCAGGAAAGAACATTATTTCGATCGACCAACAAGAAAACTCGTGAGGAGTAAGCGCTCCCTTGGGTTTCTATCATCACCATACTAATCGGATCAGCCTTGGGTAAAAAAGAAAAAAAATTACAGCTTGTGTAACTCAGGTGGTTATATGGCCATGAGCACTAATAAACAGAGAGCTGTTACCATCTATGTGAGCAATATCTGTGTGAACATGGGACAACGTCCAACGTCCAACAGGTCAAACACGACCAACACACATCAAAAAATGGTTGTTGAAGAAGACAGAATCCATTATATCCGACAGTGCTCACCCCTACACTTAGAACTGAAGTCCCTATCCTCTGGTTGCCACCTCAGTTGACCATTAGCCAAAACTAACAGACTGTTAGACATGTCTCTGTCATTTCACTGCTCAACTGAGTTATATCTCCAACACCACATCTGTTTCTCCTTACTTTCCACTAACATTGTAACTTTTGTACTCTCGTATTTTGTATGTGTTTTTTTACTACGTCTCGTTTTTTATGTTGTGCGTCTTGCCTTGTGTTGTTTTTATTTCTACTGCAGCAAAACAAATTGCTTCTTGGGGACAAATAACAGTCTTCAACTTGAACACATCCAAAAAAGTACATACCGTTAAGACTCTCAGCGTCATCATTAGTTTCAAAACATCAAAACATGTGTTTAGAATTATTGCCATCCTTGTAATAAAAAAACAAAAAACATGGTGAAGATAATGCAATTTATTTTTCTCATTTATGTCCAACAGAAGACACCTATAACTTGGAAATGCTGGCCATACTCAAAGTCCCCTTGTTATTATGTTTTTGGTTCACTTCCTCCCCTATATATATCACTTCCATCCCCTGTATATATATATATATATATATATATATATATATATATATATATACATACACACACATACACTCACCTAAAGGATTTTTAGGAACACCATACTAATACTATGTTTGACCCCCTTTCGCCTTCAGAACTGCTTTAATTCTACGTGGCATTGATTCAACAAGGTGCTGAAAGCATTCTTTAGAAATGTTGGCCCATATTGATAGGATAGCATCTTGCAGTTGATGGAGATTTGTGGGTTGCACATCCAGGGCACGAAGCTCCCGTTCCACCACATCCCAAAGATGCTCTATTGGGTTGAGATCTGGTGACTGTGGGGGCCATTTTAGTACAGTGAACTCATTGTCATGTTCAAGAAACCAATTAGAAATGATTCGAGCTTTGTGACATGGTGCATTATCCTGCTGGAAGTAGCCATCAGAGGATGGGTACATGGTGGCCATAAAGGGATGGACATGGTCAGAAAGAATGCTCAGGTAGACCGTGGCATTTAAACGATGCCCAATTGGCACTAAGGGGCCTAAAGTGTGCCAAGAAAACATCCCCCACACCATTACACCACCAGCCTGCACAGTGGTAACAAGGCATGATGGATCCATGTTCTCATTCTGTTTACGCCAAATTCTGACTCAACCATCTGAATGTCTCAACAGAAATCGAGACTCATCAGACCAGGCAACATTTTTACAGTCTTTAACTGTCCAATTTTGGTGAGCTCTTGCAAATTGTAGCCTCTTTTTCCTATTTGTAGTGGAGATGAGTGGTACCCGGTGGGGTCTTCGGCTGTTGTAGCCCATCCGCCTCAAGGTTGTGCGTGTTGTGGCTTCACAAATGCTTTGCTGCATACCTCGGTTGTAACGAATGGTTATTCCAGTCGACGTTGCTCTTCTATCAACTTGAATCAGTCGGCCCATGCTCCTCTGACCTCTAGCATCAACAAGGCATTTTCGCCCACAGGACTGCCGCATACTGGATGTTTTTCTCTTTTCACACCATTCTTTGTAAACCCTAGAAATGGTTGTGCGTGAAAATACCAGTAACTGAGCAGATTGTGAAATACTCAGACCGGCCCGTCTGGCACCAACAACTATGCCATGCTCAAAATTGCTTAAATCACCTTTCTTTCCCATTCTGACATTCAGTTTGGAGTTCAGGAGATTGTCTTGACCAGGACCACACCCCTAAATGCATTGAAGCAACTGCCATGTGATTGGTTGATTAGATAATTGCATTAATGAGAAATTGAACAGGTGTTCCTAATAATCCTTTAGGTGAGTGTATATATATATATATATATATATATATATATATATATATAGCAGACTTTTCAAGTAGTCAAAGAAGATTCCCCATCTCCCTCTTTCATATGCAGCACAAACACACACAAATAAACACACACTGTGTGTGTGTGTGTGTTTAACCGGAGACACTAAAATGTATCTGTGGCAAATAGGGGTGTGCAGATTGCAAACTTAGACCGTTACATTATCCTTTTTGTGTTTACTTATTATTCTCTGCTCTTGTTTTCATCTCTTCTTCATCTCTGCCATCTTTGTGCCTCACACGGCCTCTGTCAGGTGTGTGTGTGTGTGCGTCCAATTCCTCTCCTCATTGTCCCGTGGCCTGTCATCTTTTCACCCGTCCCTCATCTCTCCGCCATCATCGAGGACCCGGTGGCCTCCGACGTAGCACCAGTGGAGGAGAGAAGGGTCTGTATCTCGGCAACGCACCTAGCAACCGCTCCTCGTAACTATGGATTATAACCTGTTGCCAAGGGAGACAGAGATGGAGGATTGATTTTTTTCTTCTTCTTTTCTTTTTTTTTAAAGGAGGAAATTCAAAGTGAATTAGATGCATGAATAAACAATGCATCAAGACAGGGCACACAAACATTTATATATGGTGACTTCATTTATCCGTGAGCTTCTGACTTCATCTTGATACAGATTAGTCAAGATGATCTGACAGAGCAGCTCAGAAACCTGTTTTATGATTTGAAGCTTTCTATGGGATACTCTGAGGGTAAACTGTGAAGGAGTACTACCCATTCATATTATTAATGTGATATTTATCTTTTTTTTGCAACATAAAAATGTAATCAAAAAGATTTGTGCTGGGTATTAACTAATTTAATCATCAAATCATTACTCATTTGTTTCTTTTAACAAACTAAGTACTTTCTTTTTAAGGAAATTGATTCATGTGCTCTCGAAATAATAATAAATTAACATCAGTCAGATATTTTGATTATGGATACACAAGACCACTTCTAAATTAGATTAATATGTGAACTGAGAGTACAATATTGGGTTACTTAGAATAGTTTGATTTCGTTATTTCTATCCTTTGCTCTTAATTACCAATATTAGTAATTTGTCAATTATCATAATCACATTTTTTTTACACTGTGGAGGGATTTAATGTTCAGAATGTATCCCTAACATTGTGTTAATTTACTTTTCTTTTAAATAAACACTAAATGCCTTTCAAATTGGCATGTGAGCTGGCACCCGACTGGAAAAGGAAAACCGAGCCCTAATACGAAAAGGGGACAAGCATACACACTTAAACACACACTGACACAGTCCTTTTCTCTCTTCATTTTGGTGCTTCTCACCCATTCTCTCTTATCGCCCACTCTCTGATGAGTGCTTTTACATGGCCACACAAACTTGTCATTAAACTAACCCGCTATTTTCCATCACCTCGGAGCTAAATTACCACACTCTGCCTGGCATCCTGTGGACCAGCTTGTGGATATGAAAGCCCACAATTCCCCTGCTATCACCTCTCTGGGCTCTCGCAAGCGCACTAATGATAGGCTGCCACCAGAGAGCGGGTGGAATAGAGCCGTAATGTCCTTGGAAAGTGCAGGCTGGTGCGTCTGCTGTGGGGAGAGCGAGCTGCTCTCTCTCTCCCTCTCTCCCTCCCTCTCTCCCCCCCCCCCCCCGGTGTCTGCATCCTCCGGCCTCCGTGTTAATGGGCAGATCTAGCTTGAACCCTGATGGCTAGATGCTTGTGATGGGGGACCTGAATCTGACAGAGGTCCCTACCATTAGCATGCCCGTATTCAACGGAGTACTGATGCACACCAGTACATGCACAAACATTCCGACACTGGTGGCTCAACTCTATGCTAAACAGGTAAAGTTTGGTGCTCTTTTAATGACTCGTCATTACGGAGCCTCTTTAGCCGCCTACAAGAGGAAATGCAATGAACAGTGGCTACAAACATACAACAACACACACACACACACACACACACACACACACACACACACACACACACACAGTATAACAATGCTATATTGTAATGTTCTACAGCCTAGTATACAGTATTACAGTATAATAGGCTATACTACTGTACCATACTATTCCATACATAGGGGGTGGAAGCACTGGAGAAAATATGTTGCTTTATTTTTGCCTTTATGTATGCTAGATCTTTTGTTAATTATGTTTGTACAATATAACATGAGAAATAGTATCAAAGAATATAGTAATGACTAATATATTGTCCCATACCATGTCAGACTATACAAGGCTTTACTTTACCGTGCAGTAGCCTTCTATAATGTACTATATCAGGGGTGGACTGAAAATACTAAGAACATGATGATATCAATGCTTTCTCACTTCTGATATGTTATCATACATACTAAACCAACAAAATTGAAAACCTCATGACAAGCATTCATTCTCTATAAATCACAATATTTTTACATACATTTTGTCACACTTTACCATCCAGCCTTAAATATGCATCTACACTATATAACTCCAACTATAATATTTAATTCATCCAATACAGTGTACGATTCTATATTTTGTGGCATTTTAAACTCCCCCTGACACTAACATCTCCACAAAGATCGTCACTGACTTTTTTCTGTATTGGGGAGACTGAAGGGAAGTTCAGTCAGAGAAGCCCTGCGCAGGTCGGCTTAGTGTCGGGCTCAAGGACACTTGGACAGAAGTGGAAACGTGACCTCACACTAACAGGACAAACTCCTCCACTCCTGCTGCACTTTCACTCTGTGGTCTGTGGTTTATAAAGGAACAAACTGATCTTAAAGTTTGAGATTCTGGCTGAAGAGGGTTTTCTTTTAAGCAGTTACTGACAATGTGTGCAGATAAAATAATGTCTTGATAGGGTTTGTTCTCAAATCTACTACAAATAAATCCAATTTGCTTTTTACATGCAAATTATTCTAAGTCTGGTTGGTGTGAGTTTTTTGTAAAGAGCCAGTCAAGAAAAAAACATTAATTAATGTGTTTATTTTTCATTTTGAAGTAAAGAGAACATTCACTCTTCAATCTGTTGAACTTGCAGAGAAGATGAAGCACACAAGTTTACACTGTGACAACATTCACATTAGGATTCAACACTGCTCGACAATAGTTCATGTTTATACATATAAAATAAAAACCTCTATTTGTTGTTATTTTCGGTGAAACACATGCTTTGGCTTTGTGTTTCAGAGGCCTCAGGTCAGTTCTGTAAAGAAGAAGAATCTAAATCAGTCTCAGTGATGTACCACCACCCTGTGGTTAATGGAGGTATAAAAGATAAGAACATATATATTGTTTTTTATTGTCTGTAGTACATATATAAAAACAGACACATAGTATGATTTGACCAGTAAGCATATTCACAGTCTTTTAGATAAACAAATTAAGTTACATAGAGGACATGTTAAAGAGTCCCTAAGCTCATTATTAGCACAGTATCTAATGTGTGAATATGAACCTATGCTATAATGTAATGAGTTTGTAAATGTACTGTATGCTGTGAAATGTAATGGAGTGTGATTTACCGAGCAATAATTGAAAATTCCTGAATTCAATTTCAGGACTCTTTTTTTGTCTTGAAACAATTTGAATGGTTTATTATCCCTCTCATTGAGTGCATTCATAGCCAACGGACAATGCATGATATATATTTTTAAACATGTGTGTGAATCAGCACCAATAAATACAATCTGCGCAGTATATTGTATTTGTTTCGTATTTCCTATACCAGGATGTAATATGGCCTTTGGCCACTCGAGGGCAGTAAGAGTCTATAACAGACAGACTGGACATAGGAAAGCTGAAGCCTCCCTGGGAACAAAGGATTAGTTGGTGGTCTAGCACAGTCAAAAGACTGTTGTATTTAAATCGTGTAAATCCACAATGGGAGAAAAGGGTTGTGCCAGTCAGATTTCATGCCCAGTCAACCCACTGGAAAAAGACCTCAGGCCAGCTGACCCATGGCTGAGTAGTTATGTGGGAAAAGGGCATAGTAGAAAGTCAGCCACTGACACAAAATCACTTTCCTCTGCAATGCTTTGTTTCTGCACTTTTCATGTGGGGATATTCTTTTTGCTTTGGTTCCATGTCTGTCCACGGTCGGGAATAACTATAATTGTATTTCAGCCCTGTGTTAAAACAAGAGGAGACAGTGACTGTTGGTCAAATATTGAACAACAAACAGCCGTTGACAGGTTTTGTCGTTAGTACATTAAGTGAATCCAGAGAATGTTAGAGTGTGTGAAAGTTAATACTGTAGTGATTATTGGATGCTGGCTTTGTCTTTAACATAATTTCCTAGTAAAAATGGCAAATTATGATCCGGGCAACATATTGCCATTCAAGTCAGACGATCATTCACCTGGGACAAGGGGATCTTTGCGGCGTGGGTGAGTGAGTAGGTAAATAATTTGGGAGAGGAGATAGGGACACAATTAAACTGGCACATGTAAATGTTGGCTAAATGGGACGAGTGGAGGAGAGGGAGCCCTCTCATGCAGCTAATTGATCAATTAAGTAAACAGAGGCCGCTCCTGGAGGGCTGTCGTGGTGGGGCTGGAAAAAGGGTGGGAGATAAGGCAAGGTCCTAATGACTCATCTCTGGCTAAAATATGAGTCTGGAGATGAAAATCCATCAGTGGTGAGACGGGAGTGCCTGGTGGTCGGTAATATGTGGGAAATCTTCCCATAAGTAAATATCATGGGATACTGCATGTATAAGTGAGTATTTATGTAGCAGAATATTGTGTGTGCACTCAGTTTTACACTAAAAACAATATTTGTGTAGCTATGAGAAGCGTTACATTTGTTATTATCATATCTTACATTTCCATTTTTGCCCACAAAGGAACGGACTTTAGATGCTAGTGTACTTTAGGCAGAAACATAATTTAGCTCATTCACACTAACAAAGGCACATTGCAGGGGCTTGCCGGCTGAACAAGGAGAGTTCTTCACACACCAGATACCGGCGCATGAAAGTCCGTAATTGGTCTAAAACATCACAATTTGCTTCAGCTCCCTTGTGGAAAAGCGTTTCCAACTCTGCTTCCTGCCATGGGGCTTTAAGTAAACCAACAATAGAAAGCCTCAGTGAGTAAGTACAGGGGAGTATACACACAATGACGGGAGCACCTTACAATATATGGAAATCCAGCAAGACCACAAGCTACAGCTTCATACTGTGTATATATTGCCATAGGGCTGCCACAGAAACAATTACATTATTCTATACATAAAGGTTGGATGTAGTGATAGGGCTCTTATGTTGGATTGGATATTTCAGATTGATTTCAGGCAAGCCTCTTTATAAGTACACCTTTCGATGATCTCAATGTCATCCTGTAAGCTCTGTATGTTCGGATGTGTTAAGTGTTCTCGGTTTTAATGGGAATGCCCGTCTACTTGTGCCTTTTGCATGTGAAATGTAAAGTACTTTGTCAGACCTTTTTGCTGAAAGTGCTGTTCAAATAAAATTGACTTGATCTGACTGAAATTTTATTTCTGTTCCAATTTGAAGATCAAACGTCTTTGACTTTGGCTTACTTCGATCATATCTTGCCTCATAATGGGGAGCAGTAAAAGTGCATTATCCCCACGCTTGGAAGGAGGGTAATACATTGACAAGAGACACGCTCTGATGTTCCAAATGTGAGGAGTAAGTGGCGCTGAACGAGACAGGCTCCAGTGCTGACAACCAGGTGGACAGGTCCCCACCCTCAATCCCTCCGTCTTTCATTTAAATAATGCATGCTAATTACCTACTTGCCGAGAGCAGAATTGTCACCCCAAAGACATTTCCTTGCACATACAAGCACAAATACACAAACACACACAACGTGCAACGCAGCACCGCACACACACGCACACACACACACACGCACATATGCCGTGCCTGTCGCTGCTGCAGTTCCACTCACCTCCTAAACACTGGCACATTTACAATAGAGACTTCAGAAGACCTAGTTGATGAACTTGAGGGAATTCCTTTAACAAAAGCACCTGTCAAGATAGAATGTCGGCTAATGATAGACTACATCCAGCTCTCTGCTGGAAGAGCTGAGCATGGCATTTCTTAAGCTTTTCCTGAAAGAGATTGACAGCAAGGGTGATAAAATAGTTCACTTACATAAAAGAAGTTTTACTGTGAAGAATCGTATTTATGTTACTAGTGATTTAATTGTAAATAGTCAAAGATGAATAAATGAATACATTTTAAAAACAAATACATTTTCTAACCGCTATGTGTATAATCAAAAAAAAGTCTTACTTTTGAAACTACTGTCAAAAGTATCCAAAAGGTACAACTAACTAGGAGTGCCAGGCGTCCTGTACTAGCATTGTAGCGCTGCAGAAATGGCCTCCTTTTCCTCTTATTGTGTAACGGCTTTACCAAACTTTTTTTCTGGGGACGCTCTTTAATGACAACCCATCACAATAGGCCGTATCTACAAATCTTGACAAGAGCTTTACTGCCATTTCTGCATCACCAATTTCTTGAATAGGTAAACCAGCCATTTCCAAGAGATGCACCTTCACGAAATCCCAACTTCAATTTATGTATGTTATTGAAAACATATTCACTTTTTTCATATTCAGGCGGAGATACGAGACTAACTGATGAGAGGAAACAAAAGATTGAGATAAACCATATACATTCAGGCGCACTTAACAGGCTCTTGTTTTTGCTCTTATCAGTTACACAAACTGAACGTATGCTTTCATTTCATATCATTCAATACCATTATCAGAACAATACAAATATTCAGTTCCCTCATGTGATATACTGCAGATTTAAATCTGAAATAAAGACTATGGGAGAAATTCTGCAAATGTATTTGCTTACCATCAGTCGGTCCGAGCCACGTTTAAGGAATAAAGAAATTTGAATAGACAGTATGTACCCAAACAAAAACAAAATGAAATGACACAAAAAAAGTGACCTCAAAGAAAAAAATCCACCTTCATTCAGAGGTATACATGCACACATGCAAACAAGCATGCACTTACACACGTCCATTTTTATTCACACATGTGTAGACACTACATGCATACTGTGGCTCTGTCCCACACGTGCAATCGACTACACACACCTCTTTGTAATACAGCCCTAGCATGGGACTAATGCTCGTCCCTCTGCTGAGTCCCACACCACTTACAATATATCGTGGGAGCTCAGAGGTTTTTTCATCCAATTCATTTGAGGCTTGGTTACACAGAAAAATCCTCAGTTGGCTAAACCTGCAATTTCACTGATGAGCTTCCTGGCTGGACACCAAATATGGAGGTAAATCCGGCAAACTGTGTGTGGGTACGTTTTTTTATAAATTCATTGTGTGTTCGTGTGCCTGTGTGTGTTTGAGTGTCCGCACACGTGCACTTCACGACAAATCTCCAAACAAAGCTGCCAGGGCTTCTCCAACTTCCATTCCACCAACAAAAACTGGTGGCAACCATGGGGCTAATTTGACCCTCCTATTCTGTCTGCCTGTGAAAGGCCCGCCATTGGTATGCAAGGCATGGTGTGTCCTCAACAATAATTCAGGGATAAAATCAATGATGCTGCCAGTGAACGGCCCGTGGTTTTTACTGTCTCCATCAGTGACTTCTTGGAGGGCGTGTGTGGCTCTCTGACACAGAAGTTTGACAGATCTCCAACAGCTGTGTTGGTGGAGGGCCATGTGCGAGTTGGGATGAGGATGTTGACAAGACTGTCCATTAAAGCTGCGAGTGACACATGAGCAGCAGTAAAGCTGGTCTGTCCCGTCCCCGTTCCTCGCTGTCACCGCTTCGCCGCTGCGGAGGGTTCAACCTCGCGTTAATGGATTCCTACATGACGGATTCCACTTGATCACATCTCAGTTGAATCTCCATTAAGATGTCAACGCAGTGGTTAATGTATTTGAGATTTTTACCCTCGTCCTGCTAAACCGTTATTTATGACACTTATTAAGAAGCGTAACCCGGCCATCAATTAATGTCCTGCAGGCATGCTAAGCAATTGGGTCCATTGGCGTCAGACCAAATGTACTGGAACACCCATTAATACTGCAATCCACACACAAGTGCTCACATTCAAATGAGCACATTCAGCGACACACAAATGCACTACTTAAGGCAAAGTTTCGCATACATGCACATTTGCAATTTTCTCAGGTTGTTCTGTGAGAAAAGGTCTAATGCATCATGAAAAGTAGACACATTTGTCGTGTGCTATACAGTGCAATGAGGGTGAGACACTTTTAATGAGTTTTCTCAACAAAGGTTAATATTTTGTATTCAGTACTGTGTAATTGAATGGAGCATTTTCCTTATGTTGGAATGAACATGTACTTAAAAATATTGTTCACTGCACCGTTTAGTTACTTTACTGCAAAAAAGGTTTAATGTCCAGATTACATAGAATTATTGGTTTTCCATTTTATTATATATAATGAATGCGTATATTAATAATACAGTTTTACATCAGTCTAGCCAGCTGTAAAAGGAAACAAGTATATCTGCACCAATGAGTGAATTCCCATGCTGTGAGAAGAGTAGAAGGTCTCTATTGTAAAGGTCAGCTGTTGAGATTGACTGCAGTGAAATGCCAAAAATCTTTGGATTTTACTCTAGCATATAATGCGCAGTGCCACTTTGACACTTATTGCAAGAGAGGTTAATGCACCAAATGAGAATGACATTTTAAGAACATTCAATAGTGTATTCTTTCATATTTAACCATTTAAATATTTCCTTCCATCGCCTGTATCGCTAAATTGAAAAGGGAATTTCAAATAATTCAAAGATGTACAACTGATTAGGATTGTCCAAACCAAACCACAGCTTCTGTTGATTTTTTTTTAACTTGCCAGAAAACAATAATATCTCTTTCTATAAGGACTACTTTAAAGGACCACTGTGTAGGATGCATCTAGCACTGAGGTTGCAGATTTCAACCAACTGAATTCCGCTCAACCATCTCTTTCCATGCGTGTTAGAGAACTACGGTGGCCCTCAGGTAATATAACAATGAAAAAGACCCTCTCTATAGCCAATGTTTGTTTTTTCCATTCTGGGCTACTTTAGAAACATGGTGGAGAAACGTGGCAGATAGTGAAGAGGACCAGCTCCCTATATAGATATGAAGTGCTCATTCTAAGCTAATAAATACAATGATTATTAGTTTCAGGTGATATACACCAATTAAAACATAGTAATGAATATCAATTAAAACATAGTAATGAATATTACATTACATCCCTCTAACAGATTCCCCCAAATCCTTTACACAGGAACTAAAAAGGTCCACATTGTGTTCTTTAAAGACAAACCACAATCTGTAAACCAAACGGACGGACATATAAACACAATGGAAGGATGTTGTGTGATTGGTGGTGCCATGACTAAATGATGAATTGGAAAATTCCAGACAGAATTAGGTTTGGCTGTGTTACACATGAATCAGAGGCAAATGGTAAATATAGCAGCTTTGTTTTGAAAGTTAAAAAAAAAGAAGGTTTTAGCTCTTTCCCTTCTTGTAATCCAGTGTTTTGTGATTCAAAACAACAACACAAAAACAGCTGGTTTGCGAAGGGACGTGGGAGGTTTTGAGTAATGATTCCCTCTAAATCCACTTTGTTACTGTAAATGGAGTTACTTAACCATCATGTGTTCTCGAGACCCCAGTACCTGTTGTTGGTTGCCATTTTTTTCCTCAAGCAGACAGCAGCAAGGAACAAGTTATAAAAGGCAACACCGCCATAGCTCATGCAAGACAGCCCATTACTCATTTGATGTGTGCTTGATTAGCTAAATTCAACTGCCTGTAAGATGAAGGACAGGAGTAAACACAGCCTGTGTATTGAGCAAATTGTGTTTGGTGCCGGAGAGTGAGTGAGTGTATGTGTGTCGGAAAACCGAGAGGCTGAGTCAATGTACCTGTTTACTGCCGAAGGTTTCTACCAACAAATATTTTGGTTACATCAAATCCAGCATTTAAGCCCCTTTCACAGCAGCCATTTTGACGCATCATAGCAGGGTATATACACAGGTGTAATTGATTTAATTAATTATGCCATTCTATTTAGTCCGTCACAGCCATTCCAGTGAGCCAGCATGCACAATACCAGGGCCCTGGTCCACCTAAATGGAAAAGGGCTATAATTAATTGTATTAATTACACCTGTGTTTACCCTGCAAAGACCATCACAGAATAGCTAGGGTGAAAATGGACTATGGCCTAATTGTACATTTGCTATATCTTAGAGAAATGAGTAACTAAGAGAAAGCATCATTTCAATAATAGTTTCATTAATGCTAGCATTTGATATACAGCTCCAGATTTTTCTCAAGCATAGTTTGTGCCATGTTTTGGATGTCTTTTGATGGTGTAAAGCGCAGCGCTCAAAGATATTGAAGTTTTTGGACAGTGTTTCTCTGTAAGGCAATCTCTCATTCCTCCGCGTAATGACAGCTTGTCTTTTTCTCTGTTGTGAGATGACATTTGCCTCCCATGACGACTGAACGTCTGCAACCACTGTCACATAAACCATGTGCTTGGTGCAGTCTAATGAAAACATTCAACCTGCTGTCAGGGGCTGATCCCTGGTCAATGCCTTTCACATGTGACCTTGCTAAGTGTAGGTCAACGCACATCACTGTGGAATTAAACGGGAACATACAGATATATTTAAGCTTTAGAGCTTTTGAAAATAGAAGTGCTGGCAAACTGACAGAGGTTTAAGCAATTTGTGCTCCAAATTTTAGTAGTCATGAAATGTTCTACTCTCTACAATAATTATGAATTGAGAATATCATAATTTATGGTTTAGAGCAGGATTATTCAAATACTGTGTAGCAAGGTCCAGTTAGAGAGAATTTCCTTTAACTTGCGCTATGATTTACTACCATAAATATTGAAGTGTCTGTTGCATCAACGTCTGTATGTAGTCAACAACCGACTGTCAAATCAAAGAAAGAAAGTTCAATTGAATAATATCTCAACTATAATTATCATCAGCAATGTTCTTCTCTCATTTCAATTACAATAAAAAGCATTACAGAAAGCTTTTGAAAATTATGTTAACAGAGGAGAAATGAGCTGAAACAAGTAGTTAAACAACCACAGATAAAGTCCCTCCACACATATTTTTCTTTTTAGCATAGAACCTTGAGGTCAGAGAATAGAACCTTGAGGTCAGAGAATAGAACCCTGAGGTCAGAGAATAGAACCCTGAGGTCAGAGAATAGAACCCTGAGATCAGAGAATAGAACCCTGAGGTCAGAGAATAGAACCCTGAGGTCAGAGAATAGAACCCTGAGGTCAGAGAATAGAACCCTGAGATCAGAGAATAGAACCCTGAGATCAGAGCATGAACATTGAGATGAGGTTTAACAAGTGGTTTAATAACCACAGATAAAGTCCATAACCCCACATCGCTTGACGGACGAATAAACTGAATTTAAAGTTGCAGGACAATTCAGTTAATTTTTTATAAATTATGTATTGTTTATAACTAATCCAGTTCAATTGGAAATCTGTAATAACAAAGACAGTCAGTTGTTGATTACATACCAATGTTATGTGCATGATGAAATTCTCTCCAACTGGACCTCGCTGAATTTTAGTTGAATACCCCTGAGCGTCACACTGGCACCAATATCTTACATACTTATAGTCATCCTGTATTTTACAATTGATTACATCGTGGCCCATTCAGACGAACAGCATATGTCGTAACGTCACTATGGAATGTTTAATTGTTCAACCATCCATAGAACAGAGCCAACTGGTATATTGAAACTTTGTCTTCCGGCTCATCTCCCTTGTCAACACAATGGTTGGGGTATAATGGCAACATTACTGCAAACCGCCACAAGTAAATGGAACATGGCCTTGTACTGGTACAGCGCTTCGAGTCACATGTCATCATTCTACCATTCACACCCATTAATACAATGATGGCAGGGGCTACTATGCAATGTGCCATTCTAACTAACCATTAATACACACTGCACAGCCTGTGGGAGCCAAAGACACATCAACATGGACTAGCAGAGCTGGAGATCGATCCTCTGATTGAAGGACAACCCTGCTCTACTGACCCACAGTCGCCCCAAAAAAGTCACGATCTAATGAGGTCAAAAGAACCACATCATCTGATAAAAGGAATTAATTCTAAGGCCTACACTCTGAGCCGACAACACCCACAGAAAATGTATTTGACTTTGTGCGGAGAGTACGAACACAGCTCTAACTCCAGTAATAGAAGGACAGGATGTGCTCCTGCAACAGCCTCGGAACTCCACAGTCCTGACTCAAGCTCTATTAACTCCCTCAGAGTCTTCTGCCAGGGGTTTTGGTTTGGCTTCCCCTGAGTCTTCAAACTCTGGCTTTTCCACAGGGGGAGGTGTCCTACTCCATAGCCTTATCAACCTGATCCCACACTGGGGTTTTTGCTCCGATTATGTTCGTCTCTGGGAGATGGACTACAAAGTATTCACAAAATATAATGTCTGGCAAAGTTAAATATTAAGTTAATACATTTGAAATGCAATGTGTAGTGTGTGCGCAATGTACATCGTCCTGGAGCTGCACTGTGCTCTTGCAGCCGACTTCTGCTTCTCATGGGCCAGTAACAATCACAGATCTTATGTAAATAATGCATTCCCTCAATCACTAGAGGTCAAATACCCTTCTCATGGCTGTATAGTAAATGTGTGGCGAATTCAGACCAGGAGGTTTTTAAAACAACACTTCAATGAGTGAGCTTTGGAGATGCTGGTAGCCACTATAAAGTCACAAACCTTTCCGTATACCTATTTGATAGTCGCAATAACGTTCAACACTTACAGTGAAGTGATTCATCTGAAAGAATGCTCTGGCATCTTGGAAAATGTTTTATTGACAGTGAGCAACAGCATTAGTGTGTGTATGTGCAGCTCTCTGGTCTCTGGGCAGCTTTATTGCTTGATGGTAGTGCTGATGTCTCCTGATTCCTCCTCTCTTGTCTGTGCATGTGTGCTAAAGCGTAAAGGTGTGTGTATGTTTGTGTATGTGTGTGCACCCATGGCCTGTGGGCCAGAGGGTTCTGTCAGGCCCACGACTGAGTGATGAATGTGTGTGCAGAGAGGGGAACCAGGTGCCAACTGCATTGACTCCTCTTCTCTGCTGACTGTGTGTGTGTGTGTGAGAAGAGAGAGAGAGAGAGAGAGAGACAGACAGACAGACAGACAGACAGACAGTGATAGAAGTGTGAACAATATGTGTACATGGGTAAATTTTCAGGGATTTTGCATGTGGGCATGACCATGCACAAGTTGATTTAAGTGCATGTGTATGTATCTAAACATCTAAATGTGCTTGTGCATGTGGAGGATTCTGAAAGCACAGCAAGATAATACTTCTCTCTTTCTCATCTCTCTCATCCTCGCTCATCCTGACACCCCCCATGCCCTCTCCGTCACACTGCTGCCTCTCATCACAAACCTAATCGTCTCACCCCCTCGGCAAGTACGTGCTGTGCGAATTAAAGCGCCCCTGCCCTCTTTTTCTCTTTCTTATTCCTCTTTGTCTTCTTCCTCCTCCTTCTCCTCCTCTTAATAATTTTCGGCTTTTGTATGGAATGGGTGTCAGACTTTAAGTGGCCACAGCGTTTTAATAATGTGTTTACTTATCTCCATTTAGCTATTGAGCTTCTGACATTTTCAATTTATGTTTACAAATTGCAAACATTTACATGTAAATGTGGCGGATGCCTCACAGGGCTTCCGTAATCATTGAAACGGGGTCATGAAATAGGACAGCGAACCAGTAATGGCACAGCTTGTTCCAAAGCATTGGTGTGCATCAACGGTTGTTGTGTAGCACTTTTCTACTGCTAATGGATCTCAATATTCATACAGAAAATTGCACTCACAGTGGGTACAAAGGTCTTAGGTTGTGTTCTAATGTTGATTAGGAACAGGGTTTTATCCCCACAGATTATATATATATATTAAAAAGTCTGCATGTTATCTCTGATTTCACTATACCTAGAAGCTTTGGGAAAGCAAAGCACCACCCAACCTGCAAAATTAAGCATTAATTAACAATGCAAATCCAACCCAACCTGGAAACTACAAACTATAAGCATTACGGTAGCACAATTGTACTGTAGACTTAAAAGATAAGGACAGAGACTGCCGCGCTCTCTGGTGCTTCCCCAAAGCAGCTACACTGTGGGGATGCTTTAAATTTACTCCTGAGACCCGGCAATGCATTTTTGTACACTGTAGTGCACATTATGTTTTTGCTAATTCCTCTCATAGTACACATGCCACTCTATTGAGTCTGGGTGTTCCCTAAAGAGGACAACGTAGCTTTAAAATGACATCATATGTGGGTGGGTGTGCCATTGCCAACTGTCCTTGGCCAGTCTAAATGGCAGCCTCCACAACAAGCACATTTTATGGAAAAAAGAAAGGTAAGCATTACATGCATATTTAAAAATGTTTTTAGTAAGTAAACATCTAAGGAGTAAGGGAGTGAGTTTTCAGAGCTGAGCTTATTTATTTTCATAGGAAAAACAATTAATTTATGAATGTACACTGTAGTGCACGTCAGGACTTTGTACTTATTTCTATTTTTTTAGTAGAGAGCTCCATGACAGAGGCAGAGAGCATCCTTAACCGAATCATTGAGGGAGGTTCAGACCTTTTTATAACAAATTATTTGTATTAAATTATAGAGTGTGCTTTGTATTTCTCTTAGGTCCATGCTGTGTTGGAAGAATACAGAATTGCACATAGAACCTAAATAAGCTGTAGAGACTGCAGCCACAGCAGTACTTCCAACAGTACGTTGATGAAGAGCTGTCCTTAACGAAGTCCTGTTGTACACCACAGTGCACATGTTATAAAATTGTAATAAAGTAATGCTTAAAAAAAGAAAAATCTTTGCAATGTGTTTTTTACCACCCCAACAAAAATAAAATAATATTTAACATATTTTTTTTCCTGGGTCTCAGGTTAAACATAAGATATTTTAAAAAAGTAAATTAGTATTTGATTGTGTGAAGAAGAAAAAAGTGGCACTAGCGCTGTCTGGCTCGCACAAACTGGACATACTGCGCAAAAATATATATTCAACTAGTTTGAATCAGTTTTTTTTTAAGAGCAAATATTCTAAAGTAATTTTTGCCAGTTGTGACATACCTACTCTCTCTTTCTCCCGTGCCGACAGCAGCGGAAAGATCTGGGCTACTGAAACAGACAAATTGTTATGAACGATGTTTCACTGAAGACATGAATTCTCTCACTCTCTCTCACACAATACCCTATCCCTCCAGGCCGCACATATAATTGATTACGAAGCGTTCTTATTGAAGTAACACCAGCCATTGCATGACCAATAAGAATTTGGTTGGACAAAAGCGTATCGACCAACCACACGACTCGCTGACTAGTAGGTGTCAGAATCTTTCAATCTTTCTGTATTTGAGCAGAAACAATTTTCTAACATGAGGGGTCACTTTGTTGAAGCAGCAAATATTTCATGATAAAACACAAACAGCAAAATGAGGAATTATTTTCAGTCACGTTTAAATCACATGTGCCAAGCTCTCTGTATCTCAACCACAAGAACAGACACATTGCTGCTGAGTGAGAGCTTTCTCTACACAAGTGAAATGCATAGAGTTTGAAAGTAAACAAGCACTACTTCATCCAGCTCAGCAGGGACACAATATAACGAGAAAGAGTGTATCATGAAGCAGCTACCAGCTCCTCTCAGAAGGCTTTTCAATCAAGCAAGAAGCCCTAATTCATTTTCTTCTCTCAGCCACAGTTGGTTGCAGTTCAAACTACAATTACATGGACAGACAGAGTGACTTAATGCTCATGAAAGCGAAAGAAAAAAGGCAAAGTCTATATTCAGGATTTCAAAATGCGTTTGGTGCAAGCGCAGCTCTGTAGACTGTAACAGAGACTGCCTGTGGCTGGGGAGAGGAGTAAGGCAGGAGTAATCTATAACTGAGAGGCTAGTAATGAGAAAGATGTGCCAGCCGTCTGCTCACTGTGATAAGATGAGGAAGTTCCCTCAGGGCCTAAAGCATCTCTGACCCAAACAACAACAAAGACAACAAACGGGTTACTGCCCAAATCATTCAGATTTTTTTTCCCATTTCCATCCATCGTTTCCATTCCTTTATGCCTCTGTTTTTCTCTCCTCCCTTCCTTTTTTCTCCTCCCTTCCTCCTCTTTCCGTCTCTCACAACCCCTTTGTGTACAGCTCTCTCTTTCTCTCTCTCTCTCTCCTTTTAGCTCTCTTTTTAAATGTCCCTCTCTTCCTCTATTCTTCTCTCACTCTCCATCCGTCCCAAAACCCAACTCCATACAAAGCCCTGCTGCCATGTAATCGGTTTCATCAGCATTTTTTATTAGCTAAAGAAGAATACATGGTAATTAAGGGGAGTGCGGCCAAGCGTGACGGGGAGAGGCTTCACCCATCCACTGATGTGGAACAAGGAAAGAAAGAAAAAGAGGAGACGAAAGGGAGAGAATGGGGTGTGCAAGGACGAAAAAAATTAGAAAAAAAGACAGACGGCAGAAAAAGGGCAAAGGAAAACGGGAGAACAGAGAGAGAGAGAGAGATAAGGAAGGTTTGAATGGCGACAGGAAATGAAAGGCCGGAGCGTGAGGGTCACAATGATTTTGGTCGCGCTCTCCAGTGTTGTGTGAAAGCGCACGCCGTCGGAATGGAAATGAGACTAATGTCCTGTTAATGTGGTCCGAGTCACACTGCACCAATACGAGGACCTCGGCTGCCATCATCTGCCTAATCCCCTGTGTCCACTCAAATGGCCCATTCAGGACAAGTGCACCATGAGGGTGCAATCGGAACGAGGACTCCGGCGTTGTTTCATGCTAGGTCGATTTTTATGTTCTTCAGACTGACTGCATGATACATGTGTTAATGAAGTAGACGAGAGATGCTCTTCCTGTTGAGCAACTTGATATTGCTGAGGAGCACTGGGACAGATAAAATCCTACTTAGACTCTTGTTGTATTCTTTTTCGAAGTGTTCTTGACACCAACATTTTGCTTCATAAGACGAGGTGGCAAAAGAGAGTTATACAAGGAGCATATTTACACTGTCTTATGTCGCAGCAAACCTCCCTAGGTTTTTGCTATTAGCACACATTTGTGAAAATAAAATACTTGTTTCTCTCTCTGTGTGTGTACGTGTGCATGCAGTTTTCTGACACAGGATGTTCATTTCACACACAGAGAGCTGCAGCAGAAGCCAGTGGACCAGAGAGACCCAACTCAAAGTATATTTCCTGAAACATGCCGACCGTTCTGCCGCCAAGCTGTGCTAACATTAATTTTCTGCTGAAACAGCCACTGGGCCTTGCGAGAGCAAGTTTGCCGAGAGCTGAAATATCAATTATACTGTTCTCCCTGGCAGAGAGTGGGAAGCTTTAATCTTCACACAACCAATCAAAATGTCGTCTGGACTGGACTGAAAGAGGGAATTGTCGGCCACGCTTAAAAAGGGCAGCAGTTTCCTCCTGTCTAGTTAATATTGACATAAAGGTGGTCTGTTGGTGGACTGCTTTGTTGCCATGTTTTGCTTTCCCCATGTTTCCATCTTTCTCCTTCTTATGCCACACAAGAGTACATGCACACTCATGCACTTGCAAGGTCGTATATGGAGGACGAAAGGCAGGGTACACCTTAAACGACTCGTTTATCGCAGGGCAGACAACCGCATCCACACTCACATTTCCACTTTTCCTAACCTGCACGTATTTGTACTGTGGGAGGAAACCAGAGCATACAAAATCGGTTTGGAAGAGGCACAACACGAATACCAAGGCACACACTCTTACACGCACTAGCTACTTCCATTCTTATTCTGTTTCTTAATTGTCAAAATAAACTTAAGCCCAAGCCTGAATATAAACTTAACTGAATACTGATTCAAACCAGAAGCCTGATCTCAAACTAGCCCCTTCATTAAGAGAAGCCAAAAGTGTAATATCTTCAGCTCAAATATGGAAACAAGTAAAAGAAGAGACACACACACACACACACACACACACACACACACACACACACACACACACACACACACACACACACACACACACACACACACACACACACAGTCACTTTGCCTCCACACAGACATTATACACTAAAATGTCCTCCAATTCCTCTGTCTTCTTCACACAGCACTGGCCCCCACCGAGCAGCAGCAGCAGCCTTCCTGGCTGGCATGTGAAGACTGTAATTTTCCGCCACACTTCCCCTGCTGTTCGCTGGCTCTTTCCTTGGTGCCGTGGAGATAGCGAGCGAGCGAGCGGTGAACAAGGTGCGGGCCTCGCCAGCTCTCCTGCCTCCCTGCGATTATTAATGCAGCAGCAGCCAGCGTGGCCGCCAGGTTAAAGTAGCAATCAGCACACACTAAATAAGATCATTCACAGCCTCTTTAAAAGGCAGAGAGACAGAGCTGCAGTGAGACACACACACACACACACACACACACACACACACACACACACACACACACACACACACACACACACACACACACACACACACACAGCAGCAGCATGCACATGGATGAAAGACGCTGCAGGTGAATGGAAGAAGGTACAGTGCACACACACACCACGAATACCCACAGGAGGTATAAGTGGAGTGGATACTAGACTATTTAAGAAAATGTATATATGCAAAAGTATGCAGGAAAAAAAAGATCATGGATCAAATAGTAGCAACAATGGATAATATGATAAAGAAAGGCTTAATGATTAAGAGTAATAGGAATAATCATTTTCATATAAAAATGTGTATTTTAAAAAGGTCAATTTCTAAATCACTTGAGCTGTGATTTAATCAGAACAATATATTGATAGTTGGCAAAAAAACAAAAAAATAGAAAGTATTGGCTATTACCTGGTACAAATCAAATATACTTAGAACTAAGACCTTTGGAACAAGCAACATAATTGTTCTTTCATCAGATTATTTTCATATAAATAAAATCTATATTTAAAAATGCTTGGTACAGCACAAACATATTTCCCACAAAATTATGTAGACCACAAACACAGGCCCAATGTTTAATTAATATAAATTAATAATTACAATATTGGTCGGTGAAATCGTAATCCTATATTTTCCTCAAATCATTCAGCCCGAAGAAAAAGTATAAACTATTAATTGGAATAAAGCATATACAGATTCACAGGTACATTGTAAATGAGTCCATCAACTGTAAACCTCCATCTGCAGAAATATGTTGCCTGGCCATCTACATTTTGACCTTTCTTTATCGAGGCTATATATTAAAACTTACCCGTATTCAAGCATTATGTATATAAACAAAGAAAACTAAATTAAATACATGGTTCCACCAACATGCCCTGAAAATAGTCAAGAACTCATGGCTTATCAATGAATAATTTACTCGATGATGATTGATAATAGCTCACTATGAATGAAGACAAAAACATTTTTTTTTTTTTTTTTTTATGTATATAACAGTGTAATAAGTTATGTTGTATTTTGAACGACTGTGGTCCTTCTAAGAGCAGCTGAAGTCCTACGGGGGAGGTGGTGCCTGTCAGGCAGTGCATGGAGAGAATGGAAATCAATGGAAAAGGGATTGAAGTGTAAACAGATTATTAACACTGTGTTCTGTGCCCATTTCACTGTATTACATACCGCTATGATTCCCAATAGATGACCTGGAGTACAATAGACTTTCAGGCGTAAACTCTGCAGAAATCCATTGGTAATTTCAGCCTGATCAATTATCCGCTCAAGCTCATCACATTCTCAGTTTAGCTTGTGCTGCTGTGTTCAACAATGACAGACTAGTTACTGCAATCGAGGAGATGTTTTGTGAGACATGACTACACTTTTAAAAGTCTGTGCTGTTTGGATGTCTAAAACTTTCAGATTCAGTTTCAATTCAAGAAATATAATTGTGTTTTAAACTTTCATGCAGTCGTTCACTTGCTATATATTTGGTCGTATATATATATAATTATCCATTAAGTTATTTCAGCAAATTGTTATATGTTTGTAATTGTGCACAAAATATAAGAAGGGAATATTTACTTTTACTACTTTTTTGTGAACCCTGCCTTGTCCATTAAAACTATAACCTCTGAAAAATAATGAACACAATCCACAGTCCTAATTGAGATGTTATAGCAGTTTTTTTTAAATGGGGGTAAGTGTACCCCTGGGGGTACGTGAAGGCACTCCAGGGGGTACGTGAGATTAAAAAAATCCTTTAAAAATAGTTATTTAATAAATATTCAATCAATAATATGTGTAAATTCATAAACAAAATGTTATATATTATATATTAAATTAGACACTGATGGCACAGTGTTGTGTATTACATCTTTTTTCCAACCAAGAATGCTTTGCGCTGGTTAGGAGGTACATCACTGAAAAAAGGTTGAGTGAGGTTGTGTGAGCTCAGACGTAGAGTTGTATGTATGGAGTTGCACATTTGATCGGGAGGTTTTGGAACTTTAGCCTCCATGATGCTTGGAGGGAATGTAAACAGAAAGCGTATTGTTGCTATGGGTTCAGTTACTCACGCTGTTGGCGATAACTTCAGTCTATATTTGTTGAGGTTTTAGTAAATTGGCATCAATGAAAGCCAAATTTGCTGTTAGAAGTTACATGTTCCCGTCGATGCACGGGCAGCTGTCACGAGATTTCTTCAACACTGAAGAAAACATAAAAATGTGACTAATCTCAGGAAATTTCTATTTGCTTATTTTTCTATGATCTCTAAGATGTATGGACATTTATTCGTGAATGACATTATATAGATCAGTGGTTCTCAAATGGGGGTACTAATACCCCTGGGGGTACTTGAAGGCACCCCAGAGGGTACTTGAGATTTAAATATTTTTGTTTTAAATTAGCATAAAATCAAAAATCCTTTAAAAATAGTTATTTAATAAATATTCAATAATATAAGTGCAAGTTCTTAAACTGAATTGTAAATATTTGTAATATTAAATCAGACACTGATGGCACAGCGCTGTGTATTACATTGTTGTTTCAACCAAATATGCTTTGCGCTGGTTAGGGGGTACATGGCTGATAATAGATTCCACAGGGGGTACATCACTGAAAATAGGTTGAGAACCACGGATAAAGATAACATCTGAAGAAAATGCAAGTCACACTGAATAAAAAAAACATGTGTAGCATGTCTTTGTGTACAGATTTGGCTGAGTTCTGACTTTGAGGATCAGTGATATTATTGCTTCCATGAGTGTCACAGCTCCTGCTGCTGATCGTCTCGGTTCATGGTTCAAAAATCAGCAGGCGAAAAACTACAATAACAAGACTCCGATCACGTGTCCCTTTTTCTTCACGCAGTGTGTTTGCCCCAGGTCTTCCCCTGCACGCCTCCCCCACTAAGGTTGCAGTACTGCAATGCTAACCACACGGATCTTTTAACAGTATTCCGTTCACTGTCCAGCTACCTCTTCGGCCGCCCTCTCACACAGACTGAAAACATCTGCCTGCTCTCTCGGTATGCTGACCTATCTTTTATTTTGCCCCCTTTGCTCTTCTGATGACAACCACAAATTCATTCTTCAGACACTGAACTTTCTTGGAGCTCAGCTATTTCAGTCTTCAGAAGACACAAAGGGCACCCATCTCGTCGTCTGTGATCCACAGATTATTTTTTTTTATCTCTATGACTGACCAAGCATCTATGTCTCGCCTGTGCGGCATAATGGTATAAATGTACATACAGCACTGCTGCTGTGCCAACTCTATTCTACCCTCTATGCTGGAGCGTTGGATTCTCAAATAGCTTTCTGACTAAACAAAGGAAGCTGCTATGATTAATTTAATCATAAATAAAAGTTAATGAAGACAAAGTCTGACTTCTGAAAATGTGTTTGGTAACCACTGTTGGCGTGATACAATGTTTTTGCCAGAAACACAATATTGAGAGAGAGGAAAGACAAGGAAATTGTGACAAGCACGTCACACAATGTTTTGACAAACGTACAAAATCCAAAATGTGCATCTATTGAATGTGAAGTGACAGACATCAAACTGAACTGAGCAACCGCATCACCCTCGAGGATGTTAATTCCGCCTATTTATATTGATTACTAGACGTCTGAATGGTTTGACAGAGTATGCTGAATGCTCCTTACTGATTGACTCCATTTTGTTGAAGTGAATGCATGCGATGTATATTGCAGTGAACTGTAAGCTAACATTAATGTTAAGAAATTCCATCCATCCATCCATTATCAGCCGCTTATCCGGGGTCGGGTCGCGGTGGCAGCAGGTTCAGCAGGCCGACCCAGGCTTCCCTCTCACCCGCAACACTTTCCAGCTCATTCTGGGGGACCCCGAGGCGTTCCAAGGCCAGCCGGGAGATATAATCCCTCCAGCGTGTCCTCGGTCTTCCCCGGGGTCTCCTACCAGTTGGACGTGCCTGGAAAACCTCTAATGGGAGGCGTCCAGGAGGCATCCTGACTAGATGCCCGAACCACCTCAGCTGACTCCTTTCGACACGAAGGAGCAGCGACTCGACTCCAAGCTCCCTCCTGATGTCCGAGCTCCTTACCCTATCTCTAAGGGTGAGCCCGGCCACCCTGCGGAGGAAGCTCATTTCGGCCGCTTGTATTCGAGATCTCGTTCTTTCGGTCACGACCCAGAGTTCGTGACCATAGGTGAGGGTTGGAACATAGACCGACCAGTAAATGGAGAGCTTCGCCTTCCGGCTCAGCTCCCTCTTCACCAGGACGGACCGGTACAGCGCCTGTTTTATTGCTGCAGCCGCACCGATCCGTCTGTCGATCTCCCGCTCCACCTTACCCTCACTCGTGAACAAGACCCCGAGATACTTGAACTCCTTTGCTTGGGGTAGGCAGTTTGTCCCCACCTGGAGGGAGCAATCCACCGGTTTCCGGCAGAGCACCATGGCCTCAGATTTGGAGGCGCTAACTCTCATCCCTGCCGCTTCACACTCGGCTGCAAAACGCCCCAGTGAATGCTGGAGGTCACAATCCGAGGAGGCAAACAGGACCACATCATCCGCGAACAGCAGAGAGGCGATCCCGAGACTCCCGAACCGGATCCTCTCCGCCCCCTGGCTGCGCCTAGATATCCTGTCCATGAAAGTCACGAACAGGACCGGTGATAAAGGGCAGCCCTGGCGGAGGCCAACACCCACCGGGAACGTGTCTGACTTACTACCGAGGATACGAACACAGCTCCTACTGCAGGCGTACAAAGACCGGATAGCCCGTGCCAACGGGTCCGGCACCCCATACTCCCGCAGCACCCCCCACAAAAACCCCCGAGGGACCCGGTCGAAAGCCTTCTCCAAGTCCACAAAGCACATGTAGACTGGTTGGGCAAACTCCCAGGACCCCTCCAGTAGTCTTGCAAGGGTAAAGAGCTGGTCCACTGTTCCACGACCGGGACGGAATCCGCACTGCTCGTCTTGAATCTGAGGTTCGACAAGCGGTCGGAGCCTCCCTTCCAGCACCCTGGCATAAGCTTTTCCCGGGAGGCTGAGCAGTGTGATGCCACGATAGTTTGAGCACACTCTCCGGTCCCCCTTCTTGTAGATGGGAACCACCACCCCGGTCTGCCAGTCCATGGGCACTGTTCCCGACCCCCATGCGACACTGAAAAGGCGTGTCAACCAAGACAGCCCAACAATGTCCAGCGCTTTCAGCATCTCAGGGCGGATCTCATCCACCCCTGGCGCCTTGCCACCAAGGAGCTTTTTGACTACCTTAGCGACCTCTGCCAGGGATATGGGAGAAACCACCCCAAAATCTTCCGGCGCTGCCCCCTCTCCGGGGGACATGTTAGCCGGGTTTAGGAGTTCCTCAAAGTGCTCTTTCCACCGCCCGACGATGTCCCCAGTCCGGGTCAGCAGTTCCCCCCCCCTGCTGAGAACAGCCTGGGGTAGGCCCTGCTTTCCCTTCCTGAGCCGTCGGATGGTTTGCCAGAACTTCCTTGAGGCCAACCGAAAGTCCTTCTCCATGGCCTCCCCGAACTCCTCCCATGCCCGAGTTTTAGCATCCGCGACCATCGCAGCTGCAGCCCTTCTGGCCTGCCGGTACCCGTCAGCTGCTTCAGGAGACCCCTGGGCCAGCCAGGCCCGAAAGGCCTCCTTCTTCAGTTTGACGGCTTCCCTCACCCCCGGTGTCCACCACCGGGTTCTCGGGTTGCCGCCACGACAGGCACCGATGACCTTCTGGCCACAGCTCCGAGCAGCCGCGTCCACAATAGAGGCTTTGAACATGGTCCACTCGGGTTCCATGTCCCCAGCCTCCCTCGGGATTTGTGAGAAGTTCTTCCGGAGGTGGGAGTTGAAGACCTCCCGGACAGGGTCCTCCGCCAGACGTTCCCAGTTCACCCTCACTACACGTTTGGGCTTGCCAGGTCTTTCTAGCCGACTCCCCCGCCATCTGATCCAACTCACCACCAGGTGGTGATCAGTTGACAGCTCTGCTCCTCTCTTCACCCGAGTGTCCAAGACATACGGCCGCAGATCAGATGATACGACTACAAAGTCGATCATTGATCTCCGGCCTAAGGTGTTCTGGTACCAGGTACACTTATGAGCCACCTTATGCTCGAACATGGTGTTCGTTATGGACAAACTGTGGCTAGCACAGAAGTCCAACAACAAAACACCATTCGGGTTCAGATCGGGCAAGCCGTTCCTCCCAATCACGCCCCGCCAGGTTTCTCTGTCATTGCCCACGTGAGCGTTGAAGTCTCCCAGGAGAACTATGGAGTCGGCAGGCGGCGCCCTTTCCAGGACCCCTCCCACCGACTCCAAGAAGGCCGGATACTCCGAACTGCTGTTCGGTGCATAAGCACAGACAACAGTCAGAGCCTTACTCCCTGCAACCCGTAGGCGCAGGGAGGCGACCCTCTCGTTCTCCGGGGAAAACTCCAACATAGCGGCGCTCAGCCGGGGGCTCGTGAGTATCCCCACTCCCGCCCGGCGCCTCTCACCCTGGGCAACTCCAGAAAAGGACAAAGTCCAACCCTTCTCCAGGAGCTTGGTTCCAGAGCCCATGCTGTGCGTGGAGGTGAGCCCAACTAAATCTAGCTGGTACCGCTCCACCTCCCGCACCAGCTCCGGCTCTTTCCCCGCTAGCGAGGTGACGTTCCACGTCCCTAGAGCTAGTCTATGCTGCCGGCGATCGGCTCGCCCAGGTCTCCTGCCTGGCCCGCCGCCCGGTCTGCATAGCACCCGACCCCGATAATTCTCCCCGCGGGTGGTGGGTCCACGGGGTGACTGCTTGTTCCAATTTATTCATTCCCATATTGTGGTACTTCCCTCTGCAAATGTATATGCTGCATTGCCTACATTTCTCCGTTATATATTATATGTGTGGCTGCTGTGATAAGAAAAGTGCTGCCTGGATTTTATTATCCGAGTTTCTGTTTAAGGGGACGATTTCCTGTAGTATTCTATACAATGTTTTCTATCATGCTCCATAGAGATGCAGGCAACAGGCTGCAGACATACAAGTTTAAAGTGACAGGGAGGTGTGTATCTGAATTTATCAAAGATACTGAAGACAGTTTTCAATGGTTTTCTTTTACTTTATCAGTTAAGTATTGGGGTGGAGTGAGAATGATGGAGAGGAGGAACATAAAGAAGAGGCACAAGAATAACTACAGAGATAAAAAAAAAAAATCTGATGTGCATTCATAAACATTACTATTATATCCTATTTCTGAATAGGACTTTTTTCACAATGCGGTAACTAACTTCTCATACTTAAATGACTGAACTGTCTCGCCCTACAAAGTCTGTGTTGTATGAGGAACTTGCTGACACAGACTTATTAAGTATGCATACTTAAAGGCTACAATAATTAATCAATTGGAGTACTATTAGAGACAGTGTGCCATTCAGTGTGTAAATGGCTTGATATCACCTTGTTTGTTTGCAAATACATTCAGATAGAAAAAAGACAACATCATATGAAATCTATTGATTCTAAACCACTCATTCAAAGAGAGTTAAAAGAGATAAACACCCTGAAAATGTCACTGATGTTCAGCATGGAGGAAATATCATCTGAAATGCATGTGAAAAGAATATCCAATAGAATATATAAATAGAAGTCTGGTCCAAATGTGGAATTTCTTTAGTCAAGTAAAACAATTGCCGGAGCCATCCTGTAGGTAACAAGGACACATGTGGTGATTACAACCAACCCCGATGTTAACTGAACAGATAGAAATAGCATGTGCAGAGGAGGTGAAGTGTAATGATTTTCCAATGCTCTGCGCTTCTACAAATATGATGTGATTGAGCAATGGAAAGAAAAAAACAAAAACAAAGAATAGCATTTAGACAACGAGCAATGTTGAGTGAAGAGATAGCGTGAGTGGGATGGGGGGGGGGGGGGGGGGGTGATTGTGTTGAGCCATCCATGGTGAGCGAGCGAGTGTTTTTCCAGAGAGGGGAAGAATAGTCGCTGGGCATATAGATGGAAGGGAAAAGCGTTACTGTGGCACTGATAAAGTGACTGAGGACCACTACTGCCACACTTGGACAATTCCAGACACAATCTTCTCGCCTCTTTTCTTCCCTCTCCTCTGCTGCCAACCCGTTCTTGCTGGCATAATAATGGCTGCTTCTGTTGCCTGCGCCACACGCACGCACGCACGCACACACACACACACACACACACACACACACACACACACACACACAAAACCTTCTTGTGTCTGTCACAAAAGTAGGAGGGTATAGCCACTTTGGGATATAGTGAAGCCCCGACAACCTTTCATTAAACAAGCCAAATTAAAGGGTTTTGTAAACCCCCTCCCACCTCAGCCACCAGAGCTCATCCACCGCCACCTTATCCTTAGTGGCCCCAGCCTGCACATTCTGTATCTCAGGTCTGTCAGAGTAGGGTATCTCTTCAAGCTTGTGAGCTAGAAACTGTTTCTGATCTACACTTGCACATTATCACTGGGGTGTAGAAATGCCTTCAGTCCGTACAGCACAAGCTCAGCTAAAGGGAGAAGAAAAGAAAAAAAAAGCACAAAGGCTTACAGTCGACGGCATGCAGATTTGCTGACGCCTGTAATAAAATAAGGCCAGCCGGGTGTGTAAGAGTTGACATTGCATATAGGTGTACAGTCGGGCATCTGCATAAAGAGCGTCTGCCTCTGCCAGCAGCCATCATGGCCATGGCAGATTAGAAATTGTGTGTGTAGGGATTCACCACAAATAATGAGAAATGAGTTTTAAATTGTAGCTCAGGCACTGTGAAAAAACGGGCCCTGTCAATATGTGGTGCGTGTGATGCAGAGAGAAGGGGAGGGTGAGAGAGTGTGTTAGAGGATTTAGGGGTGAGAAAGATAGGCAGAGACGGAGACAGAGGGAGAGCGAGAATGAGGGATCAGGGGATGACTTTGTTTTGGTTTACTGCTTATTACCATCATAATCCTTTGTCCTGTTTTCCACTCTGCAGTCCGGGCACACCTCTCGCCTCGTCTCCGCGTTAGACACTGTGATTGCCTTGTATTTAAGAAGCCTTCTGTGAGCCTCTGTTCCGACAAATGCTTTTCCAATACCAATCACAGCTGAGTGCACCTCATTTGAATCTGTGAAAGGGGTTTTGATTCCATCAGCAGAATGCTCCTCCAAGCGCGGCACAGACCATTCAATACTGTGGCAACGTGTGAAAGCCGGAATATTCTCACCTAGCATATGCATACACTGTAAAGGGTTTGGGCGAGGGCTGCCGAGCCTCTTCAAACCGTGTTGTTCATTAATCCCCCTTTTATTCTCTACATAGGGCCTCATTAGCTCTTCTCCTTTGTGGCATTTGGAATTTATAAGCTGTGCTCCATGTGACTTTCAAATATGGGATGAAAGCGAAGCGCTTTACCGGCCGTAAACTTTGACGAGGAGTAATCGTACACTCGGTTTTAGTGTTTGATACTGTTTATGCCACCTGATCAACCTCTGATCAGTACATGTACATTAAGTGTCTGTATTTTACTGTGTCTGGCTGCACGTGGTACAGACCAGCTGCTGATATCTCTACTGCAGCAGCTTGTTGACCTTCAAACTTATCAGGGCATATCTTTTGTCAGAGCAATTGTCTGCTTTTTGGTCTGTGAGGAGTTTGGATAATGCATCCAAATTAAAATCTTTTGTAAATCCCATTGCTTGATTGCTTGAGAGCCACTGAGAGTTGTTCAAAATTAAAGGTGAAGGACTTCCTGAGTCCAAAGTCATTCTCTTTTCATTATTCCGGTGTGTATTAGCACCTCTTGTTTTCCACACAGAGATAACACCCTAAATCCTACAACACAGTTAGAAACACGTGCATCCTCTTCTCTGCGTCACTGTGTCGGGTTCAACTCTAAGTTGGGTCCTTTATACATGTGGATCAAATTAAATGTAACTTCTCAGCTATCATCACTTCTTTTTTATACCCAACTATATTTTATATTTATAAATGATTTATGTTCTACTGACTCTGAAAGACAGTAGTTGTCATAAAAGCCAAAAATCCTGTTAGATATCAGATAAAATACAAAGTTTCAATCCAACACAAACTATTCTCATACATTGAGGTGCCACACCAGCTGCCTGCCGTCATAAAGTCATCTGCATGAAGATATTATATGGCAAAAAAAGAAAAAGAGCCCAAAGTATGCAATGGAGGGTATGCACATGATTTCACCGTATGTGTAGTCACCAGGGTCACTTCCCCCATGGGTGGCAAACACAACAGTCAGCATCTGCTATCATGCATTCACATGAAGAAAATTGCTAAAATGGTACAAAGCCATTTTGCGATGGACTGCACAAACAGATTGTGAAAGAATTCAGGCAGAAGTTTTTACAAACTGCTGAAGGCTAAAGAGAAAAGAAGCAGTGTGACGTGATACTCTCTGAAAGGCTGTGTAACACAGACTAACCAAGCATAGTTTTCTGAATGGAATATTAAAAAAAAAAAAAGATTATTTTAGGAAAATTTGTCCCACAGACATCCAGAGTATTCTTTGAAGTCCTTGTGATTTTGATTAGGCAGACAAATCCTGCATTAGATACAGACAAGCGTCTACACTCAGTTGACAGTTTATTAGGTACACCTAGCTAAAACGGATGCAGTCTAATACAGCAGTCTTGCAATAAATCCTACCTTCTTGACTCATGAGGGTTATAATGTGCAGTTTTTGTGAAGACAGGTTTTTTTAAATCTTTTTGGAGGCTGCAGTTTGTGGTGCTGTTGCATTATACAGAAAGGTGTTTCTTCTATTTAGCCTGCCCTCATTGACATACATGGGGCGGACACTGTTGTATTAGACTCCCTTAGTTTTAGCTCAGTATACTTATAAAGACTGGCAATAGTGTATACGACTTCAGTTTTTCTATTTTTTTATTATTATTTTTTAAACAAACTTCTGGTCAGAATTCTTTGAAATAGAAAGTCTAACAATTAAAATGTGCACAAAAGTGTCACTGTATTTGCCAAAATGTGGTTTTATCATCAAAAAAGCATGGTGACTTCAGACAGTATAATTGCCCAGTGCCTAGTTTATACTTTGCACCTACACAACAAAATAAAACAAAAAACGTGTTCAAAAGGCCAGGGGGCAGACATAGTTCCTCAGTTTCTGGCTACTGTACATTTCACTGCCCACAGACCACTGTGCAGTACCTTTTTAAAGGAATATGTTTTATTCCTTGTATTGCAGTTCTATCCATTCATAGCAGCTGTCGTGAGTATGCTATGCCACTCTATATCAGGGTTTTGATAAAGATGACAAAATGTTATACAACACAAGTGGAAAAAAAGAAAAACAAGCAACAAACATTGTTTGAAGTAATGAAGGAAGATGAGAAACTCTCTCCAGACTGCAGAGCTAATGCCATTACCACCTGAAAAAGTGGAAGGGAATATGCTACATGACCTTCACCATCCTTTTCCCCACCTCTTTTTTCTTTTGACGGCAACCTGCAGTTTGACACTTAACTAAACATCTGTGGCCTTGCTACGCATGGCTGTACCCCTCTGCACAACCAAGTTAGATAATTGCGACCAAATCACTTGAAATATGGCAAGGTGACTTTACAAACATGTCCCATGTTGCTTTGCTAGGTCTGACAAAAGGGAGAGGCACATTTGCAAAGTTAATCACATTGTAAACTATGCATTTAATACGCAAGGGATTTAAGTATTTAGTAATTCATGGATCATGGTTTTAGTTTGCGAGGCAAAAAAATGTTTTAACACCTTGTTCGATATGAAATTAGGAAAAATGTGTATTTAATTACAATCACAATGTTTCCTGTAACACATACATTATGCTCTTCAAGTGTAAGGCCAAGCAAATACACACACACACGCACACACACACCACACACACACACACACACACACACACACACACACACACACATTCTGTTTGTTTAGGAAAAGAGTACAGACATGGTGAATAGTAAAAACCTTGTTTTATGTGTACAATGTTTGCTGTCTAAATATACAACAAACGTAAAGTTTCACACATTTCTTATGCAGATCTAATATCTAATTTCAGAATAACAATGACTTGCCAGCAGATACGGTCTGTCTGTGCTTGTCAAAATGTTATAACTACTATGTATAATTTCAAAAACAGAAACAAATCCAACTTGGGAGTCAAACAAAGTGGTATGTCAATGCGGTACAAATACAATATATGTCAACTGCATTAATTTTTCTGTTATATCAAACACAATTTCATGGTTGACATGGTGGAAGAGGATTAGCACCCCATTTATATACCTTTAAAGGAAACACAGACTGCTAATGCTGTAGCTTATAATCCTCCCAGCACTCCGGGCATGGATGTGTTCAGTCTGCTAGTTTGACTCAGAGTGTGCTGGCTGGCCTGGATAGCTGATGACTAAAGTAGTGACTGAGGGAGTGCAAAGGCTACAGGGAAATCAAGAGTTGTTGTACCCAGCAGCTAAGAGAGGGACTTGACAGTTTCAAAGGATTATGTACTGTGGGGCTAACAATACTAATGGCACTTCTTTTGCATTATGATAATTGCCAAGACAAAATTGCCACCTAATTTCTCCCTGTTTCTAATTATTGGGCTCTTCAATGCAAGCAGGCAATGGGAGCAGAGCATTGGCAGGCAATTAAACTCCTGCAATTATGGCTCTATTGTAAAGCGCAGCTTTACCAAGGATTTGTAGGGCAGAGAGTGATTGCTCTCCGGCGCAATTAAATACAGGATAAATCTGGTGTGGACCTGTGAACGGATCTTTTAAAGTTCACTGCTGTGTTTTGTAACAACCACTCACCAGCCAGGAAACCTGAACCAAGTTTGTTAAGGAGGTCACTTGCCAAAAGAGCCACACCTACTGAGCCATAGCCACACGTCTGTTACAGCACCCCCAATAGATGCACATGCTTGCAACCAAACCACTCTCACTGTGGATCCCCCCAAAAAATACAACCATTTGCATAGAGAGCATTTCCAGGGAGGCATGCTGGGTAGGATTAGTGCTCCTCTTCGTCTAGCGTGTCGGAGTGAGCAGTGACCCAATGCAAATGTGTGCGCTAGGAAGTTTAGAGCTATGAACTGTGGGATACAGAGGTGCGTGGCCATCTGGAAACGCAGTGACAGGAAGGTGTTTATGAGAGACTGGGGGGAACAAAGAGCCACAGTCTACTTTGTCTCATTTTGTTGTACAGAAGCCACTGATCCAGTGCAGTGTTGTTAAAAGGCTGGTTTGGCACCCAAAGGAGGAAGATATAAATTGGTCAGCAAATTGGATTGAGGAAAATTAAAATCCAAAGCTGCAATGGTATGATGTCGAAGCTGAAATGGAAGACTAAAAACTGTATATGAGTCGTTGAATAGTCAAAAACATGGTATGTTTTGCAAGATTAGGCTACAGAAAAATCAGTTTTGGGATACAATAAAACAATAAGCTGGCTCGGCACAAACTGAAGTAAAAGTCTGTCACCTGCAGTTTACTGTGGCTGTTTCCTCTTGTACCATTCCTTCTTTACAATATTTTAAAATGACCATATATATTGGTCATTTTATATAATGGGATAATACATGCAAAATCAAATCACTGTTAAATGCTTCGCATCTATCAGATTTCATGAAATGCATTTGGTGTGGATTAAGAACCCACTGTCGTAGAGCATCAACCACATGGCGTTGTTAACATCAGCTCCATCTTGTCTTGGATGTTGATGCTTACTATTCAGATATGTCGCTCTTCTTCTTGTTATGAACGTCTATTTATTTGTGTACTAATATACAGTAAGTAGCATTGCGTTCCAAAATTGAAAGCCACATAATTAGTGAATACTTGCTCGGAGGCATTCATTTACTTTTTGCATTTGTTTCAACATAGCAAATTAAGTCTTGATGCGACTGATCAAAAATGTTCGAGAAAGTCCATTAACTTTTAGCTGGAGGCCAAACAAAACAGAAGCACTAAACACAAAATGTGATTATCAACTGCTGCTGCCAATTTAAATTAGAGAGAGCACAGTTAATCAAACTGTGTGCAACAATACACCTAAAAGCATGGATCAACAAGGTTCAGCTCCACCCAATTCAATTTAATGTTGAACCAAAAAAATGCCACCCTTTTAAAATCATGATGGGACTTCAAACGCATCAAAACATTTGTGAGGCGGTGGGTTAGCTTTGTAAAGCTGTTTAGGGGATGAAGCTAAAGACACTTTCATTGACAAGCCACATAAATCAAGAGTTGCCCTATCATATTTTTTGCCTACCATATGCTTCCACAAGTACAAGAAACTTTTTTTTTCTTCTTCTTACCATCACTACCGATAGTATGGCTTACATCCCCACCACTTCTCTTTCATACCCTCCCCTCCTCTCTCTCTCTCTCATGTTCCTCTTTCACAAGCATCTTCAGTGAAAGTTTCCCGCCACTGTGTGAGACACATCTGCATTGCAGTGCTGAAGGGAAAGCAGCGGCTGGAGCAGAAGAGATGTGTATAAACGGCTTGAGACAGAAATGCAAAATGAAAGAATGACAATGAGAAAGTCTGACCCGTCATTTAACAAAACTAATGGATTTATGAGTGACAGGACAACATCACTTCAAGCACCATTTGGTACGGTACACTGTAGTTGTTTTACATTTATTTTGTGTGCCTTTGACAGAAGAAAACATTCCCATTTCAATGTCCAAAAATCAAATACAAACACAACCATTTGCACCTCAAAGTGCTGTCACAGTGAAATCACAGAGAGGGTCATCCACCCCCACCTCCCTTCGAGCCTCCCGGTTATTAATGGCGTCATCATTTTTCCTCTGCTCACTCTATTTCCCTTCTGATAGTGGGGCCTGCTTCATCGTGTTCTGCCATGTTTCTGTAATTGCTCCAACAGCCTGCCTTATGCTGAGCATATAGTTTTTGTGTGTGGGTTGCGTGTGCGTGTGCGTGTGTGTGTGCCCATCCAGTGGGCGTGTGCGTGTCTGTAAGTGTGTGCATATGTATCCGTGTGTGTTGCTCTGTCCCCCCACCAGGGCCGGCTGCGAGTTTGTGGGGCAGAACCAAGCCGCGGGCGAGCTCCACACGGAGCGAAATGACAGCCTCCAGGCCGCCATTGGTTGATGACCGTGAAAACACTTGCGGTTAACGTAAAGTGAGCGACCGGCTGTCACAGTGAGGCACTGCGCTTATGTGCAGCCCTGACAACAGCACAACAAGCCCCTCTACAACTTGACTCTGCAGTGCTTCAACAAACAAAGAGACAACCCTACAATTCATAACAACAACCACTTCAGACATCTGAAGTGCAGAGCAAAGAGGGAACGGAGCAAGACACAACCTCTACTATTTGTCACAGTCTTTGGGGATGAATGTTCTTTTTCTTTACTTAAATTCTGGTGTGCAGAAAGTGAGAGCTGAAGGTGGTTGTAGAAGGAAGACAGGGAAGTGAGTGTGAGGGAAAGACTGCAAAGACTGTTACAGATGCCAACCAAGGTCAGATAAAGTGAGGAGTAAGTGCTTGGAGGGCTACAGGAGCAGAGGCCAGCTCTGTGGAGGAGGTGTGAAGGAGCGAGTGACCAAGCGTGAGCGCCGCTGCCTCCACCCATCATTAAATGAAGCCACTTAAGGGAAAAAAGTGCCGCTCAAAAAAGGTCAAAACACGGCACTTCTGTAAAGCGCTGATGCTTTTATTTAGCGAGCTGGGGAACGGTTTTGTCTTTGACGGAGACACACAAAGCCCTGTATTTTTACAAAGAAACAGATTTTTTTGTATCTATCACATTGACGCCAGCTAACAGGTCCCTAAATGTTAACAGAAAAGCAATAAATGAAGTGCCAACGTCATGTAGTAAGGAAGGATGATTACAGAGCTGGTTTCATCATCAATTTGAACTTCTATGTGGTTAAATCAGACTTTTTTAACCCCCCTGCCATCTTGCATTGCTTTCACACACACACACACACACACACACACACACACACACACACACACACACACACACACACACACACACACACACACACACACACACACACACACACACAATTATTATGCAGTAACATTACCAGAACCCCTTAGGCAGCTGTGCATCTCTGTATGACTGATGAGGGTAATTTCTCCCAAACAACAGAATGATCACTTTGGTGGTGAGCGCTACAGACCCTCCCCTCCTCCGCCTGTCTTCCCTCTCTCTTTTTTTAGCTTACCAAAAAGACAGATATTTGTCAAATACTCTCCTGCAGAGTCTGAAATGGCTCCGGAGATAAATAGCTCTCCGACCCCATGCAAACGGATTAGAAAAAATAGAAAGTTAATAATTTCATGGATCAAATCCATCTATTCTTCAATGACGATTCTAATTCAAATGCTGTTAATAAAAAGACATTAACGTCCGGTTCCCACTTGGAGCTCCGGGTGTGGAGGCTTTTCCTTATTTTTTCCTTGATTACCATAGGGATCCAATATAATACACATGCCACTGTGAATTAGCCTCACGGTACGGACTGGGCTGAGCCACAGTGAGTTTATACTGTCTACTACTGTGCACCGTGGGATATACTGAGCACAGCGTAGTGAGGTCTGTCTGCCTCTCTCTCAGCCTCATAGGTTCAGCCCCAGTGGGCTGTCTTTACCTATTCTCCCATCTGTCAGTCACACACAAAAACAAATCCACCTGTCGACCAGGAGACTGGGCTTAACAGGGCGACGCTCCAGCTGTCTGGGCCTGACTTGGTGCAGAAGGGAGCGAGCCAGCGCCCTCCACTGGTGATGGAAAGCCCATTAAGATGCTTATTACCCCACCTGTCAGCCCCATCTCCTCACCTGCACAGATACACCAGGCTAATGAAGACAGTCACTATTAATACAGAACCGTGAACATGAAAGTCATGCCTCTACGCTTTTTCTGGTCCTTGTGTCCTTGATCACAAGGGCTCTCCGGCTTTGTAACAATATAACAGTTCAAGCGTTAAAAGACAGGCATTCTTACCGTGCCACTTGATTGCCCCAACAATGAAGCTATTAATGCTGCATTATGTAAATTGTAATGGTCACAAACATCTAATAGGATGAAGGCAAAGTACAGTGCAATTTAATGCTGCTGACTTTCAGTGGCTCTTTGAAGGATGTTTTCAATTATAACTGAGCTAATTTAATTCATTGTTTCGTGGCTGAAAATGCATTTTTAAAAGGTTGACTGAGTCTCTATTTCAGAACTCAAGTTTAATCAGTCATGTACATTGCACACTGGAACGTCCTCTAAAGAGATTGACAAAGTTGCCGGGGATCTGCGTTCTAGGTTTTAAAGAGACAAAGTAGCCCTGCCTTTCTCCTTTTCCTCAGATAGCAGGCTTCAGTTGTGGAGGGGAGGGTGTTCATCTGAAAGATGAAAAGACCTGCGCCTTTAAGAGGGCTGTCTCCCCTTTCCCTCATGCTCCCCCTCAACCACGCAGACACTCCTCCTGTGAGCATTTGTGAGGCAGCTCCTGTCCCTTATGTCTCTTTGTGGGGAACAGAACAGACTTCCCAGAGCACCACTGGAGACAAGACAGAGCTCTAGGGAGGACACCCCAGGTGCAGACCTCCATGCAACCCTGGCCTCAACTACTGTGGATGCTAAGATGAGCACAGGGAGAGGAGACACAGACCTACTCAAGCTGGAGTAAAGCATCAAGAGGTCCAAATCAGGAGGTGGAACTTATCAGCTGGACATGCCAAGAGGTCAAGTTTGAGTTGAAGGCGACATTTTCAGCAGATCAAAATCAACAGCGCTGGACTGGATCGCGAAGGAAAAGGTGGAGTTTTAATTTGAGCTTTTAGATTTTCTTTTAAAAAGTTTTGTTGAAGAAGAATCAACAAATAACTCCATATCTTTGACAGCTATTACGGATAAAAGTACCATATGAAATACATACAAATGGCAGAAATAAGAAATGTCATCTTAATGTTTTCATTATTTTTATCCATCACCAGAGCACTTTAAAAAAAAAAAGCGTTTGTGGTATGAAATTGAGATGCTCTTTAAAGAACATCTTGAATGGTCCCGACAGTGCTCTTAATTCACCAGTCAGGCGTTTATCTTATTTCTCCAGCTCTTTCTGAGAGGCAGCAGTAAAGACTTCATTGATAGTGCTCTTGGGGAACGAGTAATATTTCTTATGTGAAGTCTCGAAACTTTACAGCTGTTGACTGGAGTGAGAGAAAAGTGCCACGTGCATAAGAACATTATGTTGAGCTGTGTTCCATGTGGGGAAAGTGTGTGTCTGGACTAACATTGCGGTGGAGCATTGAAGACGGAAGAAATGTTCCCAGGGTGTGGAGTGGTGAGTGGCCAGAACCAGTACCTGACCAGAGACGCTGTCAGGCCCCATCCCGGACTCGAGGTGAAAAGACCGATTCAAATGGAAAACGGGGTCACCCCAGGGACCTGCCCCGTCTACCGCGATCAAACTTACAGCAACGCTGGCCAGCCAGCAGTGGTCAACAATGTTTCGTGCCCGCTGAAGCCGACACCACTGCCAGTCCCTCCCCCTGCACTGAAACTAGGGAAGGAAGGGTTTAAGAAAGTCTGCCGAACTGAGGAGAACAGCCCCTGTCCCTTTCCAGGACTGGCCTCTGGGGTGCTGGAGATGCGCGTGAAGGAGGGAAGTAAGATCCGCAACTTAATGGGATTTGCCATGGCACGGATGCAGGGAGAGAAGGTCGTTAGTGGGGGAGGTGTGAGTGGTGTTGGTGGTGGGCTGAGGCAGGTGGTCTTCACGGGGTCGGGCCGTGCGGTCACAAAGACCATCACTTGTGCTGAGATCATGAAACGAAAAGTGGGCTCTCTGCACCAGCTGACCAAACTGCAGTACAAGGTGGTGAAAGAAGTGTGGGAGAGTAGTGAAGGGGGGACTTCTGAGATGACGGTGCACAGGACTGTGCCCTCCATCAGCATCCTTCTCTCCAAAGACCCACTGGATCCCCAGGAACCGGGCTATCAGCCTCCAGAGACTTTCAGTGCATTGTGGGACGAGAGAGAGGGGATCGAGTCTGCCTCGCAAACGGCATGCAAGAGACCTCTTGGACCTTTGCCATACAGCGGTTTCCCTCACTGTAAGAGAGTGTGTTTGGAGGAAGGAGTGTCAGTGCACCCTCCTCACTGACTGGCTGAACCGGTGTCGAACTGTGGAGAGGATTGAATCAGGAGAGTTCATTTGGCGCTGCCCTCCACTCAAGCACAATGCTGAGACAATCAGAACACTCACTCAGACAGAACAGTGCTTTCTCAGAAGAACCGAGTACCAATTCCAGCCTCCAGAGGTCAGTTTGACTGGGACCTGAAAGCTTGCCTCTGTACATACAGCATTTAAGGGATGTGTTTCTGGGCACGTTCAACATGGTCTCTCATGTCCACACAATTGTGATGTGTGCTATACAATCGTTAATCGATTCACATCCCATTTCACACCGAAAAAAAGAAAAGCCATGAATTGCACAGGTTCCAGATTCCTACTCGCAGTAAACTATCTACAGCCTGTGGATGAAATCATGTATTAGCATCATGTTTCAATCATTTCTATTCCTCCATACTCTTTAAGTGAAGCCTCTAAAAATGCACAAGGTAGACCCAAGAGTATAAAATAAAAACAGTTGAAAGCCATTGATGTATGACAAATGCAAAACATAACCCATTTTATGTGTCTGATTATTAAGTCTCATGAAAACAAAATCAAATAAATTGGGGTTTTTTTCCAATGGAAATTTTGTTTCATCTTTCTTACTCACACATCATTGAACTTGCAAAGCTCTGATTGAACAGAAAATCACAGTGTGCTGATCTGTTGATAAGAATAACTGCAGTGAAATTTCTCTGTTGAAAAAGCAGATTTAATGACAAAGCTGTTGATAAGGCACAGCTCCTAAACCAACCCAGCCTGACAGAAATGCCGAGGGCAGAAATACAGGCACTGATTATTATTAAGATAACAACATAACATCACACAACACAGCGGAGAAAGGGATTAAAACTAGGCTTGACAGAGCCTCACACTACACTGTTCCTGTAAAATATGAAACCAAGGCAACAAGCTCTACTGCTTCCCCTTTCAGCCGATGGGCCTACCCACCCACCATTTCTATTGTACTGTAAAGCACAGCGTGCCTCTTCCATGAGGCTATATTCTACCTTTTCTCAAGATAAATTGTGTGTTGAACCATGTGGTCAAAAAAGAGCTATGTTTTTTACAGTAACATTATGCACTTGAAGTTGACTGACATTAATGAAATGACTGCAGACCTTTTTGTATTTGACATTTTGCATGCATGGCCTCTATTTCCACCCCTTTTAGGTATAATTTTAGTTGCAAAAAACGTACCGCTGATTGATTGCTGAAGCTTAACTGGATGCTGCAGACATCTATGGCAATTGGATCAAAATTCAATGGTAGGGAGAGAAAAAAACTGGCAGAGTATGTATTGAATTTTATGGATTAAAGATTTCTACATATAAAAAACATATTCTATACCGCTTTAAAAAGTTGTCTTTTGGAAGGCAAACAAAATAAACCTTTCTGTGAATTTTTTATCCAAATACTTAAGAGCTTTTTCCGCTTAATCAACCATGTCTTCTGGGCGATAATAACTTAAGATAAGTAGAACCTTGTCTGAAGCTTTTATGTTGATCTTAATGGAAATCTGCAAACGCAGATGTCGGCCTCCTAAAGTAAATTAATCAAAGTGCGTCCTAACTGGGGAGACAGTTCAGCTACAGCTTAAAAAAGGAGAGTTCACTTCAACAGAATTAGCGTTGAAATTCATCTTTCAAAGAAATACAAATCGTAATATTTCATATAATGGTCAGCCAGCATTTTAACAGTCTATGGCGGACATAGTGATTAACCTCCCTCTCGATCCCATTAAGTGAATCAGAGCACAGCAGAGCACCCAAGGTTGAATAAGAAATGCTGCGACTGCAATACAGCACATATGAAGCAAACTGTGTGTCCTCGAGACTGCTGGAAGGTTATCACTTCAGGTCGCTGTTATCACAGAGTTAACAGCTTTCACCCAAGAGCCTTTGGGACAGTCAGTCTGCAATGCGGGTCAAACCGATAATGCCGTTATAAGTAAATTTTAAATCGACTTGCATCTGTTATCGAGCATTAAGAATTCTGGGGCAAGTGTAAAATGCAGTGGGGGTAATTAGGGATAACAGCATAGCGTACCTGAGTGAGAGAACAGATAAAACATACTGACAAAAGCATTATCCCAGAGCTAAATCCGATGTGGCTGGCATGAAATAGCATGGTGGAGGAGTCAACAAAGTGCATTATAAGGATGGGACAAGGTTATTCACAAGCTGGGGTTCTTTTTTGCAAATATTGTGTGTTTTCAAAGATGTCAAGGTGGATTTAAAGAAGATACAGGCCTGTGCCTAAGAAACATAATTTGAGTTTGGTTTACTTTGAACTTATATACTTAGAACTTATATATACATATATTTAAACTGATTCACACCTTGATAAAAAATGTACCATACAACCATGAAGGAGATATACATAAAGTTAATTTGGGGTGGGTGTGACTAGTGATGACTATCTTGCCCCACCAAGTACCAAGTATCTATGTTGGCCAATTTCAGTGAAAGAATAGCGATATTTTTCTCGAAGTAACTGTTATTTTAGCTCGAATGGATTGATTGAATGACATTGTTTAAGAAAGAAATGAGAAAAGAAAGAGAAAACTGTATTTTAACCGAATACTATCTTGAATATTTAAAGTTATTAAATCAATGCAGCATTATGTAAAGACTGACCAATACATTGTTATCTGTTATGGTGGGCACAGCAGTAACGTTCTGTTTACCAAAGTCAATAACTACATGCACTGAATGTGAATAAATTCATTTTGAAGTTAACATAATGAAAGTGTTGGCACTCTATTTTTCCCTTCTCTGCCGCTGCAGCAGATGAGAGTGAGGTCTCTGGGATGGTGTGGGAGTTCGCTATCTCCCAGCCTCCAGATGGCTTCGTCTTCTCTTATCTAGAAGAATGGGTGCTGCCTCAATTTTTCAACTCGCCTTATCTGTGAATCCTTTAAATTGAATATTTACTGGGCCTATGTTTTCTGCCCGTGTTAGCCCTCTGAAGTCGACATTCCTCTTGCTTGCTGAGACAGGCCAAAAGGTTTTTCTCACTCATACACACTCTTTGTCTGCCTTGTCAAGTAATGGGACAGTGATTGATTATGTGATTGTCAGGAGAGAATGGGAAGGTTAAGCAGTTGAGCAGAGAGCAGTGGAGACATATTAACGAATGGCCATAGAGGGAATATGTTCAACAAAAGAGAACTGTACATTACCCAAACATGACATCAGGCAGACCTCCATTTTATGTCAGGAGAAAAATAGACTGAATTAATCACTTTCCCAACAGTCTGTTGTTTCCTGCACAGTATACACTAGAGGTTAAGAGAACACTTAAGCAGCTATTGAAAACATCTTATTGCAATATGACTGGCTATGGTCTATCTGCATAAACAAGCCGTGCCACAGCTACTCCCTGGTAAGTGTCTGGAAATGTCTTTTCAAAACCATTTTGTGAAATGCCTCCATGTTGGATTAATCAGCGCAGCTGAGGATGTAATTGCTGTGCTGAAGTCAAAGCTGTAAGAGCAGATAATGAACACTGACTACAGGGCTGCCAGAATCCAGGGCAAAAGAAATGAGAAGTTCAGGGACCGAAATGTCTGCAGCATTCTTTCAAAAGCCCTGATTGAAAATAAGGCAACACTGTATTAACACTAAATAAAGACCATCCTCTCCCAAAAAAACCCAATGTAAATAAAAGAAATCACTTATGACTTGTGGTTACGAACACGGCATGTGTACAGCTTTTGACAGCTGTATTGTGCTGTTGTAATTTTAAAAGCAAATTTCCCCCCAAAATGTTCTCATGCTCTTTAAATTACTTGTGCATAGTTGTATGTATGTATTAGTATGCATGCATCTGTTAATTTACTATATAGGTAATGTAATAACATAAGAGATGAGCTAAGTAAAATGAAGAAAATCAACAAGGATTTATTCTGACTGTTGCTGCCCCCTGGTGGAGGAATAAGTTCAAAGTCAAACATAGAAAAAGATAGACCTCTTTACTGAAGGATGATATTATTGGTATATCTTTGGTCCTGTGCACTAGAGGGTTTGCACAACAAAGCTAAATGGTCACAAAATAAATGATATTTGTAATCATAAATTATTAATGCAGTGTTTTTCTTTTTAGCGTTAATGTGTAAAGACTACATTCTACCCTTTTATCATCATTCCCTCCCCCTCACAATAATGAGAGGACTTCAGATTCAATTAGCTTAACGAATTTGAAGTATGAAGGAGGTCTCCTATATTATGAAAAGCACTCATCATGATATACTCTGTATATGGGAGTTATTTTCTAAAAGGCACTGATGAGAAACAGGAGAGGCTACACTTATTATGAACCGATATTTGTGAAATAAAAGTAAGAATGGAAAGACACCCACGCTGCTGTACAATGTGGGGGGGAATGCAATTATGCTGTGATTAATATGGTGACTGAACTGTTCCAATATACTGGCTGTGCGCAGAAGTGAAAACCATCCAAGTATATGGTGCAGTGCACTTGGGTTGCATATTAACATTCTTTAGTCTTCTACTCAGTACTGATAGAGTGATGAACAGCTGCTGCCTCTGGGTCTTATCTGTGTAATTGGAAAATGCGATCAATATAATCATTGAAAAAAAAAAGCACGGTAGTTTTCTTAAGCAGCTTATTTTTTGGAACAGCAATGGAATAAACCCCTCTCTACATACTTCCCTAGTAATACACTGTCTAACTAAGTACTATGGTTTTATACAACAGTTATTAAAAGTACACAGCCTGAATAGTTGTTGTTATCTTTCCTTAGCAGAGGAATTTATAACTACAAATTCACCACAATAGGTAAGTCACATCCCAAGCTGTCAGAGCTATCATGGAGCCCACACTGTCACCAACCACACTCACCAAATAATAGCATCTAATCTTTTGGAAAAACACAAAAAGTGATTTCAGAGAAAAGCAGACAGAAGGGTCTAAAGTGTGCATGCAAGGGATATATATATATACACGATGTCAAACTTATTCAGCAAGAAAACAGGTTAAAAAGTTGGAGCAACAACTAAAGCCTCCAGATCACAGTGTAAGTGAATCGCATCACATGGTGATGCAGACAGAAGACCCTGAAATAAAGAAACAATAATGTTCAATAATGTAAAGTAGAAGAGGTATTCATTCACAAAAAGCATCATATGTATACATTCCGTATACCTTCAGTAACTTGTGTAGGGTAGAAGTGCAAATTTGCTAGTTAATGATATGCTGACATACTCTGCTAATGTACTGTCTTAACAGGTGATGAGTATCACTATAACACAACGTGAAACCATAACTAGCTCAAAATCCACATAACTAGGCTGAAAATGAAGAAAATCCAAAAACGATTTCATGAGAGGCTCTTGAGCAAAGTTGGTTAGTTATGGGTCAGTTGGCCAGAGCTGGCCAAAGCCACGCTACTATTGGCCGATCTGTGTTTGAGGGTGGGACTTAACCAAGGGCCAATTGTGGGTTGTGTGCAGTCAATCAAACATTTCAATGGTGGTTGTTGCAGACCGACTTGGCACAGATCTGCACTTCTAGTTTGTTTGTGATTTACGTGAAGTATCTGCTGTAACACAGCAATGTCCCTTTTTGTCCATTTAGGATCACAGATTTCCAAACAGTTTGTACAACATTCACTAGAATTGTCCTTCTGTTGGAAGTTTAGCAGTGTTCATAGCAAACAGTATTTTATAGAAAGTGACAGCTACAGCAACAATAAATTATTCACAGCACCATTTTCATTTTCAATACCATACTAAAACCTTTTAATCATCTCAGCATTTTAATTATAAACTTTTGATATGACTTTCTGATGTAATTCTGCAGTCATCAAAAAACATTATTAAAAGTAGGACAATTATAGTTCCACAATATATATTACTGGTAAAATACACCTGAGGCCAGTGGCATTTCCTAATTCAGTATTGTACAGAATATGTACAGAAAATCCATTTTCTGAAGTTGTTTAACTGACAGTGACCTAACCCCTCCAACAATGTACTTTCAACCACATTATTTATTTTTTTAAAGTAGCCAGCAACACTAATGACAATACTTTGGCTTAAGCTCCCTCATTAAACAGTGAAAACGTAGTACGAGATTTGATTTTTTTGGGAATGCCATTCACATTCCACACCAAGGTCGACAATATGACTAAATGATTTGGTTAATTTGAATTCAAACAGTGTCGGCTGGGGGTCCACTCCGCGCAGTTGGAGGATTGGTAGAGTTATATCAACACAGTTGTGATTACTCCATTGAAGCAGTAGGGTGCTCCAATCAGAGCTGAATCGCTCTCCTCATTACGGACTACAAGGCCAGATCCCAGTGGGTGGACCGCGGAATCAGGATTTGCATCTTCCCACTGAAATTAATTGAAATTAATGTGTGGCACCCTGATGCTCCCCATCAACATGTACTCATTCAAATTTGCACATTCCACCCCAGATTCATTAAGCACAAGAGCATTTCAAGTTTGAAAGCATGTACAAACAGAGGTTGTGTTATGTGGTCTGGACCACTGTATTCAGGCGAGACTGTAAGCTGCAGTTGACAGTATCAGATGTATCTTTATGGGAACAATTCTGGTGAAGGCAGAGCAAAGTAATCTAACCAGGTACATGCATTGCTCCAGTGAAGTGGTACCTGGATGCATTTACTCTTACTTAGGGCTTCTGGCAGCACAAAGTGAAAACCTAACACGTATCCAAAATCCATACCAGATCACCTGATGCATTTGGACTGGTGGTTCTGAATTGGACAACAGATAGTCATTCAAATCAGTCAAATTAAAATGCAGATATAACTCTCCCTATCTTAGTAAATTTACACCAGCAAGGCTGTGGCCAATGTGATCATACTGAATCCCCCACAGACCAGGAAGGGTAACTATGGGAGGAATTAATTATCTAAAGAAGGTTCATTTTGAATGCTACGATAGCAACGAGCATCCCTTTATCATTACATGAGAAAATAAAATACCACATGGCAAATTATTGCCATCCTTGTTTTACACCACATGTGGTTCTAAACACTTTGTTGTTCTGCACTCACAGAGCAGGCATTATTTACACACCAGTGGCTTTCCTCTCTGCAAAGAAAACCAAAGTACCACTCAGGCAAAAAAAACAATTATCACAAACCCATTAACAGCTAAATCGCCATTACCATCACTACTCTGATAAACTATTAAGACCTCCTCCACCACTGAATGCTAAAGAACCAAACTCGTGCAAATACCGTGCCACCGTACACATCTTAGTTGGTAGATGTTTATCACATTCTGATTGGGTGATGTATAAAAAACACCTAATAGCATTCAAGGGAAGTGCGAACCAATCAATATTTAACAACCTCTAAAGATAAATGCACTCTTACCTCGGGATGTTGTTCTCGCCCGGTTTTGTTGTGTGCTCCAAACACCAAACTCTGATTTGTCCTTTCTTCAGGATTCTGGAATCCACCCAGCACCTCCTGCTCCGTCTCAGGAAGTTCAACCTGCCTCTGGAGCTGCTCGTTCAACCTTTTAACAAAAACATTTATGGGTTGAGGAATTATGTAGTCTTGATATCAAAGTACTGTGCTCTATGTTGTCAACCTAAGCTAATCATTGTTTTTGTTTTTTACATTTGAGATTTGAGCATAGGTATTTTCACATGTTTTTGACATGTCACACAGTATGAAAAGCACAGATGTAAAAATATTTAAATAATGAAGAATTCCATTAAGCTGCAACACAAAGACTGTGACAAAACAAAAGGCATCTGATGCTCCTCAACCCATGCATGCACATTACCCTGAAAATCCTCCACATCCTGCCCCAGGCAGATATTCAGTGGGACCACCTGAGCCCTCCCAAACAAAAGAGAGTCAGGGGAATAGCCAGCAACCTTAAAAGTGACCCAACAACAAAAATCCTACAGCCCTTTCTCCAACTCAACAATCCTTCACCCTTGCCTCAAAAACTCAATTGGAAACTGATAGAGCGCGCACACACACACACACACACACACACACACACACACACACACACACACACACACACACACACACACACACACACACACACACAGCTAGCTTGTGGGCATATTAATGCTAGATGTTTTTTATTTAATTGTTCAAATAAGTTTATTAATCTATGTCCATCTTTGTTCCGTTATCAGTATTCACACGTCTGCTTAAAATCTTTCGACTTACTACTCGCTTTCCGAGGCCAAGCTTCCGAAATTCGGTGTCACATCCGAGTGCCATGTGTTTGTACATTTTACAACGTTGTTTCTGTTACGACACACGCGGTCTGGAAATCTGGACAGTATTATATTTGAGCGCGTGGGTTTTGTTTTTTTTTACGAATAAATACTTTAGCAAAACATAAACATAGGAGCCCAGTGGCTCGAAAGTAATCACCATTGCAGACGTGACACACGTAAAAACGTTGTGCGCGTGGGAGGTGAGCAGGCAACTGCACCTGGAGCTTGCTGGGAGTCTTTTAAGGTAGCGATTACATTAATTGGCCAACAGATGGCAACAACAAATCCACAAGTCTCTACGGTGCTTTCAGGTACTCCTCGTAAATTCCTCCTCTTGCTTATCCTATATGTAACCACCGTTAACTGCACTCACTGCAATATTTATAAAACGTACAGGCTTTAGAAGCGAATAATATACAAGGAGAAGGAGTAGAAGTTAAAGTCCGTCTGGAATTATAATGACAGCATTGTTTTCTGTTGGTTTAATGCGTAAAAAAATGTTTGAATGTGTTTTCCCCCCGCCATGACCTGAATGCATCAGTCAGCACAACTACCAGTTGTTGTGCAGGTTTGCTCTACATTTTACTGGGGTGGAGAGCACGACAGTTCGTACTGTTTATGCAGTTGTTGAATTAGGTGGTTAACAAGTTTTTTTTTTTTCTCGACGTAGCAGGTAAGTACATCGTGGTTTAAACTGAATTGTTTCCCACTATCATATAGATATAAAGTATTATTGGAACATGAGGATGCATTATTGTTCATACTGTCCAGTGGGCATTTTCATAAACAATCAAATGATGAGCTGATACTTGAGCCTGGTTTTGATCACTGTGTTTTATGTTCTAATAATTAGTGATAAAAAAAACGATCTTCTAACTACTTACAATATGCATGATATACAAAGCAGTAAGTTTAACTGCGGTCAAGTGAGCCCACATCCGCCGAGTGAGCCTCAGTTGCAATTCTAAATGCACCTCTATTCAAGGTGTTACGCTACGGGGGCCAGCTCAATTCCCCAATATTCAAACAGCTATAAAAACAGATCCTTAGGTTTGTATATACAAATTCCACTGCAGTACTGTTCAATGGGACCTCTGCTATGTCCATGTGCATGGCCTCCAAACATTACTGTACAGTTTTGGAGAAAAGTGAATTCAAAGTGTGCCTAAATTTCATAATGATATTCACATTTCACTTGACCACAGTGTAAGTTTACAATGATGCTTTCATGTTTTGTTTCTAACTTTCACTGCAATGCTTCTGTAATATTAAAAAAGGGACTTATCTGTACAGTGAGTCTACTTCCTAAATGAACTATGAAATCAAAATAGGCAATGTCATGCACTGACATGTTTTCTCTCCTCAGAATATGCTTTCCAGGAAAAATGTAAACAGTGCGCCAAGCGGATTCTGGATGAAGTCCCTTGGACATCTTGTGGTTCTCTCCTCTCTGTCTTCTTTGATATCTGGATACTCTGATAGAGATAGAGCAAATGACTTGATGTCTAGATATCCCCTTATTGATGGGTAAATTATGTGTATTGTCTCTTTTACATGGCATTTTTAATCGTGGAAATTAATTAATTAATGGATTTAAAATTGAAATGCCTCTTAATTACTTCCATTTTGCTTACGCCCTCTCTCTCTCTCCATCGCTTAGTCATAATGACCTAGCTCTCCAGCTGAGGATACTTCACAACAATCGGCTGAGCCAAGTTAACCTTTACAACATTAGCAAAGTGGCCACCGACATCACCCGACTCCAAGCAGGCCATGTACAGGCACAGGTATTGCAACTTAATAAATCAGTCTTTCACCCGCGATCCTGAATCTGTTCTATAGAATAGGTTGTCTCAGAGAGTAATCTTTGAATAAAAGCATCTGCTAAGTTTCTGATTTAGAAAGATCAAACCTAGAATTACAGGCACTTTTGTAACTTCAATGGCTCTCCTGTGTCGTGTACCCGTCCCTTTGTCAGATGTTTGCAGTCTATGTGTTGTGTGGGGCCCAGGAGAAGGATGCTGTGAGGCTGACTCTGGAACAAATAGATGTGGTCAGACGCATGTGCACTGAGTACCAGGACTTTGAACTGGTCACATCTGCCCAGGGTACAGTACACCTCAACATGGCATCCAAGCAATTTACCTACAAAACCACTATGGAGATGAAAGAGGGATTGAATCTAGTTGATTATCTGCAATTATAAATGAGTGGGGTATTTTTGTTTCAAGTGTGATTGTACATAACAACATTCATAATCCTGTTATGTATGAATCCTTACTTTTGCATATGTCTTATTAACGATCCATATTTGCAAAGAGAGACATGAAAGTAATAATCATCTTTGCATCATTACTTTGAGTGAAGAATGGAATCTGACACACTAAAAAACACACAAAACAAATAATTGTGCTTCGCTCTTTTCCCCTGAGCCCTTCATTTTGGATAATGTGCATATACACAGTATGTGAAATAAAGGTGCGTCTGTCATTGCAGAGCTGAGGAATTCTGCGATGAGGCATAAGATTGCCTGCCTCATAAGTATTGAGGGGGGCCACTCCATTGACAGCAGCCTGCCAGCTCTGCGGATGTTCTACCAGCTCGGGGTGCGCTCCATGACCCTAACACATTCCTGCAACACACCCTGGTAAGTAAGAGATCTCTTCTGAATACATTATTGTATTTAGAATGTCAAAGATGATTTATAGCATGCAGAAAGTTAATGATGGTTACATGACACAACAGATAATTACAATAGGGACACATGGTCGAATGTGTTTGCATTTTATTAATTTCCCTTTATGCAAATTAACCTATATTTGTATACCTATACTTTCTTTGTAACTTTACAGTCCATGTAGCTTAATTTGCCTAGGTAAGATGCCATAAATGGAGCATTATTTGGATAGATTTTATGGTAGTGGGAGATTCAAGACAACACTGTCACAATTTGTGGTTTTGAAAATATATATTTTTTAATGCAGGGCTGAATCCTCCTCAAAACTTTATGATGTTTATCAAAGACAGAATAACAGCCTGACACACTTTGGGAAGGTAAGCTTAATGTTTCAGTAATATCAATGACTGTACAGAATTGCTTCGTTTATCATAATTAGGCATAACTAGGCATTCGTAGATTGTGCCAAAAAAAAAGGTGAACTTGTTATTGTTGAAATTGGTGCTTGGTCTTTTGAGGACTTCCTCGATTGCTCTCTGCATGAGTGTGTTTACGTGCGTGTGACCATATCCTGTTGTGCGCTGATTTGACTTCCTTTCCATGATACTTTAAATGGCTTTTGAATGTGTTTTCTGGAGGCTGTGGTCGAGGAGATGAACAGACTGGGAATGATCGTGGACCTTTCCCACACTTCTTGGGAAACTGCCCGGGCCGCGCTGAAGCATTCCAAGGCGCCGGTTATTTTTAGCCATTCATCGTCCTTCTCCGTGTGCAGCCATGGACGCAACGTACCTGACTGGCTGCTGCTTGATCTGGTGAGAAAACTAATTCACTGCATGATTAATGATTGTTTAAATCAATCAAGTCACTTATTCATTTACATGATTGAACAATTCTCATGTATACCTCTGACGAAGAACATGTAATTTGTTTCCATAGTTAGATTTTCCTTGTGTATAAACAGAATAAATAAATTCTGTACGGGTGTCCACAATTCAACAATGATTATATTTCAGCCCACTCACTAACAGTCAGTATAATTGATATGGGAAGATTTGCAGGATCAAGAATTTAAGTTCACATGTCATTGCTGTATTTTTATTGTTCCATTTTTACAACCAGTTAAAGCCTGATAATGACATGCTGGGTGAGATTTAGGATTTTACAGTGGATCAACTGCCCTTTGTATATTTTAGAGTGTTGTATTAGCAAGTCAGCTGACTGTGTGGAACAGTTTCCAACTTAAGCAATGAGTCACAGTGAGTGTTTTTGTAAATGGTAATTAAGACACCATTTATTTGTTATATAATAAAGACACCACAAGAACTTTACGAGCCTAAGTGTTCATCCAACTGCTCTTCAGTCGATTTTTACTATACTTTCATCAGAGTGCTAAGCGCGAGACTCAAATGATCTCGATTGTTGTGAGGTTGATGATCATAGAATCAAACCTGAATGTACTGTTTGACTATTTGAAGTTCTGAGCTAACACTAATAGTTAGATGATACTGTACTTGTGTCTCTTTCACCATTCTCTGAATTTCTCTTTCAGTCGCCATTAGTTCATGTCCTCATTCAGCTTCAGTTTAACCAACTCACTAACTTCTTCACTCCTCCCATTGGCTCCAGATCATTTGTTTATCATATACAGCAGGCTGTGCTTTGCTTACAATAGAAGCTTAAGTACCTTCAGTGTTTTCTATACCATGGAAACAGAAAGAAACATGCATTGGGTGTTTTTGAAACCCTACGAAGAAAAACATCATGAAATCCAGTGAGTTCTCTGATATGCTGCTAAGTAATACATGAACCTGTAGTAATACAATGCAGTGACATGGATTTATTTCTCCTACTTTATGTCAACCCAACTCTGGGCCCCTCAGATCCCTCTTGAGGGCGTGTTTCTCATTTTGCCACAGATTTCTGTATTACTTACAGGGTTACAGGCTGTTTGAGATAAGACGAGCATAAACCTGATGTTTACCACACCTCCCATTACAACTAGTGAATGTCAATGAGACAGAAATAAAGGCTACTAGTGTCGAAAAAATGTTTTTATACATACTTATTTTAGTTAATGCTTCTCTATGTATTTCTTCTCATTCTCTAGACGTGGCAGTGACACTTGTGTCTTGTGTTTCAGAAAAAGAAACGTGGGTTGATCATGGTGAATATCCACAACAACTTCATATCCTGCAGCAACAAAGCAAACATCTCTCATGTGGCTGGTGAGGCATCTATGTTTATTTGTTCTTGCCGTGAGGGGAATCTGTAGTTTGTATTTATTATATCTCAACTGATTTACTGTTCCACCTGGTTTTGCAGACCATTTTGATCACATTAAGAAGGTGATTGGCGCTGAGTCGATAGGAATTGGAGGGGACTTTGAAGGTGCTGTGGGGTAAGAAAGATTCCCTTGCTGTCACAACATGCAGATAGCTGGAAGCACTACATTAAGGGACAGTACATCTACATAGCTCCTATCCCATGACTCGGATGAGTGGGCATGTTCAGATATACAACTTGCACAGAAAACAAAACTCATACCAGTTGGGTACACGCCTTTTTCTGGCACTCTCCAGATCAATGCTTTGCTTTTGTTAGCCTGTCATGATATCCGAAATTTGGCACTCAGCTATCAACAGGCTGAAAAATGGTAAAAATCAATAACCTTTTACTTCTAGCTGTAATGGAAATTTAACTTGTCAATCTCCTTCAGTGGAAAACAGATGCGATGTGAAACACTTAAATGTCTTTAAGTATTTATTAAACAGAAACTTGGAAATAATTCAATTGAATGGGCAGAGCTCTTCCCCACAAATTTGTTCGGAGGTCTGACCCGGAAAAAATAGTTCACATGAGTTTTATACATCAACAATTATTCTTTGAAATGGTTGTCCTCTTCCCTTTAACCTCCCCCACACTGCCCTCCGTGTGCAGACAGGAGACAGGCTCGTCACCCAGCTAGCGCCTGCCGCTTGGTCGTGGCCCAGAGAAAGAAAAGTGATAGCCCAAAGGAAGAAACAAGAAAACAGAAGAATAGAAAGATACCCCTGCTATCATTACCAGGGTGGCCTGGTTCAGTCTGGGCGAACTGACCTCACTAAATGATCCATACGTTTAAGAATAATGCCGTCTAAATAAAATGTTCACCACACTAACAAGCATAAAGAGAGAGCTGGTGCTGTAGATGGTGGGCATTGAATGAAACTCTCAGAATGAGTGGTTTCTTTTACAAAACAAAAATATGTGACTTTTCCGTGAACAGCTTTCCTCAGGGATTAGAGGACGTGTCCAAGTATCCCGCCCTGATCCAGGAACTCCTGAAAAGGAACTGGACGGAGAATGAGTTGGCTGATGTCCTTCGAAATAACTTCTTGCGAGTGTTTGAAGAGGTGGAGGGGGTAAGCTATAAGATTACTGTATTTTGTGTAAAAGAACAGCCTTCTCTGGTAAATGAAGGGTCGGTGAGAAATTGAAAGGCACGCTTTTGCTCTGTTTCTTGGCCACAGGAGTGTTTTGGCTATAATAAAAGGATACAAAAGTGGTATGTTGTGTATTATTATATTAGTGTGCATCACCTCCCTCTCTTGTCTTTCCCCCAGGTCCGTCATCAGTTGAATTCGAACCGGCCCAGTGAGGTCCAGATCGCCTTAGAGGAGGTGCAGAACCCATGCAGGCTGGTCCTGAGACCTCCGAGACCAAGAGGGTTCTCTCACCAGAATCCCTCATCCAGAGCCCAGCATGAACCAAAAAGTCTGCTAATCCCAGCCATAGTTCTGCTGCTTTCCAGCCTACTTATGTTTGAATAAATGTTTAGAAACTCTGTTCAGCTACACCTGACCATGCATCATGTCTGCTATAAAAAAGGAGGGCTTAATGAGATTGCTGTATTAATTTGTGGGCAACCCCAGCACTTAAGATAAGGAGAGAATCCCTTTCTTTCCATTATTCAAAAAAATAATTTAATGTGTAGCCTCATTTGGTAGGTATTGTAAACGCCGCCTCTGTATATACAGTACAACTACATTTAAATTGACAGAACATCAATCCCAGGGTACTTTGCTATTCATTTTTAAATATATTTAGTATACATTGAATGTGTTATACCTCTGCTGACTGAATCTCTATGAAAACTGAATGAGACTGATGAAGGAAACTGCTGAGATAGCACAAGTTGTTATTTTAGTTTTTGTTTGTGAAGGTTTTTTTATGTATTGCTGACCAGTGAGCATGAAATAGGACAGAGGCAGGAGTTTACAAACAGGTGTTCTTTTTATTAGATTTTGCAGAATAATAAAATACCATGGAGGTTTAAAAAACAAAGAGCGTATCTTTATGTGAACTATTCTGCCCTTTGCCAAACAGAAAACTGTTGCACGTAGAAAAAACTGAAACAAAATCTTTAACTTGGAACAGCACACAGCAACACTGTGAAGATTTCCCTTGTTAAGATTAAGATGCATGCTTTGCCAACAATGTTAGGAATTTGCATTGGTGAGCTCATTTGGATGTTTTATTAACTTCAACACGATGTGCAGGATTTTCACATTGACACAATAGCCTCATCGCTCTTTAACATGAATACTCAGCCTCCACAAAACACTGCCAGCATAAAGTTTCCATGGAAAGATTGTATTGTGCCAAAATGTTCTCCCTTAAGTGAAGGGAAGGACACACTCTTGGCTACAGATCATATAACAGTTGTTCTCTACACAGTATAATATCCTAAAATACTCAACTTCTTAGAAAAAGACTTGAAAAGACACAAAACAGAGTCTGGAAGTCTCATGTAGCTGAGGTCAGAATTGCTTAAAGCTGAAATCCTTAAGATTTCAGCCATGGTTGATTTGGCCGCAACACTGGTTACCTTGGAAATGGCAAGCACAGTTTAATATTGCAGCAAACACTGCTTGAGCACCTAATTTCTCAGAATTACAACATAATACCAACTGACATTTGTTTACGGAATAACCATACAAACTAGTGTTACAGTGAAGGGTAGTGTGAAGTAAGCCAATTTAATTCCTGTACGGGAATGGCAGACTCCACTTATGATGAAAACTACCATATAGAATGGTATTTACAATTGCAATTCAGTATGAAGATATCAAATGGCTATTGCAGAAGAAATGCAGACCATGAGTAGTATCCAAAGTGGGGTTTGATTTCATTGAAATCTTAAGGACTATAACTTTAAATTAAGCCGTCTTTTTGTGTGCAGATAAGCTTTTCGGGTCTGTAAAAAAAGTACAAATGTAACGGTTCAAAAGTCATCCGTATACATTTTTCTCTCATATCAACAACACAAATATCTGTAAAAAAAAAAATCATAAATTATAACTCTTTTTAAAAACTTTCTTCATGATCTCTGGCATGCCACCTTTACAGCACAACCAACGTCAATCACTGTGTCCATTATCCACAGTAACATTGCTTTACCTCAGTGGGGAACGGTTGGAAAAAAATAAATAAATAAATAGAGATGTGCTTCTAGAATAATCAAAGAGCTGTTTCAAAGTATAAATCTGACATATCAAAAATGTACCAAAATATGTAGTCTGTCATAGTCTCTTAAATAAAGGTGTATTACCACATATGGGGAGATATTTATGACCTATAAATACATCTAAAGTTTGTATTTGACACACAAGTATTGATTTCTGAGGGAGAAAGATTATTTAATTTGTCAAGAAGGCAGAGTTGCAAACATATAGGTGGATATGTACTCTAGTGTATGCCAATATTTTGTACTGAAAAATACATCCTTCACAATTAAAGTGACAAATCCATGCGTCTAACCAGCAGGTGTTGCCTCTTTTCTAAAAGGTGGAATGTATTCTGATGAGGCAGATGCTCCTGTCTAGTAGCTAATAATTGATCATGAGTAGATGGTGATAACCTCCCGACCTCCGCCTCGGACCAGCAGCACTCTTTCCAAACCTTCAGTCAACACCTCCAGAAACTCCATATCTGGAATACACGTTAAGTAAAATCAGCCAAACGATATGCTACACACTTGGTGTGTACTGCGGCCCAAAATCATCAATACAATTATGAAAGAGTCCTTTTGTTTGATCAAATTGGTAAAGGATACAGTTTTCATCTCCGTCCGTGTTTCGAGGTGGCCCTGGCATGTTGAGCAGCACTAATCGAGCATCATGGGACCTATTGACTATGACCTCGTTCAGCTTCACAGCCGTATGCATTCGCCGCACATTGGACTGATCCCTAGAATACAGCAAGGAGAGACGGAGAAAACATTCAAACAAATTAAATGCTCCAGGTTTTATTGGTTAAATACGAGACGGTAAAGAAGGTTAACTGAGTGCAACTCACGGTTTGAGGCTCATGAGTTCTCTGAAGTTCTCGGGTGCATTGTTTCTGTTCCTCCTCTCAGCCTCACACTTCTCTCTTGTCCAAGTCATCTGAACCGTCTCTCGAGGAGCCTCCACCACTTCCTCCTCCTCGTCTGAGTATAGACTTCCCATACGCACCAAAGAGTGTCTGTCCTTAACCAACTGGGCCTGCAAGTGCCATTGGGGATATAATGAGGGCTTGGATATCAATGTATTGTATGTAACTAAAACCTTTATTCATAGCAATAAACAGAGTTAAGTTAGAGCAGGTTAAATTCCCAAATTGTACCAGACCACCAGTAGTGAAGATCCTAAAACAGCAAAACATGAAAACACAGCTGTCGCTCGATGATTTATCATGCATTTTGTTTAAAAATATTTCAAGAATAAATATTACACACAAAGAAAACATACCTCTCTTTCTCTCTCTGCACTGGACAGCCTCATTTGCCTCAACATCTGGGATCTCTGCTCCATCATTAATGTTCTCTCATAGGTGTATGCTGAGATGTCACTGTCATGCTTAAGTAGCATTTGAAAAAAACAACATTTTAGTGGTTAATCCAGTTTAAACACATGTCTCTGTTGAACATGGACAGAGTGACCATGAAATTAAAGTAAATCAGTTTCTGTGAAACAATCCTGTCTGCGGTATCTTGTAATTATGAGCATCTGATTTTATTTATCTGGTTTTATTACTCAGTTCAATTTGTTCTGGTTCTAGCGATAAAAAACCCCTCTATGGAAGTCTTCACTTTTGCTCAGTTTCGTGGTCGTGTGTGAGGGCTCCTCACCATCTCCACCACCTCCACCTCAGCCTCTATTCTCAGCTGGTACAGGAACATGGCCAGATCTTTCTTCATCTGGATGCTGTTGTCATCCATCTGGGCTACAGTAAAGATACGCATCTGGCATTTCCTCCAAACCTATGCAAATAAGCAAATATAACCACAGTGTAATATCATGTGCTATACCACAAACATATGACTATAGTTGCTTTCAGAAAACACAATAAACCTTTTTTTTATTTGCAACATGTAAAATAACGTATTGGAATGAAACTCAAAAATATCTGCCTTCTCACTTTATGAAGTTTGAGCAGGAAAGGCAGCAGCATTAGCATCCCCCCATCATGGACGATCCACCAAACGTCTATGTTGCCATCTGTGAAGCGTTCATGGTTGCTCGGGTAGAAGGACACATTCTTGGGCACCATCAGGGCCAGGTGGGCAGCTGTGGTGCAGCGAACTGTGGCTGAGTAGAGATGAAAACATGGAAGCATGGATATTAACTGTACTGTATGAATGTATTTTTGCAACAGCTTACATTCTGTACAAGCCAAACGGAAACTAGCACAAAATGTATTCCAAATAGTATGTTCAAATAAGCTTTTTCAAACCCACAATTGCTCTATATTTAAGTTCCTAATAGTGAGCTGATTGTTAAGTGCATTTAAGTGTGACAACTAAATACTTATGCTTGTAAACAGTATATAAAAAAAAGTATTTCAGTGAGACTCTTACTGATAAAAGTCTTCCAGGCACGAGGGTCCTCACTCTGTCTCCAGCCATAAGGCCAGCCCATCATCACAGTGTTGTGCTTCATGCCTCCCAGACCACAGGACTGAATCAGGTGGACAATACCCTCCCGCACCTTTGATGCAACCACGATCTGGCAGAAACCTTTGACTCGCTCAATCTCCATCATATTCTTAATGGCCTGGTGGAAAAAAATTGGATAAAATGAGCTGCAGTCTATGACCACAATAAGGAGTAAGCAGATAAACCATGTTCAAACAGGTAAACCATACTATATGCTTTAAAATAAAAGATGTGTATCGCAAATTGGATGATTGGATTTTACCAAACACATCATATTATGAAAAATGTTTCTGCAACAGTCCCTTATTTTATCCGAAATGACTCATTGGCTCCATATTGTAGTGACAACAACAAGCTGTTTTCAGCCATGCCCGTTGATTAAAGTGACAAATGCTTCAAAAACTGTTGCTGTGGAAGAAACGTCACAAAAATTGAAAATTCACAATGAAGCATGTTTTCGCTTCATTGTGCTTTCCACATCACAAAAGGTGGTCATTTGTAACAATTAGTTGCAACACAGTCAGCAACAGAGTACAATAGATCATTGTATAGAGCATGTTCAGCACACCCCTTTCTAGTATGTACCTGCTCAGCTGCCTGCATTTCCCCATAGCTGTCCAGGAAGTTGCCCTGGACGACAGAGCCCACAATGGTCAGACCCTTTCCTGCCTTTAGCTGCGAGGCAAAGGTGAGCAGACGAGGATACTTTACGTGGAGGTCCTCATCAAGCTTCAACAGCACAAGCAGCTGAGGTCTGTGGTGCAGAGTCAAAGATAGTCAATAGGAGCCAAAGGTCAAACGATCAAAGGTGTGACCAAAGTCAAGCAGCTAGTCTTTGATTTGCATGTCCAAATATTTACATGTATAGCTTAAACACGGATGTTAAGTCATCTAGGGCCCACATAACTGTTAAATGACAGTATTTTACTGTGACTAGGGTCAATGCTGTAGAGACAACATTTATATATGTGATCTCAACATATATAAAATAACAATTATCTGGAAATGCTGAGCAAGCATGAGAGAAATATCAAAAATGAAACCCTTCCTAAGGCCACAATTTCCCAAAATTTATTTTTTTGTGGCCTTTACTCATTGTGTGTCAGTATGGATGACAGCTGGTTGGTAAATCTATCATATGTTGATTTATTTGTATGGCATTATCATCATTCTCCCTCTCTCTCTCTCATTTTTTTTTATAACCTATTATTTATTGCATGTGTCCATCTGGGTGCCACACATACATTAACTATTTGGGGTCTAAGGTCATTTCCTCAATTTGGCCACTGACAGGACTTTGATCAAACTTGCAGCTTCTCCGATCCAACATGTTTTTAAATAAATTGACTGCATAACAGTGTGAAATATCTGTTGGTCTTCAGAGGGTGATAGTCTCGGATGTTTGTTGCTGTGAAAACAACTTTCATTTCCCACTATGGATTGTGGCTCCCTAGAAGATGCAGGTGTCTCTTGCAGGTGTAGCTGTACCTCCAGTTCTTGGTGTGTGGGGGTCCAACCTCTAGTCTTAACAGGGCGTAACGTGCAGCGCTAAGGGACAGTCCTCTTATTCCATCTCCCCACTCCTTCTCTGCTCTGTTGTTGTTTGTGAGTGGGAGAGATAAGACACAAGCATAAGGGACGACAAACAACCAGCATCCATTACAGATATGAGAGAAACACAGAGACACAACCAAAAACAAATATACAAATGCTAATTAGACTCAAGACATACCCTTGGTACTCTATGTATTTGTAGATCATCCCAGCAATTACCATGGCCACAATAGCGTAGTACCAGGAGGAAATGAACATCAGAGCCAGACACATACTCATACCAAGGAAGGACAGAGCCCTGTGGATAGGACACATAAAGCCGGAAGACATGTTTTGGCATAACGAGAACAGTATTATTATTTACAAGTATGACAGCCAGGAAAACCTGATTGGTAAAAAGGACCCCTCGTAAGAAATATACTAACCAGTGGTAATATTTAAACCTTGGCCTCCAGTTGGGTGTGCGTAAAAGAGTCTGAACTGCACAGGCTAGGTTCACAAAAAGATAGCACATCAAGAAGAACCTGTTGAATAAACACAAGGAGAACGTCCAACACATTTGAAGCAGACAATGCATTGTCAGTGGTGTAGTTGGCCTGAACCAAACTGGGAAAGGAAGAAATGCATGTTCACAGTGTTTGAGTGAAATAAATGTGTTGGGCATGTGTATTTTACACTTGGCACATGTTTTTGGCATGTGTATATGTGAGCTTACATGGAAAGGATGGGAGCCACCATATCCAGTGAGGCAATAAGGATGCCCATCTCAGCGATGAGGCCAGTCAGTAGTAGGGCCCATGTGGGCTCTCCATTGGTCTTTCCGTGACCAAATACCTGAAACCAAAAATGGAAAACCCTTCATAAAAAACAATGCAAATCACTTCATGTTTGGTACTGCATCATATTCAAAAGATCCTGTAATTCAAATATTAGCAAACATTTCCAAATCAACATTGAATGAGATTCAGAGGTCATCCTGACTATTTAACTTATCTTATCTTATATGATGCAGTAACTGTTGTCTCTAAATGTATGTCAGTCAAGTCTGTGGGAGCCATTGCTTTGCAGCGACAATGAAAGGTGTGTACTGTCTCACCCGGAGGAAAGGAATAATGTTGTCCTTGGCAATAGCCTGTAGAAGGCGGGGAGCCCCAGTGAGGGACTGAAGCCCCGCCCCAACAGTGGAGAAGAAGGAGCCAATCACAATAACCCACGGAGACGGCCAGGAGAGCGTCCCTACCACCAGGTTTTTTTGAACACCGTCTCCAAACCTACAAGTGCATGAATACTGAATATGACCAAGAATACGACTTGACATTTATGATGAAGTTATCAGTAGGAGACAGATGAACGTACTTGTCCCGAAGGACTACTCCTTCAATACAAGACCCAAACAGGACCACAGAACTGAAATCTGAATACAGGAGGTCAAGGAGCACAAAGTGACACAACGATATATATATATATATGAAATCTGCAAAGAGTATTAGTCTTATTGTGGGTAGTCGCTAAAAAAAGGATACAAACAAGTGAAGTAGTCGTAATGGCTAAGATAGTTCCCACGGGGATGGACTTTTGAGCATCACGGAGATCACCAGATCTGTTGGAGCCTGCCATGATACCTTTGATGTAAAATAGAAGACATGTAAAAGCTGTTTAACTATGCCCCCTACTGGCTGGATCAGAGGAAGGTTTAAAGCTTTACTAGTTTACTGTGTGCAAGTTACTTGTGTAAAGAATGTCGATATTATAACATAATAGGCGGCTTAATCCAATTTGCAATTGATGGCTTGGTATTGCATCAAAAAACATGTTAACATTATATAATTATGTTTGATGTAAATTATTAATTATTTCCGGTAAACAAGTTTGGAAAGAATGATTTTGCACTTTCATGCAGACTGTAGACTTATTGTTTACCTGTTGCAGATGGGAAGAAGATACCCACGAGAAGTGTGAATGATGTGGCGATGTCGGCTGACACATACATGCCAAAGTTCTCCACGGCACCGTGGGCATCCACTGACTGGAGCCCCGCTTTCTCCAAGATCTCCCCTTTTCGTTGGTAGTCGCCCCACATGTTCTCTAACAACAGAGAACTGACATTGAAAACATTGGCAACAAACTCATTTGAAGAGACTACAATTATAATAGGCCTGTGTGTTATTCACTGATACAATTTCAATTTAGGGATTGCTGGGTTTACTTACACTGTTTCCTCCCCCTTTATTGCTATATATACATATATATATATATATATATATATATATATATATATATATATATATATATATATATATATATATATATATATATATATAAATAATTGGTACATTAAGTGTCATTAACTTCATATAACAAAATCTCATACTGTATATTTGAATCCCTCTGCAATTTATGGTACATGTACCTCTAATAATCCCACTGGCCAGTCCTGGGATTCCCTGTATCTCTGTCACATTGTTCTCATTGAAGTAGTCATCACACTGAGCACTGCTCATGTTCCCCGGCAGACAGAAGCTTTCCGACAGCTGACTGGGTACTGTGATGTTGCCCTTCATCACAGTCTTAGCACAAACATCGAAGCGATCTCTCACCAACGTCCTGTTTCCCAGCATGCAGATCCTACAGCAATAACATGGACACAATTAGAATCATGACTATGTTAGCCATCATTACTTCCACCACCAACCGGTGGCCAGAATCATAACAGGAAAAAGCTATAATTTAACAAAATACTAATACCAATAGAGAAATCTGCATTATTTATCCATTTGGAATTAACACAATTAGAGCTCTCTCCCCCTTAAGAACTGAATCAGTTGCATCGTCACCATAATTTACACTACTTTCTGTTAAGGCACATGTTTATTCTTCAGACTTACCGGAATTCTGGGGGATGAGTCATGGATTTGAATGCCCCAGCATAGATGGAGACAATTGAGATAATGACGCAGGCCAGGAAAAGAGAGGCCAGCTTGTTGACATATTTGACTCCGACAAAAACCACCACAGCCATCAAGCTGAGGCAGATAGAGCCGTAGACTCGCATGTTGTTCAGCATGGCACTGTCACTCCCAAGGGTGTCTGTGGCGTGAAATATGGCCGCCTGGGGGACCAGATATTTCTGAAGAGAGAATCATTTTACAACAGGACCTTTATTGTAATATACAGTGCATTTAAAATGAATGTAATAGCTGACATATGTTTATGTAGAATAGCATTTAGGAGTCATATATAGGCATACAAATGTCAGCTAGAATAAAACCACAGAATAATATTTTAGAAAACTGACCAAGAAGATTTCGATGGCCCCCAGTATGTACATGGCAGAAGCAAAGGTAGTGCCCAAGTAGAAGCACAGTCCCACAGCTCCTCCAAACTCAGGGCCAAGGGAGCGGGAGATCATGAAGTATGCTCCTCCAGCTACAACAGTCAAACAAAGTGTTACACAACCACTGCAAAGCCCACAGTCTGTGTCCAAGCAAGTTATTATTTAAAAACCAGTTTATGTCCCAATAATGACAATTACTATTTCACAAAATCAGAATGATATATATAAATATAATACTTATCGAGAATGTGTGCTGGATAAATGAACAGTATGCAAAGGGACTTATTCAGTGAATATAATGGAGTTTGAGGGTTTAAAGAATTACCTGGAACAACACCGTTAGTAGCAATGGCACTCATTGATATGGCTGTGAGCATTGTCTGTAAGGGAAACGACAACATATGATTACGATGGAAAAGGACACACATGTGTGGCTGGTACGTGAATTAACATGGATTATCATGAGTAACATGATTTCTGGAAAGAACTATAGATTAAAACAATCTAGATTGATAATTAGCGCTACAGGCAAAGGGAAACATATGTATTTTAGATTTTCTGATGACTGGTTCCTTTAAATAATTACTTAAGCTAATGCAACCATGTGAATTATATTGATTGGTTTAGCAATACAAGCTGGCTCACATTGTTGGCAGAATCAACACAGTGAAGTAACGTGTGCAGTACAGTATGTGTGTGTGCGTGTGTATTTACAGCAGAACAGTACATGTGTGTGTGCTCATACTAACACACGAGCAGCACATGAAGACAATCAGGAGGGACTGCATGATGCCAGCCATCCCAACAATCCACGTCAGTCGGAGGAAAAGAATGACACCAAAGATGTTCTGCAGACACGGCAAGTAGACTCCCATCAGAGTGCCCATGTTGGGAGACTGAGAGAGAGAGAGAGAGAGAGAGAGAGAGAAAGAGAGAGAGAGAGAGAGAGAGAGAGAGAGAATATTGACCATGACATTGGAGGAAACACGTGTATTGTGTATTGATTTGTTCTTCTTTTTTTTAAAGGTCATTTAATCATGTTATCAGCTCTTTGCATGGATCCAGGTCTTAAACAGCCACAGTCGCACAACAGAGCTTGCAAAGCCATGAGCAATCAATCAACAACTCTTAATACAGAACTAGAACTTGGATAGCGAGGCAAGGAGAGAGCCAGAGATGGAGGATACTGTTTCTAAACCTCCAAAGAGTGTACAAGTGATTAAAAAAAAAACAGCGAGGCATCGTGTTCTTCTGTTGTGACCCGACTCCTGACCTTGGGCGTCTTCCTACGGGAGGCGCTCTCCTCCTCCTCATGCTCCTTGGCTCCTTGGGTGATGTTGGTGTAGCTGACCAAGCGGCTGAGCAGAGAAGAGACCTTCGGCCGGATGTCCAACTCTTCCTGGAGGAAGAAAGAGAGGAAGTTAAATTAATGAGTTTGGTACAAGTCTATCCTCTGACAGAAACATTGGTAAATCAAAATAACAGACCTCAAACAATGCCAAGTTCCTGTCGTAGAAGTCATTCTTCTTAGAGGCAGCATCAGCACTGTTGAGAAATGGACTGTCTTCTTTGTGATTCCCGTGTCCTGTTAGAGAGGATAAATTACTTAAGGTTAACAATAAAGAAAAAGTTGCTTTTTGGCCAAGCAACAATTTGGCTAGGTCAATCAAATATATATTCACCTGCCAATAAACCAGGGAAACATTGTTCTTAAAGATATATTGGAGGCATCCTGGTAAAATAAACTGCAACATCAAGTGAATGTGCTTCACTGACAGAGACCTGATTGCTATGAAAGTTTGTAAAACCTTCAATAGTTCTGCACCACCCTGTCTTAAGACAATGCTTATTTACTGTAAAAAACAATTTACCATGCTTGGTATAAAATGCCCAATGATGTCAATGTTAATTCAGAGGCTTCTCTAATGTAACAAGGCACACAATTAGGTGAAATCAATGCTTACTTACATTTCTTCAAGATCAGAAATACATATCATATTATTTTAGAATTGTATGCTTTTCAGCTTAATGCTGTGTCATTTTTAGATAAATAAATAAATAAAATAACATGTTAATTGAATTAATTAAAACTACCATGGACCTACTATTATTGGCTCAAAGAGTCCCAATTACATCCACAATGTGGTACTTGATAACAAATAAAAAAAGATAGCTGGAATTTAATAACATGTTTTTTATGCAAGGTGTTAGATTAAAAGTCGTTGATGGATAAACAATGAAAACAGTCAAGGTTTTAAATAATGTCCCCAGTAAATATAAATAGCTCCACAGTGGCATTGCTTGCAGTAATTAATAAAACAAAGTAGACAATAAAATACTATACCAATTTTTCCATTGCAATTTCTTTCAATATTCAGCTTTTAACTGTCACTATTAATTATAATGTGAACAGCTTAATAATCCCCATAAAGCAGTAAACCTCAGGAACACAAATCATGCAGTGAAGCTACAGTGAAGGGCCAAACACATCACAGGCCGACAAAGCAAAGTCCAGGTGATAAACAGACATGTAATTAGATTTTCCTCTCATTAACTTTTGAAGAAAAGAATCAAGCAGAGATAAGATCAGTTCCTGGGGCAATTATTGCATGCAAAGTAGCACACACACACACACACACACACACACACACACACACACACACACACACACACACACACACACACACACACACACACACACACACACACATTCATACACCTCATTATCTAGAAATTACTTGACCTTGGGTTATTAGAGCATGTCAACTTTAACAACAACATCTCAAAGCAAAAATTAATCCTGTAACAAAAAGTCTGCCAATTTACCAAGTGGGCAGGACAAATATTCTTAACAGCGTTGAAAATATAGCAGCTTCGTTGTAAGTGAGTTGGTTGAGCTTCAGTGCTCATCTTCACTCACCTGTGTTCTGTGTCCCACTGCCTTCACTCTGGGTAAGCATAGTTATGAGCTGTGTCCAGACTGCAACAGAGTACTCTGTGCTCTGGCTTGGGGAATTGTCGATTACTATCCAGGACACTCGGTTGCCCGGGGTGAATACTCAGCAGGGGCCTGATTTAACACATGGTGCTCAATGAGGGGAGGTGGGGGGAGTGGAAGATACGGTGGTAACTCTCTGACTAACAATCTCAAGTGCAAAACACATGCATGGCACATGAGAGACAAGACATGATGTACATTTTCTCAACTAAAGCAAGCTTTGTTTCAAAGAATCGAAAGGATGCAAAAATCTGGACAAAATTGAGATAATTTGAGGCATGAAAGCCAAATTCCCATTGGTCTCTCTTTACAGATCCCGAACAACACAGCTGGATGGGAGTCATGCCTGGGAAGAGATAAGAGTAAAAACAATGCCAACACTGGCCTCTAGTGTCGCCTTGCTGTCAGTAGCATGGTATAAAGGCAACGTAATGTGTTAGAAGCAGCAATGTAGGGAGTCTACTGGAGATGAGATAGAGGCACTGAGTATAATTTAAAAGAGACATCTGGCATTTTTGGGGCAATGCAGATGGATGTTTCTCCATAAAATTACGTCCATTCAAACGTTTATTGGCGGGAGCTGTACTCAATCGGTGTTGCTCCAAAGACTATCATAATGTTAAAACCTAAAAATAGTTCAGCTTCCGGCTCATTCCATGACCAGCAAAATAAAAGACACTTTAACAATGAGGAGACAGTGGGGGTCTCTTGTTAATAACCTGACATCAAATGTCTAATTAAAAAGATTAAAGATTAACTGGCTTGTTATGAAGGCACATAAGAGTCTTGCTGTGCGCCCAGAACAGCACAGAGGCGTCACCTGTGACCCCACCAAAACAGCTCACCACCACTGACAGAAGATCAAAGACATTCACAGAAGGCTTAACCAAGGTAGAAAAGTTAAGCAAGGGCGTACATGACTTTTACTTTCCACTGACTAACTAGACACGCTACTGTATCATTACAGTACATTACATTACAGTAGGTTTCTTATCAAAGAAGTATAAAGTGTTGGTGTTGGGGTGAACTTGTACTATCTAACTAATACACACGATAGCCATGTTTATAAGTAATAGTTTAGTTTTTGTTGATTCTGATTCTGATTCTGAGCTTTTAGTATTGCACAAAAATTCCAACGCAAATGTTTGTGTTTTGGACATGCTGGGTATCATTTGCTGCGTGTTTAAACTAGAGCAATTCACTGAGAAGATGCTACGTTGTCAAGTCTTTTCAAAGTGCAAAGTACATGACGTAAACAGAAAAACAATGTCTCAGACACATTTACAGACAACATCAATATGATTTGTTATTGGTCCCAAAAGAATCTCCCAGAAACTTCTTCAAGACTTTTCAGCGAGCAGGGCCTTAGTTTACATTGCCAAGACTCCAGTGTACTTAGGTGGGATATTTCAAATATCCAAGAGGTTTCACTTTTATATTTCAATGTTACAGGCAGAAGGGAACTTAACAGTAATGTCTCTGCCCTTTTTTGTCAAAAGCCAATGAGTCATGGAAAACAATATCCATGTCCATTAGCTTCTTATGGTTTGAAAAAGCTTCTTTGCTAAACCTCCCCTTTAATAAACACTTAGGACTTAACACCAAGAGGCAGAGAAGTAGTTTAGCTGAGCCAACTCTGCTTTGTGCAGTCAGTTGGCAAAAATGTTCTACTGATTGAGGTGAAGTTGTGCATGTTTGGCTAAGTGTTTGTGTGTGTAAAATAGAGAGAGACAGTAAAGGAGACATGTGCATATCCTTTGCTCTTTTCTTCATTTAATTTGCTCCCTCTGCTTTTGTAAGCTGCATGTTGTCAAAGCATTGCTAGATGTGAGCATGCCACTGGGTTAGGAAACATAATACAACTGTTGCGAGGCAGCAGGCCAACTGATTAAACTTATCATTTTAAACTTATTTCCTATTGCAGATCCTGCTCATTGTTTATGTTTCTGGGCCTGTAAAATTATCCGTGGCATTCCTATAATCATTCCAGTGCACTGATTAACAGCTCCCTTACCTTCCCACAATGCATTGTACAATCCAATGCAATACAGTAAGTCACTCACGAATGTAGTTATTTACATGTTTTAATATGTGTATATAGATATATGCCCTACCCCTTACATTGTATAGGCCTACACAGTATATGTCAGCATATACTGTCATGTTGGTAATGCCAACAGGTAAAAGTAAAAATAATAGATAGTTAAAACTTATTTTTCTTTTGGAAAATTGCTACTAGCTTTTTATGGCGTTTCTTTTTCACTGTACTTTTTTCGCCTCTAACCTGTAGCAATAGGCCAAGTGTTAGCTGTAGTAGCTGTGCTCTATGTGGAGCCGCATCTGAACAGAGCATTGGAATGCTAACCTGCTGAGCCATACAGAAAAACATATCAGCTTTGATGGGTGCTAATGATGAGAAAAGGACGGCGGCTCAACCTGATTAGCTCAAGGGGTAAAGGTGGGCGGGGAGAGGTGCATTGTACAGCAGACTTTCAAAAGGACACAAATTAACTAAATGGGCTGCACGTTTGCTGCACACACAACCCACACTCATAAATATATAATACATACATGTTTGCTTTGTGTGCATGTTACATGGGCAGATTATAGTCTGTAGAGTCTATGGTACAGATAAACACTCACTGCCTTGTTCATCTACACACGATCCCCCGTTAATATCATTGTGCAGCACACTGCTGTGTAGGTAGGAAACACAATGTTAACTGTTGTACCCGGTCCTGTCCACAGAGGAAGTAGTCGTGAATGTACTCCTCCTATACACCGATGCATTGCAGTCTGACTGTCTTTTCTTGTCAACAAAAAAAGGGAAAGTGAACAAAAAGATGCCCTTCAGCAATATTAAAAGGTCAGGACATCTATGCAGGTGTTATTCTACATGTTCAGAAATCACACATCATCATCAAGTATGAGGTCCTTTTAGGAACTTTTGATTATCAGCTTTTGGGAACCACTGGTTCCATTGAAGCCAATGCAAACATAGTTACTGTATTACAATGTCCAAAAAAGACTGGTGCAAATTTCATATTTCATTGCACACTCACATTTATGCCTAAAAATGATTTCCAAGACTGGCAGAACATCATACATTTAAGTTACAAGCTTCTGTAAAGGCCATAAAGTAGAACCCTGTTGCTGCTTTGCTGGAAGTTACTTATCCTGTTATGATTCCCAATGATCAGTGTTGCTAACACACTTGTTTCTGCCTGAGAAGTTTGGAAAAACACACAAGCCTGCTAAAGTTAAAATTGCTAGAATTTGTCCGCAATCACGAGGGCAATGTTTGCGTGCTTCATGCTCTTATCTAGTTCTGTCCAAACACTTCTGTTGTATAACAATCTGAGCACGCTACAGCTGTGATCATGTCCACAAGTTTCACATTCATCACACACCAGTGGAAATCATTTATGTACACACTAAACTGTTTATGTTTTCATGGACAGTGCAGTATTTATTTTTTCCCTGATCTCTGTTAAATGTCAAAAGGGAGACAGTGAAGGAGAACTTGGTAATACCAGGACAAACTGAATGCATTTCAAGAAGAACGGGACGTACACATTGGGAAAAAAAACAACCAAAGCTGAGCTGCTCTGATGGCCTGGTTGTCACTTTGATGTGAATGAGCAGATAGAGCGAAGATGGCAGATAATTGGCTGGCAACACAGTCGCGTCATAGGAAATTATTTGTGAAAAATAATGTAGTTAAAGCATGGCCTTCTTTATCATCTATTAGGGTATCACAGTATCACAAAACTCACTGTAGAGTTGTTAAGGGTTGTTAAGTGTTTGTGTGTCTGTCTGAATGTGTTCTAACTTCGTCATCAGCTCCACATTTCTGTTCCACCACAGTGTTTGTCTCTCAAAAGTTTTCTGAGGTCATCCAGTTCTCCTGAGAGATGAGCAGGAACAAACAGCAGCATTCTCCAAATAATCCACTCATGACTAGGGTTAGGTATCGTTTGGGTTTTTTCCGATACCGGTGCTAAACCGATACTTTTAAAACGATACCGGTGCCTAAACGGTGCCTGAACCGATACTTTTTTATTGCCAAGGCAATTCTTTTTCTTCTTTCTACTTTTTCTTCTGCAAAAGAACTCAGACACTGTTGGATCCTAAAACTGCTGCTTTACTGGACTACACGTCATCATTAATATCAATTGGAGAGATTTGTTCCATCAAGCCAAGGACGACGTTCAAAAGCTCGTGCTCGTGTCTCCAGCGATCTGTGTGCGCGCACTGTGTGTGTGAGCGCCTGAAGCCCCGCCCCCTCGAGCCCCGCTCTGCATGCAGGCAGACAGAGAGCAGAGCAGCGAGTGCGCTCTGATCCGCGCGATTTTAATAATCGTTTTTAACGTGCGGGCACCGCGCTACCTTTTTAGTATCTATATACCGTGCAACTTTACAGAGTAGTGTAAAAAAAAAAAGTATTTAAATCGGCTCAGGCACCGGAAGGAAGCACCGAAATCTGCATTGCTTTTCGGTCCGGTAGGTACCGGACGTGTTGGAACCGGTGCCATACTGGCACCGGTTCTCGGTACCCAACCCTACTCATGACACCTGTTCTTGGCATCTGTTTAATTGAGGCCAGTACAAGCAAAAGACATATTTGCATGACGTGGTTATATTATTTACACAGAAATACCTGCACTTTTTTATGCACTGATCAAAATATTTACAATAGATCAAATTACTTTTTTTATATTTATATTGAAAAAATAATAATCGTAGTTATATAATTTAATTTCATTGATGGGTCATTTATTGGATGAACAGTAATATTTCCTGCATCTTGGATTTATTCAGTTTATGGAATATTATTTGTTGCCTTGCTTCACATACTCTGATACATGAGGGATCTCTACTTGCTGCGCCAAAGGACACGTAGGTAGTAGTTAAGAAGAGAAAGAATAGTGGCTCTTGCTCACTTTTCCATTGTTTTGAATTTAAACAAATCATGCCTCAAAAATATAATTTAAAAACAGAAATGCCGGCTCACAGATGGAAAATTAAAAAGAAAACATTCCTAGGGGCTTGCAACATATTTCCACAAATGCCCCTTTCTTTCAATTGTTATGGTGCATTTTAAGCAAAAAATTGGAAGCTCTCATCAGAACAGAAAGTGTAAACAGACTTTAAAATAAAAAATTGCTTGCTACCTTCTGACTTTTACAAACTAGAAATTGAGCAAACAAGATTTTAACCAGATATTGGTCGCATAATAGGACGGCATCTTTCTTTGAAGACAAATTATGTTCCAAACAAGCAACAAGCAACCATGCAAACCAAGAAGAGCAAGTCTCAGCAACCAACTTTCCAACTTTCTTCCCTGAAATGTGAAGGCTACTTCAGGGTAGTTGCTCTTGCTCAGGAGTACGGCACACTTACAGTGACTACAGTGTTGGTCCTGTCCTGCACTGAATAGAGCACACAGGCTGAAACAGACCGTGCACTGTATCACTTCCTCCATGCTTTAGACGTCACGCTGCATAGCTGAGACATCCACCGTGAACATACCCACCACTCCCATGGTGAAATCATCCAGTACAAACAACCACTTTTAGATTTACCACCATACTTTCCCACCCAAATGTTCACTGCCTGCATAATGTCATAATGCTGCATGTAAAACTCAAGTTGGAGAAGTATTTAATATGTACAGTATATGCCTAAAATTGCTAAGTATGTTGTACATGTTCTAAACCTCTTTCTAAGTGTATCACTCTAGGTTTAAGAAAACATATTTCTCTTTGAATTCATGCAGAATAATAATTCTGATATGATACTTAAATAACTCTTAGAAAACACAGTAAAGATGCCAAAACAATGCAGTCCACTATTGACTTGAGGCTCTGTGCACTGTAGAGTTCACACATGTGTTTGAACGTTAATGGTAACATACTGCGTACCCTTTGCTCCGTCTCATCATTCATCACAGTCACACTTCCTTCTTCTTCTTCTTCTTCTCCTCCTTTTCAACCTTTCCAGCATAACGTCATCCATGCAGCTATTACTGGTGGTTGTTGTTCTGAGGCTTCAGAAAGCTCTCCTCTGGTGGGTAATAGAAAATTATGACAGCAGGAAGGGAACGGACGGAGCAACAAGCTTGTGTGAAACTCGCCCATAAAAAGGGTTATATCAGGACATCTGTGTTTCCTCTATCATCAAAACCTAGAACAGAGTTCTAATTAGACAACCTTCAAGCCACTACTTTTTATCCCTTAAATCTCTGTTTTGTACAGTATCCTATGAGTGTATTAACTTGCATATCTGGTGTTTGAAAATTGTCATTTGGCTCTAAAGGGTAACGTCCATGCATTCCAGAAGTATACAAGCAGAGAGCTGGGTCAGCATGTGCTTTGATTGATTTCTCCGTGTTATGCTTCAAATATCAAATATCAGACTACTTGAACCCTGTGGCTTACTGAAACATAGATCATCTCATCTGCGTGGCCAGTTTGCCTGCAAATGTCTGCATACGCACTCACACATTGCTGCACAAACACACAGAAATGCATCCCATCTCTATACACACACTGGTTGTTCACTCACTGGAGGCTCATTAACACAGTAAAAACGAGCGAGAAGCGTCTACAGCCTTGAACTCTGATCCTTTCTGATGTTTTTCAGTTGTCGGGAGATCACAGTCAGCATGACGGGAAGGTACTATAAGTGGGTGGCCAGTCAGTGTGTGGGTTAGTGCCCAGCACAGACTGCTGGGCACTTGGTGAAGCGTGGGTGCTTCATTGCAAAGCTGAGCCCATGTGTGTCTTTTATTAAAAACTATGTTCCCCGGGTTGGTTTACTCAGCACACAAATGAGCACATAATCCTACCCAGCAGCTACACACTCCTCACTGCTCTGCTAGTCTTCCCTATGTCCTCCCTTTCTCTCTTTTAATGCTGAGTGGAGTGGAGAAACAAGTGAGGGACAGTGAGAGAAACGCTGTGACAGAGAAGTGAAAAGAGAGAAATCTGCTCCTGTGTTGTTGAGCAGTGAAAGGAAATCCCCCCCTCTGGCACAAAGAGAGCTCCATCTTTTGTGCAAGGAAGCACTTGAGGTCTTTTCTTGTTGCAGCGGTACCAGGGCCCCCCCTCACACAGTCCCACCCCACTTTATGTTGTCCACCACAGTTCTCACCCCTTTCATTGTTTCCGCTTTGTGTCTCATTTGTCCCTGAATTTATTTTAAAAGGCTTCCACAGGCAAAACAATGTATACTCCAACATGATAAAAGTATTGTTTTTTCAACACTGTAAAAAAAAGACCTACAGACCTATGTAGGAAAACTGCTTTCTGGCCCTGGAGAATTGCCATGGTAACCATACAACCAGCTGTTCATAGAGCTCTCAGGACAAAGCACGCCTTCCTCTGTACACACACTCTACACTCAGAATAACTTTTAGGACACATTTTGTAAGTTCAAAACTTCATGTTGTGTCCCAGCTGAGAGATTAAGAGCTGAGCAAAAGTTACTTAGGTGACACCTACCATCAGAGCTGACAGTATCTTGATGACCAGGGTAGTCTTGTCCAGTGTCCCTGTAATCCACCCAGTTAATCCCCTCTAGACTGTCGCAGTTGGACTGAGCTTGATCCTTCACCGGTACCACTGTGAAGTGAGGCATGTTTTCATCCCTATCCTCTGCGTCTCCAGCTCAGCAACTCAACATAGCAGGCTAGCTGTTAGCCAGCCTCAATTCAACTCCCACTAATGGCAACTACATTCCACTACTCTGCGCTCACTTCCTCTAGAGGCTATTATCATACTCCCCGCCCACAGGACAGCCCCTCCTGGGTTTTTTTTGTGTGAGTGTGTGTGTGTGAACAGAAGGGTATGGAGGTCTCACGGATGAATTTGGAAAAATACACCCACCCCCTCAAGTAGGAGTAACCCGTGGGACACAACTCTGATTGAGGAGTTAGCATTTTCATCCCTGAGTCATGTAAAGTGAGAGGGTGAGAGAGTAGGGTGACCCCCTTTCTGCTGGCTGTGTCATAATGACAGCTAACAGCGGGAACCTTGTCTGTTCAAGGGTTAGACAGACCGTCCTCTGTGTATACAGGTCATTCCCAAAACACACACACACACACACACACACACACACCTACACACACACACACACACACACACACACACACACACAGCTACGTGGCAGTTTGGAAAATAGTCAAACTAAACTGGTGAACTGGAAGCAAAGTGGAAAAGAGAGAAAAGAGAAAACAGTCTGTCAAAAAGAGAGGAGACTAAATGATCCAAGATCCCATTCTAATGATTAAAACAGCTGAACAGTTGCATGTCATTTTAACCTTTGACCCCATGGTCAATCAGAATTTAAAAATAGCCTTTTCCCCAATATTTGCTAAATCATTCAATAAATGAATGCTTAGTGTAGTATGTTATGCCTTTTCCAGCTGTTGAAGCTGTGAGGAAAGGCTCAGCCGTGATTACAGTGACATCACTAACAGAGGGTAAAGTTTACCCTCCTCTTTCTAAGAATAGTAGCTACTCAAACCATAAAAGCAGCACATCAAAGACTAAGCCTAGTAAGGCTGTTATTAGAGGGCCTGTTTAAGGCAGTTTTAGTGCTTTATTTGGATTCCAGAAGCTTTTTACTGTAAAAGTGTCCAGGGTGTTTTTCCACTTTGATTTATAAACAATTATCCTTCATTCGAAAAAAAGAAAAAAACTTTGTGAAATGGTCTATGAAAGAGTTAAAGGGCAAGGTGCTGAAGGGTAAATCACATGTCCCTGTGTCTGGAAAAAGAAAACTACTGCACGTTGGGATCTGCACACACTATTTAACTACAAAGAAGCTTACGGTTGTAGACGTTTTTTAGGCAAACTAGCATGGTAATGTAGTCTTACAGGACATATGGACTACAAAAATAAAATAGAAACATAATGATCTACTGAAATACATGTTTAATCATCTGCAGGAAATAGCATTCTTCAGTAATTTGCATCTTTAATTGTAGTTTTTACAGCTTTGTCCTATAATAAAACGTATTGGCATTTTCTTCTTGCTCCTCTATAGAGACTGAGGCTTTGACATGAAACAAAAAAATATTCCTTTTCCTTACTGACTTGGCAAAGTAATACACGAGATGCCATCAACCATATATGGTTATTTCCTGGATTGACTAACCCGTGCTGTGTAGAAATGAGGGTCAGTGAGCAGCAAGCAGACAGGACCTTACGCCCTCTTTTCTTCCACCACAATTACTCAGCCTTCTGGGAAGACGTAAGCAGGAGGGACTGGTCCCTGAAATCATGAGGCCCACAAGGGTCGGCTTGTTTACAGCAAAGAAAGAGACTTGAGAATCTGGTGAACGTACTGAGGTGAGAAACTAAAACGATGGTAGCTGCCTAGATTAGCACTGAGCTGGTCCTGTATCACTTCTGAGTCAAGGTTAGGCGATGCCTCTCGGCCCACAAAAAAAAGGCTGGAGGAACAACGCTGTACTTTACTGTAAGAGCTAAAGGACAAATGATTAGCTAAAAATACAGATGGAAAGCATGTACCTTGTTTCCCACTTGATTTAAAGGACGGTCAAAAAGGTTTATTATGGTTTTCTGCTTTGCCTTTAAGGCTTGTGAATGCAACAAAATATCATTGGCGGCTCCTGGTCCCATGCACTTTCTTCTAATGTGTAAATGTGGTACGTGAATATATCTGATACCACAAGATGTGATACCACAAGATAAAATTGCGTTATCACTAGGTGCTACTAAACTGCAGTGCATGCTGCTCTGACATGCAATTATGGCTATCGCCCACTAGATGACAGCCTTACGTTACCTCAAACATTCTGCAACCGCATTTGGTGTTTTCATCTTCTAGATAAAAATATAAGTTATCCCCCTCTAGATGTCAGGCTTTTAACACCTAATAAATACAGCAGAAACATATATTTCAACATAACCTCCCAATATATAATTTGGCAAACATCAATGGTCAATCTCTCACCAGATTTTCGAAAAAGGATTATAGTCCAAAACACTTTTTTCTCTGACACCATTTGAATTCCAGAATATTCACAAAACGAAATAATTCTTAACTGATTAAAAAATACAGACATGCTTTATTCCAGGGTTCAGGAACATGAGTGATGTAAAAGAACCTCTATCATTAAAATGTTTACCTAGATTCAACCACTTCCTGGTGTTACATGTATATCTAAAGAGGAGATGGTCTTAAGTCTTATTGTAGTCCACTGGCGTGTTGAAAGGCATGATTTTCTGCTTACAATACAAACGTTATATTATATATATATATATATATATATATATATATATATATATATATATATATATATATATATGTATTTTAGATACAGATGTATGTACTCAAATTGTCTAACTAAATTGTAAAACCATATATTCTTAAATGTAGTAGCCAGTTATTTCATTGTCAAAGATTTTGGGGAATTGTGATGTAAAATAATCATGTTTTATGACAACCATTTTCCCCACAATCTAGTTTCTGAAATTTCCTAAGATAAAGAACAACTTTAAAAAGTGTTGCCTGAAAAAAGGGTATTTATCTGTGTTTTGAATGAATGGTATTTAGGTGCATGGCTTAATCTAATTGGTTGGGAAAGCTAAGCACTCCTTGTCTTTCGACATTGATTAGGATTTTCTAATACTGTGCCTGAGGGGACTTAAGTCGATCCAATTACCTTTGGCTGCCATTATTAGCTTGACATGGCCACAGGGGTCCTTCCACTTTGTCTGTTGTACTGGAGATCTGCATCTGTGAACAATGAATGCCATTCAGCCTGGCAGCAATGGTGACTGAAAGGTTGGCCATGGAAAGCAGCTTTACCAGTCTGTACGGCTTGACCGAGAGCAAGTTTTTGTAGTTTCAGTCTTTAGGTTTTGTTCTTGCCACATAGGGTTATAACTAACATCAGTCTCCGTATTGCATCAAGAGATATTTAGTTGTCCAATAGGGCATAACTCTCAAATGTTCAATTGACCAACCTTCAGACTAATACATTATTATAATTATTATTAAGCATCACCTTATTTTATATTGACTTGCACTTTGTTTTGTTAAATTTTCTTGTCGCCAGGCAAGTCTCTCATTCCTACATCTGCCGTACATCCTCTTGATAAATTCATGGGCCTTTGAATATGCTTGCTGAGGTCATTTGGGCGTATTTCATAGCAAGAGCAGTTTCCAATAATGTATCATCGTTTATAGTTTGTGTATATCCTAAAAACTCCTGTGGCTTCAAATTTTTTGTCTCAATTAAACTATACAATGTTAGCAACATCATTCAAAAGAAAACTAAAGAAATCAGGAGAGTTCGGAAGTTCTGCTATTAATATTATTTACAGTGCTAGTGTCGTAATCTAACCTCAACCTAAAGTTGTGTTTTCTTTGTTTTTTATCATGTTTTCTTAATTTCCTGTAATTAATGTGTTACCCTTCTTTCCTCTCATTCTAGATCACTTCAAATCCTGCCTTTTTGTGTTTTCCAGCCAGTTTTGATTGTTTGCCCCGCCCTGATTAGTTCCACCTGTCCCTCGTTAGTCCTGCAGTCATCTCCTGCTCAACTGGTTTCACTTCCCTAATCAGAATTTGCTATTTAGCATCTGGCAGCTGTGAACTAGTAATATTGTGGCCCTCCTCACCGCTCTGCATTTGGATCCAATCCCTGTTTGAGTATTTCCTACACTGTGGCAGCGAAGAAGGATTTCTGGATTACCTCAACTGTACAAAATCATTGACTAGGAAGAAATTGATTGGGTGCTACTTTTCTTGGACTGGATGTGCACCACAGTGAAAGCAGGTGACATGGGCCTAGTTGGAAACCTGTGGACAGGAGAGAGGTGGCCAAAATCGATGGACTCCGCTTGTGGGAGAACTCCAGTCCAATGGTAAATTATGTGGTTATTGAAGATTTTGCCACCATGAAGGACAGTGACACCCTCCTTTTCTCTGACCACTCTTCTCTTTCCTGATATAAAGTGGTGTCTGTGCTTGCTTATGAGCAGAATTGTAACTTATGCTATACTTCACTGTGGGGAAAAAAAAAAGTAGTGTTAATAACATGAATAATGGCTGAATGTCCGTTTAGCTGCTTCTGTCAAAGGGTCCTAGATGGATATGTTGGCTCACTGTCACATGTCCTTGCAGACTGAGACTCTTGAGTAGCACAGAGCCATAGTTAATAATTGGAACACCTGTGACATTCCTGAAATGACTCCTCAAAATGTTTGCAGTGAAAAGTGCAACGCATTGTTTTTGCCTGGTAAAAGTGTTTGGTGTGTTGGGGCTGCTTGTTGTGAAGCGGTCGTCTTCCTTTTTGGAACATTTAATGCAAGTTTTGGTCTTAAGCTGTGACACATTTATACAATGTTGATAGTAAATTTCTATGGAAGACTGCATAAAGTATTAATTTGTATTGCTACATTGGAGGTGTGTAGGTCATCATGTATCTATTTGATACATGCATTTATACATTTTAGTGTGATTTCATTATTGTCGACTCAAGTCATGTAGCAAATTATATTTCAAGAAAAAACCTACCTGTCCTAAAGTCTGCTGACCATTACAGCATTGCTCTGCTGATATGGTAGTATTCCATTCAGACCGTCTAACATGTATCACAAAACCCAGTATGAATGTATTTGGATGAGCCAAAGCTTGGAGAAGTGGCTGTGTGCTGCTCTTCATTGGAGGTGGAAGATGGAAATTAACAGAGCACACTTTTGATCAGGCATAAATCTCACCATTGTGGGGCTTGCTGCCCAGATAAACTTCACCACATCCGATAAAGCTCACAAATGATTCCCAAAGCTTTTCAGTGGGAAGCACATGTAGTACCCAAGATCGACATCTACTTCAGCGTAAAGTCACCACATTGCAGTCCAAACTTTCAAGCCAAACGCCTGAAGGGCTGTAGCACGCTGTTCCGAAGAAAAAAAATCAAAGCTGTGCGTGGGCGATTCAGGATAATGCCTCATGTTGCAAAAACACTTTAAATGATGGCGGTTAAAGCTTCTCTAATTAAAAAAAAAAAACTAAAAGGTGATTGCAAATGTAGTATTAAGCTGGCATTCAAAACTATATAGCACACGCAACGCAAACGCCCCCATGAACACCTCATTGTCACTCCTTCATATTGATTTCAGCACCTCTTAATGCTTCCAGAGATACGGTTTTGTAAGATAAAGAGAGAAAGCGTTTGCAGCTTTTTTTATTTTTGAACGATTTCTTTGGCTGATATTAATTATTGTAGAGCCTGTGACTGATTACGGGACTCTAAACACTTTAGGCTACATCGCTGCAGCAGCCTGTGGCGTGTCGGAGGCCTGATGCCTGAAGATACCTATTTACTGACTGGAATTGGTTTCAAATAAAAAGGAAATGTCTTTGTCAACACAATATAACAAAGGCTGCTAAGACCACTTCCCTGATGACTCGAAACCAAATGGTAAGACTGCAGACTAAACCTTAGTACTTAGGATTTGATGTGAAGGCTGAATTAAAAAGTTTTGTCTAGACCTTAGCCAGGGTTGGCCAACCAGTCAGAGACTAAGAGCCACAGTTTGTACTGTATTACCGCAAAGAGTCACATCATACACAAATTGCACTCTGCCGCATTAAAAAATCCCTTCAAAATAAAAGCACAGGATTTATTTATTTTGCCCATGCAAATGCCCGTGACGGACTGAAAACGGGTCTGCGATTTCATGGCTTTCAAGCCGTCGCGCCTTGAGTTTGACACCAGTGGTCTAAAGTATTTGCAAAATCAATAAAAAGATTTAAAAAAAATTTAAAATTCAATATGAACGTAAGAGCCGCATGAAACCAGGCAAAGAGCCGCATGCGGCTCGGGAGCTGCGGGTTGGCCAGGCCTGCTTTAGACATGTTCTTTATTTTGTAGCTCTTATTCAACTTGACCAAACTGACCACAGCAACAGTTTGGGATTTTAGCCACAAGAGAGTGCACATTATACTCTTTCCGAACAAATACATCAAGTAACTAGAAGAATGCTGTACTCAATGATTCCAACTTAGTTAATAAAAATTTGTATCCGGTTTATGTATTTTAGGTGACATATTGGCTCTGATTTTAACAGTTCATCCTTGAAGAAAGTCTTACAATTACATTGTATACATCTGACATTGAAATCAGTGGTGTATATACTGCCATATTTACACACATGTCTTTTCAGCATCTGGCCAACTTTGAGCAGTAATCTCATATTTTCTCTAGAAAATACATTCTTTAATTGTATCAGGTACTGTCCTGTGTTTATCCGATGGATTTCAGTACAAAATAGATCAAATGTGATCAAGAGTTAACATGACTCGATAAATAAACCGGGTCTAAATAAGACAAAGGGCAACGTAGTGCTTTGCCCGCCCAAAGCAGCCAGTGTCTATTAAAGGGGCTATCTTTTTCCCCCTCAAAGACAAACACACACAAACAGATGCAATCCTCTCAGGACATCTACTGCTGATGGACTTGATAACATCAGGACCATACTCCATCTGTGACAGATTGCAGACTAGGAACCAGCTCAAACTGGATTACAAATGAGAACGTAAAATAGAAACCAAGAGAGGAGGAAGGTAAAAACAAAGAATATGAGAGTGCGGAAGAGATGAAGAAAGCTGAGAGGTAACCAAGGCACATACATCAGAAGGGGAAGAGACATTAATCCAGGGTTAGGTGAAAACAAATATTGCCCCTTCACTCACCACAAGAGATGTTTGTTTTCCCTATCCTGCTCTGCTTTATCTTTGTAGATAGCCATTGCACATCATCTAACCTCTGTGCTTTTTAGCATTGCGTAACTGTAAACAAAAACATTGGCCAACAATATGTAGTTGGAAACACAAAGCTTCTCTAGAAGCAAGTAAGTTCAACATTTTTCTTTGAAATTATAGCAACTAACTGGTCTTGACCTCTGTTCCGTTTGACTGCAAAAGTGAAATTGTGTGTTAATTAGCAGCCTAAATTCAATTAAAATATTAGCTGACCATTTAATGAGTTTGGTTCATAATTATTCCTTTTATGATAGAGAAACGAGTAACATGCACCAAAATGTATGGATTTTAATGTACATGTAGATTTAGATGTTGTACTGTAAAAGGGAAGTCTAACGTCTAACTAGTTGGATATCATTTCCTTGGAGCTTCTAGTTACTAAAATAGCACTTCACTTTTCGGAACAGATGGAAAGCGTAACACAAATTTAAGCCGCAAGCAAACAGTGACTTCTGAAGCGCTTCCGTCATCTGCTTATCTGTCATTCACTTCCCTTTCTTCCCACCACATCCCTTTTCCATAAAGGAACAAACTGTAATGTGCTGTTATAGCTTCTTTGAACTCAGCATTGTTTACGTCTGTGATTACGAACAACCAGTCTTCTTCTTTCCTGCTTCTGCCATTGCAATTCTTGGCGCATTACCACAGGAATGTGTATTACCCTTTAGCTTCTACTTCTTTCTCTAGATGCCCAATGGCTTCCTTGATGCGTAAACTTCACACTTTGAGTGGGCTGTCATATTTCTTGGGGATGGGTAGTGTAACCTGCATATTAGCAGAGCAAGAGCATCTGCTTCAGTATTCCAACAGAGGAGGCCTCCAGGCACAGCATCGCTGTGTAGGTCAATGTTTTGGCAGTCGACTAGTCCAAAAAATTACCTCCTAATGTCTAACCCTAACCACTTTTCCTTGACTTCTGTGGAAAACATCACTGGGTCGAGGAAAGATGGGAAGGATAATTCATGAGGAGTTGGAAAAAGACAACCGCTGTGTTTAGCAAATCAGACTCCCCTTTCACTAAACTACGTAGATAAACCACGTAGATGTTAGTGACGTCGGTCTGCAGCCGTAAAACTACAATGTTCAGGAGATGTACTACAAAAGACGTGCATCTTAAATACTTGTTTGTGTATTCTTACAGTGTTGCGTCATGCAGACGACATGAATATACCGGTTCAAAGTATTACTTAAAAGTATTTTCCCGCAGATACACAAATTAATAGTTCCTCTGTGCACAAAAAGTAATGTAGCTCAGAGCCCCATATGAGCTACCAAAGGAGGCTAAATAAAATATTTTTATTTTCACATTAATGTTTATTCATAACAATGGAAAAAGTCACTACATTTTTAAAAAAAAATATGCCTTCTCTCTGCACTTTGTAAGTTTCAGTGCATCTGGTTCTGATTTGATTCATTTTTAATTTATGTCAAGCCAAGGCAGATCTAGAACTCCAGTTCCTTCCTGTTGATACTTCAGAGATGAGCATGAATGTCATCTGAAATGTATTGTCAGCATAACTCAATCTCACAGATCTGTTCTTTTTTTTATTTTTTATAATGGAATTTACACAAATGTCCTCAGTGTCAAAAGTAAAATGTTTGTTCTGACAGAGATATAGAGTGCAGACTGCACATAGAACCCTAGATCCATAGAAATGTAATTCAATACAGTGTGTTACATCAACACTGAAACGTATGTATATATATATTGTGATATTGATTAGACATTATTGCTTTCCATCTGTGTATGCATACTGGTATTTCAACATGTGACAGAATTTGTATCTATTTTTAAACACCAACCTCGCAGTAACCCCCTATAGAACAGATGTGTGTGGTCTGCAATGCCAGTATTGTAGTGTGCTAGTATGTGCGTGCACTGGTGTTGTTGTAAAGGTATGCATATGCACACATGCATGTAAGAATGTGTGCTGTTACTCACGCAATGGGCTTTCTACACAGCAATTCTCAGCTTTCAGAGTAAGACTTTAATATGAAGTGACAGGCTTATTATAGTGTGGCTATAGAACAAAATATTGTATATTGGTGGGAAGACCCAAATCTTAAATAAAAGAAAACATTTTGGATGTGTTTAACTTCTGTGGGGGGGTTAACGACTCTTAGAGCATAAACCTCTCTAAAATAATATGGTGTTATTGTAAAAGGGTAGAAACTGCGGCTACATGTAACCATACTTCATGTGGGAATTCAAATAAGATCTTTTATTAGATTGTTTCTTTTGCCACAATGGACAAATATTGATTGAAATATTGAAAATTAAACTACTATAGTGGCGGAAAGTGTCACACGGTCTTTACAGATCTGATTCTAAATGTTTGCCATAATGCCGTGCCCTCAGCTGTGGTTTCTCAATGTCCAAGTTATAAGATAAGAAAGATAAGATAATCCTTTATTAGTCCCGCAGTGGAGAAATTACAAGATTACAGCAGCATTGCTCACAAGTGAATAAAAGAATAATAAAATAGAACAAGTAATATAAATATAAATAAACAGTATAAACAGTAGAGAAGAATATTAATATACAGACTGAATAGAAAAGTATATATATAAAAAGTACTATAGTAACATATTGCACGTAACATTGCACCAGGTGAATGATAAAGTGACCAAGTTCAGTTCAAAGCGTTCAAAGTGTTCAATTGTCAAAGTTGTCTACTGGGAGCTCAGCTGGTTGTGCAGCCTGACCACAGCGGGAAGAAAAGACTTGCGGTACCTCTCCCTCAGACACCGGGGATGAATCAGCCGGTGACTGAAGGAGCTGTGCAGTGCTACCAGAGTGTCCTGCATGGGGTGGGAGGCGTGGCTCATCATGGACGAGAGCTTCGTCATCATCCTCCTGTCCCCCCCTCCTGTCATCCTCCTATAAGTTTTGTCTATGTGGTCATAAACAGATTGAGACTTATTGATCAACTCTCACCTTTAACTGAGCGCACATTAGAAGTGCGACATAGAACAAAACAAGTAGCTGAATCCAAATGATTTAAGATTACATTTTTGCATTCAGAAATGGAAAACACCTATTGAGGCATAACATTCAACAAATCAGACACATGCTTAAGTACCAGCAAATATTTGTTAAAGCTCAAGCATTCAAATATTGTTGTCACAGCTGGACACCATTGTGGAAAAGCTCATTGCTCACTGAGATTTCTTCACTTTTCAAGAAAAACAACGGGATATTTCCATACCAACGAGAGGCACTGATGTCTGACATTCTCTGTTAAACCCAACTGGCTTTATATTTACAACGATTCAACAATGATGAGTGCTCATATTGCAGTTCTGGATACAGTAGACTGATCCCATGGGCCACAATCAGATAATGTACCTGTTTTGTTACAATTGTTAAATCAGAATGTTATACGTTTTATTTTGAAACTGTTTTATTTTGAAACAGGAAATGTCCTGTAACTTGTCAGGTGACTTATAATCAGGAAGTGAATAAGTGAGAACATGGCTCAGAACTGCTGTTTTCGGTAGTTTTCCAATCCAGTTGAGTCTGCCTGCATCTTATGCCTTTTGATGGTATCTTTGGAATGTATTAATTTGTTTTATTGTTACTTATGATCGCAGATGATTATTTTTGTGACAATGTTTAGTTTTGGGAAGTTTTATGCACAAAGTCCATCGAGTCATTATAGTTAATGACTAATCCGCTATGACTGTTGGTAAAGTTCATGACAGAATAAATACAAGTAAAAATGAATAGATAGTTGATATGTTAAAATACAGTGGTTTACAGGAACATATGTATGTAAATCACCAGTGAATACATAAAAAGTAGCGGTTAAAAACAAAGCAATGTATGTCACTGAAGAATCAGTATATTGACATGTGTATGTGTAAGGTTAATGAGAAAGCATTTGTTTTGTATTCATTATGCTTTTTGTGTGTTTTAGTTTTACTCTTTCTTACGTCAATAAACCTGTGGACAACGGACAACTGTCTTCAGAGTCGTGATGTCAAGAAGGAGTTTGTCTAACTGCCAAGGTGTATCACAGCACATATACTGAGGGCAGCATAGTAAAACAATGCCTTTCTAGCGGGCAAGATAACACAGACAGCTGACAGACGCTACTAACAACGTCATCACACGCAGCCAGTGGATGACCATCACAGCGGTGTCTAAACAGAGGTACGTCACCAGACAACGCCATGTCCGAGAAAGCAACTTCATTAAAGACGCGGTCCCGCGCTACATGTTCTGCTACATATTTAACTGTATCATCAACGGGGTCTGCTGCAGCAAAGGCAAGAGCGAGAGCAGAGGCAGCAAAGGCACGCATGTCCTACGCCGAAGAGGAAATGAGCCTAAAGCTAGCAAAAGCTAAGCTAGAAGCCTCAATTGCAAGAAAGAGACAGCTGCAGCCATAGCTGAGGCTGAAGCCATTGAAGCTGCGGTAGACGCAAATAGTGAAAGACATAATATCATGTTAAATATGGACTCCAGTCCTTTGGAAGCTGCGCAACGCACAGAACAATATGTGATTGATCAAGCTGAATTACAAAACACAGATGCTCAGCTGCTGGATGATGGTGTTGTAACAAAAAGAGGGACAAGCCCTAACTACGGAACTCCAGCTTCATCTATCAAATCTGAAGCCAACGCCTTCTATCCAGCCCAAGCCAATATAGCTTCCCATCATACACATGGCCACAATGCAGCTTCTCAACCAACTCGCCTCACCTCACAGCAGCCTTACATCTATGAAGATGAAAAGGTCGATAGCACACGCAATGTTCGGTTCAACAACCACAATGCCACTCCTGAGCAAGGTCTTGGACCTCAAAACGACAAAGGTCATCCTGCTCTTAAATCCTACCCCACATCTTCAAACACCAATAATAACAACTCCAACATTAGCGACTTCGTGAGATACTTTGCTCGTCGTGAGCTTGTGGCAACAGGCCTACTTCAATTCAACGACAGACCTCAGAACTACAGAGCCTGGAAACGTTCTTTTCAGAGCGCAACCAGAGGTTTGGACCTGACACCAAGCGAGGAAATGGATCTCCTGTTTAAGTGGCTCGGCAATAAGTCAGCAGAACACGTCGAGCACATAAGAGCAATACATATCAATCATCCATCAGCAGGCTTGGCTATGATATGGGACAGACTTGAACAATCTTATGGCTCCCCAGAAGTAATAGAAGATGCTCTGTTCAAACGTATCGACGCTTTTCCAAAAATAACAAATCGAGATTACTCTAAACTAACAAAGTTGAGTGATCTTTTAATGGAACTAGAGTCAGCTAAAGCTGAAGGGGACCTACCCGGCCACTCTTTCCTCGATACAGCGAGAGGAGTCAACCCAATTGTACAGAAGCTCTCCTTCGGTCTACAGGAAAAGTGGGCGTCAGTTGGGGCATCCTACAAGCGACAACATCATGTGTCATATCCCCCCTTTGCCTGCTTCGTGAACTTTGTTAGCAATGAAGCTAGTGTCAAAAATGACCTAAGTTTCAACTTTGTCTCTCACTCAGACATGTCTCTCAGAACAGAAAGAACAGCTTGGAGGCCAAACAGACAGCGAGAAGTTTCTGTTCACAAAACAGAGATATTTCCAAAAGCCATCTCTGATCCTAGGGAGCCCTCAACGAAATTCGATGACTGTGACAAACTGTGTCCAATCCATAAAAAACCTCACCCTATACGCAAATGCCGTGCATTCAGAGAAAAGCCCTGACTATGCTGGAAATAACCATGTAGGATTTGTAATGAGCAAAGCCAAGCTGACCCCCCGTCCTGAGCAAACAATTCCGAGACTAGAACTTTGCGCAGCAGTGCTTGGAGTGGAGTTAGCAGACTTAATCTCGGCAGAACTAGACCTTCAGCTCGATGCTACAACCTTCCACTCAGACAGCAAGGTAGTCCTTGGCTACATTTCTAATGAAACCAGGCGCTTTTATGTATATGTAAATAGCCGGGTATTACGTATCCGAAGATCCTCTCACCCAGATCAATGGCGCTACGTGTCAACAGAACAGAACCCTGCGGACCACGGTACACGTTCCGTCGCTGCAGGCCGTTTGAACGACACAAACTGGCTGAGTGGACCCAAATCTCTGTACACACCGGAGACAAGTGCCCCAGAGATCACCTACAAGCTTGTAGACCCGGGTTTAGACCCAGACATTCACCCTCTGGTGTCCACTTTGAGTACTACAACAACATCCAAGCAGCTTGGTTCTGAACGATTCTCAAAGTTCTCATCCTGGAAGTCTCTAACTCGGGCCATTATTCGCCTCATACACATAGCCCGTCTTTTCAACATGACCTTGAAGAACAGCCCTTGTAAGGGCTGGCATCACTGCAAAACAGGATACACTGTTGAGGAGTCTGATCAAGCGTCGCACATCATCATTCAAGCAGTTCAGGAGGAAGTCTACAGTCAAGAGATCAAATGTATCCAAAAACATGAGCAGATCCCTAAAAGTAGTCCTCTCAAAAATCTGGATCCTTTCATTGATACACACTGCCTTCTGAGAGTCGGAGGCCGCCTCCACAATGCTAACCTTGATCAGAGTGAAACGACTCCAGTGATTATTCCTGGCAAACATCAGGTTGCAACCTTACTCATCAAGCATCACCACGAACAAATCTATCACCAAGGCCGTCTGTTTACAGAAGGGGCTGTCCGTACAGCTGGCTTTTGGATAGTTGGTGGCAAAAGAAAAGTGAGCAACATCATCCACCAGTGTATAACCTGCAGAAGGCTTAGAGCCCCACTTACAATTCAAAAGATGGCCAGTCTTCCAGCGGATCGTCTCTCGACAGAACCTCCCTTTACGAATGTCGGGCTTGTGTTCGGCATGAGCGTATGAGCGGTTCATATTGAAGTCATAGAATCCCTTGACACATCCAGCTTCATCAACGCGCTAAGGCGCTTTCTTGCTGTGCGCAGTCCTGTCAAACACATCCGCTCAGACCGTGGTACCAACTTTGTTGGTGCCTGCAAGGAGTTGAAGATACCCTCAAACATTGACAACACAACTGTGAAGTCTTACCTGTCAGGCCAAGGTTGCTCTTGGACCTTTAATCCTCCGCACGCCTCCCATTTTGGCGGTACATGGGAAAGAATGATTGGTCTTGCAAGGAGAATCTTGGACTCCATGTTCCTTCAGCTGAAGGACAAACTTACCCATGAGGTTCTGGTGACTTTCATGGCAGAAGTGACAGCCATTATAAATGGCAGGCCTCTTGTTCCTGTGACAACTGACTCTAAGGACTCATTTATACTCACTCCAGCTGCTCTTCTCACTCAAAAAGTGAATGTCCTTTCTGCTCCTACTGGAGAGTTTGGAGTTTCAGACCTCTACAAGCGCCAGTGGCGGCAAGTCCAGCACCTGTCCAACACCTTCTGGGACAGATGGCGAAAGCAATTCCTCCCAACACTACAGGCACGCAAGAAGTGGCAGTCCACTCATCCGAACATCAACCCAGGAAGTGTTGTTCTTCTCAAGGATAGCCAAGTACCAAGAAATGAATGGCCTCTTGGACTGGTAACGCAGACCTTCCCCAGCGAAGACGGGAAGGTGCGAAAGGTCGAGATCAAGGTCACACGAAGAGGAGTGACTAAACTCTTTCTTAGGCCTGTTTCTGAGATAGTGCTTCTTCTCCCCCCAGAGGCCCAGTGAGGTGAACTGTCTAGGATTTATTGAGTGGCGTGTATTCACACCAGGCGGGGAGTGTTTTGTTACAATTGTTAAATCAGAATGTTATACGTTTTATTTTGAAACTTGTTTTATTTTGAAACAGGAAATGTCCTGTAACTTGTCAGGTGACTTATAATCAGGAAGTGAATAAGTGAGAACATGGCTCAGAACTGCTGTTTTCGGTAGTTTTCCAATCCAGTTGAGTCTGCCTCCATCTTTTGCCTTTTGATGGTATCATTGGTATGTATTAATTTGTTTTATTGTTACTTATGATCGCAGATGATTATTTTTGTGACAATGTTTAGTTTCCGGACCCGTTGGCACGGGCTATCCGGTCTTTGTACGCCTGCAGTAGGAGCTGTGTTCGTATCCTCGGTAGTAAGTCAGACACGTTCCCGGTGGGTGTTGGCCTCCGCCAGGGCTGCCCTTTATCACCGGTCCTGTTCGTGACTTTCATGGACAGGATATCTAGGCGCAGCCAGGGGGCGGAGAGGATCCGGTTCGGGAGTCTCGGGATCGCCTCTCTGCTGTTCGCGGATGATGTGGTCCTGTTTGCCTCCTCGGACTGTGACCTCCAGCATTCACTGGGGCGTTTTGCAGCCGAGTGTGAAGCGGCAGGGATGAGAGTTAGCGCCTCCAAATCTGAGGCCATGGTGCTCTGCCGGAAACCGGTGGATTGCTCCCTCCAGGTGGGGACAAACTGCCTACCCCAAGCGAAGGAGTTCAAGTATCTCGGGGTCTTGTTCACGAGTGAGGGTAAGGTGGAGCGGGAGATCGACAGACGGATCGGTGCGGCTGCAGCAATAAAACAGGCGCTGTACCGGTCCGTCCTGGTGAAGAGGGAGCTGAGCCGGAAGGCGAAGCTCTCCATTTACTGGTCGGTCTATGTTCCAACCCTCACCTATGGTCACGAACTCTGGGTCGTGACCGAAAGAACGAGATCTCGAATACAAGCGGCCGAAATGAGCTTCCTCCGCAGGGTGGCCGGGCTCACCCTTAGAGATAGGGTAAGGAGCTCGGACATCAGGAGGGAGCTTGGAGTCGAGTCGCTGCTCCTTCGTGTCGAAAGGAGTCAGCTGAGGTGGTTCGGGCATCTAGTCAGGATGCCTCCTGGACGCCTCCCATTAGAGGTTTTCCAGGCACGTCCAACTGGTAGGAGACCCCGGGGAAGACCGAGGACACGCTGGAGGGATTATATCTCCCGGCTGGCCTTGGAACGCCTCGGGATCCCCCAGAATGAGCTGGAAAGTGTTGCGGGTGAGAGGGAAGCCTGGGTCGGCCTGCTGAACCTGCTGCCACCGCGACCCGACCCCGGATAAGCGGCTGATAATGGATGGATGGATGGATGGATGTTTAGTTTTGGGAAGTTTTATGCGCAAAGTCCATCGAGTCATTATAGTTAATGACTAATCCGCTATGACTGTTGGTAAAGTTCATGACAGAATAAATACAAGTAAAAATGAATAGATAGTTGATATGTTAAAATACAGTGGTTTACAGGAACATATGTATGTAAATCACCAGTGAATACATAAAAAGTAGCGGTTAAAAACAAAGCAATGTATGTCACTGAAGAATCAGTATATTGACATGTGTATGTGTAAGGTTAATGAGAAAGCATTTGTTTTGTATTCATTATGCTTTTTGTGTGTTTTAGTTTTACTCTTTCTTACGTCAATAAACCTGTGGACAACGGACAACTGTCTTCAGAGTCGTGATGTCAAGAAGGAGTTTGTCTAACTGCCAAGGTGTATCACAGCACATATACTGAGGGCAGCATAGTACCTAAACAACTGATCCTTAGATCAGTAGATCAGAAATCGGACACTGCTGCTTCAAAACTGAAGCAGAATTTCAGGCAGGCTATAATCTTTGCCTTGCCAAAGAGGATCTTATAACTAACCTTTCCAAAACATCATCTTCACAGATCTCTTAGTGTCAGGATTCTCTCCATGCAATGCTCCTGCCAACCACAGAGGGATTTTACTTCTCAGTCACATGGATTATTCTCTGGAAATTGGATTATGAGTATAGAGCAAGTCCTCAGTCTAAAGAGGCACATTAGAAATGGCTCTCCTTTGCCCAAATCACATTAGTGCTGTACAGAGCTGCCAATTAAGAACCAGTTTGTGGTGGCTATGCTTGACTTTTATTGGCTAAACAAATTTGATGAAAGTTTGTGTTTTTGACCTTTTTACTGCATTGAAGTAGAACTGGAGGCATTGAGAAGCAACAAGATGGAAAAAGCAGACAATTAAAGCTCAACTTCAAAACATCAGATCAATTATCAGCTAGGGAAGTGTTCATTATTGAGTTTAAGGGAGAATACATTATATGAAGATGGCATTACTTCCAGTTAGGACATGTATTGTCCTAATAATCGTTCTTGGACACGTTATATCTGTCATACCAAAAATGATGCATTTTTTTAGTTCAGGAGGTTCTGCATTGTACATTTTATTAAACCTGACCTGCTGTATTGCAGCAATATGGCAGACACTTTTGAGGTCTTTCAGGAAATGTAGTGTGGTTTATTGTCATTAACCACATTTTAAAAAAAAGCTCCAGCTGAGACGATATGAATGCTACTATGAGCCAAGTGTGTCATGTCAGAAAAATGGAATAATTACACAAACAGCTGTTGGGGAAATGTTTTTTCAGAAGTATGCTGCTTCAAGATGCCTCAAGAAATTCAGGTTTCACTTCTCACGTTGCTTCAGTGATTTACAAAGTGTACTCCAGCTGTGTCACTACTCTGTGACTAAATTGTTGAGCTTGGTGAAAAAGACTTATACTTTTAAACAGAGAGACTCAAGAAACACTGCTCTTCAGCTTGGTGTTAAGTTTCTCTTCACATAATTGAGTCCATCACTGTCCCAATTGTATTATTTGTTTGTCTTTCTCTAACTTAAAAAACTGTCTTGTGGTATTTTCTTTTTTGCTTTCATAGTTGTTTGTAGTGTTACGCCCATTCTAGGTCTCCTCCGGGCTTTCTGATAACATAACTGACATTTGTTTTGTGGAATCTCTCTAGCTGTTGGCTATACGTTATAATCCATTAACATTTGCTACAGTCAACAGACACAGCCCATCTGCTGTTTTAGTCAGAGAAAGAATGCAGTATATTCAAAAGGGAAAAGAAAACAGCAAACTGACCTTTCTTGGCCATTTGTTTCGCCAATAATAGTCGTACATCTTTAGTCTTAAATCTCTAAAGACCAGTGTTTGTTTTTTGTTGTTTGGGCCCAGCCTGCCCTTTACACTTGTGTGTGCTTTGAAAACAACCAACAAGATATGACAAGCAGCTTTAACAGATGAAAGGTTTCATCTGACTTTATTTTAAATGCATCATGACTAGTGATTTACAGTGTGACATGCAAGACTAATTCAGGACCTCTGTAATTGCAGAGACCTTTTCATGGAGCCTAATGAGGTGGTGTACAATCTGGATAGGTCAGCAGTCACAGAGCAACTGTAATGGTCAACCATTTACACATATTGGCAATTTAGAGTTGTCTAGAGTCAGAATCCCTGGTTCAAACCCAGGACTTTCTTGCTATGAGATGACAGTGCTAACCACTTTATAGAGAATTCTCTAATTGCAACTTGACTGTCACTGTCTGAGATGGGGTCTTACGTTTAAGGGAATGATAAAGTTTAGTATCTTGGTTCGGAATACAAAGCCTCCATGTTGTTGTACGCTGGAGTGTTCATTTTGAATATGTTCGTTCTGCACAATGTGATTGGGTGATACCTTTTTTTGTGATCCAAAAACAAGAAAAGTATGCAGCTTTATAGCTGCATAATAATCGACTTACATGTAAAAGTATTCATGAAAAAACATCAGTTAATATATTGACATGCACATTTATTGCATGAAAAAATGCCTCCGGGGAGTTAAGGCCTTTAGACTTTTCAAGTCTGCTTTTACAAGTGAATGCTTCTTAGGTGGTGAAATGGTTCAGAAACAGAATTCCACTAGCGTGACGTTTTTCGTCGCTGGCTTTTCCGTTAAGTTTTGGATTGGATTGGATCTTGGTATTTTCCTGCCCTTTGAGTCTCAACTCAACACAGAGGCATGTACACCAATAACTTGATATAAATGCTCTGACTTCAGACAGCTGAAACGCTTTCAATATGCTGTATGTGCCAACAATATCTCTTTGAAATATAAGTATTGCATAAAGACATTTTGTGTGTCCCAATGGCCCTTACTTATTATAGTAAGTGTAATTTCTAATTGTTTTGATTTATTCTGGATAAGTGTAATCAAAACTTACGATTGCCTATATGTGTGTATGTATATATATATATATATGTATGTATGTATGTATGTATGTATGTATATATATATATATATATATATGTATGTATGTATGTATGTATATATATATAAAATCTTGAAGTGATTTTTATCCTGAAAAGGCAATATCCATTACTTTTTCAGTGTTCATTGTTGCTTGTCCCCATTAACATAATTGACAAATTAGCTTAATTAACATTCTAAAGTAAACAATAATAACACAGCACATATTTGTTTGCTGCGTAAAGATATAATGTAGTAACGTCTACATACACGCCAATCCCTCCCTGATGAAACCCTTGCTGGAGTCTAGAGAGGTGAGACACTCGAGAGAGAATAGAAAGTTGCCTTGTTTGAATCTGATTAAAATGTTTTTCTTTTTCTTTTTATTTCTCCTTCTCTGCCATAGTTTAATGAAGATGTAAGGAACTTAAAGAGACGTCATAGAAGGAAGGCAGAACTCAACTGAAGAAAGATATACTCAGTGACTCCCTTGTCTCTCTAAAAAAAAATCAAAATGTTGACCTTTCAGCACATAATTAAAGAAACAAAGAACACATATTTTTCCAATCTGATCACTAAATGGGCTCACAATCCCAGAATTATTTTTAAAACCATAAACTCTATAATCTGTCCCCCATCTAGCCAACCAGTTGATTCAACACCAGAGAGAAGTGAGAAGGTTCTTCATTATTTTTTTTAATAAAATACTGTAGCCTAATGTTCACTCTTGCCCTCCTTCAACTCAAACCTGCTTTAGCAAAATCTCTGTCAACATTAAAACACACTGTTGCACTTTCAAAATCATCTACTTTCTGGTTGGAATGAATTCCCAGTCGCTTTTTAATAGCTGTATTTCAGATGATTGGTCCAGTTAATAATGGCTAAACTGAGCCATTATTAACTGCTCTCTGTCAACTGGTATCTTCCCTTCTAACATGTTACTTTTTACCCCTTTTTAAAGAAGCTGCAAGCTGCAATTTGTATCAAAGATTTTAGAAAAGACTGTTCCCAGTAAATTGATTTCTTTCATCAATAATAATAAAATCTTTGAGAAATTTTAGTCTGGCTTTTGCTCTCTTCACGGCACCGTTCTGGCCAAGTTCACAAATTAAATTCTGCTTGCCCCTGACGCAGGTCTGTATTCTATTTTAATTCGTCTTGACCTCAGCTCAGCCTTTGACGCAGTGGACCACAATGTCTTCATCAGTCGTATGAAGAAGGTTGGCGTCAGGGATGTGGTGCTGGGTTGGTTGATGTCTCGTCTGTTGAACAGGTCCTTTCTGTAATGCTTGGAGAAAGACTGCAATTGATACAGAACGCCGTTGCCAGGCTTTTAACTCGTACAAAGAGAAGTACACATCACACCAATCCTTCCTGCCCTTCACATGGTCACTAGTGAGTTTTAGACATGATTTTAAGATTCTACTGCTCGTTTTTCAAAGTCTTGAACGGCCTGGCTCCTTCCTATATCTGCGATCTGCTGATTCCCTATGAGCCTCACCGCTGCCTGAGATCTTCTGGCAGGGCCCTATTAAGAATTCCAAATTCAGGACTGGTCCCTAAAGGTGACCCGGCCGCCGCTGTCCGGGCCCCTGAGTGGTGGAACTCTTCTTCCTGGCGATCTAAGGCAGGGAAATTCAGTATCCTCTTTCAAAACTTTTGAAAACCAACCCATTTTATGCCTCTGCTCGAAAATTGCATACCCAAACTAAAAAGGGTGTATCTCTGCAACCGCTAGGGCTATTTGAATAATTTTGGTGTTACAATAAAAGGCTACACTTGTGAGATTTTGTTCAGAAGTGTACATATCAGTCTATATGTTACTGGTTAAGAGTAAATGAAGATGACACACAGCAACAATTTAAAGGTTTCAGGTCCGCCTAGAAAAAAAGCACTTTCAGGATGATTATCTCTTTGAAATAATGCAGCTGTAAGTCATAGCTAAATCATAGCACAATATGTGGACATTCTCTCTGCAAAGCTTGACTTTGATAAAGTGAAGCAGAACAAAAGTTAGAGAGGGTTTAGTACAGAGAAAATTCAGGCGAGGTCTCAAAAATTTACATTGGGGCACATTTGCGCACATCTGTGACATTTACATTTTTTTATGTAGCAAACCATATTTTTCACTTGTATATTACTTATGCTGTTAAATAGATCCAAATACAGCATCCAAACATCTTAACTGTAACAGTACGTTGTGTTTGACATATTACAATATTTCTGTAAGACCAGTACAGTTAAGATGTGTGGATGTGGTCAGAAATGTTCTGAACACATTCATATCAGTTAGTATTTTGAAAACCGGATGTTGGGTCCCGTGACTCCTTCCGCCCGTTTGAATATTTTTCACGTCAGACTCTGCACTTAATGTGACCACAGAGATCCGAGTGTCTGCTGATGATTGCAGTGGTTTAATGCACTAGATGGAGTTTATCACACACTTTGGGCTGCATTCACAAACAACCCGACTCAGAGAAGACCGGAGCCGCGCGAAGGAGGCTGTTACCGACGGCCTGACGGCGACGCCAAGCGTCTGAAGACCGAGCCCCGTGCAAACAGTCTGAAGACTGGCCTAACAACGGCGGGCAAACGGTCTTCGCCTCCCGGTGCGGCCGACTCTCGGGCTCCTGTTGCGGCCGGCGCCCGGCCGGGCCGGCTATCACTGGCCGGCTGTCACTCTTTTCTTTTTTCTCCGCAGAGTTTAAAAATTAAAATATGCTTAAATAAAGCAACAAAACAATAACACAAACACACGATTATAAATGTATTTGTAATACGTCAAACACAAACATAAAAACAATAAAACAAAAATACGTGTATAATCAACGTGTTTAATCAACGTACAAACATAACGCACAAACATAATCAGGGAGGAGATACGTTTCTGATCAAACGTAATTAGGAATGCATATTAGTTCTGGGGGAACGTAATTTTTAGGAGGATTGCCTATAGGGGGGGATTGGTTTTTAAAAGTCTGAAGACTCACTTTTACCGCTTGGCTTATAATTATTTTTGCTTTTATATTTTTATTGTAAAGCAGTTTGTAACTTTGTTTTGAAAGGTGCTGTATAAATTAAGTTAATATTACATGAGCAGTGAATGAAGTCGCTATCCCTGTGTGTGTTCTGTTATCCGAGCTTCTCCGTTCTTTGTTCCGGCCCGGATGTGTGTGCTTTTCGTGCACGCCATTCTGCACTGCTCTCAGACATGGTGCCCCCATTCTCCAGCACTTTTTTTAGCACAATATTTAGTATAGTAAGTTCACAGTGGAAAAGTGACAAAACATTGAAGTATAACTAACCATTTGATTTTAAATGTTGTTCATGCTACATGTTGTTGGTGTACAGTTTAGATTTAGGACACAGTGGGACACATTGTAATGAGAAAATGTATCATTTCTGTGTGCTACAGTAGATTCATAACAGTTAAGACCTACCCAGAACAAGTGTTTAAAACATTGGTTGCAGAAACATGTGTTGCAGATTATTACCAGAATAATGTTTGGTATCTGCAGTTTAGCTTTTCGGAAGTTGTTTCTTCAACTGTACTGGAACTGATGAGCATGGAAACCTGGCGTGTGCACAGCAAAGGATCATGAACTATAGTAGCTTAGCCAGCAAAGGTGTAAAGAATGGTGGTCGGCCTACATGACAGTGGAGCAGGGTAACAAAGGGAGAGATTGTAAAGGCACAGTCAGCCACTATGAGAAGCCCTCGGTCAGCAGTAAAAACAGAATTAAACAAGAGGGACCAATAACTTTCTGAAAGATTAAATTAAATCAGAGTACTTCAAGGGTGTGTGTGTAGATGAAATTCTTTATTATCATAGTGTGAATACTTCATAGATAGTTCACGTTCAACAGGACATTGGTATTGGACACAATATTTTTGTAAACATAGTCCAGGAAAGCCGGGGTGTATTTGTTCACATTTATGTGACAAAGTAGCCCAGGGTTACACTGAAGAATATTTTCTCTACATAGTTCATCTTAGCTACACATCAAACACCATTTTATTACAGTGGACATTTACGCTTAAAATACTTTACATTCACGTTTTGTTATAAACAATTTGATGAATACAAGACTATACATAACAAAAGAATATATTTTTTATATTGTCTAATATATTCCACATATGTTTGATGTTTTTTCTTTGTGGCTTTATTACTTGCAATAATGGTCTGTTATAATTGACGTTTAAAATTCAACTTAATTCCAATAAATAAACTAGAAGTGCACTTAGAGAGCACAGACCTATCAGGTCAATCTGCTCCCACATTGAAAGGTTTCTTCCATGGCCCATGCGTCACCTTTCCACCCGTTTCATGAAAATTAGGCCAGTAGTTTTTCCGTAATCCTGATGAAAAATTTAACAAATGCAACTGAAACCATAACCTCCTCAGATGAGGTATAAAAATAAACTGAATAAGGTAATCAAACACATTCCTAAAGGAACATATTGGCACTTCTAAGGTGATGGAAAAGGTACATCACAAGATATGTTTCAAATAAATATATAAGAGCAGTTACATTACTTAATATACAGTGCAGTGAAAGAGGCATTTGACGGTGGTCACCCCTCCATGTACTGTACTATAACAGCATACTGGATGGTTGGCAACACAATCTCAATACACACACACACACACACACACACACACACACACACACACACACACACACACACACACACACACACACACTCTCTCTCTCTCTCTCTCTCTCTCTCTGTCTCTTCGGAGGAAAAGCCTCATACTCCTCAGAAGCATTGAACAGACATACATTTGTAAAGTAAAAGCCACACAACAATAATAATCATTTTTTGTTTTGTTTACCTTCAGTAAGCAGCCAGGCACTGACCAGGTTCAGCCTCAGTCTTTCTTTGAGATTAAGGCATGGTTGGGAGTCTGGAGGGGAATTAAGCCTGCCTCAGTTGTCTTAAAGCTTTGGAGTGATGCATGCATTACCCCTTTTTTTTGGTAACAGAATATGACATGAAAGCATTATATAAGGCCTAAATATAATATAATCTCTGCTAAGGAGCTTGACCTTGATTCACTGTTGACCTTCAGCGGTTTGACTTGAGTATCAAAGGACTGGGTCAAATCGAGAGATTGCCATCCACAAGCTTGATTTGGTGGGTTCCTGAGTCAACACGGTTAATTTAATTTATGAATGTTTATGTAATAAACATGGAGTGTCTCGCTTGATAAGGCACTGAAAACAGAAAGGCAAGGACAGACACTTTCTTCTAATATTAATGTAATAACAAATACATAATAATAGGCTTTCAAAGAAAGTTTAAATGGAATTATTTTGGTTCCCTGTAAAATAGTACACAGGATAATGGGATTGTTTTGGTGTTCATTTTAGTTTCTGTTCCTTCCACGAGGTAATAGTCACACCACAAACTATACGAAATCACAAATACAGTTAAGATTAATTAAAATAGTATGGATAACAGTACATACATTGTCCCAATGAGGTTCCCTCTCCCTTATGAACTGAAGCTGACAACTGTGTGAAGTTGTCAATAAAGGCCTTGGGGTAGTAAATGGACAGGAAGAAACTGCTGAACGAGGTTGGAGCCTGTTGTTCTACTTGTCTGTTTGACCACACAGGAACTCCAAACACCAGATGTGAGGATGGATGAGGGAATTATGGGTGATGTCATCAAATGGCCAACCAATGCTTGAGCTGTAAAACAAGAGTCTGTTTTGTAGCTCTGTTCAATGTATTTTATTCCATTTTAACTAATTGCAATTCTTTATCACTCATTGATGCCAGCTTTTCTCCTTGCTAATAATGTACAGTATGGTAGTTGTTATATCCTCATTTAAAAGGCCACGTCTTTTACCATTCCAATTTGATACATTCACAAACAATTCAATGTGTTCAATTCCATATTAATTGCAGCCATTTAGCTAATTCAAGTTAAACCTGTAAATTAAAATGCAAAATAAATTGTCCTTACTGTGAACTGCCGTATATTTCCCTCGGCCACCAAATGATGTTCGTGTTCTGGAGTGATGCAATACGCTATCCTCTGTATAAAAAATACAAAAAACAGTTTCACAACATTTCTAACAAAGGAACCGGAAAACAGTTTTCAAATGCATTCATAAAATACACTTTTCCTTTAATATGTATTATTATTATTTCTGCCAGAAGAATCATGCAATGGTCGCATGCATCCGTGAGTGAGAGTGCGCTTCTGCGTCTATTTACGCCTCATTTTGCATACTTTTTTGGGTGGCCAGTTCCAAGTCCTTTTGTGGTTGTTGTGGCTCACACTTTGTCAAAAATACTTTTATTGCCCGTTTTCTACTTTTATTTACTGCCTGCTGACTCCTTACCCACTATACCGTGAACTATACCATCTGCATATTCTTACAGAGCAACATCATCCATGTATTAGAGAGTGGGAATCCAACATCAGACATGCGTAACAGTCATTATGGACTTTATCTCTGACAAAATATGTCAATTATTTTTGGAACCTGTCAGGGCTCTTTATCAAGAACTTCTGTTATCGGAAAGAACATGTGTCTTAAGAGCTTGAGAAGAACCTCAAACAGTGAGTACCAGGGGAAATGCCATTGGGATGGGATAACTGTTACAGTAGGGTGAAGCTGCTGAGGGATGAAAATAGCTCTCTGGTGCTTTGATAATTGCGATAATAAACTCTCAATGCTTTTGAACCGCTCATTTCATCTGAAAGTGTTCTCACGGTGCTAGTGTCATCAAGTTGAGAGAAGAAAGTTCTCTCATAAATCAGATTGTCGTTTTTCCTGATCCGATGTGAGGTCCTGGCACAGGGATGCCGTATGTGTACAGATTGTAAAGCCCTCCGAGGAAAATTTGTGATTTTGGGCGATACAAAAAAAAAACTAAATTGAATTGAATTAAACTGAATTTCATTGTTTTTGCTTGAACGAACATACTGGATGCCTTTTAGTAACAACTTTTCTGTTTACCAGTACGCTGTGTTTGAAATTCTATTTGAACCATAAGTACAAATTGAACTATGTCTCACCATATTCCATATTCTTTAGTCAGTCATTTACGTTGGTGTATGACAATGGAATATCTACTAAACTTTAACTAGCTTACAATGCATTTTTTTCCTCTTGAGTAAAAAAAAATTCTTTAATAATAATAATAATGCATTTTATGTATAGACCCTACATGCACAATCAACAGAAGCAGGTAGTTCTGGTAATAACTCGGGCAGCAGAATTCTGTACCAATTGAAGTTTATGAAGATGAGTAAGACAAGCATTGACATAATTGTCAATACATACATACATACATACATACATACATACTCACTGACCTGTTTGAATGTTCCTTTTACGGTGCAGAATTTATATATGGCATAGCAGGGGACAAACAGCATGGAGGACATGGCCACTCCCCAGCCAACAACATTAGCCCATTGAGGGAAGACATAGTCATCATACTTCAGGCCTGACGATGTCACAGCACTGGCTATTACAACAAACTGTGATAGAGAGAAGAGAGAGAAGGGAAAACAGAGACACACAAGGAGTGTAGGACATCTATTTGTACAAGTGCCGCTTGTAATGTTAGAAGTCACTTAAATAATATAATTGCAGTGCACATCCATGGATGCTACAAGAAAAGGAGTGGATGAAGTGGAATATAAGTGGTAAGGTGTGGTGTGGTGTTTTTATGTTCTCACTCTCATTACTCATCTCCTATGTTTCTAGCACAATGGTACATGATGGAAACGCTTAACAGAGAGGACACGTGTTATTGTTACACACTATGAATTTGCTAATTTTTTACATGTGTACTTATTTTTAGAGTGCAAAAGCGTGTCCATTGGAGTTGTATCTCATATACCAAAATACATCTGCAAATAATGATAATTAGTACCTCTGCCCATAAAAAATATTGGCCCAATGTTCATGAAACTAGTTGGAAGGTTTTGGCATGGGCCAAGAAAGAAAACATTACATTTTTTAAGCTGATTGGCTTCAGCAGAGATCTGCCCTCTCAAAAGTGTCCTTTTAGTTTACTTTTGCATCAGTTCCTTTTATTCACCATGTGGTGCGACCAATTATCCTGCATTGCAGTGTGGAGTGAAATTGATCTCAAAATGGTCACAAATGTGCATTACATGATCTGCAAATGAAGAATAAGATTTACAAAAGAGTAAAAACAATTTATGCATATTTTTGGGTTTCCCAATTGCTTGTTCCAATCTACAAATACCAAGCAATTTGATCAGGTGTAAAACTGTTTAACAAATGGACTCATCACACCCTGAATAAATAATGAATAAATATAAATATTTTACTTAAAGATTTTTAACTTCATTTGACAGATCTGATAATTTTCACTTTAAAAAAACTTCTTGAAATATCCCAAAAAAATCAGGTTACATTAGCGTGTGGAGTATTGAGACTCTTTTCACGGTTTCCACCTCCACACAGATGCATGCTGGTGTAAAACATGGACATCTTGGCTTTCTGTGAAATGGTGTCTAGCATCAAAGGAGGAAAGATGTTTTCTAAATGGACATCTGTACTTCAAAACCCTGTTGGTGGTTGTGGAATGTGAGATATGCAAGTCTAACTTAATTTAAATGTGCAATAACCTCCTTTTATAGAGGGTTATGATGTTAGCATTAGCTAAATAGTTTGGCAGGTGTTCAAATTGCTTGGTACTTATTTGCAAAATGTAAAAAGCATTTGTGAATACCCCAAAATACGTATAAATCGTTTTGTACACATTTGTAAATCTTGTTTTCATTTGTAGATCACGTAATAGATATTTAAATAGAGCCCCACTGCTGCACCCTGTGGTGGTGGGTGAATGCTATATGTGGGTGTGCCACACAATGTATTAAATTACTTTAATTCACTTAAGCTAATGTCTAATAGGGATATCATTCTGTTTATATGATAAATAACTGCATCACTCACACGCAAACCTTCATACAGCCGGTAGGCTTTTGTGAGTGAAAAGCATTTTTTACTGTCTAGGATCAGACATTATCCCTGTTCAGGAAAACCAGTCAAATGCAAATACTTCAATGTATTTTGTTTTTTTGTATTCCTCTCACCAGCAGAAAAGCTGGGCTGACGAATTTCCAGCACAGCCTCCAGTAAAGACCTGGCTTGAAGCCCATCATGCGCTCAATATCTTCGCTGAAGCGGTCTACACCTGGAGAGAAAATGAAAAGTTACAGATCAAAGGTTAATGTGGAAAGTAAAGTTACAATGTTCAATCAATGTAGGATACAGCAGGTCCGTGTTAATGTGAAGTCTCACTAGAAAGTAGGAGGGAACGCAACACATGATGGCCTAAACCCTAATAATACATTAGCCATATCCATAACCTTTTGATCATATATTATGATCTTGGTATTCATAGTTTTTGCCCAGCTGAATCTAAAAACAGTGTTTTATTTTGTTTATATTATTGTCTTCACCTTCATAGATTATTCTGCCGTCGAACAAGTTTCACTGTTTGAAGTTGAGTTAATGGCAAGAGGGTGAGAATGGGTGAGTGAGAAAGATTTAAAATTGTTGTTTTCAATTTGTACCGACTACACAATATAAATGGAGAAATTGGGCGGAAAAAATAAATGAATGCAATGCCAAAGTGCTGTAGAATGTCATACCATAAAACCATGAGACCCCAATGGCCTCGATCAACACAGCAAATAGGATAGAAGTCCCCGCTGCATACTTATCCAACAGGGTCAGCACATATATTCCTCCCTACAGAGAGGAAAAGAGGACGAGATTAGTTTGAGTGGTTTATAAATCTTCACCTTTTGAAGAGAAGTGGACCCTTGCGTGCATTCAATAAGCAATGGCCTCTCAGACTTAATGCTGTACTTTATGCTTGTTTGAGGTGACTTAAGTGCACTTTGAAGAGTTGTCGTGTCAGCATAAATGAGCCTCACATGGACAAAGAGCGGATTTTGTGGGCATTAGAGATTTGATATAAAGGATCTTTGATTTGTGTCCAGAGTGGTACAATCTATATTTGTGCAGCGTCAAGGCATCATTCACTAAACAATAATTCCATTGACTGGTTAAAGGGAAGAAAACATGTGAAGCACAAATCTTTCTGTCCCCAAAGTCTGTTTATCTGTAATCGGTAATTGTTTCTCCTTGATGCTGATGCCATGTAAATTAATAGGGACTACAGAGCAAATTAAACATTTGCCTTCTGGATTGAACTTTAAGTAAATTCTAATTTGTCATCGGAGTGTCATGACATAGTTTGGGATAATGTCTTTGACAGTTTGAACTGAGACTTGAATACTTCCTTTCGGGCAGTTCAAAGCTCCCATTTACCCTGCGTTGACCTTATGCCATCCCTACTAACAATATATTCTGTGTCCAAGACAATTCTGTCGTAAAGGTGGTTCTTTGTACAGTATTTGCGCAAAATAATGCAAAGCTTGATTTTGAGAGAAAATGTGAAAATTATATCAGTAGGTATTATGTTGAAAGTGAAGTACTTGATCTAAGTATACGGTTTAACTGAACGGCATTTTGAAAGTTAATACTGACATTAGTAATGCAGCAGAGGGCAACCAGGAACGTTCCAAAGGCTGTGGCGAAGGTAAAGGCCTTCCTGTTTCTCTTGAGGAACTTAAAGTCATCTGACAGGCCTGTGATGACGGCCTCCATGCCACCCATCTGGTGGACAGAGAGAGACATGGGACTCAGACATGTATACCCACAGCATGGGAATAAACATTGAGTAGAACACAATACAATACACACACCTAGTACATTACAGTATGTAATACTAACATGTTCTTAATTTGATTTACTTGTTAAATGATTGAGAGGATAACTTAAGTACTTTGGGACATTTGCTGAGAGATATTATCAGAGAGGGTATTAAACTGTCCTCTGTTTTAGTGGCTGAGTGACTCATTGGCCAGATATGTGTTAAACTACTGCTGGCGCTTGAAACGTCAAAGAGTTTTTGTTGCAGCTGAACATTCGGTCACTTTAAAACTGACCACACTGAAACACAGTTTACTTTTATTCCTATTACTTAACTCCTACAACATGCCCACACCATCAGTCGTTAAGAGTTGTATTGGTTTCCAGGGTTACAAACCACTGAGGTGCTGGACACCCAGCTCACTGTAGCAGTTGTAGACGTCCAAAATACCAACGCCATTGATATTAGAATATTCACCATTTCCATATAATCCATTTCCATTTCAGTTAGAAGACAAGCTGAAGTGTTATTTCTATGTCATAGTTGACTAATTGTTTACTTGATATCATGGTAATCTCACATCATTAAAACTGAATTTGTGCCTTTGGCTAAACAAATGGGACTGTTTCTCAGAGATGAACTTGCACAGTGAGTAGGCAATGACCATTATGTTGCAATTAATGTCAAGTTTAATGGCCGACTCAGCGAAGAGAGACTTCCAATATGATATGTGGGTATCATAACTATCTTATCGGGGTTTTAATGTGCACTGTGTCCGCTCTGTTCTTTACGTGCACAGTAAAGGGAGCACTGTGTTTCTTAGCACACCTTGGTTCAGGTAAAGAACTTTTTTTCCAATGTCTTCTTGTAAATTGCTGGATATAAGTTTAAACCAGTACAAAAAGGTACACTGTGTATGAATGTATTTCACCACTCAACTTAAGTCTTGTGTTCTACCTGCTAAACATATTTTCACTTCTTTCTATGGATTGGTAGTTGGGACTCACCGAGCTGTCAATGCCCAGAGTCAGCAACATGATGAAGAACACAATGGCCCAAAATGTTGACCCAGGCAATGTAGAAATTGCCTCAGGGTAGATGATGAACACCAATCCTGCCCCTGTTCTCACACACACACACACACACACACACACACACACACACACACACACACACAAATGTTATGATTTCATAAACGTCTTACTAAGTGCAAATGTGATTGCATGACTAAACGGTGTACAACTAAATTCCATATCAAGTGTGAAAAAAGATACAAAATATGATCATGTGATGCACAACATTACAGCAGTATAGAGTATTAAATATTGCAGGAGTGTGACTAATGTTTAGTTTCTGTCTAAGACACCAGGACTTACCCTCTGTTGCCACATCTTCTATTTTTACCCCATGTTTGTAAGCCATGTATCCAAGCACAGAGAAGATGGCAAACCCTGAGAAGAAACTGGTGACGCAGTTCACGGTGCTCGTCAAGAGAGCATCCCTAGAGAACGAAAACATATTATCAAAAACAAGTTCAAGAGAAAGCTAGGTTTCTTTACCTTTTACATTTGTCAACTCCACAACTGTCCAACTTTGACAGTATTCATTCATTTGACCTGTGTTTAACCTGGAGCCATGGGAAACTTGATATCTTTCAAGTTTTCCATGGGTTGGTTGTTGCCAAACACTGTTTTAGAGGGAATGTTTTAAAGTGAAGCCTTTGTTCTCTGCTTCTGTTGTTGATTTGATCAGGAATGAGTGTGCTGTTCTGTGCCTAAGGTCAATTTGACCATGGCCACCTCCTGAGGGATCAGAAATTCCACAATGAAGCATTTTCTTCCCACTTACTGTCCCTCAGATTTGTCTTTCTTTTCTTTTCTTTTTTTATTGTCTTCAGTCTGGTCAATCGGGTCATTACACACAAACATCGGTGCAGCTTCACACACAAGAGCCTGTGCCTCACTTAAAACCATATGACAAACTAAAACATTAATTACAGACAAATTATTGTTCAGACAAAGTAAGAAGGAATTTGTGTCCAAATTAGCCAAGTACGAGGCTCCGGCAATGCTAATAAAACAACAATAATGAAAATGTACTTTCAGTACTATTTCAAGATTTCATTTTATTCCAAGTCTGATTTATCGTAACCTTTACTATTACTTATTGCAATTTGCTTTCATTTTAGATAACTAATTTTAGTAAAATAAAATCAAGCTCTATTTTGAAAAAAACAGACGGGGCATATTGAGTCCATCAGGTCACAAGACCTTTTTGAAAGCGGGCATTTAACATGACTTAGTCGACTTGACTAACAAAGGCAGCAGTGCTGCGTCCTCATCTTGTACTCTTCTGATTGCATTGAGGTTTTCTACTTCCTGGGGTTATATTTTATTTTACAGGGATGTGTGATGGAGGACACACTGCTGCACAGTCACTGCACTATACCGTATGCAGATTCCCTCCCTCTGTGTGAGTATTCAAACAAAAGTCTGTTCAGTGATTATTTTTCTAACAGTAGCAGCTCTTCCGAGGCTGCTGCCTTTCACCTAGTTTAGATTTTCTCATTTGCTGGATAATGCGAATCCCACCTGCTAACAGTCCACACACCTTCCACTAAATAGGACATGAAAGGGGAGCATGGCAGGAGGCCCTGTTTGGGGTTGAAGACGGAGGAGGGAAATGAGAGACGACAGAAGAGGAGGGGTCCATAATGCTTCTAACTTCCAGTACAGCACTGATTTAGCTTGGAAGCCTCTGTAATGACACTTTGCATTACATTTCACCCGCTGGGAGAAACTGTTTTTGAGTAGCTTGTGTAGCTTCAGAAAGATAATGTACAAACATGAAACTGCTTCTCTGCCAACATCGTGTACCTCAAACTGAAACTTATTAATATGGAAAAAGATCAGGCAAACTCACAACCTCATGCTTGCTTTTTCTAAAGAAGTGCCGCATATGACAAACCAACAACTTACAGCCTTTGGCTATTATCTGACAGCCCTTCCTGGTCTGTACTTTATCTGTCCTGTTAACACCTGGCCATCAGGGTCAGCGGAACAGATTAGCATCACTTCTGCTGCTTTGTGATTTAGTTACATGCTGGAAAAGGCTGGCTGCTTAAAGACAGCCGGATGTTATGTTGCTGTAGGCTTGTTTTGGACTATTATGAAACAACAAAAAAGTGCCAGCTCTTACCTGTAGCAATTGTTGTCAAATTTGTTATAACTGGCAAAAGCAATGAGGACCCCAAAGCCTGCTCCCAGTGAGTAGAATATCTGGGTGGCGGCGTCAATCCACACCTGGGAACAAAATTATGGACAATCAAGTAAGCTTGTGAATTCCTAAAAGAAATAGTTACATGCTAATGTTTTGTGTTTTTTTAGGCCATTGGTTTCTATCATTTTGACTAAGCTCTGTGGATTTCATTGGAAAACACGTGGCTCTGGTTTGCAAAACATGAACATTAAGATTACACATAAGTGACACAAATGTTTGGCTAGTTTAAAATTGCATCTTAAATATATGTACACTCATTCATATGCTTACATTCAGAGCCGGTACCACCAGCTTTTAACCTTCAGAGTTTGAGACTCTGACGCAAAGGTAACGTGTACAGTCTCCCCTAAATGGATAGATCTGTAAAGTCTCACGGATTAACATGAACCCAGAGGTCAACAAATAACGCAACAATGTGTTAACAATACTGTTACATTGTCTAAGAAGTAGATGTAGTCATTGTGACGTCACCCATTGGTTTGTGGCCATCTTGGCTTTTTGCAACCTGACGTGACACAAGAGAGTGGAGCTAACTGAAACTGAACATGGAGTAAGACATTGTTAGGTGACCCAACTATTCCATTTGACTTTCAGGAACTGAAAACACACTGAAATGGTTTAAATTGTATGATAAAACCCAAATAACTCAGCATACCCTGCTTTATTTTTTCTATTTTACTCTAAATGGGACCATCATTTACTAAATGAACATCATGTTGTATTGATGGAAATCATCAACTCATATTTACTTCTCACTTGATTAATTACCTCAGTAAACATTGTAGAGATGTCTTACAGACTTTAAAGTTGAGCAAGTTCTTAAACATGTCGAATTGTCTTAACAATTCGACATCGTCTTCACTTTTCCAACCCGGAGGTTGCTGCCTGATGTGTCCTCCAGATTACATACTGAAAGCAAGACTTGTTCCTTGTTTTTCATTAGTGATCCCATTCATTTTTGTGGGGTTTTGTGTTTTGAGACGTTTTGTTCTTTTTTTTTAGGTTACAAGGTTACAAACACCCATGGATGGTTTGTGAGCAACTAGTGCTGTCTCTAACCTCTAGATTGTTGAGCCGCTTGAAGTCAATGTGAAGGTAGGCCCTGATGCCGTCCATAGACCCTGGTAGAGTTACCCCTCGGATCAGCAAAACAAAAAGGACCAAATAGGGCATGGTAGCTGTGATGTACACCACCTGAATATATATACATACACACACACACACACACACACACACACACACACACACACACACACACACACACACACACACACACACACACACACACACACACACACACAGATAAAATAGGGAAGAATATGTCAAGTATTCCCTTATTTCATTGAACCGTTATGTCAATAAACAGAAAGAGAATGTGGATGACAGCGTATGTTATAAAAAAAGAAAATAAACCACCACCCTTCTCTTACTGTCTGACTCTAATAGTAAGAAGGTTCTGTAGTATGTGGTAAGGCTATGTGCTACACTAATACAGCATATAAATGATATATAGTGAAATATTTGATAACTTAAACACTATGATTGCAACAAAAAGCAAAGTCTGTTGCACGAATGCAAGTGAATGCAATACACTATCTAAGAAGGAATGTAAATGGGAGTACAGTCTCCAGTCCTCCCAATGTTTATCACAGCCTCTTGACTTTTTGGACCCAGCACCAAAAGTTTATACTGAGCTGCTGTCAGCGAGAGGTATGTTACAGAACCACAGCTACAAATGTGTGTGCACATTTTGTTGGAAAAGGAAAAAAGAAAAGAAAACGAGAAAGCAACAATGCTGTCTGTACCTTCCCTGAGGACTTGACACCTTTCCACAGGCTGAAGTAGAGGATGAAGACCACCACGACCAGACACACAGACAGCTCCCAGCGAGGCATGCCCAGGTCATTGATGCCCCTACTCTGATGGAGATGCAGCACACCCCGTCTGCAGAAAGAGATATGGATGTGATATCCAAAATACATTCCTGTAATGCTGATATACTGTCATCGGTGAGATATCAATAATTGCGTTGTATTATTAATAGATAACAAAATTGTGTCTCATGAGTCACAGCACTATGATGAGCACTAGTAATGAACATAACTATATCAGCAAAAACAGCTTTTAACACAATAATAAAAAGTCATTTTTCTATGCTGTGGTATGATATTTCTTTTGGCTACATCTTAAAAATTTAATTAATTGCATACACATTGTCCCTTACAACCAGACATTTTTTTTTTTTAAAGAACATCCTCCTGTAAAATATTAAAAAGCACCTTTGTTCCCCTCACATTTGTCCAAAAGATTGAATCAAGTCGACATGTGCTGTTATGGGTTGAAAGCGGAACTGTATTTGATCTGATACTTGCTTTAGCAACGGGCCGAGACAAAACACCCAAAGAAAGCAAACGGAAGTATCTTCAGACTTGCAATCCGGAGGGACCGGGGGATCTGTGAAACTCCTCTTCAGCATTTATTTATCTTTGGCTGGTAATAAATCCAAAGCTATGAGGTCTTTGGAGACACAGATAGCAGCGTGAAGACATCAGTTTATTTGGGGAGGGAAATTTAGAGTCTATGCCCTGACCTAGAGGCCTTGTCTTGGTGTTCTGCTGTAATGCTTCAAGGCCTCCTTGTTCATCTGATAGCATTGATAGTGCACTGCCAGTAAATGCTCGCTATAACATCAATCCAGGTCCCCTTGGCCCAGTTACTCGAAACACATTTACTCTTCTCGTCACTCAGCGAGCTGGTTACGCTGCTATCCTAACACTCAATGTTGCCATTAGTTGGTCTCTGTATACTTTAGGCTGGCACGAGGGCATGCAGTCCGGTCTTAATGCTGGATACAGAATGAGAAATAGGCCATGCAATAAGTATATGAATTAAAAACGACTACAGACTTGAGTATTAAAACGCAATTTCAATCTAATTTATTTAATTAATAACAAATGTACTATACTTGTTATTTTTAATTGCATCTGAGATTGAAGTGAAAGCCATCTTGAAGTGAAAAGCCATCTTCTCAAGTTTGATGTAATTAGACATTTTTTTGTTTAAATGAGGGCTTTCAATCAAGTGTAGTTATCCTTGACAGGAAATCAGATGTGGTTGCTTCAAGCTAGATCCAAAGGGAAAGGATAAGGATAAAAAGCTGCCTTTCATAGAGATGAGTGAGCTGCGATCATTGTTTAAATATGGGATATCAGAATCGACTGGAAGATGTTAGTTTGCATACATCAAAAGTTGCAGAAATTGTTGTGTAAACAATGTAAACCCTGCTAATTTGATCAACTTTGCACATCTGGACAATTACTGCTTGGAGTGGACGTGAATGGTTTCCTAAAGCTGTTCGACCATCGGACATGCCCCCTGGCAGCTTAAGAGAGCCCACCCAACTGTTTTATGATCTGTATGCCTTTAAGCAATGAGACAGCATTACTTTATTCTGTAGAGGTCATAGACATGATGCTGTGAAGTGGGAATTACGTTTCTGCAGGTTTCTTTGATCGCTGGAGGCTGCACAATGAAATTATTCACAGAGAAATGCCCAGAACTCTGGTTTCCAGGTCAGTCTTTTGGCAGAAGCCATGTTTTTGGCTGTCTTCACGCAGCCCCTTCCACTCCACATCCTCAAAAACAATCCATGTCACATGATATCACAGCAGCTTGTTCTGCAATGAGTCCTTTTTTAGTGTGTCACATCGCAGCATGTTGGAGACTTAAAACTTGTATTGGATAACTTGGGGATATGAAATGGAGGGTTAGTTGCTACTCATATATTTGTTGATGAATTTGCTTTTTAAATACTAAATACTTTTTATTACAAGTGAGGACCCTAAGGTTTTGTGGTAAGGTGTTGGTGATACATTCTCATGATGTTGTTATCTCATATTCTAGTTGACAGACTACCAAAGAGTCACTTAGGAGGACAGCCTATTACGGAATATGTTGATCGGGATTTATAGTATAGCATGAGTTACGGGACTGATTAAAAACAACAACTTCATATTACTGTAGTTGGTAGTGACACAAGACTTGAGTTTAAATGTTCATGTGTTTGGGTTTAAGATATGTACATAATAAAGACATAAAAACAAAGAGAGAACAAAATATGCAAACATGTGTAGGATCCTGTGTTTTAAGTGTTGTTCACTAAAGACAAGCAAAACTGTTCAAACATTTATGTTTAACAATGCATGGTAATGTTAATTCTTTCCAAAAAAAACATAGCAGCTATAATCAATATTATTTATGGATCAAATGTCAACATGAATGTGAAAGGTGTCAATGTAGTGACAATTGCACAGATAATTATTGCCTGATTCCCTTTAGCCTCCAGATGGCCAAAGAATCCTTTAACACAGGTTAAAGTCAAGTGCTCTCATCTTTCTTAAATGCAATTTTCCTGCACAATGCTAATATCTGCAGCCCTAGCAAATCAATTCAACTGCATGTCTTTTGAAATGAATCGTTTGATCACGCACGGTACGGATGTGTGTGATCATGAATGATCTACTGCACTGTACATTTTGGGCAATCAATCAGCTACAATATGAGCCTAAACAGCTGCGTTGCATACTAAGTCTGAAAGAATGCTCCATTTTAAATTAGTTTTGCTTTAGGATTTCTGTGCAAACTATATCCTCACGATAGCTTAGAGCAGCCGGCTCAAGATGCTTTGCCTCTTAGGCGGTTATACATCCACGAATCAAGAGACTGTTGACTTAGTTGGCCTCGCACTCTCATGCTGTGCTTTGGCATTGCTCCTGCGCTGAAAGCCAACCGGATGCAGGAGGATTTATTGTCCCCGACAGAGCCTAAGCCCAAGTAAAATCTGTCTTGAAGTATCCTATTGTCTGTCGATGCATATCTACAGCTTTTGTTTTCTTCCCATGAGTGAAGTGTAATTGTCCACCTGGAATATACTGGCTGCCTTCTGATTTAATGCACCATGTCTGCTCTTTGGAAAGTCTGCCATAATTCACACGTCTGGAGCTTTGACGCAAATGCTCCAGACTTATTTAGAACATGAATTAAATTGGGCGTGGAGGTGTTCCTGGAAGTTTAAAAGATATCCAGGGATCCTGAATAAATAAACTGTCCAAAACAGTGGGACCCAGTAGAATGGGAGTGGAACTTTAACAAGCTTGATTTTTTTGCCAGGTTGCATGCTCAGTGTATTATGTGCGTCACACTTGGCACATGTACATTGTACTGTCCAAGTTGCTTCACAGACTTCCTCGGGGGCCGCACAGTCAGTCTTTATAGGAACTGGGGAAGAACTGTCTGTCTTTGAAGTATAAACAGATGGAGCTTTTTTTCATGCTCTTCAAACAGTGCATTTGAAGTTTTTATGTATACTCCATTTATAGTACAAACATTGGTAACACTTGCTATGACGCCCATGTCTATAATGCAAGCATACTTATAACGCATTATAATCTGCTTATAGCACTGTATATTATAGTTATAAGCACTCAAATCCAAATAATAATAATAATTCAAATCCATAATGCTTAATAGCAGTAATCATTAGACATTAGAAAACATCTTATAATGACTTATACGGTCAAGTATCATTATACTTTTTTACAATGAAACAAGTCATATTATAATACATATTATTGTAATGCATTATAATCACTGCTATATTGCATTATGTTGTGATTAAGAGTTCCTTTATTGTGTTTTGGTCATTGCTTGCTTTCAGTAAAGTGAAACAAGAATCATTAAATATATGCAAGATCAGCACAATTATCAAATATTACGTTACGTGACCTTATGTCATTTTCAAAATTCTTTATAATGTGTTGTGGTTATTGAATTATGATTGGATAATTATATTTATGACTATGTATAACTGACACAATACAGTGCCATAAGATGATTATATAATATAATAATGCAAGTATGTTTATAATTCATTATAGACACGAACGTTATAGAAAGCGTTATCTAAACATTTATGTCTGGTTCATTTTAAGTTTAAGTGCCTGTCACTCTCGTCATGTGCATACCGGTGCACGTGTTTCATGGAAATGTACATACTGTAAGAGTGTTATTCAGAAAGCACTCCCAATAAACATGAAAGCATCACTTCCATGTGACACTGTTTGTTGTTTGGTCGACTGTATTCAATGTACTGACTCAGCAAAACTGTATGAGTATTAAGTGTCTAAATAAAAAATGCTTCCACGAATAGACAATGAAAAACTGGCGATCACCTAATGAAGACAGTGGCTGTATTTACATGCAGGTCAAAGCTTTGAGCAATCGTGAATGTCCCGTTATCAAAATAGCGGCATCTGTTTTTTTAACTGAAAATAAGATAACGGCATTTTGACATTTACCAAATAGTTAATTGGGTCTGATGCTTGAATAGGTGTGATGTGTGATGTTAAAACTTGAAAAAGTCAGATTACAGGTTATGTTTCCATCACAATATTTTTTCTTCTTAAGTTGCATAAAATGTAAACTTAAGCCAATACGTAGCTCTCTATCTGATAAATGAATCACTCTGAACTTCAGAAATCACTCACTCATAGTACTCTGCTGCCGGCGTGATCTTGTACTTGGCGTAAGACGTTCCATTGCCGATGATGGATGCGTTGAGGGCTTTGGGGTCGGTGCAGTTTGGACTGTTCCAAGGGTTGTTACAGTTGAGCCACGGCAGCTCATTGGTCATGGAGGAGTACAGGTAGTAGAGGGACCAGGCAATGATGACGTTGTAGTAGAAGCCGACATACAGGGCTATGATGATCACAGTGTAGCCCACACCTGAGGAACACAAGTTATTGTTAGTAAGAACAAAATTATGGTTTACGTTCACACTGTGTAGCCCAGTGCACACTCACTGAATGCAGACTCACTTTAGAGACGATCATTTTTTATATATTTTCTGCTGTAACATAGGTTTCATAATGTGAACTGGTTCCAAATAATGCTGCATCTCAATATTGCTAATACGTCAAAACACAGACTTTAAAAAGCGAAGCAATAATTAAATAAATCACATCAACAGGACGCCACATCTCAAAGAACTTCTCCCCCCGTTAGCTGTGTTATATCCTGTAGATAAAAAGTTGCTTTTGTAAAATTTGCTGATAAACATTTGCAATTTTGACCTGTCAACATATATTCAGTCCTCTTCACCATCATATCACCACCATGAGGTACTGTATCTTCCTCTAACAGTGTACATTATTGTCGTCACTTCAAACTATTCAAACACACTGGGCACTACAGTGGATGTGTGTACATATACATACAGTATATTTATTTTGTTAATCCTGGGATGAGTTTTTTTGGCCCCTCTGGAATGTGAAATCCTTGCACGAAAACAGAGATACCATCACCATAAATCCATCACCCGCTCATTCTTGACCGGAAACAAAACAAACCCTTCTCAGCACTGAAGCCGACAAAGGCCGGGTCTGTTGCTGATTCAATACTGCAGACTGAGGTATTTATCTGGCATTATTTAAAATATGCTGCTTCAAATAATAATCTGTTATATAAAGACCACAATGTGAGAAGTGGTCAGGCTCCTTTTCTTAATTGAATTCTAATCATAAAAGGTTAACATGTTATGTAGGATTGGCTTTATTGTTCGTGCCCAGTTGCTGTAATTAAGTCTTTGCAAGTTTCAGTTTAGAGTTCACACAACATAAATCTATGGTAGTCTGTTTCATTTAATGTGCTCAAAGCATGATAGATTGCTTTTGATTCAAGATTTTTTGTTGTGTCTCTGATTAGTTTAATTGATTGACTTGTAATTACATTGACCCCAACTGTGTTCCTCAGCAGGCCAAGGACAGTTTGCTTTGGCTTCACTCATTTGAAATTGGCATTTGAAGAAACATAGACAGGGGTATAAGGTTGGAAGCACAAGCGGAGAAACATAGAACAATACAGAAAGAGAAATTAGTTCCAAGTGACACTTATGAACCTATAAGGGTTAAAGGACAAGAACAAAGGGATGAAATGAAAGGGCAGGATACTGAAGGGAAGCAAAGAAGAGCATGACTGAGCTGTACGTAGCCCAGTTTAAGAGGTTAGAGAAAGACTGAAGTAAAAAGACATGCCAGTTCATGTGCATACATGTGCTCGCTTGCGTGCGTGTGTTAAAGCTCACCTTTAAACATGGGGCAAATTTTCCAAACTGTTGCTGCCCCTTCCCTGTTGAACTGGCCCAAGGCAAGCTCCATGTAGAACAATGGCATCCCCGCAATGACCAAGAAAAGAATGTACGGGATCAAAAAGGCACCTGGAAAGAGAAATAATTAAATATCATGCTTTACATATCCCTGTTACATATTGCCGTATTCCCTGCTAGCGTGACTTATGTTTTAGTTTACAGTAAGAACAAGTTAAAAATGCTCAATGTGGAAATAAGTGCTAAACAAAACAAAATACCAAAAGAAGAAAAAAAGGGGGGTGTTTAAAGGTTTTGACATTGTTGGAAAAAACAACACACCATAACATGCATGCAGGAAGGCTCACAGCTATTTTCATGCTTGGCCTCAGTAGCACATCCAGCAACAAGGAAATGACCATAATTGAATTGTTCTTGACATTGTCCATCACAAATGGCACATATTCTACAGTAATGAATACAGTCTGATTTGGCAATGAGGGCCAATATGATTAATAGGCCATCGGAGGCACCGAGCACAACATGTTGCTTTTCGCCATGTGAATGGACACATGTTCCAGTGAGCAGTCTGTTGATGAGTGTTGAGGGAGAAACAACCCTGTTTAAAACAATCCTTTGTTTATCCAACAACACACGCTGTACTTTAGTTTCTCTCACGATAGTGCAGCTCCAGTGTTGAAAACAGGGGAAGATGGTAATCGGCTACTCTTGTATTCACACATACTGAGTAAACCTGAGCTCAGACACTTGTTTTTAAATGTTTAATTAGACCAGGCAAATAAACCTGATAGTATATTTTAAACAAGATGACTCTAATATTTATATAATTTACAAGTATGCTAAAACATCCCTTCATGACTCATTTGGCAATACAGGTTGATTTTAGAGCTTCAGTGCCTTTCCACATGTACACAGGGCGGTCCCGATATCACATTTTCACTTCATGATTATCATGGACAAAAAAATTCACTATAGCAATATTATCATCAAATTGATCTTTGACTTTATTTATTGTGTGTTTTGTCCCTTTTTTGGCAAATCAATCACAGTGAGTGAGAGTCTGTAACCATAGCTATATACAAAATAATTTAAGAGGAGCTGGATAATTCAATGATGACAATATCATCATATGTGTATTATGAACATTATATCAATATTTCATTTTCAAAATATCACGGTTATCATCAACCTACATGTACATGTCTTTATAAAAGGGGACATATGCTTTATTATGTATGCTAAAACCTGTTTCTCATTATCAATTAATGGATTTAAAGAACTGACAGTGGCACAATATTAAAGCAATTCAAAAATCCATGCATCCTTTATCTGTAAGCGCCGGGTCAAGGGGGGCTGGAGATGATCGCAGCTTACATTGTGTGATTTTAAATAACAATGTTATTAGTTTATTAAGAAAGATGTCAAGAACCACCTGTTGGTTATTCAACTAAACACACTTGTTCACCCTCTCCGCTCACTAAAGTGCATCTTCAGTTTTCAATAGTTTTAAGTGTGGTTATGTATCCAGACTTGCTAATGACCAAGAGCCCGGACAGTCTGTTCATACAATATCTTTATCCATGTGCATTCCTTGAGGAAATTGTGTATTTCCTTCATCGTGTAAGCTACAGTAAATGCACTTCCCTATCAATACACTTGGGACCATTACAAAGGGAATTAAAGGAGATTAAATAAACGTTTAGAACAACATAGCAACATAACTGTAATCTAATCTCAACTGAATCTGCCTGTAGTATTTTCTTTGGCAACACATATTTTCGTATTTTTTGAAAGCCTTGAAAGTAAAAACAGAGACGCTTTAGCACCTGACCCATAAGTGAAAGAAGACACTGAACCTCAATGAAGAACAAACTACTATCATTATAATTTACAGTGTACCCAGTCACGCATGTATTGTGTATTATTATGTTACTTTAAAGGGAGTTAGTACCCGAACCTGAGACCATGATAAGTTTGTGAATTACTAAATTGTTAAGCATCTGTGAACGCGCTATAATCAAAGTCAACTCACCTCCTCCATTTTTGTAGCACAAGTAAGGGAATCTCCAAACATTGGCCAGGTCTACTGCGAAGCCAATGACCGAGAGGAGAAAGTCCATTTTCTTCCCCCAAGTTTCTCGTTCCTCGTCGGTGCATCCGGGAGGACCTGCGAGGTGGCCAGGGGTAGGAACGATGGAGGAACTGGTGTACTGGACGCCATTCTGGTCCTTCACCAGTATCAGTTCTACCTCCTTTTTCTCCACATTGCACTGTTTCAGCGGGGCCACCGACGAGAGCTTGTGCTCGGGCAGAACCTGGATATTCATCTTGACCCGGCGCTCTCACGGCCCCCTGCGGGCTCTGGCGGAGCTGATGTGAGTCGGCACTCTGAGGACCGCAGTTCCGAGCGAGCGGTCTCCGCAGAAACTGCAGCTGCTGCCTCCGCGTACATGGGCTGGAGAGGAGGGAAGATAAACAGAGTTTGGAGAGGTTTGATGCGTGTGCGTAAAGTTTCCGCACAGCGTGAACAACACAGGTTAGGACTGCCATGGGGTGGGGGTGGGGATAGGTGAGATTATTCCTCCTATAATAGCCAGACATAACAAGTAATACCAACATTGAGATAAAACATTGTATCTGCAGGCTGATGCCCAGCAACAGCAGGTGAAAGACCCTAAAGAGCGCAGTGTGCGCTAAAAAGTCAACCCAATCAAACAATCACCTAAAACATTCAAAAGGAGGAAAACAAGAACGATAAATGGTTATTTGAAAATGCCACCGTTACTGAAACGGTGCAATGGTGTGAAGTTTAAAGTTTTCCCTCCGTACTTTGTGAAGCTAGGTCCACATCTCCATGACCCGATGCTGCTGCTGCCCAGATGCATCTGAGGGAAGACTGCCCATCCTGAAGGGACTAGAAGACTCGCCTTCTCCAGGAGACACGATATCAATATCAAATGCGAGCTTTTAAATCGGTGTCTCCTCTCTCTCTCTGTCTCTCTCTCTCGCTCTCTCTCTCTTTCTCTTCCACGTGATATTTTATAATTGAGCACTTTCTCTCCATGTTTGATGTGGACTTCGCATGATGTTTCTTTCGTTTAGGCTCAAGTTCTCATCAACTTGTGCATCTGCCTTGTCAGTGCAGCAATGATGAGAACATATTAGGCCGATGACCCCTTTAGATATTAGATTGGTCAAATATGATGTTTATAAACCTTGCATTGAACTTTATAAGCTTTATAAGCTATGGGCTTGTGTATTGTTTCGATTAGACTTTTTCCATGTCAAGAGCAGATATAAAGTCAGATCATGTCTTTGCTTTTCAGATTGTTGCTTGGATTTAACGTTTTTCAAGTGAATAAGAGCACTTTACCTTCAGCTTCACATTAGTCCTTTACATTTCACATGCAGGAAAACTTTTTTAAATGTTTTAATTTTAACTATCTGTTTTTTCTCTGCACTAAACAGATTGAATTACAGTTTTCTAAGAAGCCATGAAAGCATTGTGTTCCATGTGTAATTCAATTCTACAGCAGCTTTAGCCAGGGGCAATGATTTTTATTAGATATGGTTGATCAGTTCATCCCATTAGAGTCAATTAATGTCCTCTTTGCTCCCCAGTGGCTGTTTTATAAAACCCTAATAGGGCTGGTTTTGGGCATTTTGTTTGTGAAGATTGAATAACTGCAAGGATGGTAAAGCAAAAGACCAGGTAACATGGAAGGATATGTGTTATTACTGTTGTTTTCTCCTGAATTAGTTATATTACTTTGCACTTGGTTTTGTATTGTCAGGTACCTCAAGCAAAGAATTACCAAAGGTTTTGTGTTATCATGGCCGTGTTTGATGAGGAGTGTATTTCTGATTATGTACTAGTGTGATGCTATACATTCAAACACTGGGTTTCCTTGAAATGGCAAGGCACACGTACAGTTTGATGGCAAATGCCCTCAGAGGGGACTTGCAGATGTAAAGCAGGTGCATATTGAGAACAGACAATAACAAGTGAACCTCCGGCTGCACTCGTAGAAGTGTTCAGGACAGCTGAAGGGAGCATTATGTCATTCTTCACCTCGGTCATCCTGGGTTCCACCTTCTGGCTGAGTACAATTCTTGAGACCTTCCTTCTTGTTCTTAAGGTTCGGGCTCTTCCATTTTGACCTAAGGATGGGAAGCTAATGAAACAAGACGCAGCCTCTCAGCAGTCACAGTATGACTGTCTGGATTTAACCTGCATGTGCATTTAGATATGTGTCACAGCAAAAATCTCTACTTCTGTTCACACACACACGCGCACACACACGCCATTACAACCTTTCACCCACCTCCTCTGAGTATTGAGATGACCCCGCAGTTAACATATCAGTTGTGCCTACCTCTGCCCTAAGTGTCAGCCCTACATCATAAAAAGCGCCTTAACGCCATGGTACAAATGTAGTAGGGAAAGCGCAGGTGGAAATAATTAAACTGTTAATGGCTGGATTCCATTTAGCTGCTTTAATGTCAGGCTCCTGGTATTGTGCATGCTTGCTCACTGTCACTCTCACTGGGACTCTTGAATAGAACATATAGCTACAGTACCAGTGTCTTCTTTGGCTGTACCATCAGTTGACTCCTTCCCTCTCTCCGTCTCAGCTGAAATGTTTGCTGTCAGACCTTCCCTTTGCAGGTGTTTCAAATGAAGTAATCAGCAGCCTGCACTGGTCTACTGGCGGTGCATTCTGGGATTTGCAGTCTTTTCTCTTTTTTTTCTTCTTTTCTTTTTCTTCTGGCAAAGTAACGTAATTTGACTAAATAATAATAATAATTAATTAACTCAACAGCCATCATTCGGGGTTATTAGAAACAACTAACTGGGGGACTGTGGGTCAGTGGCAGGGCAGGGTCGTCCTTCAATCAGAGGATTAGCGGTTCGATCCCCGGCTCTGCTCATCCATCGATGTGTCCTTGGGCAAAAAACTTAAACCCCAAATTGCTCCCATAGCTGTGTGAATGTTAGTTCGTCCTGATAGGCACGGTCGCCCTGCCATCACTGTTTGAATGAGTGTGAATGGGTAAATGATGTCAAGTAGTGTGAAAACACATTGTGTGGTCGGAAGACAAAAGCGCTAAAAAAAAAGTACAGTCCATTTAACAGTGCTGTTCCTACTATGACAAGTCAAAATGTTTGCATTGAACGAGGCACATTAAGCCAGGATTCTAAAATATTCTTCATTAAAAAATGTATATTTGTGTCATTCCATAGACTTAAAGTAGCAGGTCATTACCACATGGTAATCAGGTCATGTTCTTCACAATGAGTCGGGTTTCTTTTGCTTTGCACCCCATTACAACTCTCTGGTTCAAATATCTTCCGGCCTCACAAAGGTAGGTGTGTCATTAAGCTTCTCTCTCTCTCTCTCTCTCTCTCTCTCTCTCTCTGGACTTTACTACTGTCTGCAAAGATTTAAGCACCCCAGCAATGTTAAGTCTCATTCCCTACAAGCTGTATATATTCAGGTGGAAGAAATAACAGTGTGAGTCAGATGTCCAGAGAGCAACATTTCTTAGAAGCACAAAGCACACATCTGGGAAATGTGGTGTATATAAAGGGTTCAGGCCAGTAAAGAGTGTTCCTTAGCAGCAGCCTCATCTTGTGTTTCAGCCAACACCTACAATCCAAAATAAATCTATAAGAATGTGGTGCCATTGTCCTCAAAACGCTTAGGACAATAACCAGTCTCCTTCATCTATAAATCAAAAGAATCTTTCATGAAGTCCCACCCCTTCAATCTCCAAGCAACTGTTGAATGAAGAAGACAATAGGGGGCACACACTAGTTGAGTTTGAATAGTGGGTAGTAATTAGGGGCACAAAAAGGGAGGCCTGACAGCAGGAGGATTGACATTATTGCTGTTTGAACTGTGAGAGTACTTGAAAAAATTAAAAAAATGTGTGGGATTGATCGGCAAGCCTCACAGTAAGATTCAGAATTAAACGTACATCTCCCATGAGAGACATGTTTTACAAATCCATGAAGACATTTCGAAAGTTATCTTGTGTAGACATATTTCTGTCAGAAACACTGTAACGCATTATACTTTCTGTCACTTGGCTCCGAGAAATAAAAAAGGAGAAACATTGTGAGACGAGGAAAAAACACGTTCAATCACTGTTACCAAAGTATGCAGGGATGAGCATGAGTTTGTTTGGAACTCACAAACACTTACACACCTTATTTGGTAAGTCTCACTGACAAGTAAAAGACAAATGCCTTTTCCACAACCTTGCTCTGACCCATCCTCAAATATTACACAGGAAAAGTTGTTGCCGATCATCCAAAAAAAACGTCTGAGAAAGAATCAAACACAGAAATGTGAAACACCCCAAACATTGACCAAGAAAACAAACCTGGGCCACAGATAGCGGCATTGAACAGACAATGTTTCATACCGTGCCCTCACCGGGACCTTCACTGTTTCTATAGATCACCACAAAGGAAATGAGAAACAATCACTTTTCTGAGAGAATAATAGGAGAGAGAAAGTCAACAAGGTGTCATATCGTGTGATAAGGAAACGTAACAATGAGGTTTGGAGGAACTCCCCGAAGGGCTGAAGGAGACAGCTTGCCAAGCTCAAAACTGCAGAAGTCAATGTTGCAAGGTGTGTGTGTGTGTGTGTGTGTGTGTGTGTGTGTGTGTGTGTGTGTGTGTGTGTGTGTGTGTGTGCGTGTGTGTGTGTGTGTGTGTTTGTGTGTGAGAGATCATGACACACATCAATACATGTGTAGATATCCACACCATAACAGTCTATGGAAGAAAACGCTCGTCAGAGTTCCATGAACTCTTTGCACTGAGTAGCTGGACAGAAGCCATGCATGAGAGGACAGAGCAGTGAGGCTATCGTTACAAAGGTATCTCATGTTGCCAAGCATTGTTCAAATTCAGAGAAATCTATTATACTGGACATCCCAACGTTTGCCCAAATACCCAGTGTGTAATTCTAGATTAAAGAGAAAGGTCTATAAAATAATGTACCAGACTGATACTGGATTGATACTGCCATGACAAACAAGACATCTTGGGTTTAAATTTTTCACTCAACTAAGCATTGAATATATTACCTGTCGGAGTCATTGTCTCAGTCGTGTGAGGAATAGGAAAAAATATTTAACTGTACTTGACGTTTCCTCTCCCTATGGTTTGCAGTATGTTATTTCACTCAGTAGTCTTCATCAGCAACTAACTTCCATTCTGTAATGTTGATGCACACGGGGCTGAATGTTTGAAGCCATACATCCATGTTTGTCATGCAGGACAAAGGAGTAGTCACCGGATTGTGTATACAGGTATCCTGTTGTTACAAGCAGGAAGGTCTATTCTAGAGGAACATCATGCAAAAATAATGTCTTCCTTTTTTGCAACGCTCTTAAAATATCGTTGCGCAAATGAGCCCCAATTGCTTTTCACTTTAAAAATAAATTGTCTCTTGAACTACTAACAGTCAATGAGTCTGTAGTATCGTAGCCATGCAGGTAAAACTTGCATCTTAACCAAAGTCTATATATTCATGTATATATAGAGAGAGAGATGTGTTCATACTCTCAGAGGATGGGAGCATTAGTTTAAGTTAACATACTAACTTGTTACAATACATACAGTATTTACCCTCTGTGCCATTAACTCCATACAATCGGTGAAACACCCGAAAAAGAACATTCAAAGTAAATAGCTGACTTGGTCTGAACTTGTGGAGTAGCCTCAGAGACTCACGCTCATTTGGCCCGAGGAAGCCGTGCTACCTGGTTCAATTGAGGCACACAGTACCGTCACATCTGCTAAACTGCGAGGCCTGTCGGTTCAACCCTGTCTCCTAAAAATTACGTTCCCCCAGAACTAATACGCATTCCCAATTACGTTTGATCAGAAACGTATCTCCTCCCTGATTATGTTTGTGTTTGACGTATTACACATACGTTGATTATACACGTATACGTTGATTAAACATGTATGTTGATTGTACACGTATTTTTGTTTTATTGTTTTTATGTTTGTGTTTGACATATTACAAATACGTTTATAATCGTGTGTTTGTGTTATTGTTTTGTTGCTTTATTTAAGCATATTTTAATTTTTAAACTCTGCGGAGAAGAAAGAAAGGAGGGGCGGGGTGAGGCCAGTGACAGTCGGCCGGGCCGGGCGCCGGCCGCACCGGGAGGCGAAGACCGCTTGCCCGCCGTTGTTAGGCTATTCTTCAGACTGCTTGCACCGGGGCTCAGTCTTCAGACGCTTGCCCGTCATACATACATTTCTGACCACATCCACACATCTTAACTGTACTGGTCTTACAGAAATATTGTAATATGTCAAACACAATGTACTGGTACAGTTAAGATGTTTGGATGTGGTCAGAAATGTTCTGAACACATTCATATCAGTTAGTATTTTGAAAACCGGATGTTGGGTCCTGTGACTCCTTCCGCCCGTTTGAATATTTTTCACGTCAGATTCTGCACTTGATGTGACCACAGAGATCCGAGTGTCTGCTGATGATTGCAGTGGTTTACTGCACTAGATGGAGTTTATCACTCACTTTGGGCTGTATTCACAAACAACCCGACTCAGAGAAGACCGGAGCCGCGCGAAGGAGGCTGTTACCGACGGCCTGACGGCGACGGCAAACGTTTGAAGACCGAGCCCCGGTGCAAGCAGTCTGAAGACTGGCCTAACAACAGCGGGCAAACGGTCTTCGCCTCTCGGGCTCCCGGTGCGGCCGGCGCCCGGCCCGGCCGGCTATCACTGGCTGGCTGTCACTGGCCTCACCCCGCCCCTCTTTTCTTTTTTCTCCGCAGAGTTTAAAAATTAAAATATGCTTAAATAAAGCAACAAAACAATAACACAAACACACAATTATAAACGTATTTGTAATACGTCAAACACAAACATAAAAACAATAAAACAAAAATACGTGTATAATCAACATGTGTGTTTAATCAACCTATATGTGTATAATCAACGTATGTGTAATACGTCAAACACAAACATAATCAGGGAGGAGATACGTTTCTGATCAAACCTAATTGGGAATGCGTATTAGTTCTGGGGGAACCTAATTTTTAGGAGACAGGGTTGGTCGGTTCTGACCTTTGCTTCCAGCCTGGACCAGAGAGCCCCCGTCCATATGAGGCCGGTGTCCAGCTTGTGTCCACAAACAGAGGCTGCTCTCTCGGTCCTGGTCCTGAGGACACCAAATCGCATTACAAACACATATCTCTCACAATCTACTGCGACAGGATCACCCCCCCAGGCAGGGCTGAAGTGGATACAGCAATATACAACAGCCATGTAGAGGCAAGAGGGAGGCTGGGGGGTAGGAAAGGAGTCGCATTGTTGTACCGCGCAGTAACAATGTCACTTAATTGATTCCATGCCATCTCATCAATTTTGATTAAAATGAAATGAGCCTCTGTACGTTTGAAAAGGTTAAAACAAATTGAAGTTGGAAATCACAGCTGGTAATCACAGTTTGTCTAACAGCGGGCTTTTAATGAAGCAACCTGCTCTCCATCATTCATTTCAGCCTCCTCAGTGCATATGGAGCAAGACTGCTTCTTTTTGTGTGTGTGTGTGTGAGAGAGAGAGCACATCCACGTTCGATGTATGTAGAACACCATGTGTTGGGATTGTATTAGGATCATGGTCTCCTCACAGATGAAATATTCCGTGCAGTTGTGCCAAAACGGAGCCATGGTCTTAACATAATGTAAAAAAAAAAAAAAAAGTAGTGCTTGACCAACAACCAAATTGATAACTCATTTGTTTCAAAAGAAAAGGCTTATCTGTTGAAAATGTTTATTTTTGTATTTACTTATTGACAGACATTCTCTGTTTCAATAAATTATATTGACAAAGTAGACAAGTACATTTATCCAAAACTGTGATCAAATGTAAGTAAATTTGCCAGACCGTGGCATTCATCTGGAACAGTTACAACTATATATGATTGACGTTGCGTGATTATATCAAGGACACAAGAAGTAGAAATCCATCCCATTCTTATTCTCGACCACGTTTCGGAAAAACTTTTATTAAGGAAACCACTTAAACCATGCACAAGATGGCGTTGCAACACATCATCACTTGTAGATTCTGACTTTAATAGAGTGGACATCCTCAAACTAAATGACTCCCCAACAACGTCACTTATATACTCTGGGAAACAGCCGAGGCAGAGATGAGCGGAAATATAACCCTGTACTCCACCAATGAAAAGAAAAGGCAGAAAGTAGGAGAACTGAATGGCATATTAGCTATAAACAAATCTAATGATAGATTTTTAAAAATAGCTCTCAGGGACTAAATGTATAACATCATGAATAAGAAGACAGTTTTTCATTCAAAGGCTAAAACATAACTACTTTGAACACAATGATAACACAACACAATCAGGAAAATATCTGGCAAAGCAACATTTCAAACGTAACCAGATTGCACGCCAACAATAAACACATTCTTTAACAATAAAGATCTCCTCAAGATAACAGAACCTCATGAAGATCTTAGAAAGACCCATTAGGCTTGATGACTGAGCAAAAGATTTTCAAGCTAGATCAAATAACCAAGCACCTGGATCAGATGGTTTCCCCACTGAATTTTACAAGCACTTTTGGACCACGCCATTATTCATTAATACTGTACAGACATTTACAAAGCCCAGCATCCCACCACAGAGGAATTCGGCACTTCTCCTCGAACCTAACAAGGATCCTGCTCTGTGCTCAAGCTACCGCCCTCCATCACTCATCGACACAGATGTCAGAATTATTAGGACAGTACTGGATATGAGACTGGAAAAAGTTATCCATATCTTAATTCACACAGACCAAACTGGTTTCATCAAAGGAAGATGCTGTTCAAATAATATGCACCGCCGATTTAATCTTGAAAATATACCCACAAATCACATCCACCTTATCATAAGAAAGCATTCCACCGTAAACTCTTTTATTTGCAACATTAGATAGATTTGGCTTTGAAAAGTGATTTATTTAATGGATTAACAAATGTGGTAACACTCTTAATTATGTCTACCATGTCTGTGATGAATTATAAACATACTTAAAATGCAAAATAATCTGCTCATATCACTATATGAATTTAGTTATAAGCACTCATACATATTTAATGCTCTATACCAATAATCATAAAACATTATAAAGCATCTTATATTGATTTATAGTCAAGCATTGTAATACTTGATAATTGCTGGTCACTCACATTTGTTTTTTGCAAGGATCGTAGTGTATTTCCATTTCCATTGTTGTAATACATTAAAATCAGTTATAACACATCAATGTGATTTTAAGTTACTTTTAGTGATTTGCTTTAAGTAAAGTGAAAAAATATCCTTAAATCTTTGCATAATCAAGACACAAAACATTGTAAAACAATGTTTTACTTTTTAATATAACATCTATGAAACAACTGTTAAAATTAGATCAATTTATCTAATTAACCAAAAGCCACCATTGACTGAGAAAAATATTTACAGATTAATATTGATGCAACCCCTTGGAAACAGATTATTTTCATCATTATTAACTTGGTCTTTAATCTGGAACATTGAATAATAAATAAATAAAAACTCCAGGCATTGCTATTGGTGAGTTCACAGTTTCCAGGGTGAAATGTAGATAAAATGTTTGGAACCCCAGCTCAGATATAAAACAGAGTCAGAAACCATCACAGAAATAACAAGAACACCAATGGAGGGAAACGCAATCACTTGAATGACCCTGACAATGAAAACTGATTGGGTCACAAAAAAGAAAAATGAAGAAATGCAATGGAGATAAATTGAGCAATTATAGCAGATAAGTCATAGTAACACAATTAAGAAATTGCTATGGTTCTTGTGAATTGAACAAATTCAAAATTAAAAAATATTTCTTGAAATGTTTATGTTCAAGATCAAAGATGAACTTACATTGTCTGCTGGCATAAAGTATGATGACATAACTCCCTCATATATCTTCAGTTTCAGTGCCTTATTATTAATTGCACCAATTGCACACTTATGCACTCTTTTCCTTACCAATACATGTACCATGTATATAATTTTAACTTAAACCTCATTGTTAACTAGCTCTATCGTTGATTTAAAATACATACCCAAATGACGCATGGGTTAATCACTTGAAAGTAGAAGAACAGCAGCACACACATAATGGAATTATTGTAGGTAACTACTGGCACCTGGTGGTGGTTTAGAGAACCAGAGATACTTCCATAGCCCCTTTATTGCGCCTGCTTCATTAAAGACAAAATATACAAAAGTCATTAGTTCTCTCAGTGGTGAATATAAAAATTCAGGCAAGATTAAAATTGTACTCTTTGTTTTATTTTAAAAAGCAAACTTTGCAGTGTTAACAAAAAATAGAATTAAAAAAAAATTGCATAATTGCAATGTGCCTTGCTAAATAAATAACAGTGCCGCTAGTTAATCTGAAAGCATACCCCACTGGGATATGATGTTGTGAAGAAGCACCGTTGCCTTTTTGCTCACAAATTGCCCTATTTTCAGTGGTTGATTTGCTTTAGTAAACTTAAAGCTACATAGACGTGCTGCTGTCTCAGCAATAACAGTCTTCAGTAGAAATGCAAATAGATACACATGCAAAGCAAACCTCTGGCTAATTATACAGCCGTCTTACAATGTCTGTGTCCCTGAGCACTGAAAAAAAGTGGAATGCACAGCATGTATGCTCTTCGTAGACATAGTTTTAATACAGAACATCTGTGGGTTTGCCGGATTGGAGATCTTAACAAAGCTTACTGTACACTAATTATACTGCAACACTGTGGACTATTTGCTTAAATTTAAAAAAAGTTGTTGATTTGGCAATTTTTCTTTTCTCATTTACAGAAGATCACAGAGACAAAGGAGAAGCTACACAAAGCTACGTTCATCTAAGTCAAAGCCAAGGTAAGCGCAGGATACAGAGAACGATTCATCTAAGTCAAAAACATGGCAAGGCAGCTTAAGTTTATGATAAAAACGCTGTCACTAACTTTAAACCTCTAAAGATTGAAGGGCTTCTAAAGTTAAAGGCGCTTAATTCAAAATCCAGAGCATATCTGTGACGACGGATTGCCTCCACAGGGCTCTCAACATGGCAACTTCTAAGCTAATTGTAATCAAAATGCCACAGCTAAGCACCATTATCAGCTGTAACCGCCGTGTGAGCGCACTGGGATTGACGTGCACCAACATATGTACAGCACAGAGACAACAACTACAGAAGAAGTGTGTCGTCATTCTTTGCTCAGGAAGCCATTACTACACTATATCTTTACATAACGAATGGTGGTGTGCTGCTACGCTAATGCTATAAATTTAGAATTCATCCCCTTCAAAACACTGAGGGCCCATGTGACTTTTCTGACATATTTCCATCCTATGACTAACTTTTAATTCGTTTTTTTTTTTAAAAGGTGAACACATAACCAAAACACACCCACACACAAAACGTTAAGGATTTAAAAGTCTGCAATACGACATTCATTGTGCAGTAACTTGGGGAAGTGTTTAAAAAAAAAAAAAAATCTATAAGGCACTAAAATTGAACATAGAAGCGGCCTAAAAACTAGATATAAAAAGGCAAGCACATGACTTAAAATGTGGATCTGCTGTGGCAAATGACTTGAATCTGCCTAAAGTCAGAAGGCAGACGACACTTATGCTTTTTCCTTTTCAGTGCAGTGGCTACAGTGTTCTCTCTCACTCTCTCTCAGAGCAGTCAAGGAGAGTTCAGTCATCTTTTTTGTCAGAGGTGCTGTCTTCCTGTTTTTCAGCTGAACTGGTCTGACCGGTTAATTCCAGATCACCTGGATTCGCCTCCTGGATAGCTTGGTATCTCTGAAGCTCCAGGTAGGTGGAGAAGAGCTTGGCGTACAACGGGCTGTTCATGGCAAAGTCTTGAAATTCAGCTGAAGAAGCACAGGCACAGAGAAAAACCTCAGGATAAGTGAAGTACAAACAATAATGCTAAAATACTGTTAATATTCATTATACATATTTCCATTCCATAATGTTGGAACGAAATGTAGTGTCGCAATCTACTCACTAAAGGTGATGAA